>NC_037331.1:119170450-119889371 GCF_002263795.3 Bos taurus | reverse complement strand
CCTCATGTAATTGTAGACACTTCCAAGGAGGGTTCAAGATAAAACTTAAAAAAAAAAGCTCCTAGGCAATTGAACCACTTGAGCTGTGACATAAAATCATTTCCTTTAATCTAGTTTATTCATTGTGGATAGCACTCCAAAATAATACTTTAAAAGTCATCATGGTCTTTTGGCCTTTATTTCTGAAGGTCTTTGCTGGTGGGCCCCATTTGTCTGAGGAGATCGGTATATGAACATGAAACAGCATCATTTCCAGTCTTTTGGAAGTTGCCATTTTCCTTTTCTCTGCAAGGGAAACACCACCTCGGCTCACCCCACAGTTATTTCACACTGTCAGGAATCGAGGTCAAAAAAGCCCCTGTGCTGTACTCATAAGTATAACTGGATCCCTGAGAAACCAGCCCAGCTAATCTCCACCCTCAGGAGCTTTAACACCTTGCTACTCAACGTGCAGCCAGGGTCTGCAGGAATTGGGTTTCCTGGGAGCTTGTGAGAACACAGAACCCCAGGCCTATCCCATCACTGCGTCCAAGGCCGTAAGTATCCTTTACATCACTGAGAGGAAGGGGAGACTGCAGACCCTGAGGCAAAGCTCAGTGCTTCATCTTTCTCAGCAATTATGAGAGCGCATATCATCCTTCATTTTCTTTTTTTTTAACTGATGCATAGTTGACATATCCCTTCATATTCATTTTGGATGAGCAACACAATGACTCAATATCTGTATGTATTGCGAAATCATCACCATGATGAGTCCATCTCATGTCCATCATTCTCACATTGCTACATCTTTTGTGTGTGCCTGATGAGGACTTTTTAGATCCACTCTTTTAGCAACTTTCAAATATACAAAATAATTTAAAAAAATAGTATTATTAGCTATAGTTGCCATGCTACACATGATGATCCCATGAGTTATTTTCTGTAATTGGAAATTTATACCTTTTGATGACCTTCACCTACTTCACACACCCCCACAGCCCACTTTCTGCAAACACCAATCTGTGCCCTGTATTGAGGACCTTGGTGCTTTGCTTTTTATTTTATTTATTTATTTTTTTAAGATGCCACATGTAAGTGAGCGCACCCTTTTTCTGTGCACCTGTAAGACTAGTGCAGGTCTTAGTAGGTCCTGGATCTGTTACCCTCTCAACATTCATGTGGCATCTTGGGCTGCTGTGTGAGAATGATCATTCAGTGGATGGTAAACTCGGTAAGATGGGAATGTGATCTGTTACCGCCTGTCTCGGGGCAGATTCTCCCAGCCCTGGTGTGTGGCTCTGGGGCACTTCTACTCCATATCAGTAAAGTGTGTGATCATTCAGTAATGACTCTGTTTCCAACAATCATGATAATGGACATCACCTTTGATAAACGCTTCATTAATTAGAGCAACTGCTGTTTGGAAACACAAGTCCAGGCTTGAATCTTTCCCTTTGAAATATCAAACATCTGGCAGGAAAACAACTCCCTGGGAGACTTTCCCCCAGATTTTAGTCACAGAGACAGCAAACCATTAAAATTTCACATGTTCTATAGGCCTTTACAGAAGGTTGCTTTTACATTAATTAAACCACAGGAGTGGGTTTGAACCTGCCCTAATCCTAGGTGATGCAGAACTGACTTCTGTAACTCAGGGAACATTAATTGTGCTCTTGGAATCTATGGACAGATAGGAATGAGAATTTACCCATATAAAAAAGCCACCAGCAAAGATCTTAACCCTTTCTCAAATTCTAATTGCAGGTATGGCTGGCAGAGTTTTGCCCCTGAATATTTCCCATTTTAGAGATTGTTAAAAGCTTTGAAAAAGTGAAATTCCCATGTGGAGGACCTCTTGTGTTTCTAGAGTACAAGTTTCAACCTGATTGATTAGTCCCCCCAGAGGGACCTGGGGTGAGGGAATTAAAGCCAGTTGATCATCAATCCCTTTCCAGTGTCAGTATTTACCGGAAGATAAAGACTACCACAAGTTACCTTCTCCATTGTCCAAGCATGGCTAGTTCCTAGACCTTCAGAGATAACACTTGGTTCTTTGGCTACAGTGCTTTAGTACCCAGGAAACTATGGCCAAGTGCATGACTATGTGATTTTGGTGGCTGTTCTCTGACCTGTGTAACTGGAGAAAGATCACAGAAATTATGCAGATTGTTTATGTGTGTACCAAGCAGCTGTTGCTTTTAACTCTTTCATCCACAGCCTAATCTTGAATCTCAAGTTCAGTACAACGAATGTTCAACCAAATATCTAGGAGCAAATGGAACAGGCTGAGGGTGAGCCTAAAGATTAATACATGTCAGAGCTGATGAACATTAGCGATTACCTACTCCAGTCTCCAAATCCTCTGAAGATGTGTGACGTCTCCAGATCATCCCAGAGCCAGGCCCCTCCCAGCACACCTCCGTCACTCATCCTTCAACCATCCATTCAACAGTGACTGAGAATCAACTCGTGTCAGGAGCCAGGAAAGAACCGTGAGCAAGACACAGCCCCGCTCTCGCAGAGTTTTCAGTCCAGCAGGAGATTACATGAGAACTGGCAATCTGATGAATGTTACAGAGGGTGAATGCAGGTGCTCTGAGAGCTGATGGAAGGGTGAGGGAAGACTCCCCTGAACAAGGAGTATTGAACATGAAGATGAAATGATGGGGAGCTGGTGGAACAAGGGGTAGGGAGAAGAGGTCCCCAGACAGGAGGAACAGTGTATATAAAGCAATGACTCAGGGGAAAACATGGTGCCAGGCCCTAAAAGAAGTCCAGGATGGCAGGGAGATTAGAGTGCAGAGAAACACCGAGGTCACTCGTGGAAGGTCCTGGACTCTTGGGCCTGGTGGTAGTGAGACATTACTGAAAGTTTTAAGGAGGATTTGGGTTTTTATTTTTTAGTTATATTTTCTGCTGTAGGAAGGATAGGTTGGAAGGAATGCAGAGAGACCGTTTGGGGGCAGGGGACAGGCAGAGATGGAAAATTTGACAAATCCAGGCAGAAAAGGGTGGGAGATTCAATTAAGGGGTGACATTTGAGACAGAAAGTAGAGTGAACATCACTCTGAGAGCTCGATTCAGCTTGACCATTCTCCTGAGAGGTTTTCCTGGTGGCTCGGATGGTACAGAATCCACCTGCAATGGGGGAGACCCGGGTTCCATCTCTGGGTTGGGAAGATCTCCTGGAAGAGGGCATGGCAACCCACTCCAGTATTCTTGCCAGGAGAATCCCACGAACAGAAGAGCCTGCAGGGCTACAGTCCATGGGGTCACAAAGAGACACAACTTAGCAACTGAGTAGCAACTGAGTACACAGGCTCAGTGTTCACTCTGGCTGAGATCACTGAGAGCAATGTAACCAGTACATCTGCCTACAGGAGGTTTGTTTCAAGAACAAAATTCACAATGTAATGTGAATTAAATTCACATTAATTTGTAATGGGAACAAAATTCACGATGTTTCTAAAGTATAGCCCGCAGCATATGTGTTCAAACAAACAAACAAGCAAACAAAAAACCTACCCTATTTCTACAGTGGAGGTGGGCAAACTTCTATAAAGATCCAGAGAGTAAGTATTTGAGCTTTGCCATATGACATCTGTTGCATCCTCTCAGTTCAGTCATTGTATCCAAGAAGCACCACAGATAAAAAGTACATGAAAGAGCCTGTTTCAAGAAAACACTGCTTATAGACCATAAAATCTGGATGAATATGAGTATAATGAATATAATTTTCATGCTGCAAATATTATCCTTAAGAATTATTTTCAACCACTTAAAGATGTAAAAACCATTTTTAGCTTTCAGGCCCTACCAGCACAATCTGGGAGTGGAATTTGGTCCATGGGGCGTAAGATGCAATGGCCTATTCTATCCATTTATAGTGGACTCTCCCACCCATAGGGACCACCATTCCAAAACAGAGTGACTGAGCTACGTGCTGTGACTATGAACCTATACTCAAAACACAAAACCCAAATTACCAAAAGCTGCCTGAGGTGTGAGGGGTTCAAGTCCTCCCCCTCCCCGGATGCTCCCCGGCCCTCCACCTCCCGCTCATGCGTGGCCGCCTTGTTACTGCCAAAATCTCACCTTTCTCTGCCCACCAATGCCCAATTAAAATATATGGAGACGGGATTTTGGAGGAAGTAGACGGCTTTACTCCTCAGCTGGCCGAGGGGGCACACAGCAGGCTAGCACCCCAGGAACAGTGCCCTGTCCCCACCCGGGGGACCTGAGAGACTCTACACAGCCTGGGTCTCCTGGGTCCCTCAGCCTGCCACCTTCCTTCCGAAATGCAAACAGCCCTACAAGGGTGCAGGGAGAGCAAAAATACGGTACAGGATGAAAATTACGTAGAATTAGGGGCTTCTGGTTACACACGCTACAGGTTAGTAACACTTCAAGTAAAACTAGGATCGAATAACTCTGACGACCGGTCATGTTTCTTCTCTAGTCTTCGCTGTTCACTGTCCTTGTTCTCAGGTGAGGAAACACTTCGTTTCTGTTTTTGCTGTGACAACCTCATCTGTGCGTCCCCAGCCTCCAGCAGGGAGTGAAGCTGTCCTTTCCGGTACCCCTTTCCTGCTGCGCGCTGGCGCCCATCGAGTTTTGAGCAGCAGTTACTTGCTGGGCACAGTTCCTCACCCATCAAGTCGTCAGTACCTGCTGAAGCTCCCAGAGGGACAGAAGCCGCCTTTCCAGCCCCAGCCCTGGAGCTGGAGTCCAGCCCTGACAGTCTGACTCTCTGACGGCTGATGACCAGCGGAGGCTGGCAGTCTTCTGTGGTCCGCGCACCCACAGGGGGTCGGGCTCAGACCTGCCCTTCAGGCTCACCGCCAACTGTGTGGGTAAAGGTGGGGGTTCAAATCACCAACTGCCTTATTTTGGCCAGGGAAAGAACGCCTTCTACAAAACATTTATAAAGAACCTTTCTTCTGCCCAGGGTGGGAAATCTGGGTTCTTTATACCAGAGACATGGATCAAAGAAGCGGCGCGCGTGCAGTTGACCCCAAGTCCTAGTTTCGGGGCCGCCCCTGCGCTCCGCGGGCAGACGGCCAAGCCGCCTGGCTTGGTGTCCCCCGGCCCTCGGGCTGCAGACGGGGCGGCCGGCGGAGCCAGAAGCCCAGGCGGCCCCGTGTCCCCGTCCGACGGCGCCTCCAGCGGCCGCATCTCCCTGGCTGGTGTTGCCTCTCGGCCGGCCGCACCGGGTATCCGCGCCCGCGGGGCAGGCGACGCGCACGGAGGGCCCGGTGCTGGGCGGGATCTGGGGTCCCGTCCCCACAGGAGCTCCGGGCCCCTGGCTGCCGCTGGAACCCGGGAGCCGGGTGCGCCCAGAGACGCCGGGAGGCGGCGAGGAGAGAGCGGGGCGGTCCCGGGCCCCGGAGACGGTTCCGATGCCTCGCGGGCCGGAGATGCGGAGGGCCCTGGGATCCCGCGGCGGCACGGCGGCCCCTCCGCCGGGCTAAGGGCTTCGGACCGACCGGGCTCGGCCCCGCGGGGAGAAACTGCACCCGCTCCCCGCACGCGGCCACCCACGGGGCGCGAGTCCCCGCCCACTCGCCTCCCCGGGCCCGACCCTGGGCCTCCGGCCGCTGTGCGAACCCGGAGAGGAGGACCGGGAGAAAGGGCGCAGGCGACACATCCGAGCTCGGTCGCGGGGCCCAGGGCTCAGACGTGCGGGCGCCCGGGCCCCTCTCCAGCTGAGGACCCGAGCGGGAAGCTCCGGGGCTGGGGATCACCGACGGGGCGGGGCGGAAGGAGTCTCCCGGGGCTCCGGGCTCAGCAGCGCTGCTCTTTCTCAAGTGCTTCTTGATCTCAGCGGTCCGAACCGCCCTCTGCAGTCCTGCCACGCTGCTGTTATCACGCTGTGCTTTTGTGTTGAATGGACGCTGTAGATCAGGACATCACGGGGGAACTAGGAGTTAAAGAGGGCGGGGCACTTGCACAAATAGATGGTGAAAAGACGCGGCGTCTCAGGGACCCCCACACCCGCAGCCACATCCTGCCCACCCAGCTCCCACCCTAATGTCTGGGGCTGCTCCTGCCTGAACCTGCAGAGGCCTAGCTGTCCCTTGGATTCTGTGCCTGTGTTCACCGGGACCTCTCCAGGCTCAGCCCTGTCTGTGCAGACCCCACCCACCCTCCCCTACCTCAGGCTTCAGGAAACGACCCTGACAGGTGTCACCCAAATACAACCTGATCGTTGTTTCTCGCTGGTGAAAAATTAGGAAAGCATTCTTCTAGGCCTGTTTATTGTGATCCACATTATGACCCAATTGTTGTATTATCTATATATCATATTTTCGTAGGTGATTATACTCTGAGCTGTTGTGAAGGTACTTTGCAACTGTTTAAAGTAATTTTCTCTCAAGTTGTGCAGAAAGAGTAGTGTGACCAATAGTTTCCCTCCCCCAAAAGACATCCGGGTCCTAATCCCCAGGACCTGTGACTGTTAACTCACATGGCAAAAGGGACTTGTGTGGATGTGGTTAAAGAAAGGATCTACACCCGGAGGCCCTCTGGGTTACTGGTGAGGGTGCAATGTAGTCCCAAGGGTCCTCAGAAGTCAGAGAGGGAGCCAGGAGGGTCACAGCTGGTGAAGGAGACGTGAGGACATGAGCCAGAGCGGGGCTGAAGTGGCTGCTGGGCCCACAAACGAGCATTGCGGCGACCCCTAGAAAGAACACCCCCAGATCCTCCAGAAGGAACCCAGCCCCGCCGATACCTCGCTGTCCCCACTACTACTACTACTAAGTCGCTTCAGTCGTGTCCGACTCTGTGCGACCCCACAGACGGCAGCCCACCAGGCTCTGCCGTCCCTGGGATTCTCCAGGCAAGAACACTGGAGTGGGTTGCCATTTCCTTCTCCAATGCATGAAAGTGAAAAGTGAAAGTGAAGTCGCTCAGTCGTGTCCGACTCTTCGAGACCCCAGGGACTGCAGCCTACCAGGCTCCTCTGTCCATGGGATTTTCCAGGCAAGAATACTGGAGTGGGTTGCCATTGCCTTCTCTGCACAGTGAGATCTATATTAGACTTCTCCATACGGATGAGAAAGTGAACTTGTGCTCATTTGTTATACCAACAATAAGAAATGAATATAGGTAGGGAAATGTATCTTTTTTAAAGATACATGGGTCCCTACTGGTAGGAAGAATTTCTTTAAATTTTAAAATGTTTTCTTTAAAAAATGTATCTTTTTAAAAGATACATGGCCCCCCTACTGGTAGGAAGAATTTCTTTGTATCAGGGAGTTAGAATGAGGAAAGGTAATTCGATAATATGTATCCTCGGAAAAGCTATTCAGAACGAGAAGTCCAGACAGATGAGAAAGTGAACTTGTGCTCATTTGTTATACCAACAATAAGAAATGAATACAGGTAGGGAAATGTATCTTTTTTAAAGATACATGGCCCCCCTACTGGTAGGAAGAATTTCTTTGTATCAGGGAGTTAGAATGAGGAAAGGTAATTCGAAAATATGTATCCTCAGAAAAGCAATTCAGAAGCCACTCTGCTGAGAAAGAGGGAAGATGTGGGTAGATATGAAAGGCCCTCCCTGGGGGCAGGAAGGTACTTCGGGCAGAGGAGCTCAGGGAAACAGCTAGGAGGCTGTGTGCTCCTGATCTTACTTAGATCTGGAGATGCTCTGGAGACAGCTGAGCTGAGAGAGGGTGATGCACAAGGGGGCTCCTGGGGCCTTGTATCTGCATCTTGACCACCAGGTGAGCGCTGTCCCTCAAAGATGAGCATCCAGAACCAGGGGGGGTCCCACTGGAGGGAAAGAGTAACCAGGGGGGGAAAATGACCTTATATCACAACGTGCCCCATGGAAACTTAGCTTTGCATCTTTCTCTTCTGACACCTAGCTGAAAGTGACAGCAATATGTTATCAAATGCTGAGGTAAGAAGCCAGGCATTCTCAGTGCACAAGCCTGAAGTAAACTGTGCTTGTGTGAGTCAGGGCAACACGAGCTGGCTGTGAGTCACACAAACATCCACATCCTATCGCTACCCCTGTCTACTTGTGTGATTTTGGACAGCACACCTAGTGTTTTTAATCACCTGTTTCTTTACTTCTAGGGTAGAAATGACAATCCTATTTCATCATAGAGCTGTGTGGAAAGTTACATGAGATAAGACATGTATTTGGCACTTAGATGAGGGTAGCTCAGTTCAGTTCAGTCATGCAGTCATGTCCAACTCTCTGTGACCCCATGGACACCAGGTCTCCCTGTCCATCACCAACTCCCTGAGCTTACTCAAACTCATGTCCCTCAAGCCAGTGATGCCATCCTGCCATCTCATCCTCTGTCGTACCCTTCTCCTGCTTTCAATCTTTCCCAGCATCAGGGTCTTTTCCAGTGAGTCAGTTCTTCACATCTGTGAGGGTAGCTAGCGATCCCCCCAGATCCCAGGGAATGCCTCGTGATACTGAGCACAGGGGGATCATACTTAGCATCCTCTGGTTTCCGGTCCTGCTTTGGATTCTTTCCATCCATCTGGCCTGTTTCCACTTCTGCATCCCCCTTGGTTCAAAAAGACCTTATCAGCTTTAAAAATCTACTTTTCACTGTACAAGGTTGGAGGAGCTGGTGAGAAGCAGCCTTTCTCTGTGCCCACTCTGAGCCCTTTGAGTTCAGGAAAAAAGGTTCTGAGGCAGCTGACAAAACTCAGACTTTGATACTTTTAGAAACCCAGCCAAGATTAGAGCAAGTGAGAGTGACCACGATTCAAATGCAGAGGAGTCCTGTCCTTGGGTCTCAGACCCACAGGAGGTCCGCTTCCTATTCTACTCAGATCACCTCGGCAATTGCTTTCATGTTTTTTTTTTTTTGAAGTGACTTTATAGATTTCTTGGGCTTCCCTGGAGGCTCAGCTGTAATAAATCTGCCTGCAGTTCAGGAGATATGGGTTCCATCCCTGATTCAGGAAGATCCCCTGGAGAAGGAAATGGCAACCCACTCCAGTATTCTTGCCTGGGAAATCCATGGACAGAGGAGCCTAGCGGGCTACAGTCCATGGGTTCACAAAGAGCCAGACACAACTTAGTGATGAAACCACCACCACATTATTATCAAAGCAATCTATAGTTTATTGTAGCAAACTTTGAAAAATATTGATAACTAGGAAAGAAGACATTTAAATTTATCTGTATACAATTCAGAAAATCTACCTATCAGAGATGATCTTGCTTCATATTTTGGTTTATTTCCTTTCCAATTTAAACATTTCCATGGTGTGAAAGTTGCTATACTTGTTTAACCAAATCCTTATGCTGAGAGTAAAGATTATTTCTCATTTTAGAGTACATATTCTAATTGTTAAAATATTTACCTAATTACTTGGTATTAATTCCCAGAACTGAGACTTAAAATTTCCACACCAAACAGAAATCATTTTTACAGCTTTTTGATCTGTATGTACTTTCAAAGGACCAAACAAGAAGGAATGTTGAATACTTAGATCTGCAAAGGATGATAGCTGCAATCTTTGTTAAATGTGTATGCTATTATTTTATGAGGAATTTCTCTCTATTTAATAGAAGACAAAATAATATCTCAGCCTTAATTTGTTGAGGGAAGTTGACTTTTTTTTTTTTTGTCTTCTAACAAGCATTTATAGTTCTTTATATGAACATTTCAGTTTATGGATCTTGCCAACTTTTTGCTAGATTATTTGTTTTATTACACACTTATAGGAGCTATGTGTTGGTAATGTCAGACTTTTGTCAAGTGTATTATAGTTTTGAGTTTGTAACTTTCCTTTTCCTTTTTGACATGTGAGTGTTTAGCAATGTTGTAGTAAAACCTATGAAGACTTTTCTATGTAGTTTGGCCTTCAATGTAATGCTTATGTATTAGTTTGCTGGGGCTGCCATGACAAAATCGCACATCCCCAGAAGCTTGAATGGCAGACATTTGTTTTCTTACAGCTCCAGAGGCTGGACATCCAAGAGCATGGTGTGGTTGGAGTTGATTCTCCCAAGGACTTGGTCCTTGACTTGCAGACAATGACTTTCTCTGGGTCCTCACTTGCCCCTTCCTCTGTGTGCACCCTTCCTGGGGTTTCTTTCTGTGTTCAATTTCCTTTTCTTACATGCACAAGAGTCATACTGGACTAGGGCACAACTTAAAGGCCTCAATTGATTTATCTCTTTAAAAACTCTGTCTGTAGATACAGTCACATTCTGAGTCCCTGCAGGTTAGCACTTCAACACATCTACCTGGGGGGACACAACCCAGTCCATCCGAGTTTATCAAGGTCTTCCCCATCTCAAGATTGCATACATATTTATACTTTATTCTTAAGGTTTATGGTATCAAATTTTATATTAAATGCCACTTGGAATTTATTTTGATATGTGGCACAAATCTTACTGAGAAATAGATTCTACAAAGAAAAGCTTGTAGGTAATATAAGTACATAATTTGCAGAATATTAGTAAAGCAAATTCTCATGTTCTCAACACCCACTCTCATTTTAGAAGATTCTAATTTTTCTGGATATCTCAATTCTATGTCATTCCCTGCCTTTTATTTGAGATTGCACATGCATATGAGTTCCTAAACAGTACACAGGCTTTTCCTCTTTTGTCCCTTTATGTAAGTAGAATCACAGTGATTATCCTTTTGTGACATAATATTTATTTTGTGTGTGGTATCAGTTTCTGAGGTTCATTCATTCGTATGCATGCCATTGAATTACTTTTACTGCTATATAGTAGTCCATACATTAAATGTACCAGATCTATCCATTCTATTGTTGCTGGATGTTGGCGCTGTTTACAGCTCTTTGCTGTTAAGAATATCACTCACATGTATCTGCTTTATGACCTGGATGGGAATTAATGAAACCTAGGGTGTGCACTTGTGCAGCTGTGCTATGTTACAACAGTTGCCATTCTGATTAACAAGGAACGACAGCTTCTTCTGTTCCACATCTGAGCCAGCCTTTTCATAGTCACTCACAAATGTTTGCTCAACTGTGAACTGTGAGATGGTGTTTTGTTGCAATTTTAACTAGTATTTAATTTATCACAAATGAAATTGATCACATTTTAAATGTTCATTGGACTTCCATGTTTCACCTTCCATGCAATGCCTGTTGATGTGTTCTTCACATCTACTTTAAAATAAATATATTTATTGGTTAAAGATCTTTACACTTGTTGCATATGTCACTTCCCACTGCCTGGCTTTTGCTTTCCTCATTTTATGATGTCTTTTGATGAGCAGCAGTTGTTACTTGTAACATGATCATATTTATCCATTTTTGCTTACTCATTTGTTTGGCTCTTTAAAGAAGTTCTTCATCCCCCAGACATCATATTAGCATTGTTAGGTATGCTCCAAAAGGTTTCATGTTTTTCGTCTTTCACACTTAATGTTCAATTTATTAACACCTTCAATTTAAGTTTCAATTTACCTGCAATTTATATTCATGCCTTGTCTGAAGAAAAACAGCTTCTTTTCCAGCAAAGCCTGTAGAGAGAAGATACCACCCTACCCTCTCCCCACATCTCCCTTCACCCACAGCCCCATCCCTAGAGGCTGTCAGAGATGCAAGAAATAAGAGAGAGTGAGAGAGCAGGACAAGTGGAAGAGAAGGATGGAGCTGATGCCTTCCGTGTGAGGTGTGGGATCTCTCCCCCAGGATGGAGCGTTTACGTAAAGGCTTGAAGCCAGTGAAGGAATAAGCTGTCTGTCGCTGGAAGAGAAGTGTGTTTCAGGGGAATTTCAGAGAGACGGGAAATGCTCTGTAACTGGGGGAGTGTGGGGATTTCAAAGAACAGCCCAGGGTGCCATGTGGCCCAGCACCTGAGAGGAGAAGGTGGGGGGGTGCGGGGGGGAAGGGGTTCATTTTCACAAACGTTCCCGTTCTTCACACTAGCTGCCTCCACCCCCAGGTAAAAAAGTCTCACTTTTAAAGACTCACCTGAACCTCCCCTCCTCTATGAGACTGTCAGGGCCCCCAGACTCCTGAGTGGAGTGAGTGGGCTCTCCACTGCCCTGTGATGGGGGTTACTTTCTGTATTACCAGCAGAGAATGAGCTTCTCAAAGAGAGATTTTGTTCTTTATCACTAGTGATAAAAATGTCCAGTAAATATTGGATGAATTTACAAATGAATGATGAAGGAATGATGCTAACATTTTCTTCAATCTTCACCATGGCCCATTAGAAACTAGGTATAGTAGGAACCCTGGGCTTCTGTTAAAAAGAATCTAGTAACGGTCAGGTCCATCTTTAACCTTGTAGGTAGGTCCTAGGAATGAGACTCAAGCCAAAGCTTCCTGCCGCCTCCCCTCACTGAGAATTGGTAAGTGGTCAGCATTTCTCTCTGTGTTCCGCCCAGTGGGTGACAAGGTCTGCAGGCTCCATGGGCCAATCTTCCACCTGGCTTGGCTCTCCTTGGCCACCCCAGATTCACAAGTGTGCATCTGCTACAGGGACCAAGAAGCTGATGTCATTACCTGCTGTGAGTCACAGCCCTGGGACCCTGGCTGATTCGCATTTGCTTCTGGTGACAAGGGCTCCCGCCTGTCCCTGAACAGAGGGGCTGGCCATGCTGCCCTGGTCAGCTTCCTGCACAGACAGCCTCCTGTCGTTTCACCTTGACTTTGCCTGTCCCTTTGCCTTATTGGGCCTTCCTTCCTGTCACAGCCACTGCTGTTCCTCACCCCGAATGAGGAATTAGGTAAGTTCTTATGACCCCAAGAATCCCCAGGTGGTGAGTTAGGTGGCCAGCCCTGGCCTTAACACCCCAGGATGATCACCGACCTAGCCCGCACTGAATGCAGTTTGTTCTGCCTGAGAGAGAGGAGGAGAGGGTGGACTTGGGGTGGGTCCTGAAGGTATTTACTGAGTCAGAGATGCTGAGATCAAGCCTGGTTTTCCTGATGGGGAGTCTGAATCATCATTGAAAGACGGCAGCCTTCCCCAGCAGTCTGGGGGCTCAGGAAGCCCAGCCAGCCTGCGGGTCCTCTGCTACCCCTGAGTGAGCCCTCAGACAGCTGCTCCGGGATCCATGGGCTGCTCTCCTCTTGGAGTTCTCTGGTGGTTTTGGTTCATTGCTCTCCTCACATTTCCTTGGACTATTCAGCACAAGTGATGTGTGCCTGTTCCCTGAGACACTAAACACACTGGAAATTTCTCCTTTTCTGTGACCTGAGTTTTGTAAGCATCTTAAATATCTAACAGAATCAGGTACAGAATGTCAGAAGAAGAATGAAAATAAAGAGAAATGAAATGTCATTCTTTTTTTTTTTTTCTTTTTGCTGGATTCAGTCTTTTAAAAAAATAACTAATTGATTAATTTATTTTGGCCACAGGTGAGTGGTTGGGAACTCATGCCTGGAGTATCTAGCAGGGCTTTAGAGGCTTGGCTGTCATAACTTCTTTCCATCTCCTCAGCTTTATCTGGTCAGTTTCAACCATCCTGCATGAGGATGCAGAGGAGGACAGTGGTGGCTGAGTTCTTGACTTTGCAACAATGAGAGGGACTTGCTCTCATTCCAGGTTTGATCTGTGTCTTGCCAAATTGTCCGGTTTCTCCTTTCAGCTTGGATCTTCTAACACCACCCAGGAAATACTAATGCCAGTAACATCCACCACTCTGTTAGGCATATGGCAGCTCAGGGACTGATATGGAAACACCGTCTTTCTATCATTCACACCCAATGTTACAGCATCCGCAAAGGTTGTGACTTTAGAGGAGAGATGGGAGAGGTTTCTATTAAAAGAAAAAAAAAAAAATACAACCTTCAGGCTCACTAGAGAAAAATCCCCTGACTTACCATGTGAATGGCTACCATGGCCTTAGGTGTGTAGTGAGCATAGAGGACAGTGATGAGTGTGAAAGAAGTCTCCAACCAGGAGAACAGGCATGTCGTCAGGTGAGCCCAGTGTGACAGAAGCTGGGGCAGAGGTGGTGATGGGCAAGAAGGAGTAATGAGGGATTATTTACTTTTCCTAATTTTAAAAAATATTAGGCTTTTATAGACTATATTTGAACATTTTGGTAGCTACAAAAAAGATAAATAAAAGTTTTCACTACCTTCTTCACAATAACTCAGTTTCTCTCTGTTCTTAAACTTTGTTCAAGTTTGAAAATTAAATGCAATGTGTGTTGATACTTATTTCTTAATGGTGACTGTGTATTGAGGAGAGAGAGTAGAGTGGACCGAATAAAGCGCAGGGCGCTGGACAGCAAACTGCAGACTAGGGCACCCCAAGTCCGCACTCCCCACGGTGAAGTCAGCAAAGCAACCAGGGTCTGCCAGCGCAGAGGGCCCGAGAAGCAGCAACAATGATCTCTTTTCTGCTCCCACCATTGCCAGCCCTAGCAGGAGTCCAGATTAGCTCCTGGGGTGTGTGTGTGCCTCTATGTTTGTACGTGTGTGTGTGTGTGCTTCGTATTTCTTCCTGCCGCATAAGTGAGCCTGAATGCTTCAAGTAAGCAATGGCCATGCCATGCAAACAGCACAGTGAAAAGGGTAGTGTCTTTGGGAGTTTAGTGTGCACACACAGTTTGTATAATGGGTCCAGGTGCAAACTTCCGGTTGTTCCCGTGGGTCATACCTGTTTTGTGAGGGGAATGGTCTTCCCTTAGGATATCAGCTCAAAGCTTATGGAGAGAAGGACTGCACAGGTGTATGTTAGAGCCAGCAGCTCTGGGCATGGATGATTGGGCAAACCAAGTGAATTGCTACAGGCTCCTGATGTGAAGGAAGAGACTGTGCACATAGGGACCCCAGGCCTGCAGAGTCAGAGTTCTGATTGCCTGCAGGGGCTGTGGGTGTTAGTGGAGCAGAGAGGTGCAGGGGCTGAGATGCCAGCTGCCTTCCCAAGACTATAGTAGGAGGGAGCAGAGAAGCACGTAGTGTGGCCCATCTTTGTTTCTGGCACATCTTTCTGTCCAGACACCAGGCTATAGGGAAGACTTGATTCTTGCTCTTTAAAACCGCTTTAGCTATTCTAACTCTTTATTTTTCCACTTCATTTTTTAAAAAGGTATATATATATATACCACTGGAAGTGCTAAAACTTTGTGTTTTCATTTGACAGTTTGCCATCGACATCTTTCCAAGTCAATACATATGGATCTAACTCATTTAAATAACAGCAATAAACCAAAAAGCAAAGTGATAGTCTTGTGTTATGTGAATGCACTGAAAATTTACTTAACTTGTCCCTTGCCGTGTTTTCTATATTCTGTTATTATGTAATGCTGATGTCAACATTCTTAATATATATTTAGTTGCACAAATGTTCTCACACACCCATTTTTTATCACCTGGCTTTGCTTGGTAAAGACTAAAAGATCAATTACATAGTCAAGTTTCCAGTCATTTCCTTCCTGGCTTCTGAGCCTTGTATTTTTGTACTTTAGTAACGTCTCAACTCTGAAATTATAGATTAAGATGTCTTCCGTGCTTTCGTTCTTTCTGTTTTACTTTCGCTGTTTCAGCTCACAGTTCACACAGCCCAGCCCCCTGCAGAATCTCCCTTGCTCAGGTTGGCCTGCGGCCCTGCAGTCTCGCGGGGAGGGCCTCTCCGCCGCGGCCTCCCGCTCTCCGCCCTCCCTCGTCTGCCGCTTTGGCCGCTCCGCGACGCTGCGTCGCGCTGTCCCGAGCGGGGAGCCCCCTCCGAGGCAGAGGCCCCGGGCGAGCTCGGGCGTTAGGGCGATCGGTGCCGCTGCGGCCTGCCGGCGACTCGTCCCGGGGACCCTCGAACCGGTTGTCGGGCGCCCCTGGCGGCCGCTTTCAGAGCGTTCCTTTCCTTCGGCGACCTTCATAAGGGCTGCCACTCAGCCAGCGAAAGCGCCGCGGAGCTCCAGAGGCCGGCAGCAGTGTCGGCGATAACCCCGTTGATTCGGAGACCTGGGCACGCCTGCTCCTGCTGAAGATTGATTCCGCAGATATTCATGAGATGGCCTGGCGCTGCGGCGGCTCGAGGTGGCTGGCGCTCGGGGTCGACCAGCATCTCCCCGCGTCCTTCTATCCGCGGGGCCTTGGAGCAAGCAGGGAAAGAGTCTTCGCACCGGGATTCCTGTGGCTCGGCGGCCAGGCTCCTGGGTTACCGTTAGGGGCGTTCGTTTCCCATCCTCGGTACCCAGCTCCAGGCTCTAGAGCTTGGCCAGCACGGCCGAGTCCGTGCTTGGAGGGCTCGTTGGCGTGCCGCCTGGGCCCCGTCTCCAGCCCTGGACGCGTCCTGCTCCCGCTGGACTTGAACGGTGAGGCTTGCGTGGCGAGTACGGCCGTGTATCTAGAAGCTCTACGGCGATCCGAACGTGTTCTCCGCCCGCGGGGACGCCTGGGTTAGCGCTTGCGCCCAGGAGAGTGATGGTGCCCCGAGCGGTGTCCTGGGGCCACATTTTCCTGTTTTCACGCCTCGGCTGGGAATGGCCGTGTGTCTCCTTCGGCCATTCCTGGATCACGGGCGTCCTCACACGGACTGGGGCCTGGCCGGACGCGCGGAACAAGGCGTCGCTGGTCTGTGCGCCCGGCCCTCCCCGCGGCACCGAGAATCCCGTGCTTGGATCTCCCGGCCCCACGTTCTCGCCGCCTGGGGGCCCAGGTCCGCACCAGAGCCGGCCGGCGGGGTAGCTGCTCCGCGACGGCAGCTGTCGTGTCACCAAGCTCTGCGATCGTCCGAGGCCGGGCTGCGTCTTCGCGGAGAACGCCTGTAGTTTCTTCTGTTCACCTTGCGGGCTCGGCGTTTGTGTGGACCACACACGGGTCCCTTCCCGCGGGTGACAACAGGGAACGAGGCGGGCGAGCAAGGAGGTCGCCCAATGCGCGTCTGTAGTCCTGCCCGGGCACGGTGGTCAGAGGCACTAAACAAATGTTTGAGACCCGGAAAGTGGCCGGGGCCGTCCGGTGAGGGTACAAGGAAACGCAAGCCTGGCGCGGTCTTCAGTCCTAGGAGAGCCTCTCAACACGCGCGGACGGGAGACCGCTCAGGGGAGAGAAATGCGAACTCGGAGGAAACGAGTGCGGAGTGGTGGTGCTGTGCCTTTTCCGCCCTGCGATTTGGGTTTGTCCCACTAGAGGTTATGCTGTTTGGTTGTAGCGGGGGGATCACCGCAGACAGGTCGACCAGATGGCCAGACAACTTGGGTGCTTTGAAATTCCCAATAGTGTAGATTTTACGTGAAAGATAGAATATTGTATATAAATATATCATGAAAACTATTATCGTTATCGTTCCACGTTACTCTCGTTATTACCATTGTGTGTAGTTAATGATAAACTTTACCCACAAAATAGCTAGCTGCTCAGATGACCAAAGAGGAGTTTCAGTAAAAGGAGAGGAAACTACAACCCACGAGGCCCTGTCCCATGCCCCGCAGCAACAATTCTGGATATCCAGACCCCCAAATTCTGCTGCAATAGGCCTCAAGGTCCGGTCTTGGTCAGTGACTGTTTCCTCATTTATCTTTTCCAATTAGAAACAAATCGGCGGGAATTTGTTCCTCTAAGCAAGCCCGTGGGGGCCCCTATTCCTGTCAGCCTGCCTCCAACTTCCCTACATCACAAGCTCTGAGCAGGACACGCCTTCCTGTTTTGCTACCACCCCTATGCGTACCCCTAGTCTCAGCCTAAAGAAAATGGTGCTGGCTGACTCCTTGCAATGCAAATAGTAGCTGCTCAATGCACTTACTGATCGGTATTTTTAAATATTCATAAACATCATAATGGAACGATAATACGGAGTTAGGAACATGTGTGATATTGTTAATGATTTCCTTAGTATTTAGACATTAAATGTAGGGCTCCTTATAACTTTTCCATCCTAAAACTAAAGCTATTGAAGGAGGGGAGAGAAGCTCAAGAAGCAAGTGATATAGAAATATATACATATATATATAATTATTGGCTAATTTGCTTTGTTGTATGGCAGAAACCAACACAAAATGGTAAAACAACTTTCCACCAATTAAAATTAAAAGAATATGAAAGCTATTCGAAGGCCTTTTGTATGCAAAGACATATTGCCACATTTTTTCACTTTTTTAGTAGAATTCTAAAATTGGAATGACAAGAGGTTTATTGACGTCTTTAAAAAAATTGCTTTCTAGAAACATATCCATTTATATGTGTACTGCGCACTATCCTTCATTTAATTGCCATAGTTTGAAAAAAAATTTAATGTAGAAAGAATTGTTTTTTTGCTTGTGAAACCAATGTTTTATGTTATTATTCATTATGGAATCTCACCTGTGTCTCTTCATATTGATATTCGAGAGACTTAAAGGGATCGTTAAGCAGTTGTGGTGGAGAAGGCAATGGCACCCACTCCAGTACTCTTGCCTGGAAAATCCCATGGAAGGAGGAGCCTGGTAGGCTGCAGTCCCTGGGGTCGCTAAGAATCGGACACAACTGAGCGACTTCACTTTCACTTTTCACTTTCATGCACTGGAGAAGGAAATGACAACCCACTCCAGTGTTCTTGCCTGGAGAATCCCAGGGACAGGGGAGCCTGGTGGGCTGCCGTCTATGGGGTTGCACAGAGTTGGACACGACTGAAGTGACTTAGCATAGCATAGCATAAGCAGTTGTGGAATTTTTTCTCTGAGTAGCTCCCTCCTCTTTGATGCCCAGCCACAGAGATTATAGCCTCTGTGGCCTCCCAGCTCACCAGTGTTCTCAATTCAGATTTTTGCCAGAATGTTTATGGTTCCTCTACCCTCAGCTGCAGCGTGAAAACCCCCTGAAGGCAGAGAGCTGTGGAGTCATCAGGTTGACACGTGTGCTCACCTTCAGTCGAGGAACCTATTCCTGGAACCCTAACACTGCCTGCTGTTCAGGGTCTGAGAACCGTTTCCTATTTTGTTCAGCTTTCTAATTCCCAATAGTAGGTGAGGAAGCCTAGACGCTGTTCCTCTTATCGTTGCAGGAAGGGGAACCCTTCCCTGGGCCCTAGAGTGGGCTCACACGTGCTGACAAAGCAAGAGACTTGATTGGAAGGGCAGGCAGGAGGACAGCAGCAGGGTGAGGAAGCCCAGGGGACTTCTCACCACGTGACCTGCAGTCTCTGGTTTTATGGTGATGGGGTTGGTTTCCAGGTTGCCTCTGGCCAAGCATTCTGACTCAAGGTTCATTTCATGGATTTTGTTCAGCTTTCTAATTACCAGTAGTAGGTGAGGAAGTCCAGACACTCCTTCTTGTATTTAGAGGCAGAAATCACATTTCATTTTAAGAGAAAATTATACTTTTGAATCAATAATTTAAAATCACCTAACCATATAGGCTTGAAGGTGTCTTTTGTTTCATATTCTTTGTTTTGCTCATGAACATGTTAAAATAAAAATATCAGGAGACACACTTAGATGGCTTCCTCCACCACCACCCCCCCCCCACCCCACCCCAGAAGAACTTTATGCCAATAAATCCTGGGTAAGGTCTTAGGAGTCTCTGAGTTTGACTTCTTCAGGTATATCAAGTCACTGAGGCCATTTTTGCTCCTGTTTTCAGAAGATCTGTTGGTCTAATAAGTCACACTAAATTTTCCCACAGTTTATAGTATGGAGAGTTTTTTCACTGGAATCACAGTGTCCATCTTCTTTCTCAGTCACTAGCAGTTCATTCTGCTCTAAAGTGTGCAGTTCACTATCTCTGGATTGGCTTGAGGTGACCACCTGTGTGACACCTGGCAGCTCACGTCTCATTTCTAATCCATGAATTTGAATTAAAGGGACCTTAAGGCTCTTGTATTCATTACTCAATAAATACTTATCAACGGAGAATTGTAATCACTGGAGGCACGTTAATAAGTGAACAGATAGGGACCCTGACTTCATGTGACTTTCTGGAGTACACAGACTCTTATAAATAAAAATTTTAATTGGGGAAAACGTTTTGATTAGCATTATAAAGAAAAAACTGAGCTTTCCAGGTGATTCAGTGGTAAAGAATCCACCTGCCAAGCAGGAGACATGGGTTCAATCTCTGGGTCAGGAAAATCCCCTGGAAAAGAAAATGGCAACCCACTCCAGTATTCCTGCCTGGGAAATCCCAGGGATAGAGGACCCTGGCAGGCTGCAGTCCCTGGGGTCGCAAGAGCCAGACATGACTTAGTGACTAAACAACAACACTGATGGAAAACATCAGGATCACGAGGGATGGTAAAGGGGAAACACCAGCATTAGACAGGCTGGTCCAAGAATGCCCATCCGAGAGGTCAATATCTGAGCTGCCATCCAGGTGAGCAGAAAACAGCAGCCACTTTAAGATCTAGGACAACGGCATTCTAGGAGAGGGAAGAGCAGGTACCAGGGTCCTGAGATGGGCACCAACTTGGAGGGTGGAAACACACGGGGGCTGAGTTGACATGAGTGAGCGCACACGTGGTGACGGGAAGGGGGTGGGGCGGGGGGCGGGGTCAGTGCTAATTCAGTGCTGGCAGTCCCTGATCCCGGGATTTGATCCTGCTCTGAATACTTCTCACATAAATACAGCACATTGATGCCACGTGCCCACACAGATGGATGACACAGGGCCCTGGCAGTCAGACAGAGTGCATGCAGTAGTCAAGGCACCAGCAAGATCACAGGATCTGAGATCAGCAGGAACCTTGATGGTACCAGAGAGCCTATTTTAAACTCAGGAGACTGAGGAGCAATTTTTGTAGTCTTGGCCAGTATGGACCAAAATAAATTTATTTCTACAGTTTGAGAACTGTTGCCTCAAAAAAGTGTTGGGCTTTTTATGAAGTTTAAGTAGAAAGGAAACATAGAACCCATGCCTAGAAATCCTACTTCCATGGGAGAAAGCCCACCAGGAAAACTGCTTGGAAAGTTTAAGGAATGTGACTTTTAAATTATAAAACAGAAAGACACTAAAATACAAGAAAAGTTCAGAGACAGAAGGGGTTGATCCAAAGCCGGCAGGCTTTGTCCTGGTGAAAAACCCAGCACACAATACACTTCCTCATGTTGCTGGGTTTATTCCTCCAATGCCTTCCCATGGACTGTAGCCCGCCAGGCTCCTCTGTGCATGGAATTCTCCAGGCAAGAAAACTGGAGTGGGTTGCCATTTTCTTCTCCAGGGGGTCTTCCTGACCCAGGGATCAAACCCGTGCCTCCTGCATTGCAGGCAGATTCTTTACAACCCGAACCACCAGGGAAGCCATCGCACTTTACATGGTGCCAATTTAAAATTCAGTTTAAGTAATTTTCTTCAGGTTAAGTAATTCCTGAGACCCAAATAGCTCCCCCTTGATGTTATCTGCACAGTGGCGCATGTAGTCTGCAAGAACACCCTCTTCCCTGAAGACCTCCAGTCAGCAGCCTTTACCACACGTGTCTCCCATCACATCTGTCCGCTGGTGTCATGGGCTCTCTGCCCAACTCTGCACAGAACTGTTGCTGATGGCATCTCTTTTAGGCAGGCAGTCATTCTGTCAGCCATCACCTAAACTTCAACGTCCTGCCATGTGAGGTTGTATTTCTATGTTCCTTAAAAGAGCATTTTAACAAAATCTCAATTTGAACATGAATAGGTTTTAGCTACCGATTTTATCTGTCTTTCATTGTATCCTATGGTCTGATTCTGCCCTTAGCCTCTCATGAAGCAACTTACCAGGACTTATGAATGACTTCTGATCCCTTTTCCATTTACCGCCACCCTTCTGTGGCACATGCTTCTGTGACACGCCCTTATTGCCATGACGCTCTCTCCTTCCTTTTGGAGTGCCTGCTGTTGCCTTCCTGCCTCTCTGCTGCATCCTGTCCCGTGTGTGTCTCTCCCTGGCACTCACAGTAGGTTCACAGCAGACTCACTCACAGGCTGTTCCCTTTGGAGTCCCCGCCTCCCATCTTAGCTGTGCTATTTGGGTACAAATTCCCAAGCACAAATTCTCCAACCAAGATTCCTGCTCCCATGTCTGGGCTCTGTAGAATCTTCACCTGAGAAATTACCATGGATCAAACCTAATATACCTTTCCTTCTCCCCATTTACACCCCTTACGGACCCTCCCTCTCTCCTGGGCACCAGGCTCCCTGGTTCAGATCATCCATGACCCATTTCTCTACACTCAAGGAGTTATCTGGCCACGTTGGCTCCAGCTCTAATGGAGTGAGTTGAGCAGTGATGGACCCAGAGGAGAGTGGAGACAACAGGTACGTACCCGGTGATGTTGTAAATGCACCGAGAATAAAGGGCAGTGCTGATGATAGGAAAGACTGTAGAGTGTTCTGAAGGTTAGAAAGCATTGGAAAGCAGTTTTAAACACAGGTGGGGGAGTGGTGTGATAGAGAAGTTGCAGTTTAAAGAGAAAGGCTCATTGCTGGCTCAGAAGGTTCTTACTGGTATCATCTTATCAAATGCTCTCTCAGTTACAAATACTCCAGGTTACAAATCCTTTAGAAATATATCCTACACATTTGCTAGCAGCAGAAGAGCACAGGTCACAGTTCTCCATTGCAGTGTTGCTCGTAATATAAATAGAGTGTTGCATATCAGTGTTCATCCCAATGTGGATGGCCAAGAAGTATTATACTACTACATCATCCACTCAGTGCACTGCTCTGCAGGAAATTATGTCCTGATAGAGGACAACTTCCAAGGCATTGTCAAATAAATAAAAGCAACATGTACCAAAACACCATGCTTAATATACCACTATGTATGTTTCGAATTAGGGCATGAAGAAGGAATGTATTTTCATGTTTGCTTATAAGGAACCCTAGAAGGATCCCTAAGAAACAAAATACTACCTGTGGAGGCCAGATGGCCCTGGACACACAAGGTAAATGACAGGAGGCACAGATTAAGGCAAAGTGTATTTTCAGTATCTTGAATCATGAACCTGTATTATAACTTCTTTGGATTTTTCAATAAATTGAAATTTTAAAAACCTCCAAAGAATAAAATGCATTTTACTGTTTTTATTTTATATATTATTTTACTGTTTTTACCAACTGAATGACTTTCTGGTTGTTTTACCATGGTTGTTGTTTGGCTTCTCTAAAATGTCTATTCATGAGTCTTTTCTGGTGGTTTTGACATTTTTATTTTAACTTTGGTAAGAAACAAAGAAAAAGATTTTTCTCAACACCCTAGGTAGTTCGTTTTTTTCTCCTTTTGGATACTTTATATACTTTGTGGGTTTTGGCACTATTTTCATAACTTTTACTTGCAAGAAAGAGGATAAAGCTATGCTAGTTTGCTAGGGTTGCCAGAATAGAATATCACAGACTGAGGCTTAAATAACAGAATTTCATCTAGGTTATCCAATCTTACAGCGCTCAGCTGTTCAGAGTTCTCCCTTACTGTCATATCAGCAGTAACGTTTCCTCTTTGTTGCTGATTTTAGTTGTCTTTTTTCTTAGTCAGTATATCTAAAGATTTGTTACTTTTGTTGACCTGTTTCAAGTAACTTTTGTTTAAAACTGATTTCTTTGGTTTTCCTCTTCTGTACATTTATCTGAGAACTAATCTTACTCTTTTCATTCCTTCTAGCTTTGAGTTTGGTCTGCTCTCCCTTTTGTGCCTAGGTGTAAAGATAGGTTGCTTATTCGAGCTTTCTTTTTAATGTATGCATTCACAGCTTTACACTTCATTGTTGGTGATGTTTTTCCAGAATCCCATACATGTTGGTATGTTCTGTTTATATTTTGATTTCTCTCCAGGTGTTTTATAAGTTCTTTTTTTAATTACTTTTTAGCCTGCTGGTTATTTGAGAGTGTGTTTAATCTTCACATACTTGTGGATTTGCCCACTTTTCCTTCTACTGTTAACTTCGTTTCACTGCATTGGGACAGGAGAAAGTTCCTTTGTATGATGTGAGTGTATTTAGAGTAGACTTATTTTCTGGCCTAACATATCGTCAGTTTTGGAGAATGTTCCCCGTGTACTTGTGAAAAGTATGGAATCTCTCTCTGCCCGGGTCACACGGTGCCCTAGCTGCCCGGTTCTTAGGGGTCACCCTGTCGGGTGCGACTGTTGGGTCCGTCGGCCATTTTCATGCATTAGTCACACGGGGAGATCACTGGGACAAAAGGGACGCCTTTCTGTCAGCCGGTGACTCTCAGTACCCCATTCAATGGCAGATAGGCTAAGAGTGAGCTCTGGTACGTCCCGGGAGCCTCTCTCAGGCTCACCCCTTGGCTACATTCTCAGAAACTGGAAAATTTAGCCCTGCAAAAGGCCTGGCCCAAATACAAACTCAGTTCAGTTCAATAACTCAGTCGTGTCTGACCCTTTGTGACCCCATGGACTGCAGCACGCCAGGCCTCCCTGTCCATCACCAACTCCCAGAGCTTGCTCAAATTCATGTCCATTGAGTTGGTGATGCCATCCAACCATCTCATCCTCTGTCGTCCCCTTCTCCTCCTGCCCTCAATGTCTCCCAGCATCTGGGGCTTTTCAAATGGGTCAGCTCTTTGCATCAGGTGGCCAAGGTATTGGACTTTCAGCTTCAACATCAGTCCTTCCAATGAACACCCAGGACTGATCTCGTTCAGAATGGACTGGTTGGATCTCATTGCAGTCCAAGGGACTCTCAAAAGTCTTCTCCAACACCACAGTTCAAAAGCATCAATTCTTCGGTGCTCAGCTTTCTTTACAGTCAAACTTGATGTTCGCTCTTGCCGTCTCCTGTTTGACCACTTCCAATGTACCTTGAGTCATGGACCTGACACTCCAGGTTCCTCTGCAATATTGCTCTTTACAGCATCAAACCTTGCTTCAAAGACCATTCCCATCCACAACTGGGTGCTGTTTTTGCTTTGGCTCCATCCCTTCATTCTTTGTGGAGTTATTTCTCCACTGATCTCCAGTAGCATATTGGGCACCTACCGACCTGGGGAGTTCCTCTTTCAGTGTCATATCTTTCTGCTTTTTCATACTGTTCCTGGGGTTCTCGAGGCAAGAATCCTGAGTGGTTTGCCATTCCCTTCTCCAGTGGACCACATTCTGTTAGACCTCTCCACCATGACCTGTCCGTCTTGGGTGGCCCCACAGGGCATGGCTTAGTTTCATTGAGTTAGACAAACTGTGGTCCATGTGATCAGATTGGCTAGCTGTCTGTGATTGTGGTTTCCATCTGTCTGCCCTCTGATGCCCTCTCTCAGTGCCTGCCGTAAGTACCCTGGACGTGGGGTATCTCTTCACAGCAGCTCCAGCAAAGCGCAGCCGCTGCTCCTTACCTCGGACGTGAGGTAGCTCCTCTCAGCTGCCGCCCCTGACCTTGGACGTGCGGTAGCTCCTCCTGGACGCACTCCTGCACCGTCGCAGCCGCCGCACTCCTGCACGGTGGGGGATCCCAAAAAATGGCCTCTGAGAGGCACACTAGCTTTTGCCAAAAGCAGTGAGAGAACTCAGAATTTCCTTACATTCAGTCCTTCGTGGCTCTCAGTCGGAATCCGGGTTTCAGTGACTCATGCCGCATGTCTCCCTGTTGCCTCCCTATCTCCTGTCCTCCTCTGTCTCTCTCCATCAGGTTTCCTAGATGACTCCTACTCGACCTTTCATGCCCACATGATCTCTTGGAGAGGATTCTGAGGTTCCCTTTGGTCCATGTCTTTCTCCTATATTCAAAAGCCTGAAGGATCAAAAGCTCTCCTAACATTCTGAAGATCCCCTTCTAACTATGCTTCTGTCTCAGGTGGAGAGAGAACCAAGCTTCCCCCACCCCTGAACATCCTAAAGAATTCCCTTATAACTACTTCTGTTTCTCAGGGTGGGGAAGGACCAACCTTTCCGCACTCATGCAAATTCCCTTAACCCTTCAGATCCTTCTCATAGGACAAAGACCTCCCTTCCCACCAGAGGGACAATCCACGATTTTTATCAGCTGATTTGCCCCTGATATCAGAGTCAATTTGAACACTATTCAGCCTATAATTTAGGTGTAAAACTATGACTACAGAAAGGAAAGGTGAGTTTCTGACACAGGATGGCCATGATATTCTTTAGACTCTGGAGAAAACTGATTAAACTGAAAATTTTTTTCCTTGGAAACTGCAAAATCAGTTCTTTTTGCATATGCAATTAAAAACAATGAGTTTGTTAAAAAGACTGCCTAGGGAAAAGCTTGAAGTTAACGCTTTTCATGTCCCTGAAATACACAGCCCACTTTGCCTGAGACCTCAGCCTTGGGCAAATTAGAACTTCAAAAAAATGGGGGGGGGGGGGGGGGGATGGTCCACAGAGACATTTTAAATGTCAAGTGGAAAACTATGAGATTTCTGTCTGTATGTCTCAATTTATGTATGTCTCAGTGTGTGTCTTTTGTTTGTTTGTTTGTTTGTTTTAATAATATTGCCAAAATGGTAAATGAGTTCTAATTTAATTGGCCTAAAGAAAAGTTGAAGAATAAAAATTCTTAAAGTAAAGATTGGGGGTAGTTGATTGGTTTGTTTCACTTAACAGCTCTCTAGTCGTTCCACCACCACTTGTTGAAAAGACTGTCCTTTCAGGATGCTGGTTGAAAGTCAGCTGGCCATAGATTTGAGGGTCACATTTCCCTGGTGGCTCCGATGGTAAAGCGTCTGCCTACAATGCAGGAGACCCGGGGTCATTCCCTGGGTTGGGAAGATTTCCTGGAGCAGGAAATGGCAACCCACTCCAGTGTTCTTGCCTGGAAAATCCCATGGACAGAGGAGCCTGTTAGACTACAGTCCATGGGGTTGAAAAGGGTTGGACACAACTGAGCGACTTCACTTCAAAGAAAAATAACTACGTACAAATCAGACAATTCTAAATACAAGAGAAATTAACCTAAATGAATATCAATTCACGTGAACTGGGAAATATTCAATATGAAATATCTAGTATTAATGTTTCTTTGCTAATCTAATATAGACATGTCTAAGAGTCATTAACATTAAGCATAATATTTTAATTGTGCTTAGGTTTATTATAAGTTACATATTGTTATATTGTTATGTCTGTTACAAGCTTGCCAACAAGGAAAGTACTTCTAGAAGAAAAAAAAACTCGTAAAAAATATAAGTGAGATATGAACTTTTAGATAAACTATTAAGAATAATTATATTTTAAGAATGCCTGTCTAAAGTAGTCTCTCCAGATTGAGGTAACTTGAATTTCTAGGGGTGTGCTAAACTAAGTGACAGATGTTTATTGAATAGCTAGGTTGTTTCCAAATAAAATAAGATTCTGAAACATTCATTACTGAACACACTAACTTCCTCTTAGAGAGAAACTAGAGATTTTGGACTATTAATGAATGTTTGATGTCATCCTGAGATGTTCTCTAGAATTTTCTTTAGAAATTATCACTGGTAATTATGTTTGCCCAATATAGAATGCTAATATAAAGGTCAGTTCTTGGTTGCTTAAGGAAAGTAGGATGTGTGTTTTCAGTAAAAAAAGATATGATACATGAAATTACATTTTATGAAGGGAGAAGGAAGTGGGTCTGACTTACAGGTGGCTGTTTCAGATGAGAGAACTAAGCAATGGGTACAGAACGTGATGAGGTTTTATAGGAAGTGGACCCCAAGGGAAGAGTTTTGTGAATAAATACAAGCTTTCTTGAGATGTTGAACTGTCTTTGATACTGGATTTTAAGTTTCTTCATTTTCTGAAGTGATCTATATTTACCTTTGAAATCTTTTGTTACCTTTGGCTAAGTGAGTAACTATTGTTTCATGGCGACTTACATGATCCTATCCGACTGAGTGTTTTAAACCCATTTGATATTTATTGAAAACATTTCCTAAATCATTTGATGTCTAACTAACTTTGGGGTGCTTCAGAGGGCCCCTGAGACATCCCAAAGAGAGAGATTAAACTACCTGAGTTCATTTCACATGTAAAATTACATGGGAAGTATTGTTGGAGGAGTGGTGAATCTTGTCAGGTTATATTATATGGTTGATGTTACTAATATAGACATCCTAGAAATTATGTGAAATTCATGAAAATCTGCTATGTCCTGGTAAAATGTTGTCAGTTATAATTCTAGTTATCATATTAAAGGGTTTCATATCACAGGAATGACCAGGCTACTTTGTCAATTGCAACTTAATCAGATTTTAAACATGCCTTATATGATCTCATTCTGATGCCTTTGCAAGAACACTGCTACTTCAAGATGTATGGAAAAGACTTCTAAGATTCACTGATAAACAAATTTTGTTTGTTTGTTATCTGGTAAGCTGGTACCAGACTGGGATTTATTTAGTCTAGTCTCTATGTTAAAAGAACAAAGTTTTCTTAGAATGAGGCTTTCAAAAATAGGTTATGAATTTCTTTGCCTTTAAGAGATTTATATTCGTTTTTAAAATCTTTTGTTACTTTGGTAAAGTAAATAAGCATTATTTAAGATTATGGAACATGTAAAAGCTCATTCTGCTTCCACACACACACAAAAAAAAAAAACCTCACTGTTAGACTTTTGCTATTCTGATGTCCTTAAAACATGGCAACAGTCTATTCCTAAAATGGGGAATTAAAAATGCATGAACAGTAGCTGTAAATCAAGAAGTTAGGGCTATGGGAAATCCAAGGCAGCCGCGTGGCTTTTCCCAGCTCCCTGACAAACCTCATTTTTATTTGATGGGTTAAAGCCTTCCCTGGCTTCAGGGCTAATGCCCTCACAATGACTATATATATAGTTCACTTAATATTAAATTCTAGTTTTGTTAGTTAAGGTCTGTGTTTACCACCACTCGCTTCTGAGATCGTTCCTTGTTGTTATGTTATATTGCTAAAAGGTTTGATTAATTAAGTTATTTAAAAGGACACTCTAAGTTTGTTTCTAACGCTTATCTCAGTAACCAATCTTTGGATAAAGATCAGATCCTCCATGATGTACAACCAGGAGATTAAAACCTGGCTATAATCACTTAACTGTGTCAGATGACCTGGGGTATACTGGGCTCTACCTAATGAAAGTTCTTGACTTAAATTCTTGCTTGTGACCTTACTAATACCTGCTAGCTATATTATTTTCCATGTTGCTTGTTTCAGAAGATTGTTTCTTACATTACTAAATGTGTGGCTGACGTGATAAAATGCTGATATGCAGTTCCTTATGCTTTTGAACTGTGGTGTTGGAGAAGACTCTTGAGAGTCCCTTGGACTGCAAGGAGATCCAACCACTTCACTCTAAAGGAGATCAGTCCTGGATGTTCTTTGGAAGGAATGATGCTAAAGTTGAAACTCCAGTACTTTGGCCACCTCATGCAAGGAGTTAACTCATTGGAAAAGACTGTGATGCTGGGAGGGATTGGGGGCAGAAGGAGAAGGGGATGACAGAGGATGAGATGGCTGGATAGTATCACCCACTCGATGGACATGGGTCTGGGTGAACTCCGGGAGTTGGTGATGGACAGGGAGGCCTGGTGTGCTGCGATTCATGGGGTCACAAAGAGTCGGACACGACTGAGTGACTGAACTGAACTGATGAAATCAATGAATGTAATAATGTAACTCTAGATATGGAAAGAAACAAGAAAAGGGAATATTCTCCTGGGCCAAGAGGCTAGTAAGACAGGTATGGTCCTGAAACTTTTGCTACTTGCAAGATCTGGTCTAGTAACAGCACACAATGGCCTGTCAATGGAATCTTCATTAGACCTGAGACACAAGGGCCCTGAAATGCCCCCAAAGCATGGTCAAATATGTGGTTATGAAGGGACCCTGTTGACTGGAAGTTGGCACTTGCCAGCTGTTTCTACAAAGATTACATCATGACCACTGCAAGCTGCTGACCTTGAAAAGAATTCAGGATGGAGATCAGAAATAAGGCACTCTGTGCTCTGGGAAAAACTCAGAAGAACCGGCTTTCAGAGTCCGATGTTTTCAGGTAAAGGTTTTTATGAGCCCAGCTTCTCGCCTCTTCTTGCACCTAGAGAAACACTAATGTCATGACCCAATGTCTGGCCCTGGTTCTCCTGGCTAGCTCCTCAGGAGCTTTTCTGCTTCTCTTAATCTTTGGGCCATGTATCTTTAACTTTCTTGTTAAGTTTGTTTCTTCTAGAAAACAACAAATCTCCAAGTGATAGTTCGACAAGAATATTCCCTGGCCAACACCCAGACAACGCTGAAGCAAGCTGCCTTATTGTTCCATGGACTCTCATCTCCTTCTGTAAATGCATCCTGGCAGAGAGCAGGCAAAGGGAACCTAGAGCCCCATGATGCCCCTACAGCCTGAAGAAGCCAGAGTGGTCATCACCCCTTTTCCCTGAGACCGGGTTCCCAAATGCCTGAGAAGGGAAATAGGTAGATGGTTAGACGTGAGCAGGGTATCAAAGGGGGCCAAAGAATTGGCCCTAAAAATAAAGAGAGGGAGGAAGGTGGAGACCCAAGGACAGAAGAGCAGAGAAAACCAAGGGGGAACGAAATGCAGGAACGGAGAACCAGACCCTGATTGTCCTTCCCTCCACCATGGTGTAACTACTAACGGATTTCAGGTCCTCCTGAGCAGTACAACCTGTCTCCCCTCCTAGCCCATAGGGAGAAGGTCTTTGCTTTACTCTCCGCCCCACCCCCCTTCTCATCCAATTAGCAATGACCCGCAAGACCCCTATCCTGCTCCCTGTACCCTGGGTATAAAATTGGATTAAGGGCCCCTGTTCAAAGACGGTTCTTTCTTGAGCTGGCCCGCTGTTCTAATAGCATCTCCCACGCTAATAAACTTTATTTCCCTCTCACTCTGTCTCATGTCAGGAAATTCTTTTCCAACCAGAGCCCAGATCATGACAATTTTCCTTACTGTTGTTACAAAATACTGATTAAATTTTCCTATCTAAAATAGGAATGTCTGATTTGCTTACAGGCATGACTATAACTGACACAGGAAACTCCATGAGGCTATCAGGGGATTTCTCAAAAGAAAACTACAGGCCAGGAGAGAGTAAAATGAATATTCAGAGGGTAGAGCAATAAAAATTGCCAACCAGGAAAACTCTATTCACCAAATTTATCTATCCTTCAGATATGAAGGGAAAATAAAGGCTTTCCTAAAGAAAAGCTGAGGGCGTTCATCACCACCAGACCTGCCTTGCAAAGAATGCTGAAGAAGTTCAAGCAGAATAAAAAAGATGCAAAGTAACACATGAACACACAGAAAAGTATATAACACACTAGGTCAGGTAAAAATGTATAGTCAGATTTAGTTAATTCCAATTACTTAGAAGAATGGTATTAACAACTTCAAGTACAAAGGCTCAAGGAAAGGATGACTGAAAGTAACTACAGGTAATACACCTTATCACCAAACACACAGCATCAGAGAGAGAACCGGAACATCAGAACATTGCAGAGAGAGAGTTACATGGCGGACCCACTTAATTGGCTAAAAAAAGCCAGGTTGCAATCAGCACAAGACAAACTGTTTTAGGTATAAAATTTTAATGTAAGCTCCATGGTAACCACAGTAAAAATCTAGAGTAGATGCAAGAAATATAGAAAGGGGAAACAATACCCCGATGAAAAGCCACCAATTTACAAAAGTAGGCAGAAACACAGGGAAAAGGAATCAATGGAGACAAAAAACAACCAGAAAGCAATCACTCAGATGGCAGGAGTCAGTTCTTACTTATCAATACCCAGTCTAAATGCAAATAGAGTGGGTTCACCAATAAAAAGACATAGATGCTTAAAAAAAAAAAAAAAAAAGACCCAACTCTATGCTGTCTACAAGAAACTCACTTCAGCTTTAAGGATACACAAAGGCTCAAAGTGAGGGGCTAGATGAAGGTATTTCACAGGAATGAAAACAGAAAGAAAGGGGGCATAGTAATTCTTACATCAGACAAAATAGACTTTAAGAAAAAATGATAACAAACATCAAAGGAGGCCATTGTATGACAAAGGGTTAATACATCAAAAAGTATACACACACACACACACACACATACATATGCAAATACATAAAACAACATTGGATCACCTAAGTATTTTAAGCAAATAATAACAGATCTATAGGAAAAAATAGACAACATTACAACAATGTAGGGGGTTTCAGCATCTCACTCTTAGCAATGGATAGATCATCCAAACAGAAAATCAAGAATGACATGTTGGAATTAAACCAAACTTGAGACCAAATTAAATTAAGAGACATATATAGAACATTCCACCCAGTGGAACCAGAATACACATCTTCTCGGGTCTACGCAAAACCTTCTCCTTGGACAGATAAGGTGATGGGCGGGACACGAGCACGTTTAGGCAGAGGCCATTGTTGTTGTCACTCAGTTGCGTCTGACTCTCTGAGACTCTGTCTATGGGATTTCCCAGGCAAGAACACTGGAGTGGGTTGCCATTTCCTTCTCCAGGGAATCTTCCTGACCTAGGCATCAAACTCAAATCTCTTGCATTGGCAGGTGGATTTTTTACCATCTGAGCCACCACAGACACCCCTAAGAAGTATATATTACAAGTAATTTTATTCCTTTAAAGACAGTAAAGTGCTGGCTTAAAAATTATGCACAACCGAAAAGATTAGAGTTACGTTTTATTTAGCAGGAATTTTTAGGATTTCAAAACAGGGAGACAGCACCTCAAGAAAACCCGAGGGAACTGCTCTGAGGTGAGGGGGAGCCAGGTTACATAGAAGTTTTGCACAAAAGGCAAATAGTCAGAACATCAAAGATTATTGTTAATTAAAAGAAAGCCAGATATCTCAAGTGAATGAATTTAGCACTTTTCTATGTGTGGGAAGATGCAAGAGGCTGGCCTCACTGAACTCATTCCTTTGATATGCATCTCAGCTGTTTGGGGACAGGATCCTGTGTTTTTGTTCCGGAAGGAATAGCAGTCTTTACTGATTTATTTATTTGGCTGTGCCAATACTGGGCTGTGGCACGTGGGACATTTTGTTGTGGCATGTGGGACCTAATTCCCTGATGAGGGACAGAACCCAGGCCCCCTGCATTGGGGGCACAGTCTTAGTCTTGAAGTAGGATCTTATTTCCCCATCTAGGAAATGAACCCAGCTGCCAGTCCACCAGTGGCTAGAGGCTACAAGCTAACTTCCTTGATTCTTACTCCATTTGAAAGCAAAAATGTTTCAAGGAGGCAAAAAGTGCAGAACAAGTACAAAGTTTTTTATATAGAGACACAGCGCAACACATAGGAGAGCACTCAGAAATAATTTATTTATGTCAGAAGCATGACAATAACACACACTGGGAGAGGAGTACAGGTGTCCTGAACTGGGAGCACAGTAAGATCAGATCAGTTCAGAACAGATCAGTCGCTCAGTCGTGTCTGACCCTTTGCGACTCCATGAATCGCAGCATGCCAGGCCTCCCTGTCCATCACCAACTCCAGGAGTTAACCCAGACCCATGTCCATCGAGTCAGTGAGGCCATCCAGCCATCTCATCCTCTGTCGTCCCCTTCTTCTCTTGCCCCCAATTCCTCCCAGCATCAGAGTCTTTTCCAATGAGTCAACTCTTCGCATGAGGTGGCCAAAGTACTGGAGTTTCAGCTTTAGCATCATTCCTTCCAAAGAAATCCCAGGGCTGATCTCCTTTAGAATGGACTGGTTGGATCTCCTTGCAGTAAGAAGCTGATTTAAAACACTCATATAAGATTGTCCTTATATAGGGTCTTTGTTTAGATTTGGCCAATTACTTTGTTTCTTTTCTCACACATGGCTGGTCCTTCACCCCTAAGATGCTTGTGCAAATTTCTGCTAATATGGATTCCACCACACAAGCCTGTAGGTGTATGTCCACACTTATGGGATGGGACTCCCTTCCCTTTCTGACCCTCAACAAGCCTTCCTGCACATGCGTGCCCAGAGAAGTCCTCCTTGACCTAAGGAGTGGGCACTGTATCTCTACTTCAGCAGCACTCAGTGTTTGCCACTAGCTTTGTCCTTGGAGTGTCTGGGTGAGAGCAGAGCTTCAACTTTACTGCCCTTGACAATCACCAGGTGTGCAGCCTGGGACCCATCTATATCCTACCGCATTTTCACATCTTGAGTTCCCTCAGGGCTCGCCATGGGGCATAGCTGCAGTCTGAAGGCTGCCAGAGGGCAGATAGTCTTTCCCTCCTGAGTCCCCTCAGGGCTTCACCAGCTCACCTTTGGCTGGTGGCTGCAATCACTGATGACTGTGAAATCATTTGTTACTGACATGGCAGGAAATATTCCATTTCTCAATGGGAAAGCCAAAGTATAATAAGTTCTGATTCCTTAAAATATAAAACCTGTCGACTTAACCACCATGAAGGATTTTAGCCCTTTTCTAGATATCAGGAGATAAAAACTGGCCTTATAAACTTGACTCCTGAAAATATCTATCTGAAGACTTGTCCACCAGTTTTTCCCACAGAACAGGGGGCTTCATTTCTGCTCTCCAGCCTGAACTCCTTTCAGGGGGCGTTGAAAATCAGCAGCTGCAGCAGCACATTATTTGATCCTTGTAGAGGTGGAAGGCAAGTGACCATTGCAAGTGCCAATTTGCGGTTGACAACCTAACATAGTGCGCTTTAATACATCTCTGCTTTACCTTTTCAATATTTTCTCAACTACGTCCACGTGATATCTATGTCAGCTACAAATTGGCACTTGTGACGAGCATTGGCCAGAGACTGACCTGCAACAGGGGATTTACCAGCTGCCTCAGCGGAGATTGACCCTGTGCTGCTGAAGCTGCCGACCGTCAACCTCCGCTGAGGGGAATTCAGGGTGGAGAGCAAGGCACTCTGCTCCAGGGAAACTGGTGGAACGGGTCTTTTAGATAGTCAGATATTTTCAGGAACTGATTTCTTGATCCCAACTCTTACATTTCTTCATATCTAGAAAATCACTAATTCCCTTCATGGTGACATCAGCTCCTCATGACCAGCGGAAAACCTTTTGTAAAATAAGTGCTTGATTGCACTGAACTCCCCATTCACCAAAATCCTATATATTGACCTCCCCCCACTGCTTGTTTGGGGCAGTCTCTGAGAGTTATCTGAGGTGCTGTCTCCTGGGCTCAGTCCTCATTTTGCCCCAAATAAAATGTAGCTTGGCAACTATTACATCGTGCGTATCTCCAGCTTTCTCAAGGAGCTCTCTAGTCTTTCCCATTCTGTTGATTTCCTCTATTTCTTTGCATTGTTCAGTTAAGATTTTCTTATCTCTGCTTTCTATTCTTTGGAGCTCTGCCTTCAGATGGGTAAATCTTTCCTTTTCTCTTTTGCTTTCACTTCTCTTCTTTTCTCAGCTCTTTGTAAGGCCTCCTCTGACAACCATTTCTTTCTTTTAGGGATGGTTTTGGTCACTGCCTCCTGTAAAATTTTATGAACTTCCATCCATAGTTCTTCAGACACTCTATCAGACCTAAATCCCTTGAATTTATTTGTCACCTCCACTGTATAACCATAGGGATTTTATTACATCATACCTGAATGGCTGAATGGTTTTCCCTACTTTCTTCAATTTAAGTTTGAATTTTGCAATAATGAACTCATTATCTGAGCCATAGTTAACTCCTGGTCCTGCTGTTGCTGACTGTATAGAGCTTTTCCATCTTTGGATGCAAAGAATATAATCAATCTGATTTGGGTATTGACCATCTGGTGATGTCCATGTGTAGTCATCTCTTGTGTTGTTGGAAGAGGGTGTTTGCTATGACCAGCGTGTTCTCTTGGCAAAACTCTGTTAGCCTTTGCCATGCTTCATTTTGTATTCCAAGACTAAACCTGCCTGTTACTCCAGGTATCTCTTGACTTCCTACTTTTGCATTCCAGTCACTACAAACAAAGCTAGTGGAGGTGATGGAATTCCAACTAAGCTATTTCAAATCTTAAAAGATGATGCTGTGAAAGTGCTGCACTCAATAGGCCCCCCAAATTTGCAAAAGTCAGCAGTGGCCACAGGACTAGAAAAAGTCAGTTTTCATTCTAATCCCAAAGAAGGGCAATGTCAAAGAATGCTCAAACTACTGCACAATGGCACTTATTTCACATGCTAGCAAAGTAATGCTCAAAATTCTCCAAGCCAGGCTCAACAGTATGTGAACCAAGAACTTCCAGATTCCAGCTGGATTTAGAAAAGGCAGAGAAACCAGAGATCAAATTTCCAACATCCGTTGGATCATACAAAAAGCAAGAGAGTTCCAGAAAGACATCTACTCCTGCTTTATTGACTACACCAAAGCCTCTCACTGTGTGGATCACAACAAACTGTGGGAAATTCTTCAAGAGAGGGGAATACCGGATCCCGTTACCTGCCTCCTGAGAAACCTGTATGCAGGTCATAAAGCAACAGTTAGAACATGAAATGGAACCAACTGACTGGTTCAAAATTGGGATAGGAGTATGCCAAGGCTGTATAGTGTCACCCTGCTTATTTAACTTATATGCTGAATACATCTTGCAAAATGCCAGGCTGGATGAATCACAAGCTGGAATCAAGATTGCTGGGAGAAATATTGATAATCTCAGATATGCAGATGACACCACCCTTATGGCAGAAAGCAAAGAGGAAAAAAGGAGTCTCTTGATGAAGGTGAAAGAGGAGACTGAAAAAGCTGGCTTAAAGCTGAACATTAAAAAAAAAAAAAAAATGAAGATCAGGGTATCCAGTCCCATCACTTCATGGCAAATAGAATGGAAAACAGACACAGTAACAGACTTTATTTTCTTGGTTTCCAAAATCACTGTAGTTTGTTGACTGCAGCCATGAAATTAAAAGATGCTTGCTCCTTAGAAGAAAAGCTAGGATGAACCTAGACAGCATATTAAAAAGCAGAGAGACTTTGCCTACAAAGGTCCATATAGTCAAATCTGTGGTTTTCCCAGTAGTCGTGTATGGATGTGAGAGTTGGACAATAAAAAAGACTGAGCACAAAAGAATTGATGCCTTCGAACTGTTGGGCTGGAGGAGACTCTTGAGAGTCTCCTGGACAGCAAGGACATGAAATCAGTCAATCTGACAGGAAATCAACCCAGAATATTCACTGGAAGGACTGATGCTAAAGCTGAACCTCCAATGCTTTGGCCACCTGATGCAAAGAGCTGACTCATTAGAAAAGACCCTGATGCTGGGAAAGACTGAGGGCAGGAGGAGAAGGGGATGACGGAGGATGAGACAGTTGGATGGCATCACCAACTCAATGGACATAAGTTTGAACAAACTTTGGGAGGTGTTGAATGACAGAGAGTCTGTACTTCAGTCCATAGGGTCACAAAAGAGTCAGACACTACTGAGCGACTGAACAACAACCCCTATGATGAAAAGAACATTTTTTTTTTTTTTTTTTTGGTGTTAATTTTAGAAGGTCTTGTTCTCCTCCCGCATTAGTAGTTGGGGCATAGACTTGAATTATTTTGATGCTGAATGGTTTGCCTTGGAAATGAACAGAGATCATTCTGTCATTTTTGAGATCGCATCCAAGTACTGCATTTCAGACTCTTTTGTTGACTTTGAGGACTACTCCATTTCTTCTAAGGGATTCTTGCCCATGGTCATAAATATAATGGTCATCTGAATTAATTCATCACAATCACAAATAACTGAAACAGAAGATGGAAGTGGAAAATCTATGGACTTTTAGCCATTTGAGAATAGGAGTCCAGAGTCAATGCCAAGGAGTCAATAGCCCTCTGAAGCAGTGGGATACAGCCGGCATACCTTGGAGCTTGTCAGGTAGGGAATCAAACTGTGCGTTTCCCTCATTTAGCAAATCTGTTGTAGCCCCGCATTCTGAGAAACAAACTCATTCAGAAGGACATTTCAGAGAGTCAGTTCAGTTCAGTCGCTCAGTTGTGTCCGACTCTTTGGGAGCCCGTGAACTGCAGCACGTCAGGCCTCCCTGTCCATAACCAACTCCCGAATTTACCCAAACCCATGTCCATTGAGTTGGTGATGCCATCCAACCATCACATCCTCTGTTGTCCCCTTTTCCTCCTGCCCTCAATCTTTCCCAGCATCAGGGTGTTTTCAAGTGACTCACCTCTTCGCATCATGTAGCCAAAGTATTGGAGTCTCAGCATCAACATCAGTCCTTCCAATGAGCACCCAGGACTGATCTCCTTTAGGATGGACTGGTTAGATCTCCTTGCAGTCCAAGGGACTCTCAAGGGTTTTTTTTCCAACACCACAGTTCAAAAGCATCAATTCTTCAGCACTCAGCTTTCTTTATAGTCCAACTCTCACCTCCATACATGAATACTGGAAAAACCATAGCCTTGACTAGATGGACCTTTGTTGACAAAGTAATGTCTCTGCTTTTTAATAATGTTGTCTAGGTTGGTCATAACTTTCCTTTCAAGGAGTAAGCATCTTTTAATTTCACGGCTGCAATCACCATCTGTAGTGATTTTGGAGCCCATAAAAATAGTCAACCACTATTTTCACTGTTTCCCCATCTGTTTCCCATGAAGTGATGGGACCGGATGCCATGATCTTAGTTTTCTGAATGTTGAGCTTTAAGCCAACTTTTTCACTCTCCTCTTTCACTTACATCAAGAGGCTTTTTAGTTCTTCTTCACTTTCTGCCATAAGGGTGGTGTCATCTGCATATCTGAGGTTATTGATATTTCTCCCAGCAATCTTGATTCCAGCTTGTGCTTCCTCCATCTCAAGGTTTCTCATGATATACTCTGCATATAAGTTAAATAAGCAGGGTGACAATATACAGCCTTGACATACTTCTTTTCCTATTTGGAACCAGTCTGTTGTTCCATGTCCAGTTCTAACTGTTGATTCCTGACCTGCATACAGGTTTCTCAAGGGCAGGTCAAGTGGTCTGGCATTCCCATCTGCTTCAGAATTTTCCACAGTTTCTTGTGATCCACACAGTCAAAGTCTTCAGCATGCAGATAGTGGAGTGCAGTTTATTACACTGGCAGGCCCAAGGCACAGTCTCCTCTTAGCCAAGGACCCCGACCGACTTTTTTGAAAACCTTATATACCTTAAGTGTGAGTGAATGAAGTCGCTCAGTCGTGTCCGACTATTTGCGACCACGTGGACTGTAGCCCCCCAGGCTCCTCCGTCCATGGGATTTTCCAGGCAAGAATACTGGAGTGGGTTGCAAGTGTACTCATCCCCAAATTCCTTAAACCTAGCCTGGAAAGTGTTAAAGGGAGATACAGTCAGGTTACAGCCATGATTCAAAATCAGAAGAGTCAGCTGGTTAGACATTGTAGCCTACACCAATGGGTGCCATAAAGCTTACAAAGGTGACCGACTATATAGGGGATTATTACTAGCCTTTTGGCAATGGGAAATCTTGGTATGGAATCTCATGTTTGTCAGTCTGGGAGGCCAGTTCAGCCAAAGGCATCTTATCCCCATGGCTACCAGGCACATAGTCCTGAGAGAGAAGACTCTTGAGAGTCCCTTGGACTGCAAGGAGATCCAACCAGTCCATCCTAAAGGAAATCATTCCTGAATATCCATTGGAAGGACTGATGCTGAAGCTGAAACTCCAATACTTTGGCCACCTGATGAGAAGAGCTGAGTCATTTGCAAAGACCCTGATGCTGGGAAAGATTGAGGGCAGGAGAGGATGACAGAGGATGAGATGGTTGGATGGCATCACCGACTCAATGGACATGGGTTTGGGCAGACTTCGTCTTGGGTCAGGAGACGCCTCAAGGCTGAGGGCGTGTCACCAGGCCCCCCTCCCACAATGAGCGTTTTCGAGATAGAATGGCACAAGGTGTGTCGTCCCCAGCCAGGAAACAATTGACATGAATACTGATCTGTTGAGCCATTAACAGCCCAAGGTTTGAGACAAAAGTTAGTCTCAAGCAGAACCGATTTGAAGAAAGTGAGATCCCAAGCCAGTACATAGTTTCATTAGCATAGCTTAAGAAAAACTTTTCCATAAGAAAACCGCATTGGTTAGCTCAAGGTTTGAGAAAAGTCAAGTTCAGAGGGAACCAGGTGTCCTCAACAGAGAAGGGAAAGGAGTCTGCCACTTGCAGTTCGTTTCTTCCTGCTGCTTTGGGACCTCTGGCCTCCCTACCCAGGCTGCTAACACTCTCAGTTGTTACCATTAGCGCCACCTGGCAAGCTCTCTTCATTAACAGCCCAATACAAATAAAATAAAATGAGTTTCCAATAGCAAGCGATTCTTCTTGTTGATTTTCCTCCAGTCAGAGATTCTGGGACTCAGCAACCTTTAATTTGTGGATTTTCCATCCTCAACATGTGCTTTCAAATGCAGGCCTGTTCCTTGGGCTTATTTCACTTCGTTGTAAAGGGGAAATGTATGGCACATCACGGGGCATGTTTTCATAGCCTGAGTGTACACACGGCAAATATCCCTTCCACATTCCATTTACTTGCTGGGAACCACTTCCATGTGAATCATCTGTCCTTAGGGCTCCAGAAAATGCGGGCCTTTCAGAGGCTGCAGGTGGGGCACCAGAAACAACTCCCCTTCGGAGCGGAGCCCTTGGTCCAGTGTCGGTGACTGTGCAGGGAGGCGGGCACGGGTGCGCTCACTGTCCCTGGGCCTGCACATGCCCTCTGGCTGGTGCTGGGACAGGACAGGTGTCCTGGCCACTCCCGCTACAAGCTCGCCTGCCTCTGCCCACATCAGGAGCACAGGCCTCCTGAGACCACCCATGCCAACAACCCATCTATTGTTGCTGGAGTCAGAGAACACGTTTGCCTGTGCATGCGCTTATGCAGCTTTTTATCCAAGCCCTCTTGGTACAATTTGAAAACTAAAGCCTAGAAAGAGGCAGACTTGTCTGGAACACAGTATGTGAGCAGAAGCCAGTAGGAAAGTGAGGACCCCAGCTCCCTAAGCCAGTTCGCAGTCCTATCCATCATGCTTGGTTTGGAAGTGAGACCCTAAGTTCCTGGTGAACTCTACCAACCTGGCCCCGCTTGGGCCATTATTCTCTCTGCATTTTCATGCTCACACAAGCAGGCACAAACAGAAATAGGGTCCACAGTGGGGACGATGTGAGATGGTAAAGGGAGAGAACACACCGTGTCAGGGCTGGGAGAGCAGGAAGGGCTGGAGGCAGCTCCGCCATGGAGCAGGGGCCTCCACACCCCGCTCCTGGCAACGGGCACTGCGTTCAGAAGTCCAAAGCGTGAGGGGGATTCTCCACGTTCCCTGAGTCCTGCCTGGGTGTGGGCCCTCTCCTCAGTGTTCTCCAGTGAACACGGTCTCAGTCCCACAGTCCACTTTTCTGGGCTGTTAAAACCAGGCTGAGCACACACCCCATTCCCCAGTATAGACGGTGCTACAGGACAGAGGGACTTGCTTTCCTTTCCTAAACATTGTGTGCTTGCTGTTGGGCCCCCCAAGCGTTCACTCAGTATGCTTGGGAAATCTGTCGACCTTGGTTCTCCACCATTGACTCCTGTGTCTGAGAGCTTGGAAAAATGCTTTCCACTCACAGAGGTCCCTCAGAGGAGAGAGGAGCTGAAGGAACAAGGGCTTGTGGTGAGCAGGAGAGGGCTCAGTTGTGGACCCAGAGTCAGGGTTGCAGAAAGAAGACCAGCCCTAACCGGATTCCAGAGGTTCTAATTTGAAAGTAGGGGGAAATTATTGCCCTGTCTGAGCCGAGGATGCAACATGAACGAACTAAACCCCAAAGAGAGGAAAAGGAAATGAAAAATGAGGAGGTTCCTGGATCTTTCCACAGCCTGCCTGAAGTACACTTTCACCTCGGGAACTCTGGAGAGCCTCCGCCTTGAAGACCTGAATGAAGGTTCGAGTTAGTCCTGCAATGCTAGCGCGGGCCACCAGGAGGCACCCAGTCGGGGTTGCTAGCTGAGCTTTGCAGGAGCAACTGGAGAGAGAAAAAGGATGGTGGAGGTCATTCTGGCCATGCTCCCGCCTCAGAAACAGCACGCGCTTCCTAGTAAGAGTGATCATCTCAAGAGACCGACCTGGACAGAAGAGGAAGGGGAGCCCCAGGATCTTCACGTTTATTTACTCTGCCCCGAGGCTGTGAGTACTCACTCTATGCCAGGTGAGTCAGTGGTACAGAGAACAGTGCTGAAAATGACCAGCGGCCCGTCCTTTCAAGGAGCTCTCGGTTTGGAGTGAAGAAAGAGAAAAGTATGGAAGCCAGACAAGGGAAGGAAAAGAACAAGTGCTCTACTGAAAATAAAAAAGGGCGTTGTGAGGGAGGGCTTGGAGTCAGTGGTCAAGAGGGTCTAAAAGGCCTTGCTGCGGTGACCAGGATGAAGGAAGGAGCTGGGCCTGCACAATTCTAGGAGAAGCACGTCTGAGAGCAGGCAGCCCTTACACAGAAACATGAAGGCAGAAGTGAGATGCCCAGGTGAGGCTAGGAATGTGAGCGTTGCCTCTGGAGGGAAGCTGGTAGGAGATGGTGGTGAGTGGTGAAGTCAGTTCCTGGTTCCTGGTAGACGGTGCTTTCTGTTCCTCTCTAGCAGCATTACTCCAAGACTGCACTAATAAACTTTGCCTATTAAACTCTTCACAGTCTGTGAGCTAGAAATGGCTTATCTGGGCATTTCTGCCTCAAAGTCTCTCTGCTGCTGTGGTGGAGAACTCAGCTTATATTATTTTGGGGCTTCAAAATCATTGCAGATGGTGACTGTAGCCATGAAATTAAAAGATGCTTGCTCCTTGGAAAAAGAGGTATGACTAATCAACTCAGCATATGAAAAAGCAAAGACAATACTTTGCCAACAAAGGTACTTTTAGTTAAGGCCATGGTTTCCCAATAGGCATGTATGAAAGAGAGAAATGGACTATAAAGAAAGCTGAGCGCAGAAGATCTGATGCTTGTGAACTGTGGTGTTGGAGAAGACTATTGAGAGCACCTTGGCTGCAAAGAGATCAAGCCAGTCCTTCAGAAAGCAGATGAGTCATGGATGTTCACTGGAAGCACTGATACTGAAGGTAAAACTCCAATAAGTTGGACATCTGATGAATAGAACTGACTCATTTTAAAAGACCCTGATGTTGAGAAAAATTGAAGACAGGAAAAGAAGGAGACAACACAGGATGAGATGGCAGGATGGTACCACCAACACAAAGGATATTAGACACACTAAATTCTGAGACTACGTATTGGATATGGAAGCCTGGCAAGTTCAGTACATGGGGTTGCAAAGAGAGGAATACGAGTTACCTACTGAACTCAAATGAACGATTTTCCCTCCTGGAGGAGGGTGACTGTTGCTTTCCTTCTCGGTGTGTAACATGTGTGTTTGTTTGCTCTCCTGTCCTGGACATTATGCTTCCCTTCCAGGACTAAGGGGCTTTGACCGGCCACGGGTTTATCATAGTTGATGGGTTGATTCCGTTGATCTTTACTAGGAAAAAACGGCCCTGACGCCGCTCTCTTCCTTAGCCTATTGCACCCCTCCCACCTCCCGCTCCCCCCATCCCATCCTAGGAGCCTACCGCTTTGTGCTTTATGATCCAAGTGCTCACACCCTTGCTGTCCTCTTACCTCCTTCCCATGGCACAGAGAAGCGAGATCAGCCAGGATTTTTCTCTCTTTTGCACGGATTTCGCGCAGCATAAGGCCACCTTCCCATTCCCTCTGTCACGCCACCCCAATCGACATTCTTCTTCTCCTCCTCTTCCTCCTCCTCCTCCTTCTTCAGAGGGTGTGGATGGGGCAAGCAGTAAGTCCATTTGAGACGATGGGGCGGAGGAAGATGCGTGGTGATGATGAGGGCGGACCGTGGGTGGCTCCGCTTCCTCGTGCAGGGCACGCTTGTTCGTGTTCTCGGGGGAAGATACTGCTCATCATTCTTTGTCCTCTCTACGTGCGGAGGGCATGGTGCGGCGTAGGTAGCCATGCGGGGGAAACAAGCCATCGGAACGCTCTCTGTTCCTTGCCACGCCGACTCGCGCAGTCAGGAGCCAGAGTTGGCCCTCGAGGTCGGAGATGTTACATCGCAAATTCCCGGTCTGCCGTTTGATGGAGGGTTTGGGGTTTGAAGCCATCAGCCAAGCCAAAGAAAGAAAAACGCAAGAGGTGGTCGATAAGGGGCCTCAGGTGCCCCTCCAGCGGGTCACGGGCCCATGAGGCAGTCGCGAAAGCAGCTAGGGGAGGACAGCTTCCCCACCGCCCCAGGCACTTTGGAGGCCGGCCGCATCTCCTCGCGTCCAGAGGCGTTTGCCCGGGGCCCAGCTGGATGAGACTGCCAGACAGGACGGGCAGGGTCGGAAGTCCAGTTGTCTTGCTATCACAATCTAGGGTAGGCTCGGGTCTTTCCTCAGTGCGGGGAGGACCTTTGCTTTCAGAAATGAACGTGGCGCGACATATCTCCACTCAGGCACCGGTGCGATGCTGGTGGAGAAGTTTCTTTGGGACTGGTTGGGTTGCCTTTCTCCCCTTGGCCTTCGTGTTGGTGCTGGTGGTGCTGGTGGTGCTGGTGGCGGTGCTCATGGCCTTGTGGATCGCTTCTCCTGTTGGGCACTTGGAGCTTCTCCAGCGTACTCCTTGCACCGGACATGGAGCCCCAGGGATCTTTGCGGACGAGCGTCGTGCCGGGGACGCGCGCATCCCCGCCTCATTCCTGCCGGACCCTCCGCCAAGTAGCACGAGGCCTCCCGAGGACAGACACCCATAAAGGCTGCTTGCCCGTCTTCTCCCCGGACGCCTCTCGACGTCTGGGGCATTTTCGAGAGCCTGACCGGCCGGAAGGAGACGGTTCATGGACCTGCACCCGCTCTTCCCTGCCCCCCGAAGGGCTCCCGAGATCTTCTCCTTGCTCGGCTGGCTGTGAGCGCTCTGTGAGGCGTCTCCAGGCCGCGTCACTCACCCGAGGCCAGCGGTGCGGCCAGGGAACGGAGACGGGGAACGAAAGGCAAACCCACACCCAAAGTCCCATCCCGAGAGGACTCTCCCACCCTCGCAGAAGTGGGAGGCCCTCGGACCGTGCCCAGGCCCGCTCATGCACCCCATCACCCCATCCTCTCCAGCGACTTCCCAGCAGAGCCAGCCCTCGAGAGCTCAGCCGCTCAGGCACGAGCCCGTCCCAAGTGAACACCGAGACCCCGGGCACACTCCAGGCCCCGCTTTTTCCCAGGAGGCTGCATCACGCACACGGCCGAGAGGAACTCGCTCCTCGTCGGAACTCTCGGTGCGTCACACAGGGCGTGCCGCACACAGCGTGTGCCTGGGCGTCTGCACGCATGTGCGTCAGAGCCGACCTACCGCCACAGCCCCAGAGACGGCCGCGGCTTCTTGTTCTTCCCCTTGGTGGCTCTGGCCCTCCCGCTGGCACAAGGGCCGTTGCCGACGTTCTTCGGCCCCGGAGGCGGGGTGTCCGTGCTGGGACGGTCGAGCCGCTCGTGCTCCTGTTGGGGCGGCGTGCGGTTTCTCCCTCCTCCGTGTTTGGACTGGTGAATCACGACTGCGCCGGCAGGCAGGGCAGACTGGACCTTCCGCAGCTCCAAGGCCGGCTTCGGTCGGCTGTGTTCTTGCAGGCGTCTCCACTGCTCTAAGCTCATCCCTTCGACCTCTGTGTCCCCCGGGGACTCCTCCGACCCAGGAGCTCTGCCGCTGGCGTCTCCTGCAGGCTGCCCGGGCTCTGTGGGGTCAGCCCCGACGGGGGCCGCTGCCCCTCCCCCAGCGCCCCCTTCCCACGCACCCTCCCGGGCGTAGAACAGGACGTAGGCGCTCTGGCTCAGGGCAGCGGTCTCGTCACAGGCGGTCACCTTGGCATCGTCCATCTTATACCATTGGCCGTTGCCCGCTCGGACGTAACAGAAGTAGTGTCCTCGCTCACAGCTCCACCCGGAGTGCACCAGCACGGCATAGAGCACGTAGCCCAGTGGCCCTGCCTTCCGCTCAGACGTGTAGGGCTGCAGGTCCAAGCACTGGGGATAGCGCACCTCCTGAGCCCTTTTGGCCCCGCTCACCGGTGTGAACCGCTTCAGCACCAGCACCAGGACCTGGGAGGTGCTGTGCAAAGTCAACCTCTTGGTGGCAGGCACCTTCCGGAGACAGACGCCACAGTCATAGGCATTGTCCGCGTCCAGCTTCTCGGGCTTCACCAGCTCTCTCAGAGCTTGCTCCACACTCTGAGCCGCCGTGATATCCAGGCTGATGTCCAGATAAGGGTCGAACGTGTCCGAGACACCGAGGCAGCGGAGACACTGGATCTGAGACCTCCAGGTCCCGCCGAAGATCTGACGGATGACGGTGGTGTCCTCGGAGGCATGGCCCGACGGCTGGGATGCACTCAAGCACCCTTGCTGCATGGCATTCAGAGTGAACATCAGAAACTCGTGGGCATCTTCCTGCTGGTGTCTGTGGAAGCCCGCCAGCAGGTCCTTGCGGGGCCGGATCACCTCTCCCGCGTGAAGGAGGGCTCGGGTCACGTGAGCTCGCATGGCACAGAGCGTGCAGGCGCTGCGGGCCGGACAGAGGGTGGCGTGCTGCTGGGACACCATCCAGCTGGCCAGGGGCGGCGTGTGGCTCAGACACTGCAGCGCCGCATTCACGTAGCAGGTGTTCCCCAGGTTCTGAAGCCCAGCCCCCACCCCCCACGGCCCCTTCCAACTCAGGGCGCCTTTCTGGCCAGGCGTCAGCCCTGCTGACCCAGGAGCCAAGTCACCCCGCTGGGGACGCCCAAGCGCCGGCGACGGCCCCTCAGGGACAGAGGGTCCCCGAAGGGCATCCGCACCAGCGCCGCTGGGCCCACAACCTTGCCCTCCGGGGAAGACGTCGAAGGGAGACGGACACACACCTCCCCCGTGCTCAGAAGCAGCCCCCGGGGCTCTGCACACAAGGCCCACGAGGGTTTCCATCTCCTACCTGCAGCTGCACGCCGACGCCTCCTTCCCTCAGACGGTCCGGCTCCAGAAAAGGGCCTGGGCCCCGCCCCCTCGGGCCTTTGGGGGCTTCCCCACAGCCCCACCCCCGCACGTGCAGGCTCCTCATTGGCTGAGGCGGCCGAGGGCGTGCCCACTCCCACTCCCGCCATCCAACCACCCTCACTTTTCTCGGGGAATTCCCCTTGACGAGGCCCCACACGCACTTCCGACCTGACCCCCTGGACCAAAGGGCTCAGGATGCAAGTGATTCGGGGGCATTGGGCCTTCCAGCCTTGCCCGCTAGAGATTCACTGCGGGGCTTCCAAGTTCAGCACACAAATGCCGGCTGCACAGGACTTCCGTGGGCTCACCATTCACATCCTAACACACGTGTGGAAACATATGTCTGCCCACCGAACCTCTCCCCTTTAGGGGTCTCCCGACCCCAGACCCCTGCCTGAGGACAACCCCTCCCCGGACAACAATAAACCCTTGCCTCAACTTTGCGCTCCAGCGAGGTCCTCCCCAATTTCTATGCGTTCTCACTGGACACTCTTCTAGCGTTCAGGGTCCTAGCACCAAAAGATGCCAGCAGAGTGCCACATATGCTTTTCTCCCTTCAGGGCCGTTGATCAAGACCCAAATCGAGCTCATTTAGAAAGGCATAGGCTTCCTGCAACTTTGGATTCATTTCTTCCGCTGCTTTTCTCTCTCTCTGTTGCCTTTTTTCCCTTTCTTTTTGTTTTTGTTTTGAGGGGTTCCCTTTCTTTCTTTCTTTCTTTTTTGATTTTGTGTTCATTTTATTTATTTTATTTTTATTCTCTTTTTCTATTTTAAATACACTCGTTGACTTATAGAGTCGACTTTCCAATTCAGGGGCTCAGCATGTGGAATCTAGTTCCCTCACTATGGAGCGAAATTGGGCTCCTTAGGTCAGGAGTGTGGAGTCTTATCCAATGGGCCACCAGGCACATCCTTTTCGAAGTATTGGAAGTGTATTTCCTCATTTAATCTTCAAGATAATTTCCTGAGATATGTACTATTCTCTACATTTTACTGTTGAGCAAACTGAGGCCCAACTGGAGGCAGCAGAACCATTATTCAAACCCAGATCTTTCGACTATGGAGCCCATGAGCTTAGTTCATGAACTACACTGTCTCTAAATAGTTGACATATTTATTAGATTATTTAGAAGTTTGGAGACATTTCAAATTGGAATGATAAATTTTAAAAATCGTAATTAACATGATATTAATCAAAATATATAATGTAAGATCTACTCTGAATTTGAATACGGTCATTTCATAAATTGGAGAAGTCAGTGGGAACCCACTCTAGTATTCTTGTCTGGAGAATACCGTGGCCAGGGGACCCTGGTGGGCTGCAGTCCATGGGGTTGCAGAGAGTCGTACATGAGTGAGTGACTAAGACACAACACATTTCATAAACTGTATGATGAGTTTTAGGAGCCAGGAGATCCAGGAATCAACCCTATTCTTATCCTCCTTTCAATCTGACGGTGACAAAGTGAAAGTGAAAGTGTTAGTTGCTTAGTCATGTCTGACTCTTTGAGCCCATGGACTGTAGCCCCTGCAGGCTCCTCTGTCTGTGAAATTCTCCAGGCAAGAATACTGGAGCGGGATGCCATTCCCTTCTCCAGGGGATCTTCCCGACCCAGGGATGGAATCCAGGTCTCCTGCACTGCAGGCAGATTCTTTACCATGTGAGCCATGAAAAGTGAAAGTGAAGACGTTCAGTGGTGTCCGACTCTTTGCGACCCCATGGGCTGTAGCCCACCAGGCTCCTCTGTCTGTGGGACTTTCCAGGCAAGTGTACTGGAGTGGGTTGCCATTTCCTTCTCCAGGGGATCTTCCCAACCCAGGGACTGAACCCAGGTTTTCTGCACTGCAGGCAGATGCTTTACCGTCTGAGCCAGCCATGAAATGGTAACAAATTCTGCAAAGTGCTGTCTAGAAATGGCCACATGGGGGTGACAGTGAATAAACATTAGCACAACCCTGACACAAAGCCAGCTCTTCTTGAGATAAAACCCAGCTCATTCAATGTCTACAGATTATTTTTATAGACTATTACAATTATAACTTTTTTATCAAAAAACCCCAAATATTGGGAAACTGCTAAATTATTAATATGCTTTTTAAATTCTCAGATTGGTCTTAGAGCTAATGGATCATAATTGAATATATTCAGGTTTAATTAGGAAAACACTGTATTTATAGCCTATTTATTTTCAGAAAGAATTTGTGTCAAGCGCTGGAAGAGCAAGCGGTGGAGAGGAGAAACCCAATGTCCAAAGTCAGTAGTGGCGGCCTTAAGGAAATATCCCATGTCCAAGGTAAGAGAAACCCCAGTAAGACAGTAGGCTCTGAGAGAGGGCATCAGAGGGCAGACAGCCTGAAACCACAGCCATAGAAAACTAACCAATCTGATCACGTGGACCACAGCCTTGTCTAACTCAATGAAACTAAGCCATGCCATGTAGGGCCACCCAAGATGGACAGGTCTTGGTGAAGAGTTCTGACAAAATGTGGTCCACTGGAGAAGGGAATGGCAAACCACTTCAGTATTCTTGCCTTGAGAACCCCATGAACAGTATGAAGAGGCAAAAAGACAGGACACTGAAGATGAACTCCCCAGGTCGCTAGGTGCCCAATATGCTACTGGAGATCAGTGGAGAAATAAATCTCAAAAGAATGAAGGGGTGGAGCCAAAGCAAAAACAGCACTCAGTTGTGGATGTGACGGGTGATGGAAGTAAAGTCCGATGCTGTAAAGAGCAGTATTGCATAGGAATCTGGAATGTCAGGTCCATGAATCAAGGCAAATTGGAAGTGGTCAAACAGGAGATGGCAAGAGTGAACGTCAACATTTTAGGAATCAGCGAACTGAAATGGACTGGAATGGGTGGATTTAACTCAGATGACCATTATATCTACTACTGCGGGCAGGAATCCCTCAGAAGAAATGGAGTAGCCATCATGGTTCACAAAAGAGTCCGAAATGCAGTACTTGGATGCAATCTCAAAAACGACAGAATGATCTCTGTTCATTTCCAAGGCAAACCATCCAATATCACAGTAATCCAAGTCTATGTCCCAACCAGTAACACTGAAGAAGCTGAAGTTGAACGGTTCTATGAAGACCTACAGGACCTTCTAGAATTCACACCCAAAAAAGATGTCCTTTTCATTACAGGGTACTGGAATGCAAAAGTAGGAAGTCAAGAAACACCTGGAGTAACAGGCAAATTTGGCCTTGGAGTACAGAATGAAGCAGGACAAAGGCTAACAGAGTTTTTCCAGTAAGAGAATGCACTGGTCACAGCAAACATTGTCTTCCAACGACATAAGAGAAGACTCTACACATGGACATCACCAGATGGTCAACACTGAAATAAGACTGATTATACTCTTTGCAGCCAAAGATGGAGAAGCTCTATACAGTCAGCAAAAGCAAGACCAGGAGCTGACTGAGGCTTAGATCATGAACTCCTTATTGCCAAATTCAGACTTAAATTGAAGAAAGTAGGGGAAACCACACCATTCAGGTATGACCTAAATCAAATCCCTTACGATTATACAGTGGAAGTAACAACTAGATTTAAGGGACTATATCTGATAGACAGAGTGCCTGATGAACTATGGATGGAGGTTCGTGACAGTGTACAGGAGACAGGGATCAAGACCATCCCCAAGAAAAAGCAATGCAAAAAAGCAAAATAGCTGCCTGAGGAGGCCTTACAAATAGCTGTGAAAAGAAGAGAAGCCAAAAGCAAAGGAGAAAAGGAAAGATATACCCATTCGAATGCAGAAGTTCCAAAGAATAGCAAGGAGAGATAAGAAAGCCTTCCTCAGTGATCAGTGCAAAGAAAGAGGAAAACAATAGAATGGGAAAGACTAGGGATCTCTTCAAGAAAATTAGAGATACCAAGGGAACGTTTCATGCAAAGATGGGCTCAATAAAGGACAGAAATTGTATGAACTTAACAGAAGAAGAAGATATTAAGAGGAGGTGGCAAGAATACACAGAAGAACTGTACAAAAAAGATCTTCATGACCCAGATAATCACGATGGTGTGATCACTGACCTAGAGCCAGACATCCTGGAATGTGAAGTCAAGGGGGCCTTAGAAAGCATCACTATGAACATATGAACAAAGCTAGTGGAGGTGATGGGATTTCAGTTGAGCTATTTCAAATCCTAAAAGATGATGCTGTGAAAATGCTGCACTCAATATGCCAGCAAATCTGGAAAACTCAGCAGTGCCACAGGACTGGAAAAAGCCAGTTTCATTCCAATCCCAAAGAAAGGCAATGCCAAAGAATACTCAAACTACCACACAATTGCACTCATCTCACACACTAGTAAAGTAATTCTCAAAATTCTCCAAGCCAGGTTTCAACAATACTTGAACCATGAACTTCCAGATGTTCAAGCTGGTTTAGAAAAGGCAGAGGAACCAGAGATCAAATTGCCAACATCTGCTGGATCATCGAAAAAGCAGGAGAGTTCCAGAAAACATTTATTTCTGCTTTATTGACTATGCCAAAGCCTTTGACTGTGTGGATCACAACAAACTGAGGAAAATTCTGAAAGAGATGGGAATACCAGACCACCTGACCTGCCTCTTGAGAAACTGTATGCAGGTCAGGAGGCAACAGTTAGAACTGGACATGGAACTACAGACTGGTTCTAAATAGGAAAAGGAGTACGTCAAGGCTGTATATTGTCACCCTGTTTATATAACTTAAATGCAGAGTACATCATGAGAAATGCTGGGCTGGAGGAAGCACAAGCTGGAATCAAGATTGCTGGGAGAAATATCAATAATCTCAGATATGCAGATGACACCACCCTTATGGCAGAAAGTGAAGAAGAACTAATGAGACTCTTGAGGGAAAAGGAGAGTGAAAAAGTTGGCTTAAAGCTCAACATTCAGAAAACTAAGATCATGGTATCTGGTCTCATCACTTCATGGGAAATAGATGGGGAAACAGTGGCTGACTTTATTTTGGGGGGCTTAAAAATCACTGCAGGTGGTGACTGCAGCCATGAAATGAAAAGATGCTTATTCCTTAGAAGGAAAGTTATGACCAACCTAGACAGCATATTAAAAAGCAGAGACATTACTTTACCAGCAAAGGTCCATCTAGTCAAGGCTATGTTGTTTCCAGTAGTCATGTATGTCTGTGAGAGTTGGACTATAAAGAAAGCTGAGCACGGAAGAATTGATGCTTTTGAACTGTGGTGTTGGAGAAAACTCTTGAGAGTCCCTTGGACTGCAAGGAGATCCAACCAGTCCATCCTAAAGAAGATCAATCCTGGGTGTTCATTGGAAGGACTGATGTTGAAGCTGAAACTCCAGACTTTGGCCACCTGATGTGAAGAGCTGATTCATTTGAAAAGACCATTGAGGGCAGGAGGAGAAGGGGATGACAGAGGATGAGATGGTTGGATGGCATCACCGACTCAAGGGACTGAGTTTGAGTAAGCTCCAGGAGTTGGTGGATGGACAGGGAGGCCTGGTGTGCTGCAGTCTGTGGGATCGGGAAGAGTCGGACACAACTGAGCAACTGAACTGAACTGAACTGACTCAATAGTATGAAAACCATGCAAAACAGTCCTGGTCAGAGGAGAATGTATCAAGAATCCACAACCACAGAAGAGAAGTAGCCAGAGAGCTTACAGGAGTAACTGAGCTTCACCAGCGGGGCTGGAGTGCTGGATCTGTGGGGCATCGGTAGCTCGCATGCTCCTGGAAGCCCCTGGGGGGCCATCAGTCAGGCAGGGCTCACATCCTTGGTGCACACAGTCACTTCCTCCCAGACCCCCCTTGGCTTCTCCAGCTGACTTCTCGGAACTCACATTCTGTTCTTTAATTCTGTCCTCTGTGAAACCAGAGCTTCATATCTTCCACAGTGATTTATAATCACTGTGCTCTAGGAGCACCCCCAGGGTCAGGGCTGGAGTCCTGGACACAGGTGGAGCCCAGCAAGCCCGTTCTGCACCTGCTGTGAGGAAGACCTGATCCAGGTGCTGCTGTTGAGATGGCCTGAGGCACATTAGCCAAAGCCTTGGGTTTGAGTTCAGAGCAACAAAGTACCGAAGTTCAACCCTTCAGCCACGGCAAGCGGCATGTGGGTGCCCCCTGCAGATACATGCTGGCCCGATGTGGCGCTGGGAGCATCTCAGGGCCCGCAGTGTAGACAGAGGGATCAGGAAGGGAGGGGAGGGCGGGGTCAGAACTCAGGAGGCGGAAGCAACCCTGGAACCAGCCTGAAACCTAAAGTAGGTCAAGAAATACCTATGGAACAGATAATCTAAAGCATTCCCTAATTCTGCAAGTGAAGAGCCCAAAGCTCAAAATAAGTAGTTGCCTACAGTTGTACTAGAAGTCGGTGGCTGAGCTGTGCTGAGATCCGAGGGGCTTCAGCCAGGTCCCCAAAGTGGCTTTGCATGCGTGCTCAGTTGCTCAGTAATATCTGATTCACGACCCCATGGACTGCAGCCCACCAGGCTCCTCTGTCCATGGGACTCTCCAGGCAAGAACGCTGGAGTGGGTTGCCACTCCCTCCTGCAGGGAATCTTCCTGACCCAGGGATCAAACTCGCATCTCCTGCAGCTCTGACATTACAGAAAGATTCTTTATCTCTGAGCTGCCTGGGAATCCCCCAGAGTGGCTTTACTAGAGCTGAAATCACCCACTTGGTGACCCTCCACGCGGAAGGAGAAGGCGGCCTCAGAGAAACATCCCAGATGGTTGTGACCAGCTGGTGAGGTGGATAGAGTCCTCAGCCGCATCCGTCTCAGGGTGTGAGGCCACCCCTGGGTGGTGGGAAGCCCACACATCAGCAGAAGGAGGAGGGAAATGGAAAACACGGGCAGACAGAGGTGGGCACCCGCTCAGTCCTGCCCCCAGGGACACCTAGCGTCCAGCAGGATGGCACCCCCAAGCATCCCAGGGCCTCACAGAGCTCACCCTCAGGTCCTAAGCTGGGCTTTACAGGGGCAGCCTGAGCCCCGGGCAGCTCAGGGTAGGAGCACCAGATACAGAAGGTCACAAAACCACAGGATCAACAGATACATGCTACTGGAGCGTCAAGTCCCTTCAGATATACACTGGGTAGTTAAAAGTTCACTACTAAAATTCTGCTGTATTTGTTTAAAAAGAAAGCCATGCATATCACAGAGTAAAACCTATTTAATTAACAAACACTGAGTGTCCACTTTGTGCAAATAGTGTGAGGCATGAAGAACCAGTGGGCAGTAGGAAGGAATTCCCACAAAGTGATACAGGCTCAGGGGGCTCCACACAAGGGGCGGCCCTGCACAGAGATGCTGGGTCAGAGACCTTCTGAGAAGGTGGCGTTTGAACCAAGACCCAGTGAAGGGGGCACAAGGCGTGTGCATGGCTATCTGGGGGAGAGCAACAGAGCAAGTTTATTTTTCATCATCTTTAAAGATAAAGCATGACTATTAAGATGTTTTGACTTAGGTGCCACGTCAGGACCTTTGGCTCTGCTCCCCAGCTTCTTGGAATACATACTTACTTTTCCTCTCAAGTGAGCTAAGAAAAACGTGTTGTTTAGATGTTGACTTCTCTTGCTAAAAGGCAAGCAAGTCAGCCTAACTGGTGATAGAGTCTTCAGAGAAGGGGCATGAGACAGCTGACCTTCCACGATTAAGGAAGCTGGTCCAGAATAGCAGGGCATGCAGGGTTCCTGGCCACCTCAGTAGGGGCAGCAGGTCCTGAGAAAGGCTTCTCCAGGGCGAGGCATGCTGTCCTGACTCAGAGTGCGGCCTTCTCCACTGACTTTTCTCACCTCAAACCACATTGTTCCAGCACCAGTTGCCTAAGTATTCCAGCCTGTCTTCATCCTTCTTTGTCTGAACTTTCAGATCTGACCAGTTTAGCATTTAAAGACTCCATAATTAAAACCCTTTGCATGGCCAAGAGACAGAAGCCCCCTTCAATGTGGGGAGACAGATCCGTCTGTTCACTAAGTACACACTAGTATGTAATCACTAAGTTGTGTCCAACTCTTTGCAACCCCATGGACTGCAGCTCGCCAGGCTCCTGTCCTCCACTGTCTTCCGGAGTTTGCTCCATGTCCATTAATGCAGAAATGCTATCTAACCATCTATCTCATCCTCTACGATCGGTTCATGTAATAAAAGCCTTGGCATCCCCAAGTAGACAGGAGCCTTCTTCAATGTGGGGAGAAAATGCCATCTGTTTGCTACTCATGTGCAATAATTTTTGACTGGCCAGAAAGAGAGAGGGAAGTGTGCGCTGTGATAACCACAGAGGAAGAACACAGTGAGCAGGCCTGCGGTGGCGCTGGGGAGCAGCGGGTGGGGAGCGGAGACTGGGAAGCTGGGGGTGCTAAGCGGGGCCCAAACACTTCCTCTCCCCCCAACCCCGAGGATTTTCCAAGGCAGAGTTTGGAATCCGCTATCTTGCAGCTTTACTTTTTTATCTTTTATTTTTAAACATAATTATTTGGGAATTCCTTCACTGTGTTTTATTTTGGTTGTGAAAATGTGGCAAGCAGATCATCACAGTGGAGGGCTTTGCCTGGTCTGCATGAATGGCCAGTGACCAAACTGGCCTAAAACTGAAGACTCTGATGTTCAGACATTGAATTTCCCACAATTCCTGGCCACAGGGTGTTATTAATAGATGTCCATTAGCTTTGACTGATGAATGTCAGGCAAATTATTGGGAAAATAAACATTTTCCACTTTTACAATGATAGTGAAATTCAGTTCTAGTCTTCTCTAAGTTATAATCTGTAACTCAGCTATAGTTATATCTGTTATAAATAGTTCTAATTATGTCAGTTATAAATATCTCAGCTACAGTTATAAATCTATTTCAGTGTTTTTTGGTTGTGTTCTATTTTTGTCATAACATGTTATTTTGAACTTCATTAAAATGACAGATAGTCACAGATTACCAATCACAGCCAACACCACAATTGTCTAGTTTAAGTATTGCAAATAATGAAACCAAGTGAAAATCTGCCAAAAGACAGGCAATTTTAGATGGCCTTGCAATCCCAGTTGCTGTTGACAGCTATTTTCATTTTAATTTACACAAAGTATCCATATAAACAATATAGATACATTGAATATATGCAGATGTATGACTTGAGCACTACTTTGCTAGCGTGTGAGATGAGTGCAATTGTGTGGTAGCTTGAACATTCTTTGGCATTGCTGTTCTTTGGGATTGGAATGGAAACTGAACTTTTCCAGTCTTGTGGCCACTGCTGAGTTTTCCAGATTTGCTGGCATATTGAGTGCAACACTTTCACAGCATCATCTTTTAGGATTTGAAACAGCTCAAATGGAATTATCTCACCTCCACTAGCTTTGTTCGTAGTGATGCTTCCTAAGGCCCTCTTGACTTCACATTCCAGGATGTCTGGCTCTAGGTGAGTGATCACACCGTCATGGTTATCTGGGTCATGAAGATCTTTTTGTATAGTTCTGTGTATTCTTGCCACCTCTTCTTATTATCTTCTGCTTCTGTTAGGTCCCTACCATTTCTGTCCTTTTTTGTGCTCAACTTTCCATAAAATGTTCCCTCTGTATCTCTAATTTTCATGAAGAGATTTCTAGTCTTTCCCATTCTATTGTTTTCCTCTATTTCTTTGCACTGATCACTGAAGAAGTCTTTCTTATGTCTTCTTGCTATTCTTTGGAACTTTGCATTCAAATGGATATGTCTTTCTTTTCTCCTTTGCCTTTAGCTTCTGTTCTTTTCTCAGCTATTTATACAGCCTCTTTAGACAACCATTTTGCCTTTCTGCATTTCTTTTTCCTGGGAATGGTCTTGATCACTGCCTCCTGTACAATGTCATGAACCTCCATCCATAGGTCTTCAGGCACTCTGTCTGTTGCTGAAGAATTGATGCTTTTGAACTGTGGTGTTGGAGAAAACTCTTGAGAGTCCCTTGGACTGTAAGGAGATCCAACCAGTCCACCCTAAAGGAAATCAGCCCTGAACATTCATTGGAAGGACTGATGCTGAAGCTCCAATACTTTGGCTCCAATACTTTGACTGTAAGGAGTCCAACCAGTCCACCATAAAGGAAATCAATCCTGAATGTTCATTGGAAGGACTGATGCTGAAGCTAAAGCTGAAGCTCCAATACTTTGATTCGAAGAACTGACTCATTTGAAAAGATCCTGATGCTGGGCAAGATTGAAGGCAGGAGGAGAAGGGGACGGACAGAGGATAAGATGGTTGGATGGCTTATTTTTGTATTCAATTTCTCTAGATCTTATAAAGCAAAGAAGTGGGAAATGCCCAGACAGAGCAAAGGTTTCACTTGTTTGAAAGCAACTGTTGAGACATTTTACATATTCTAGACTGAAGCGTTTGTAAAACTCATACAGAAGATTTACATATCTGTGGAGCAGAGCACATGAGCAGGCAGGTTAGATTCCTGGTGTGTGTCAGTGCGCCCTTGCTTTGTGAGAACTTTCAAATGGAGAAAACTCGATCCACGGGTGGTCACTGTGAGAAACGGCTCTGCTCAAGCAGTTCTACCCTCTTGCTGCTTTGCAGTTTTCCTCGCTTTGTCTTTGCTCTGACCTCACCGTCTGTGCTTTCTCCCTCACTCTGCGTATTCCCGCGAGAGTCAGCTGATTAAAGGGCAAGGCTCAGTGATGACTCAAGGACAAAATTGCTTCTACAGACTATCTGTGCTTTGATACACTTCTGAATAGTGGCAAGCTGACACTCACAACCCCCTTAGGACACATCTCTAATGAGGGAGACAGATGCAGGAACTTATATTTTCAGGTGGAATGTCTCTGAGACATAGCAGTGCTAATCCAAGCTTACTGCTGGCTGGAGGTCCTGACTCCACGGCAGAGATGAGGTTCTCCACACCGGTGCTTGCAGAGTGACCAACAAAGCGAGACTCGGGGGGGTCATCGAGGAGCACGGAGGACTGACTGCAAGGAGCAGGTGGTGGGAGAAGCCCTGGAGGGAAAATCACCCAAAGCCTCAGACTCATGAGGGCAAAGCCACGAGAATTGACAAGGGAAAACTGATTTGTTCAAACAGGACTTGAGCTTGGCAGTTCAACACTGGTTAGTGCTCTGGAGTTCAGCCTGGGTCAAGAGCTATAGCTTGAGTGTGTTGGGATTTCAAGACTTGGCTGAAGTCCAGATAGTACACTGGGTCACAGACCACACAGAATCACTTCACCCTCAGGCTGGTTCCCGCTGACTGCCATCGGTTTTCTGAGAAGTGGTTGTGGTTTTGGTTTTTCTTTCTGTTGGTCTGTTTCCGTCTTCTGTTGCTTTGTGTAATTTCTTGTACTCTCTGGACTCACACTCTGTGAATCTTCAATTTTATTAAACCCAAGTTCCATCTTGTGCAAGATTTGCTCTATGACCGTGGGCTTCCAGAGCTACAAAGAGATCCACCACCCTTTGCTCCATGACCGTGGACTTCCAGAGCTACAAAGGGATGGATCCGCCACCCTTTGCTCCATCTTCATCCCCCTTCCACTCCGGGATATCAGCATTTCCACACTGGTCTCTAACTGTCCAAGGAGTCACAGTCTGGTCCCACTTCCTAGGCAGGAGATGGTCATAACAGATTCACTTCCATAAAAGCTTATTGGGCTTGTGTTTAAATTTTTCCAGAGCTTGGTTTTTTAGTAAATAATTGGAGATCAAACTTTCAGCTATTAAGAAATACCAAGGTATTACTAATTAAACTGGCTAGATAAGTTATCACCTCCTGAACTCATTTACATTTTAAACGAGAAATTCTGGGAACAAGCGTACAGGCCCACAACAGTAGCTCTGTGGCGTTGCATATTTCAGGCACTCAGGGAGAACTGGTGGATATGCCGTTCTAAACAGCAACAGCATCACCAGTCTTTGAGTCTGTGTTTACACCAGCCTCTGGCCTACATTCTTTTTAAACAACATATCATTTAAGTTCTTATTTCGTAAGAGCCTTAGGAAACGAGTATTTCTTTTTGGGGGGGGAGGGGCGTGGAATGGGAAAATAGATGCTCAGATGCTTAGTGTGCCTACGTCATACAGCTGACAAAGGTCAGAACTGAATCAAGCATTTAACCTCTGTCATCTAGTGTCTTTCGGCAGGAGGTTGTCAACAGTGAAACAAACACAGAGCCTAGGTATTCACCTATGATATATAAATAAGCTGTTCTCAGGGTTTGGCTTTGGCTTTTCTGCACAAGCACATTTCACCGGCTCTGTTCGGCTCTCCCATCTGTAATGCGTAGAAACGCTAAGAGCTCCAAGCACAGGAAGTGAAGGTCAGCCTCTCAGAATGCCTTGTCGCCACCCAAGCCCGCAAGTGACCAAGCCCACCGCTCCACAGCCGTGCACAGCACTTCCAACTGCAAACTTTGAATATTTGCCTTGTGCTGTATTTGGGAAAGAGACTACTTTATGTTTATGAATGTCTGTTCTCCTTGTGTTTACTTTACGCTAACGGAGCTAAATGTGAACTCTCACGGTCTAATCACCATAGCTTCTGTCAGACTTGTTCCTGGCCCTGGTGCTCCAGCGCTGATTCCTTGTGTTCCTTCCTGCTTTACGGCTCCGTTTCCCAGTCTGCCCTCCCGTTCCTGGAGCGGTTAATGGCTGGGGTCCTCGGGAGACGGCGTTCGTGCCTAGAATCCCCTCCCTGCCGTCCCCCCAGCGCCGCGTCCCAGGGCCGTCAGCCTCTGTGCCCCGCAGGAGCTGAGTCACGCTTGTGGCAGGGCTGAGGGGTGGCTTAACCGTCTCCGAATATTTACACTCAAAAAAGTGAATATATCACAAAAAATAAATGAACTTCTAACTGTTGAAGCTTGAGGCAAAGCAACGATAAATTGTGAGGATTTATGTGCAAGATGTTTATTATTTTTTATTTCAGTTATTGTACTTATAAGTCCACAATTTCTATTTTGAAACATGTATTTATATTCTTTCACTTATTTAATATGTATTTTTATATTTTATATTAACTTTCAAATTTAAAAAACTTTTAAACATACAATTTAAATTCTAAACATATATTTATAATTTCAATCTCACTATTGATATTCTCCATTGTGGTGAGACATTATGGTCATACATTAGTTGTTTAGGTATGGCTTTCTTTATTTTTTTAATATAGTTAAAATATCTGACTTAAGTCTTTGACTAGTAATTCTACCATGGGCCTCCTCCAGGAGTTTCTGCTTTCTTCCCTGTGTGTGGGCTGTACTTTCTTGCCCCTTTGCATGTCCTATAAAATGACCTTTTAAGCACTATATATAACACGGAAACACTGGAATTGGGTCCACCCTCTCCACGGCGTTTGTTGCTGTTGCCTTTTGTGCAGTACTAGTACTTTTCATCGCTGTTTGCTTTTCTGGTGATTTCTGAACTAATTCTGTAAATCTATTTTCTCAGTCTTGTGTGGCCATGAAAGTCTCTGCCCAGCTAGCTTAGTGGTCAAAAACAACTGGGCCGGTTTTCTTGAACACCTGGAACTGCGAAGCCTCTAGGCCTGCCAAGGTTCTGTGCGGAGGCAGGCCCTCAGCACCCAGCCAGGCAGTCAGGAACTCTGCCATGGCTTCACCTCCCACCGGCTCAGGGCTCGGGTTCATTCTAGCATGTCCACAGCCCTGGGCCTGCATGTGACTTCTAGGTTCCCAGGGAGGTCCTCACAGAGCCTTAACAAACCCCTGTGGGCAGCTCATGAGCCTCTTTTCCTTTTGTGCTTCTGGTCAGACTGTTGTTTGCCCCACTGTTATCCAATATCTTGGGCAGCTGGTTAGAAATGAAAGAAGAGAAGTTACAGCTGACACCACAGAAATACGAATATGCCAATAAAATAGACAACCTACAAAGAATAGATAAATTTCTAGATATGTGCAGTCTCCCACTTACTCAGGAAGAAAGAGAAAACACGGACAGACCAATTACTGGTAATGAAATTGAATCAATAATCAAAAAACTCCCAACAAACAAAAGTCCAGGACCAGATGACCTCACAGGTAAATACTACAAAATATTTAATGAAGTTTTCACTAATCCTTCTCCAACTAGTTCAGAAGAATTGAAGAGCAAGGAATGCTTCCAAGCTCTTTCTGTGAGGCCATCATAACCTGATACCAAAACTAGACAAAGACACCACAAAGGAAAAGAAAAAATAAAATTAGAGACCCATAATATTGATGAACACAAGTGCATCAGTGTTCACTTGAAAAGTCCTTAACAAAATATTAGCATGCTAAATTCAACAATACATTAAAAGGATCATATACCATGATCAAATGGTATTTACCTCAGAGATGCAAGTTTATCTGTAAATCAATCAGTGAGATACACTAAATTAACAAATTAAGGAATAAAAATCATATGATCATATAACAGATGCAGGAAAAGCTTCTGACAAAATTCAACATCTATTTATTACAAAAATTATCAACAAACTGCATAGAGAGGGAACATACCTCAACATAATAAAAAGACAAACCCACGGCAAACATCATCAATGGTGAAAAGCTGAAAATATTCCCTCTAAGACTGGGAGCGAGACAAGGATGCCCACTCTCCCCACTCATCTGAGCCGCCAGGGAAGCCCACCAGAAGTGCCAGTCACAGCAGTCAGACAGAGAAAGAAAACAAAGAAGTGACATGAATCCAAGTTGGAAAGGAAGAAGTAACACGTCACGCTTGTAGATGACAATATCTCACACACACACACACACACACACATGCAGAGCTGACTCGTTGGGAAAGACTCTGATGCTGGGAAAGATTGAGGGCAGGAGAAGGCGGCAGCAGAGGGTGAGATGGCTGGATGGCAGCACCGATTCAATGGACAGGAACTGGAGCAAACTCCAGGAGATGGTGAAGGACACAGAAGCTTCGTGTGCCACAGTCCACTGGGTCTCAAAGAGTCAGACACAACTTAGTGACTGAACAACGACAGATATAGAATCCTAAAGACCTCACCAAAAAACCTATTAGATTTAATAAATGAACTCAATAAAGTTGCAGGATACAAGATTAATACACAGAAATCTGTAATATTTCTATACGATAATAACAAATTATCTGAAAGAGAAAATAAGAAAACAATTTCATTTACAATTGCATCAAACAGAATAAAACACCTAGGAACAAATCTAACCAAAGAGCTAAAAGACTTGTATTCTATGACTATATGACAGGTCTATAAGACCTGATGGAAGAATTTGAAGATGACACAAATAAAGGGAAAGATAAACTATGCTGGTGGATTGGAAGAATTAATATTGTTAAATGACCATACTACCCAAGGCAATCCACAGATTCAATGCAATTCCTATCAAAATAGCAATGGCATTTTTCATAGAACTGGAGCAAATTCTAAAAGATTTAGAATAGGCACAAAAGATCCTGAATAACCAAAACAATCTTGAGAAAGAAGAGCAGAGCTGGTGGTACCAAGACCCCTGACTTCAGACCATACGGCAAAGGTGCAGTAGCCAAGGCACGCTGCCAATGGAGCAAAAGAGACAGCAGTGGAGCAGACTAGGGAGCCTCAAAATAAACGCACAGGTACATGGTTACTTAATCTACAACAAAGGAGGCAAGATTATACACAGGAGAAGGTGGGGACACGACACAAGTGAAGGAGATTAAGAGACACGAACTTACAGTTAGAACCTAAACCAGTGACAGATAAAATTGCAGCACGAGGCAAAGAGTCAGTAACGCTGCATTACCTGTGTGAGCGTCAACTGTTACTAGACGGTAATCGTAAAGCGGTAATCGATGCACAGTGCAGTGAAGGTCAAATCACTATGCGCAGCTGAAGGGACTGTAATAGGTACATGAACTATACTTCAATGAAAGTGAAAGTGAAGTCGTGCCCGACTCTTAGCAACCCCGTGGACTGCAGCCTACCAGGCTCCTCCGTCCATGGGATTTTCCAGGCAAGAGTACCGGAGTGGGGTGCCATTGCCTTTTCTGACAAATCCCCACAAATTCTAAACAGAAGCTCCAAGCAGAACTGCTGACACCCCCCTCCCCAGGCTCCCACAGGCCCTGCTTGTCCAGCCCTGGCTGCTGTGGCTGTTCACTCAGAAGATGCTCCAGATGTGAAGTTGCATCACCCAAAGAAGAAAACTGCCGGAAATGTCCACTTACCTCCTCCCTACACCAAGCACCATCCGATATGAGGGAACAAGACGCCAGTGCTTTTGCCCAGAGGCAGGACCTACTCTGAGCCCAAATGCCCTGTCATGTTCTGAGCTTCTCTGACCTCTCACCCTGCCCTGCTCCTTCCCTCCCTGTTCCCTCACTCCCAGAATCCTTCCTAGATAAATCATCTCACTGGGGTCCTTGACTCAGGTTCCATGTCCTAAGACCCCTTTTCTTATCTCTCTTCTCACACAGACCATGTTCCCATTCATCATCACTCAGTCATGTCTGACTTTATGTGACCACATGGATTCCAGCACGCCAGGCTTCCCTGTCCATCACCAACTCCCAGAGTTTGCTCAAACTCATGTCCATCGACTGGGTGATGCCATCCAATCATCTCATCCTCTGTCTGTCCCCTTCTTCTCCTGCCTTCAATCTTGCCCAGCATCAGGGTCTTTTCCAATGAGTCAGTTCTTCCCATCAGGTGGCCAAAGTATTGGAGTTTCAGCTTCAGCATCAGTCCTTCCAACGAATATTCAGGATTGATTTCCTTTAGGATGGACTGGTTGGATCTCCTTGCAGTCCAAAGGACTCTCAAGAGTCTTCTCCAACACCACAGTTCAAAAGCATCAATTCTTCAGCTTTCAGCTTTCTTTATAGTCCAACTCTCACATCCATACATGACTACTGGAAAAGCCATAGCTTTGACTAGCTGGACCTTTGTCAGCAAAGTAATGTCTCTGCTTTTTAATATGCTGTCTAGGTTTGTCATAGCTTTTCTTCCAAGGAGCAAGCATCTTTTAATTTCATGACTGCAGTCACCATCTGCAGTGATTTTGGAGCCCAAGAAAATAGTCTGTCACTGTTTCCTTTGTTTCCCATCTATTTGCCATGAAGTGATGGGACTGAATGCCATAATCTTAGTTTTCTGAATGTTGAGCTTTAAGCAAACTTTTTCAGTGTCCTCTTTCACTTTCATCAAGAGGCTCTTTAGTTCTTCTTCGCTTTCTGCCGTAAGGATGGTGTCATCTGCTTATCTGAGGCTATAGATATTTTTCCCAACAGTCTTGATTCCAGCTTGTGCTTCATCCAGTCTGGCTGACAACCATGTCCGGAACTGTGCTGAGGTCACAGCAGAGGGCAAAAGAGACCGGGGCCCCTGCAACCTTCTTCTAGCTCAGCTGTGTGCCAAAGGCCTCAGTAGCTCAGACCCTGGGGGCATAGGGATTGGAGGCTTCCACCTCTGGGGCGAGTCAGCCAGAACAAAGTATGGTAGAGACATAATCCAATGAGGCAGAGCTGGCCTCTCAGCAGGTCCCCCCAACAAAGAGAAGCAGATTTTTTCCTCCTGGTTTGGATACTGGGGAACTTCAAGTCATTGAATTGGCTCCAAATAAAACCTTGTGATGCTCTAAAAATAACTGCTTCCCACAGTCAATCCAGTTACTACAAGGGGAAAAAACAAACACTACAAAAACAAAAATTAAAAGAAAATAGGGGAGATCTAGAGGCTGAAGTCATGGTCACTGCTTGTTTCTGGGGTACAATGTGGACGGAGATGTTGAGCTGAACCTGAGAAAGTTCCCCACCCTCAGCCTCTGCTTCTCTTTTCATCCCAGAGAGGACAGCCCAGAGGCTAAAGACAGCCCTCTGCTAGTGTATTTAAGCAGATTTCCAACCAAGATTCCTAGTGCTTCTGAATTCTCAGACATATGTGTGTGCGTGCTCAGTTGCTTCAGTCGTGTCTGGCTCATTGTGACCCTATGGACTGTAGCCCGCCAGGCTCCACTGTCCGTGGGATTCTCCAGGCAAGAATACTGGAGTGGGTTGCCATGGCCTCCTCCAAGGGATCTTCCCGACCCAGGGATGGAACCCATGTCTCATGCCTCCTGCACTGGCAGGCAGGTTCTTTACCGCTGGTGCCACCTGGGAAGACCTTCAGACATACATCTATTGCTAAAAGGCACTGTAAAAACATATAGACCTCTCAGACTTATGGCCTAGGACCTCTAAAAGGCAGTACCCAGCACTGCAAGGCCCACTGCCAGCCCCTGTGGGCTGAGAATTTTGAAAGCAGCTCAACCTTGAAATAACCCCTGAGGTAGTCTCATCCCGGGTATGAAACATACCAGCAGTTTTGCCAATGTTCCTATGTAGGGGCTGGCAGTCTACTTTCAGTCTTTAAGTTGCCCACAGACCCGTGTGAACTCAGGTTCCTCCAGAGTGTACCCTCAGTTCCTTCTGGTCTCCACCAGAACCGCGGCAAGATGCTGCCTGCTGCTGCCGACCCTGGCTCTCACCAGCCAACGGTCCAAACTGTTGCCCTCGCTCTTCTTTCTGCTCAGAATCTGAACTATTTTTTAAGATGTAAGTCCCCAAGAAGACTTCCTCAAGGATCCAAGCTCTGAGATACTTTTTCTTTGTTAGGGAGCACCCTGCAGGCAGACCCTGTGGGTCCTCGCCACGTCTCCAGAGTCTTTGACTTCTGGACTCCCCCTGACATTCCTGGGAGCAGCTCCACCCAGCAATGGCATGAGCTGGCGGTGAACGCCCCAGCTGTGGCAGCTTGTCCTGGAGCGGGCAGCCTGCTCTGTAGCAGCTCCCAAAGTCCCCCGGAGGCTTGAGCCCCGTTAAGCTCTTCTTCCCGCCCACTGTTCACGTTGCCCCTCCCCCTGGGGGCGGTTCCTGAGAACAGGCTCCAAACACGTTGCTCACACACGCGTTTGTCTCTGGGTCTCCTCCCGGAGGAAGCTCATCCCAAGACAGTCCCCACAGAACTTAACCATGAACTCATCTATTAATTATGGCTTTTTGCTTTCTTCTCTCTGTGTTATCTCATCAATGAAGTCACAAGCTATTTGAAGGAAGAGCTACATTTTTTTGCATCATTAATTTTCATACACTCTAGAACAGTACAGCATTTTATGCAGAAGAGATAGTGTGCTTAGCTTCTCAGTTACAAAGATTTTCTATCATGTTGTAGGTTTTCATGCTTATTAGAGTTTAGGAGATAGGAAGCTCGTGAGTTTACTAAACTGCATTTAAAGTATGTAAATGCCATTTACATATAGGATGCCATTATTGGTGCCCAAGCTCCTGTTTTTCATTTTTTATAACTTTTTGTACATATCTAACAGTGGGGAGGTCAGGGAACAACTAACGTGGAAGCGACTAACAGCACCGTCGAGCGAATGAAGGCTGTAGTTCAGCGAAAATGTGCCCGTCTTGGAAACAGAAACTCTTTTAGATCCGTGAAGAATTTGACAGAGTGAGGCTGTTTGATCCACAACCTGTCCCCTCTCTGGGTTCTTTTATGAACCCCTCTCACCCCATCCACCTGAAGCAAATTTTAAGCTGGTGACATTTTCCTGGATTGCACCACATCCTCTTTATTCTCCATCTCCAGAGTCTAAGTTCCTCCTGCCTGTTCCTAGCTTTTCTCTCTCAGTTGAGACTTGCTGCAGCAACTATATCAATGGAAAGGGTCTCACCATCCAACTAAACTAAAGAATGAATTAAGTTTTCATTTTATTATATTCAATGCCTAATTAAAAATTATAAAAAATAAAACTGTAGTTTTATAAAAAATTTAAATTATAATGACTGTGAGTTATAAGGAAAGTCCAAAGTGTGATCGGTATTTTCTGATGGAGAAGACTTGCATGTACATGAGTGAAAATATGCTTTGGTTTTTTGGAAAATTCTCTAACATAGAAGAGGAATATGCTATCGGTGTTAAACAAAAAATTCTTACCATAAATAATTACAATACTACAGCTGTCTATTTCCCCCCAAACAACTCACTGCTAATTTAACACCCATGAAAAGTGGACCGTGAATACCTAAGATTTATTTCAGTAGGGCCAGTAACGGTGCTGGGCATTGTGAATAAAGGCCCAGGGAGCCTGTTGCCTTGAGGCATCACCCCTAGAACCATGGTCTGGGGGTGGGCATGTCAGGCTGTGACAATGGGCTGGTTCTCAAGAACCCAGGTTATGTGTGACATTTAATTTGTTTATGTCTTTCGGGGGAGTTCCAATCTAAAGCTTGTTGGAAATGTAAAATATAAATTTTTATTAACCAAAAACAAAGAGCTAGTTCCAGGATAATAATTTGCTTTCAAAATCCCTCCATTAAAAAAAAAAAAAATCCCTCCATAGTCTGCATCAGCTGCAGAATTAGCTATATGTGTCTCAAAGTGCCAAGTCACTCAGTCATGTCCAACTCTTTGCAACCCTATGGACAATAGCCTGCCAGGCTCCTCCATCCATGGGATTCTCCAGGCAGGAATGCTGGAGTGGATTGCCATTTAGAGGAAGTACGTTGTTTCAAGCTTAATAATTTTCAGGATAAACTGGTTGTAAATACCTTAAAAAAAATAATTTGGCCTTGTCTCTTGATGCAAAAATACATATGACAGAGAAGTCCAGCATATAGTAACTCCCTAGGCACGTGGACTTCTCCCGGGAAATGTACTTTCCCTCCCAGGGTTCCCCATGTCAAGCCTGCAGTGTGGTGGTGAACATGGCTCGGGGGCAGATTAATTAACTCATTCAAACCAGCATTTATTGAGCTCTCACTGTGTGCTCACTGAAGACACGTGGTGAACAGACAGACTGGGGCCCCTGCTGGGGAGGTTTTGCTCTAGTGAAGGAGACAAACTAGCCAAGAGGGAAATAAGTAATAGCGTTGCTCTTGGGAACAAGTGCTATGGAGAAACAACAGCAGGTGGAGGCGGGTCACTGAGACTGCCGAGGAGACACTGAATGCGAGAAGGGGATCTTGGGGAGAGTTCTAAGGCCGGGAACACAGCTTCAGGGGCTGGGGTGGGAGGAAGCCGGCACGTCAGGACAGGCTTCAGTGAAGACTGCATTTTTATCCTCAGTGTTCCAGAGGGAGCATTCAGAGGCCTTCAGGGCAGAGCCGGGCTGTGATACCAGCTTCAGGACTGTGGTTCTGGGCACCATGGGGGAGACAGGACACATGGTCAGGAGGCTTCTCCACAGTCTGGGCAGAGAAGCAGCTGCTGAGACACGACCTGGCCAACCCAGGCTCTGGAGACACCACCCCAGGACCTGACCGTGAGCCAGGAGGGGAGATGCGTTTCCCTATTTGGGGAAATGCTTTGGCCTGAGCACCTGGGTACAGAATTACCTAAAGGAAACAGCCGGTGGTTGATGATGGAAGGTGTGGGAGGGTGGGGCAATGTCCTCGAGCACATGTGTGGAGCGTGCTGGCTTGAAGGGACACAAGGTTCATCCACCAACACTGGCCACAGGCTGGCCACGTGGGCTTGGGTACAACCAGATGGCAGATTCTTGGTTGGAAGATAAGCTTCCAGTCTGATTTCTCTTGTTTTGTTTGTGAAATAAAAGTAAGACGTTGCTTGAGTCCAGCACAGGGAAGGTAGGGGGGTGACGGTGGCCTTGGGGATGGAGAACACATAGGGTTTGTGGTCAGAAGTGGAGCGAGACCACTCGGCATGCTGCGGCCTGACATCTACCAGGTCAGGGTTACCTGGAGTCAGAGGAGTGGAGTCCAATGACCTGGGGATAGGAAGGCCTGGGGGGGGGGGGCGTTCCCTTGTCCCATCTAGAAAGGAAGAGGGGAACTGGCTCCAATTGGAGCTGTTCTCAGGATGTGTCGGAAGCACTTGTGAGAAAGGCTGTCTGGGCCTTGGGGGTGGAAACAGCTCTACAAGGAAATGTGGGGTGTAGGAGGCTTCCTTTATGTCCCGCTTGGGCACAGTCACAGTGAGGAGTGCACCTTCCAGCTATGGGAGGAAACTAGCCCTGCCTTTTAGTAAGTCTGGGGCCTCAGGCAAGGCACTTCTCATCTGGAAAGGTAGTAATAATGCTACTTACTTCAAGGCTGTTATTAATTTTGAAGAAATTACTAGGTATGCACTTGGAACATCTTCAGACACAAAGGATCCACTGGACAACTGCTAAGTATTATTATTATTTTAACTTTTTATTGTAGTGTAGTAGGTTCACACTACTGGGTTACTTTCTGCTGTACAGCACAGTGAATCAGTTATATATGTACATACACCTGCTTGTGTAACTTATATGCAGAGTACATCATGCAAAATGTTGGACTGGATGAACCATAAGCTGGAATTAAGATTGCCATGAGAAATGTCAACAACTTCAGATATGCAAATGATATCACTCTAATGCCAGAAAGTGAAGAGGAACTGAAGAACATCTTAATGAGCATGGAAGAGGAGAGTGAAAAAGTTTGCTTGAAACTCAACATTAAAAAAAAGGATGATCATGGCAGCCAGTCCCATCACTTCATGGCAAATAGAAAGGAGAAAAGTGGAAGATATAACATATTTTATTTTCTTGGGCTCAAAAATCACTGCAGTCAGTGACTGCAGCCATGAAATTAAAAGATGCTTGCTCCTTGGAAGAAAAGCTATGACCAACTTAGTGTATTAAAAAGCACACATATCACTTTGCCAACAAAGGTCTGTATAGTCAAAGCTATGATCTTTCCAGTAGTCATGTATGGATGTAAGAGTTGGACTATAAAGAAGGCTGAGTGCTGAAAAATCAATGCCTTTGAACTGTGGTGTTAGAGAAGACTCTTGTGAGTCCCTTGGATTGCAAGGAGATTAAACCAATCAATCCTAAAGGAAATCAATCCTGAATATTCATTGGAAGCAATGATGCTGAAGCTCCAATACTTTGGCCACCTGATACAAAGAGCTGACTCTAGAAAAGACCTTGATGCTGGGAAAGATTGAAGGCCGGAGGAGAAGGGGATGACAGAGAATGAGATGGTAGGATGGAATCACCGACTCAATGGACATGAGTTTGAGCAAGCTCCAGGAGATGGTGATGGACAAGGAGGCCTGGCATGCTGCAGTCCATGAGGTCACAAAGAGTCAGACACAGTTTAGCAACTGAACAACAACAACATACATATATCCACTAATTTTTAGATTCTTTCCCCATATAAGCCATTACAGAATATTAAGTAGAGTTCCCTGTGCTTTACAGTAGGTCCTTACTAGTTATCTGTTTTATATATAGTATTATTATTTTTAAAAATCCAGTTTTTGTAATGAAGAGGAAATACCTCCATACTGCATTATTTCCCAGTAAAGAGGGTGATATTCTGAGAAATGGTCAGATATCAGAAAGTCCGTCTAGAGAAAAATCATTAACTGAAACTCTGGCCAGATTTATAACAGTTTAATGTTGAAAACCATTTCTCAAATTGAGTCTGGGTGCATGTGCACAAACCCACACACGCACACATGAGTGCATGCACATGTACACTCGGGCACATGTGGGCTGGGTGCCTAGGCAGAGGGTTTGCATCGTGTGCTGCGGCAGGTGGGGAGCTGTCAGGTTGCTTGCTGGTGACTAGAGTCTGTCATGAAGAGTCTTCCTCTCCTGAGCACTGCCCCACCCTCCTCCTGCTCTGGTTTAAACTTTGACTCCACTTTGCAAACTTGAAGAGAAAGCTGTCACCAGCTGATGACTCGGAACTGTTCATATGACTGAGGCCTGTGGGGCACAGCTGATCAGTTCTCCACTTTCTACGTCCTGACTGAGTCACTGGTGCAGCCTCCCTGGAGGTGCAATGCTGTAATTCTGTTATCCGCTGTGCTGATGGAATCTGGCATTGACTTCAATCAAAAGAATTGCAGGCTATGTGGATTACCACGTGTTTCCTGGACACTGAGCATCCTGCAGTTGGAATGGAGATGATCTTGCCCTTACTCTGTAAGCTGCCTGTGAAGCCAGCCAGCCACGTGGATTCAGGGACAAGCAAGTGTCAACACTGCTGACATTTCATTGTGTCCCTTCCCATCACTCCCTCCCACATCCAGTTGGAGATGGGTGGAGTTTCTTGGCAGACCTTAGGTTATATGTGGATCCCTAGCTGCAAGGGATCACCCCAGCTGCAAGTGGACATCTAACTGATTTCTCATTTCTGTTTCTAATAATAAAAACACAGGGTGATGTAGAGTGAACTAACGCACACAAGGCCTGTTCAGGTTAATAAGCACACTTCCATGGTATAATGTTGTGGTTGTATAATATTATTATTATTTAAACTAAATTTTCTTGATGTTTCCTTAGGATATATGCCTAGAAATAATAAATTTGGATTAAAGAGCCTATGATTATTTTTCCAAGACTTTTGCTATGCCCCAACAAACTGTTCTGCAGAAAGATTACATCCATGTGTCAGAGTGTTCACTCAAACTCTAATGCTGGATATTACTTTATTCCAATATTTTCCATTTTCATAGCCAAAAAAAAGGAACATTAAAACCAACATTTCTAACATTTTTAACAGCCTTATTTTAAGCTACAAAGTAGAAGTAGCAAAACTAAGTAAAAACAAATTAAGGTAAATGGCAAGGATTTAAAGTTTGAAACTGCATTTAGGTTTCAAGCCATGTTCTGCCTCATCACTATGATGACAAGAAAAAATGATTCATATTAATTCAAGAACTTTCACTGTATTGTAGCTCTTTTTATTTAGATAAATATTTCAATACCAAGCTAGCTCAATGCTTTTAAATCTTGTAAATGTTTTTTGGATTCAAAGAGATATCAATTTTACCCATTTTATCGGGTCCCATTTCAAAACATTGCACATTAGCGCTCTTTCACTTTATAAGCAGCACTAACAGTATCTTTTCTATCCAATTTTGTAGTCTGAATGTATTTTAACCACTGAATTTATCCAAGGAAGGAAGTAAGGACATTATTCACACTTATAAAGTAGTTCTGAAAGCATTTCAGTCTTTAGATATGCAATTGATATCTGATTAGAGCTGATAACTCCTAAACCAGTAAACTACAAACAACTGAAGGTAAATGTATGACTACATGTGTTTCAAACCTTCTGATAAGAAACCTTTATAGTACATTTTAATGCCCACTCTTCCTTCTTGAATTTAATCAGTTCAAATCTAAAGAACAGGATTACTCCTTGAGAGCTTTAATCCCTGAGTTTTCAAAACCTTGAAAAAGATTTTGGCTTGACCATTTAAAACTTGATTTCCCATCACACAGCACTTTTCTCAGTTCAGATTCTAGCCACAACTGGACACCTGTACCCTCCCATCTTCCCGAACAGTTAACAGTGTTCATAAGACAGATGGCATGTGTCCCCCTTCAGCTTAAAGAAGATGCCAGAGAAATAGGAAACATGGTTCATTTCTCAACTAATCATAGACGAGGAGACCATACCAACAAACAAGGCAAAAAAGTGGGACCTCGGTAACAACCACCTTCGTAAGGGAAAACTGGCCTCCAGCCCGTGCCTGAGTGCACGCGAAGGCCTGTTGGAGCACAGCTGCACTCATGCATTTCTGTGCCGCGTTGGTGCTGCGTGGTACAGTCAAGGGGCATGGTGGAGAGTGTGCCCCACTGGCTCAGATGTGCACCATCTGGCCATTCACAGGAAGGTTGCCAACCCCTGGTCTAGATCACGTGACAACCCCCTGCTGAAGATGAGTAGAAAAGCTGAATCAATGTACACATTTGATGTACATGTAGGTTGGTATACACAACTTCCCTGAGAGGGTGGAATCATGAGAAGTGCCCAGGCTCTGGGGCCTTTCTTCCCCTGGGACAGCCTGTGGGCTGAGCCCCTGGGCTGGAGGCTGCCAAGGTCCAGCCCCGGCTGATCCAGGGTATTCGAAGGGGAGACAGCTTCAGCGAGTTCACTGGATACACTGGCTTTAATTAAATATTAATTAGAGATATAAAGAGTAATAGAATAAGGATAGCTCAGTAGGAAAATTCGGTGAAGAAAAGAGGCTGAGTAGCTTGGTTTACGCAGGAAGTCAATAAAACTTCAAGACAAGAAGCTTGCACCACTTATATAGGCCGCAGGCGTCCTTCCGTTCTCCCGAAGGAGAGAAGACACTGAGGCCTCCCTGGTCGGATCTTAGAAGCCCAGGCAAAGTTAGTAAGCTTGGCGGGCTCCACACTCCAGATGGAGACTCAGCCAGAGTTTGAGAGAGAGAGAGACATGGGGAGACCAGTATTTCGAGGAACTGATCCCAATTCTTTATTTTCCAGAGTCTGTTTTTATACACTGAGATGTTATACAAAAGTCACGCGGGGTCAGCAGTCCTGACTTTTATCAAAGTCAGGTGCTTCATACAAATGCATACAGAGGTCTTAGGGGTGTTACATCATCTTCTGGCCAGGGGGCCTGCTGACAATTTATGACCCTCTCCCTGTGATAGTGGTCAGTCAACACTTATTTCTCCAGGGGTGATTATCCTTAAAACAGACGCCACCCAAATGAAGTTACATTCCTATAGGGTGAAGGTGTAGTGGGTTTTAGTTAAGGAAAGAATTTACTTAGCCTAAGGCCCAACGTGATTAATACCAAAGGTTAATACTTATTTCTTCTATATATTCATTAATGTGTGTAAGGGCAGGGGATGTGGAGACTTAGCAACAAACGTTGGCTCAACAAATGAAAAACCCTTCACCAATACAATTTCTAATCAGCCCATTATACTTATACTAATAGTTTTCTAACTTTTCTAAGGAACCTGTTTTTAGAAGGTTTAAAGCATCTCGTGCCTCTCATGGTTGGGAGGCTGTGAGCAATCACATGTGGCCGAACAAGCCTGTCAGGCAGGCCAGAGAACCTTCAGAGGAGTTTGTAGGTTGAAACGCTCCTGTCACACCCAGGAATTATTATTAACTGGAGCTCTAAGTTAACTCCTTCTCCGAAAGAGGTGGTGGGGGACAGCCCCCCATAAAGTCAGTGTAGGTGAGAGCACAAAGTAGTAAAGTAGGCAGGCTCCGGTTATGGGGTAGATGCTCGAGGATTTCCAGGGGGACTCCTGAGGCTCGATCCCACCTTTGCGTATGTCGAGCCTCCTTCCTCATGACCTTTGCCACGGGTGGAGTGCCTCACGCTGGCCCCCAACAGGAGTGGGCGCTGATGTCCAGGGCCCAGAGGGTTACAGCATCAGTCCTGCAGAAACAAGGGGGACTGGAAGTAACTAGCTGACTGCAGTGGTTACCACCACCCAGCTGTGACCCATCTCAGCCCTGGAAACCTGACATATGGCTGAACAAACCAGAAAATACCCCTGAGAGAGAAGACAGTGTCCTCCTAAGACACAAATTATTTCTACAGCTAGTTTTCAAGTGTAATATTCTCAACATAAAAGATCTCACTATGCTCTGCCCATGATGGAATGGATGCTATTGGGCTTATTATCCTGCCACTGACAAGTGAAAAAGCTGAATAAAATATTCAAAGCTGCTCTTTGCAGGCTTTTGACAACAAACACAGGCTGTGATCCCTGAGACAAAAGAAGCACACATGTGAGCCTCACATTCATCCTTGCTTCTCCCTGAGAGCATCTTCCAGACTCTAGCACAGGGGTTGGAGCCCACGTGGAGACCACAGGCTCTCTGGACAGAAAAATGGAGGCCAGAACTCAGTGCTAAGTGGCTGTGATTTAGGGAAGGGAGAGCACAGAGCTGCAGGGAAGGGAGTCCAAAAGTCTGTGTGGTTTTCATGTGCCCTTGGCTTACTCAGAGCAGCAGACGCACGGGGCCCTGAGAGAACAGCCATGGGAGGCCAGCACAGAGCAGACTCCAGTGTTCAGAGATGCTGAGGACACTGAAATTTGGTCCCAGTCAGGTTGGATTGACAGGCCATGGCTTGGGAGTTAGGACCACTCCTAGGTGTGAGCATCAGTTCTGGGGAGACAGCCAAATGGAAGTAGTCATGCAACTGGTCAGCAATTGCTCACTCCCTGTCTTAAAGAAAGGATTAGAAAAGAATTCCAGGCTTGATTGGAGCTTGAAAGATGAGTAATATTTGGGATGGTGAAATTAGAGTTGTTTAAAATATGCTTTACAAATAAGGAATGGGCCTTAAATTTCAACAAATGCCTTTTCTGCATGCTACATGTTAGAGTGTTTGGGCATTCTCTTGGTTCTGCATAAGTCTTAGGAACACTGTCCTCCATAAACATCCTCTAGGGGAGTCATAATTTGCATTTTATAGATGTTTTGTAAGTGAATGATGCAGTATGTACTCATTTTGCTTCACTTTTTTCATTCAGCTTAGTGGTTTTTGAGATTTATCCATGTGGTACCATCTATCAATGATTCACTCCTTTTTATTGCTGGGTAGCATTCCACTATATGAATTAAAGCAATTTGCTTCCCATTCACCTGTTTACAGGCTTTTGGATTGCTTCTAGTTTGGAGCTATTGCCAAAAACAAAAATAAAAATCCTGCAATGAGCAGTCATGTATGACATATATATATATATATATGATTAAAAATCCAGGAGTGGAATGTTTCTGCTGTATAGTAGGAAACAATGGAAACAGAGAGAGACTTCATTTGGCAGGAAGATGGGGGTGGGGGGCTCCAAAATCACTGCAGATGCTAACTGCAGCCATGGAATTAAAAGACACTTGCTCCTTGGAAGAAAAGCTATGACTGACCCAGACAGCATATTAAAAAGCAGAGACATTGCTTTCCTGACAAAGGTCAATCTAGTCAAGGTTATGGTTTTTCCAGTAGTCATGTATGGATGTGAGATTTGGACTATAAAGAAAGCTGAGCGCTGAAGAATTGATGCTTTTGAACTGTGGTGTTGGAGAAAACTCTTGAGAGTCCCTTGGACTGCAAGGAGATCCAACCAGTTCCTCCTAAAGGAAATGAGTCCTGAGTATTCATTGGAAGGACTGATGCTGAAGCTGAAGTTCCAATCCTTTGGCCACCTGATGCGAAGAACTGACTCATTTGAAAAGACTCTGATGCTGGGAAAGATTGAGGGCAGGAGGAGAAGGGGATGACAGAGAATGTGATGGTTGGATGGCATCACCAGCTTGATGGACATGTGTGTGCGTAAACTCTGGGAATTGGTGATGGACAGGGAAGCCTGGCGTGCTGCAGTCTATGGGATCACAAAGAGTCAGACATGACTGAGTGACTGAACTGAACTGAGGAGTGTGTTAATTTTAAAGAAACTGCTAAACTGTTTTGCTAAATAGTGGCACCGTTTTACATCAGCAGTGCATGAGAGTTCCAGGTGCTCCATATTCTCACAAGACTTGTATTGCCTTTTTTATTTTAGGCAATTTAAAGCATGTAAAAGTTGAATCTCATGGATTTAATTTGTATTTCCTTGATGACTAATGATGTTGAGCATCTTCTCATAGACCTATTTGCAATTTGTGTGTCTACTTTTGGGAAGCATCTCTTTAGGCCTTTTGTATCTGAATTTATTGATACATATTTTTCTCATAAATGTCTAGGCATGTTAAATTTTCTACCAAGAATTCCGGCAATAATTATCAGACATCGTAGCTTCCACATACATAGACAACTGTTGGTAGCTGGTGAATGGCCACGTGGGCTCAGCTGGCCTACCAAAATGAACTGTTAGTTTTGGAGGAGGGGCGCACTAGGGCGGTTGAGTCGGAAGCAACTCTGTGCCTTAATGGTGAGGACACATTCATGGAGTAATAGATTTATCATTTTCCTGTACTGTTTACATTTTCTTTGTAAGAATGAAGAGATTCTGTGACCTTGGTGGCAGATTCAGGGGACACAACTCCTTGCAAGAATTTAAGATGGCACGGCAATTCTGTAGGGAGTGACAGTCCCATCTCACAGCTGAGAAAGACTTTTCAGCCTTGAATGAACTCTCTTCAAGGCCCCCGATTTCTTGAAAGCAGCATCAGAAAATAAGAGTGCTTCTGTTCTCAATTGTAGATTTGGTAGTGTGAGGCAAAAAAGTCGTGGTTTAGTCTCTTTTAGTTAGCAGGAAAGTGGAGCGTGACTGCATATGTCACAAGGGGAAGTCCCGTGTGCTGATACCCTTCTGCAGAGGGGACTAATCTGCCAGGAACATACGTGAAGATTTGGCGCTATATCAAAAAACATTTGAAGCATATCATTCTTTACATTTTCCCCTAATTGATTATAAATAAGGAATGCCATAATAATACTATGACAGATAAAGATCTGAGAGGTGTTATCTGAAGGGTAAGCTGCAGGCAGGATGCCTGAACACTGGAAAGCAATTTACAGAAAGAACAAGACGTCTTCCTTTACCACCCCCTGGAGTAAACCTAACTGTATCAAATTTTATATGGAAAATGATCATTTTTTTTCCTTCTGTGAGATTTTCTTTATTTTTAAAAATCAGATTGTATATATTTTGCTCAATTACAAGAGTGTAGGCAGATATCAGAAGATGAGCAGCTAGGCTTCTGCTGTGTGTGTGTGTGTGTGTGTGAGTATAATGTATACACCTGAAATACAGTCATTCTGAATAAATTGCTGGAGACTTGAATCAGGTTGAATTTAGGACCAAAAATAGCATTATATTCTAATCTTTGAACTGAAATAATTTGGCATATTGTCACATTTAATTATGTGCTCTTCAGAGTTGAGAAGAACTGGGTTCAAACTCAATTTTGGTATTAATATTCCTGCACGATACTGGACAAGGTATTCCTTCTCTCTTAGCCCTCAGTTCTCCATACAAAATGTGATAACGTGATTGTTGGGAGAACAGATTTTAAAGCTGACGTAAAGCACAGAATGAGTGCTCAGTCAATGGTTCCTGCAAGTATTTTTAAATTTTTTATTACTTGAAACTGTTGACAATATAAAAATATGCATAACCTAGTTCATCAGTGCTAGCAGGGATTGAAACTTTAGATCTGGCTTTTCAAAACAAAACTCACCAGACCCATCTTTCATTTGACTCAAGTCCCTGAGTCCAGCGGAGCTCACAGGACTCGGAGCGGCAGCTTCTGTTGTCTCAGGGCTCTTCTCCTCCCTGCTGTTTGACCCCAAATCTTCCGTCTCTCTTCTCCATATCTGCCACTTGTCAGCGCCTTGATCCCTTTACCTGCAGACACTTCCGCCTTTCATCATAAGGTGAACTCGCGGATGCCAGGCTCTGTGGGGACGTCCCTTCCAGGTTTCTCACGTGGTGTCTGGTGTCTGTCAAAAATATCTAACGTGTGCATTGCTGATACTCAGGAAATGTGACAGGCAGGTTTCCCCCAGCCCTCAATGTGCAGAGCACACAGGAGACTCACTCCTTCCCCTTGAATGGAATACTTCCCAAAGCACAGAATCTAGAGCTTTCCCCACCTCAGCAGTGTGTTTTGAGTAGAGAAAGCTTGACAGATTTCTAAGACAAAACAGCCTCAACACAAGCTATAATCTGCAACCATCAAACTCATTTATCTGAGGTATTTTGTGTGATATTATTTTTCTTATTAATGCCTTTCCTTTATGGTAAGTTTCTATGTTATAGGAGTTAAATTTAATTCCAGGTTTATTATCCAGAAGATAATGATAAATATGAAAGTCTTTAATAATCTGTCTTTGAGGGCTCATTTTTAAATTCACAAACATATACATCTTTTTTTCATGAAGAGGTCAATCTCATTTTTTATTTAGTTCATTTTCACATTTACATCTCTTCCTTGGTTTCAATCAAGTGAAAACATACTGTTTCCAAAATCCCTATTTATGCCTGTTATGTATAGCAACACCAAGCCATTAGAGCAGAATCTGTTTATGCTGGTTATGCCTTAAAAGCAAAATAAACATAGCAAATTCTATTAACTTGGATTACATGGCAGCCTATATTTTGAATGATCACATAATGATTTCAACATTTCTTATGTTCCTGAGAAGAAGCATTCAGAAACTTTTCTCAGCATCTATTTTTAAGCATCACAGAAAGCTTGGAGTGTGTGTAGTGATTTGTCTGTTGCCTCCTGGCAAGATTAGACTTACATTGTCCCCAGTAGGAAGCTACAGCACTCTGAAATAATTTTTTTTTACAACTTCTCTAATGTATACAAAATATTTACATCAGAAATGCCAGGAAAAAAAGAAGGGGCAATAAAACATAATCATATTATTTTTGAGGGGTTGCTGACAAGTCTTACTTTCCCTTCTCTTTGACTGGAAACATTTTGCTCATTTTGGCTTATCTTGCCTTTCATACTGTTTTCTTTTCTTTTTTCCTTCTTATGGGTCTAATTATTTTTTCCAAGAAAATTGATGATTCCGGAAAAGGAGTGACAGTTTGAGGGCAGTTAGTCTCCAGTGATTGAGTGAGCTGGAGGGCTTGCACATGGAGAGCATTTGTGATCTCAAGTGTTCCAAACAGAGGCCAGGCTTCCCGGAACAGCCTGGCCACCCTCTGCTGTTCATCAGGGTCAGGTCTGCTAATTGCCAACTGATTAACAGACACTTTTTGGGTCCCTCAGGGTCACCAAGTTGATCTGGGCGCTCTGAAACAGAAGCCAAGTGTGCATGCCTGCAGCAGAGTCTGCACTGACCCGTCCCAAAACCCAGATCTCCGGAGGAAAGGAGGTGTGTGTCGGGGTGCGAAAGACCAGCAGTCACGCTCGGTCCAGGGCCCTGGGGCTGAATGAGTGAGCAAGCCCACCCGTCTGGAGGTCCCTGAGCTGCGAGTTACTGGCGTGGCAGCATCCTAAGGGCCACTGGGAGTGTGGGGTCATGAAGCCAGTACAGTTACGTAGAGCAAACAAATGAACTGCACTCAATGCTTCTGCCACTGAAGATTAGAAACCTCTCAGTCCTGGTGTCAGAGGTTGTCCTTGACTTTCAACCCATAGCCTGCATCTTAATGGTATCGTGAGATAAACTGAGGACGAGAAGCCTCTTTGTCCTGAAGCCCGTGTCTGGTTGGCCGGGCGTGCACCCTCCTGAAGTCACACCTGTCAGGCCCACATCAGTAGGACTGCTCCTGCCGCTCAGGCAGCCTCGACTGTGGTCTAGGGCAACCTTCAGACCACACGCACTATTTGAAGCTGCCAACCATTCAAGCTTGCGAACTGTAAACTCCCCATTCACACCCAGAACTTTGTTGAAGTCTGTCTCTCAGTGTACCTTGAACTTGTGCTCACTTCCCCGCGTGATGATGCCGTGTTTCTTCATCTCTCCAGGGCAGTCCACGTCCTCTGACTCTGGCTTCACTGGCCTCCAACTCAGTGCAGCGATGTTCTTGGGGGCCCTGAGGACCCCTCACTGTCTTTACTTCCATGTCCATCTTCCTCAAATTCTGCTTTCTTCTATGCTGTCCTTGGTTGCTGAACATAGCTGGAGAGATTAATAAACTATAGCCAAAAAATCTTGCATTCTTCATTTGGCAAAATGTAATTGTTTCCTTCTTGGAAAAATCTACAGGCTTTGTCTCTCCCCCACCCCCTGACCATGACATTTCATTCTGCCTTAATTCTTTATCTGTCACATTGTAACACACTTCTTTCATACGAGGACAATGTCTTATTTGTCTTTTTATAATAGCACCAGATCACTATCAACAAATAGTACAATCTACTAGATAGAATATGTTTAGCAAGTATTTATTACACTGGGTAAAAAAGAATGAAGAGAACAATTTGATTATTGCTAAAAAACCACCTCCACAGGTGAAAGTTGTGTGATCTGCAACATCTGGTTGGATATTGTCTTATGTTACAAACTTATTGCTTCTTTTGTGTAAACTCATCCAAATGCAAATCTGTAAATTAAATAATTCCATGCTATATTTATCTTGAAATTCCAACATCATTTATCCAATGGCTAAATAATCCACCAAGTCACAGAATGAAAAAGGACTCTAGAAGTGGGTGTAGAGACTAACTACATTGGAATCACCCCAGAGGTTTATGAAACATGATTTCTTGTACTGTAGCCAGGACTCCCTGAAACAGGATATCTGGGGCCCAAATTCATGTGACTTTAGGAATTCCCGATGTAGCTGTGTTCTAAAGATAGGTTTTGGAGCCACAAATTTAGCCCACATTTCACGATTTACAAATGAATAAGCTGAGGGAGAGCCAGGGCACTTTAGCGACTGTCTGAAGTGTCATAGCAGAAAGGATCTGATATCCCTCTCTCTGCTGGTGGACTGACTTTGCCCAGGCCCGGCTGTCCCTCAGACAGACCTCACCCCCCAGCCCCACCTTAGAGCTGCCCACCTGGTGATGCCTGTGCCTCATCTCAGGCTTGAGCTACACTTTTCCCCTTGAGGCTTCTTGACTCCTGCCCTGAATTCAGGCACACACAAGCTGTAAGTGCAGGGAGGCCGTCTCCCTGCCAGTGCGAGTGGGAAAGGCCCAGAGCGGATGCCCTTTGCCTTCACCTCTTCAGCAGATGGTTTTGGACAGCATTTTATATGCGCTGCAGAAGGTCCTGGTGACCAACAGACACTGCCTTCTCGTGTGAACGATCCCTGTTTTCCCACTTCACTTTCCTTGGTCTTTCATTTCTGCTTCTGAAGTCACTTCCGAGGTAAATAGTGTGCACATAAAATCTTGCCTTTTGTTCTGTTTTGAGAGAGTGCAGACTAAAATGGGCCCTTAAAATGGGAGATTTGGGAGCCAGGTCTAACAGCAATGAGGACCCCATTGCGAGCAGAGTAAGTGAAAGTGGCTCAGTCGTGTCTGACTCTTTGCGATCCCACAGACTATACAGTCCATGGGATTCTCCAGGCCAGAATACTGGAGTGGGTGCCTTTCCTTTCTCCAGGGATAGAACCCAGGTCTCCTGCATTGTAGGAGGATTCTTTACCAGCTGAGCCACCAGGGAAGCCCAAGAATACTGGATTAGGTAGCCTATCCCTTTTCCAGGGGATCTTCCCAACCCAGGAATCAAACCGGGGTCTCCCGCACTGCAGGCAGATTGTTTACCAGCTGAGCTGCTAGCAGAGGCCATGCACGAACACCCCCACTAGGACTCTTCCTTGGTAACTGGAATGGAAGCAGTTGGAACACAGGCCTTGTTGGGCTCTGGGAGTTAGACGATTTAGGAACAACATAAGGGAAATGATGATGGACAGAGTTGGCTTTTGTTAACTGCTTGGAAGACTTGAAAAACAGAAAGTGATTGGCTTAGGAACTAGCAACCCAGCCAAGAACCCCTGTGGCTGGTTCTTGAGTGTTGCTAGGGTGGCTCCCAGAGCACTGACATCCTCCAGGAAAGAGCAGAGATGGCAGATCTACCTTGCTCAAGTGTTGAGGAAAGACCATGGTTTTGGAGAGGTGGGAATATTAAAGCAGATTTATTGAGTGATACCAATATACTCCTTTGAGATACCATGGAGAGTGTCCCCTTCAACAAGGCTAACAAGTCTATTGATAAAGAGATGTTGGCATCATATGGTAATGTGGTGTGAATACTGAAGTCTGGGATTGACAGTATGAGATGAAGCTGAACTGGGTTTTCTTGTATCATTTAGGATTACAGGGCTCCAGAATGGCAGGGGCCAGGTGGTGGCACCCAACTTTATGCAAAGTGGCCAAAATGGCTGAAAAGAACAAGCAGAGCACAGAGGTCTGTGTCAGGCGGTGGGAGGCACTTGTGTTTCCACTGCAGAAACAGGCAAACGGCTCACTTAGGCTGTTGTTTGGGTTCGGGAACAAAGAATCTAGTTGTTTGACTTCTATCTTGTGTTTTCAGAAGGTCACTTTGTATTGTAGAAAACAAGATTAAGTAGCAATCGTAGGTACAGGAAGACGCCTTGAAGACTTTGAATGATCAAGGTGAGCTGGGGGTCATGGCCCAGGCCAGTAGGGGAGGTGAGTTGGGTGGAAGGACCAGCGGTGTGTCTGCAAGTAGAGATGATAGAATTTGCTGCAAGATTGAATGCCAGGTAGGATGAGAATAGGAACCAAGGATAATTTCCATATTTCTAGGTCAAGGAACTTAGAGGATGGTGGCACCAAGAATTGCCAGGGGACCAGGAAGAAGAGCAGCCTGTGGAGAGAGTGAGCACTCTCCCTAGGATGGGCCACACTGGGAATCTGATACACGTCCAGTGGTCAAGCCATGTAGGCTGTCAGACGAGGTGGAGTCACAGAGTTAGTAAATACTTGCATGTCACTTGATACCACGCCCTTGGATGAGAATTCCTGGAGACACCCTGCAGGCAGGGAAGACGTGACACACTCTGGTGCTCTCTAACCACTGTGGAGGACAAGAATCTAGGCAAGGATACTGAGATGGCATAGCCAGTGAGGCCAGAGGAAATCCCCAAAGATCATGTTGTTGAGAAGAAAGTGCTTTAAGTGGAGAGAAAATATAAAAGGACAGAGTGGCCAACTGTAATGAACCTTGCTGACAGGCTGAGTAACAGCTGGGGACAACAGGGTGCCTAGTGGATTTACCAAAAGGGAGGTCATTGTTAGCATCATTTAGCAAAATGATAACATTAGCAAGAGTCAGTTCAATGACTGGACATAAACTGCCGGGAGTGAGGTGGGGTTACCACCATTGCTAATAGAGTGGGACAAAAACTTGGGGCATAAAGTCTGCAAATAATATCACATTCATTACAGTTCAGTTCAGTTCAGTCGCTTAGTGGTCTCCAACTCTGCGACCTCATGAATTGCAGCACGCCAGGCCTCCCTGTCCATCACCAACTCCCAGAGTTCACTCAAACTCACATCCATCGAGTCAGTGATGCGATCCAGCCAGCTCATCCTTTGTCGTCCCCTTTTCCTCCTGCCCCCAATCCCTCCCAGCATCAGAGTCTTTGCCAATGAGTCAACTCTTCGCATGAGGTGGCCAAAGTACTGGAGTTTCAGCTTTAGCATCATTCCTTCCAAAGAACACCCAGGACTGATCTCCTTTGTTGTATCTCCTTGCAGTCCAAGGGACTCTCAAGAGTCTTCTCCAACACCACAGTTCAAAAGCTTCAATTCTTCAGTGCTCAGCTTTCTTCACAGTCCAACTCTCACATCCATACATGATCACAGGAAAAACCATAACCTTGACTAGATGGACCTTCGTTGGCAAAGTAATGTCTCTGCTTTTGAATATGCTATCTGGGTTGGTCATAGCTTTCGTTCCAAGAAGTAAGCATCTTTTAATTTTATGGCTGCAATCACCATCTGCAGTGATTTTGGAGCCCCAAAAAATAAAGTCTGAGACTGTTTTCCCATCTATTTGCAATGAAGTGATGGGACCAGATGCCATGATCTTAGTTTTCTGAGTGTTGAGCTTTAAGCCAACTTTTTCACTCCCCCCTTTCACTTTCATCAAGAGGCTTTTTAGTTCCTCTTCACTTTCTGCCATAAGGGTGGTGTCATCTGCATATCTGAGGTTATTGATATTTCTCCTGGCAATCTTGATTCCAGCTTGTGCTTCCTCCAGCCCAGCATTTCTCATGATGTACTCTGCATATAAGTTAAATAAGCAGGGTGACAATATACAGCCTTGACATACTCCTTTTCCTATTTGGAACCAGTCTCTTGTTCCATGTCCAGTTCTAACTGTTGCTTCCTGACCTGCATACAAATTTCTCAAGAGGCAGGTCAGGTGGTCTGGTATTCCCATCTCTTGAAGAATTTTCCAGTTTATTGTGATCCACACAGTCAAAGGCTTTGGCATAGTCAATAAAGCAGAAATAGATGTTTTTCTGGAACTCTCTTGCTTTTTTGATGATCCAGCTGATGTTGGCAATTTGATCTCTGGTTTCTCTGCCTTTTCTAAAACCAGCTTGAACATCAGGAAGTTCACAGTTCACGTATTGCTGAAGCCTGGCTTGGAGAATTTTGAGCATTACTTTACTAGTGTGTGAAATGAGTGCAATTGTGCAGTAGTTTGAGCATTCTTTGGCATTGCCTTTCTTTGGGATTGGAATGAAAACTGACCTTTTCCAGTCCTGTGGCCACTGCTGACTTTTCCAAATTGGCTGGCATATTGAGTGCAGCACTTTCACAGCATCATCTTTCAGGATTTGAAAGAGTTCAACTGGAATTCCATCACCTCCAGTAGCTTTGTTTGTAGTGATGCTTTCTAAGGTGCACTTCACTTCACATTCCAAGATGTCTGGCTCTAGGTCAGTGATCACACCATCGTGATTATCTGGGTCATGAAGATCTTTTTTGTACAGTTCTTCTGTGTATTCTTGCCACCTCTTAATATCTTCTGCTTCTGTTAGGTCCATACCATTTCTGTCCTTTATAGAGCCCATCTTTGCATGAAATGTTCCCTTGGTATTTCTAATTTTCTTGAAGAGATCTCTAGTCTTTCCCATTCTGTTGTTTTCCTCTATTTCTTTGCATTGATCGCTGAGGAAGGCTTTCTTATTTCTTCTTGTTATTCTTTGGAACTCTGCATTCAGATGCTTATATCTTTCCTTTTCTCCTTTGCTTTTGGCTTCTCTTCTTTTCACAGCTATTTGTAAGGCCTCCTCAGACAGCCATTTTGCTTTTTTGCATTTCTTTTCCAAGGGGATGGTCCTGATCCCTGTCTCCTGTACAATGTCACAAACCTCATTCCATAGTTCATCAGGCACTCTATCTATCAGATCTAGGCCCTTAAATCTATTTCTCACTTCCACTGTATAATCATAAGGGATTTGATTTAGGTCATACCTGGATGGTCTAGTGGTTTTCCCTACTTTCTTCAATTTAAGTCTGAATTTGGCAATGAGGAGTTCATGATCTGAGTCACAGTCAGCTCCTGGTCTTGTTTTTGCTGACTGTATAGAGCTTCTCCATCTTTGGCTGCAAAGAATACAATCAATCTGATTTCGGTGTTGACCATCTGGTGATGTCCATGTTACAAAGAGGCCACTAATCCTATTTATAAACTGTTGTGTTATGTTGGATAGCTTAGAATACTTAGGAGAAAATGGTCTAGCTTCTTAAAGAGCCAAAGAAATAAAATGGAGGCTCAATTTCCTAGGAGAAAGAGGCTCCAGATGAGTCACTAGAAATTAGCAGATTGAGAGCATTGTGTGTCTCTATTTTGAGAGTGGAATTTCAGAAATGTGGTAAGGATTAAGAAAACAAGCCAGCCATAAATCTGGAGGGAAAAAACTGGTTGGCAAATCATATGGGCATCCAGGAATAATACAGAGATGGAGCTGAAGCCAAGATAATGCCCTGAGGCCACCACGAGGGTTAGAGAAAAGTTTAGCTGGGTAGGGCTGAGCATGTTTCGTGATAAGAAGGATATACTATTTGAACTTTAGAACACATCAATTCACTTTTGTTTTTACTATTTAATTTTTAAAAAGGAAGTATAATTTACCAAAACATACTGGTAATAACACTGGATTTGTATAGACAAAACACATATGCATGGATCAAATATTACACACTGATTCTTTCATCATCCAAGTCTAAACAGAGTTTGTGCATTATTCCTAATGCATGACCAATTATTCACCGGGTAGCACCGACATAAATTAGAGTCATTATGGCTGTATGGGAAAACAATGGTGCAAACAATAGGATGGCGTGGAAAAGTGAAATAGAAACAAATATTCCATGAGTATTCAATTTTCTAGCCACGAATACACAGAGAGAAAATAAATTAAATGTGGTCAATGAAGCTCAAGTTGATTTACTTGGAAAAGTTTCTTGTAGCCCTACCATGTCTTACAATATTTTTAAGATCAGTCATCACCCAGTCTTCTTTGTGCCAGTCACACATACTTGGAGCCCAAAAGATACCTTGAGGTACACTGGGAGTTTTGTTCAGGCCATTTAAGCAGAAATGGAACTGCTGTGATCTATAGCTCACAGGCAATGGTGCTCTAGTTGTCCCCCAGAATGCAAACAGAGCATTCTTTCTCAAATCAGGCTGCCAGAGTTTCACTGAACTCACCATAGCCTTTCCAGGAAGGGAGTCTTTGATCTGACTTTGTACTCTCTGCAGAGCTAATGATTATCTCAGGAGAACCATTGTTTTTCCAGAGTAGATTCTGTCTCATTTCCAGTCTGAGTTACAATGGATATCTCTAAATCATGAACTTCAAACTCCTGCAGGCAATGTTGTGTTGGTCTGTTGTGTTTGAATATGCACTTGCAGTTGAGTGCACATCTAGCTTTATTTTTTTTCACAGCTTTTCTGGAATACTTATTTTTCATTGTTTATATGATGAGAATCATAACTTGCAGTTGAAAATCAATGTCTATAGCAGTAAGTTAAGGATAAAAATCAATCATTTTTGATTTTACCTCTTACTGCCAAATGCAATCACTTGTTCAGTAAAGTTCGGGTTTTAATAGATTAAAACATACTTTGACTTGCCTAGTTTACGGGTTTTGCTTTTTTCTTTTATCAGAAGTGAGGCTCAGCTAACATTTGAGTGCTAATTCCTCTTGTCAAAGGAAAAGACTACAATAAAGACATTTGCAAACTCAACAAGTAAAAAAGTTTTTTCATGGTTCTTCTCTGTTGTAAAACATTAGCTGGCTTTTTCCTTTTTATTTTCAATAAGTAAATGTAGAGCCTGTATCTGGCTACCCACTCCAGGTTCCCTTCAGATTTGCTGTCTAGATGATCCGAAAATATGCAAGATGTGAGAATCCTGTGGAACAATTATGTGTTGTGATTTATTTTACAGGGCAACCATGGGACAAAGCAGACACTGAATCTCTCAGGGAAAATGGGGTCTTGTCTGAAGTTCTCCCAGGCAAAGCAGGCTACAGCTCTGTGGGAAGGAACCTCGTCTGTGTGGGCCAACTGCTTTCTCTCCTGTGACAAGAACAAAGAACAGCCAAGGATTTGGGGTCCCGCAGCTAACGCCTCAGAATCTTGGGTTGCCTGCCCAAAAGTTTCCTCTTCTGTCCTCTGAGAAGTTGACTGGATGGTAGGATTATGTGCAAATTTCCTATTTGTCCCTGCCTGGCAGCCAGAAAGGCCATGATTCCTCAAATTTGTTGAACAAAATGATCTAAGCTCACCTTCACTGCTGTCTACTCTTCTACTCGAGGGCAAGCTCGACGCTGCCCCTTCCCTGGGAGGAGGAGCAGCTCCCCGCTGATGGCTGCACTGCTGTGCATGTGACCTGGCCTGTCAGGGCTTCCGGATAACGCAAGTTCAAAACAACCGCTTTGCTCCTCTGAGCCACCAGTACTGAAATTGCCTGAGTGGGTTCCCTGAAAGACATTATGGGCTTTGAATAAAATCAGATTGAAATCGCTGATACCACCCCAGATTTGTGTAAAAACTGGAATGGTGTGGAAATTTTTCCTTAAATGAGTAGTCTATCCACCTGTAATCTGGTGGTAAGGCTGCTACCTACATCTTGGGGTTATCACGAGGGTAGATGGGACAATGTACTCTCCTCATGCCAAACAAACTCCTTGAACTTAAATTAGAATAAAAGGCAGATAAATGTACCTAAAAGTATCATTTGAATAAATTAACCATCTTGAAACAAAATAGTGATCAATAAATGTTTTCCCTTGAATAGAACTGCTTTAGGATTTACAGTTTTCAGTGAAACTAAGAACAATGATTAGAGTTTCTGGACACCTGACTTGGGTGTATGTCTGTGTGTTCATGCTCAGTGGCTTTAGCCATGTCTGAGTCTTTGTGACTCCATGGACTGTAGCCCACCAGGCTCCTCCATCCATGGGATTATCCAGGCAAAAACACTGGAGTGGCTTGCCATTTCCTTCTCCAGGAGATCTTTCAAGTGAACGATCAAACCTACCTCTCCTGGGACTCCTGCATTGAAAGGCAGATTCTCTACCACTGAGCCACGAGGGAAACCTGAATTGGATATAGAATGGCTGGATATTTTTAAAGAATTGTTTCTTATTTATTCTTCATTTCACAGTAATTCAACTTGTTACTGACTTCAAAAAAATTTTGAAATAACTTTAGATTCGTAAGAAGTTGAAAAGAGGATACAGAGAGGTCCTATGTATCGTAACAGACATCTTCAAAATGAGGAAAATTGCCATTGGCACATGTGTACACCACCCAAAGCCATTTTATCCAGAGCGTAGATTCGTGTAACCATCACCTCAGGGTGAAAGGTGGTGAATTCTCCCCACGGGCAACCGTTCCCACAGGGAACGCTTACAATGAGGACTACCGAATCTGACATAAGAAATCTGCAGCGCTCACCCTGGTTCCTTCATCCACGAACTAGTTACCTGAGCATGAGTCTCATTCACTTCTGCTTTGGGCTCCTCATTTGTTCACGGGTTGGTTGTAACTAGTAGTAGATGAACTGATGGATGTGAAAGTCCTTAGTGAGCTCGGACATAAAAATGTCAGGTGTTGTTACCATGTAGCGACCAGAGACCAAGGAATAAAACTCAGAATCTCCTGAACATCACTGCAGAACCTGGTTCCTTTTATCACAATGTGATCTTCTAGCTGTAAAGGGTGGGGCTGAAGATGAGGACTTGTAACTCTATGGACCTTCATCCCCCAGCAAGACTGGCTTGTATTCAAGAGTCAGCTGTTAGTAAGGCCTCTCTCTGTTAGAGGTGCCTTCACAAGCCAGGGCTGAAGTGGTCACTTCTACACAGTGGTCTACAGAAGAAGATAAAAATCTTCATTAACCAAAAACGTGTCTTCCATTGACAGCCATGGTTGTCTGTACTCACACTTCAAAATCCATGAGTCAGTCACATGACCCAAACAGGACTTTCTCCATTCCTCTGACAAACTGTTCATAGCCATTATCAAGCTCATAAAACTGTAAGCTAAATCTGACCAAAATTACTGCACTAAACTCAGAGTATTTGAAACTATAACACAGTCTTCAACACTGAGAAATGAAAAATTACTCAAATACTCAAACATGGGTGATTTGTTAAATACTTGTTTACAAACTGAACTTTTAAAAGTCAGTACACGAAGCATTTATTGACACATAAAAATGTTCACAACGTGCAGTCATGAAAAAGTTCATGAAACAATATACTTAGTATATGTCGATGAAAAGCAATCCAGAAGATTTCTGTTGTTGTTCAGTCACTCAGTCATGTCCGGCTCTTTGTGACCCCATGGACTGCAGCACGCCAGGCCTCCTTGTCCATCGCCAACTCCCAGAGCTTGCTCAAACTCACATCCATCAAGTCAGTGATACCATCCAACCATCTCAACTTTTGTTGTTCCCTTCTCCTCCTGCCTTCAATCTTTCCTGGCATCAGGGTCTTTCCCAGTGAGTCAGTTCTTCACATTAGGTAGCCAAAGTATTGGAGCTTCAGCTCATCAGTACTTCCAATTCAGGATTGATTTCCTTTAGGATGGACTGGTTTGATCTCCATGCAGTCCAAGGGACTCTCAAGAGTCTTCTTCAACACCAGAGTTCAAAAGCATCAATTCTACAGTGCTCAGCCTTCTTCATGGTCCAACTCTCACATCCATACATGACTACTGCAAAGACCATGGCTTTGACTAGACGGACCTTTGTTGGCCATCCAGAAGATTATGCATCAAATTATTAGAAATTTTTCAGATTATTTTCATTTAAGAGAATCAAATATATACTCTTGTTTCCTACAAGGAGTGTATGTTCTTTCTTTTATAACCTGTTGCATTGCTGTTTCATGTGAATGCCATAAAAAATCACTTGTACGAAGTATGAAATTCAATGAGTTTTGCAAACTGTATACAGTCGTGTAAACACTGCACCATCAAGATAGAGCCCGTTCCCACCACCTCTCATAACTGTCCTTGCTTTTCACCGTCACACCTTCTTCAGGCATCCACGGATCTGCTTCCTGATCTAATTTTGCCTTTTCTAGAATTTCGTATTACTAGAATCATACATTATGTAGTCTTTGTTTTTTCTTTTTCATGTAACAGTACTTTTGAGACTCATTCATTCACACTGCTGTGTTTATGAGTTCACTCCCTTTTATTGCTTAACCATATAACATTATACAGATATACTATATTCTGCTTATTCATTTACCAAGTGAAAGACTTTTAGCTGTTTCTGGGTTTGGAAATTGTGAAAAAAGCTACTATGAAATTTTTACATGAGACTTTGTAAAAACCTGGAGTAGAATTGCTGGGTTAAATGGTAAGTGTGCTTTCAATTTTGTAAGAAGTTCCTAAACTTTTTTTCCAAGTGACTGCACCATTGTTCATTCCCAACAGCAAAATATGCAAGCTCCCATTTGTTCATATCCTCTTCAATACTCAGTTTTGCCAGTCTTTTCCACTGTAGGTATTCTATTATTTAGGTAATTGTATCTCTTTATGTTTTTCTTTTCTTTTTTTGCTTATTCTTCCTTTTATTTTTGGAAACAGAATGGCAACCCACTCAAGTATGCTTGTTTGGGAAGCCCATGGACAAAGGAGCCTGACAAGTCACAGTCCATGGGGTCACAAAGAGTCAGACACAACTCAGCGACTAAACACCAGCAACATCTTTAGGGTTTATCCTACAAGTGTGATTAGTGGGTCTATATAAAGAGTTCTTTATATTTTCCAAAGGTGAGCCCTTTATCTGTGCTGTGAGTTGTAAGTACATTCTTCCAGTTTGTCGTTTGTCTTTTAACATTGTCTACGGTGCTTTGCTTTGTTTGCCATGTGAAAGTTACTGTTTTTGTCTATAGTCACGCGTGTCAGCCTTTGTTTCTGGATTCAGAGACAGAGTTACAAAGGCTTTCCTCAGTTCCAGACTCAGAAAATGGACCCATGTTTTCATCTGATATTTATATGGTTTCATTCTTTGCATTTGTATCTTTCATCTGGCGTTAACTTTGGTATATTTAAAAAAAGTTTCTTTCCAAACAGATATCCAGTATAGGAGGTTCCCTTTTCTCCACATCCTCTCCAGCATTTATTGTTTGTAGACTTTTGATGGCAGGCATTCTGACCAGTGTGAGAGGGCATCTCTTTATGGTTTTGATCTGCATTTCTCTGATAATGAGTGATGTTGAGCATCTTTTCGTGTGTTTCTTAGCCATCTGTATGTCTTCTTGGGAGAAACGTCTGTTTAGTACTTTGGCCCGTTTTTTGATTGGGTCATTTATTTTTCTGGTATTGAGCTGCATGAGCTGCTTGCATATTTTGGAGATTAATTATTTGTCAGTTGCTTCATTTGCTATTATTTTCTCCCATTCTGAAGGCTATCTTTTCACCTTACTTATAGCTTCCTTCATTGTGCAAAAGCTTTTAAGTTTAATTAGGTCCCATTTCTTTATTTTTGTTTTTATTTCCATTACTCTGGGAGGTGGGTCATAGAGGATCTTGCTGTGATTTATGTCAGAGAATGTTCTGCCTATGTTTTCCTCTAAAAGTTCTATAGTTTCTGGTCTTACATTTAGATCCTTAATCTATTTTGAGTTCACTCCCTTTTACTGCTTAATCATATAACATTGTACAGATACACCATATTTTGCTTGTCCATTTACCAAGTGAAAGACATGTAACTGTTTACAGCTTTGGCAACTGTGAAAAAAGCTACTGTGGAACTTTTACACGAGGCTTTGTAAAAACCTTGAGTAGAACTGCTGGGTTAAATGGTAAGTGTGCTTTCAATTTTGTAAGAAATTGTTAAACTGTTTTTTAAAGCGCACCATTGTGCATTCCCAACAGCGAAATATGCGAGTTCCCATTTGTTCAGGTTCTTCAATACTCAGCTTGGGGTCTTTTCCACTTTAGCTTTTCTATTATTTAGGGAATTGTTTCTGTTTTTCATTTTCATCTTCATTTTTCTAATGCAAATATCTTTTTATGTTAAAGTGCCCGTTCAAATCTTCCACAAATATTTTGACTCAGATTGTATGTCTTATTAATGACTTTTGAGAGTTCTTTATATAGTCTGGATACAAGTGCTTTATCAGATATATTTTTCTCCCAGTCTGGACCTTGCCTTTTCAGTATTTTTAAAGAGTATCTTTGAAAGGGTAAAGTATTTTAATTTTGAAGAAAGCCCAATTATCAATTATCTCTGTTATGATTTGTTCTTTTGGTATCATATCTAGTTTATCTTCCCCAAAAAGGTCACAAAGATTTACTCCTACTTTTTCATGCAGAAGTTGTACAGCTTTATGTTAAAGTTTACATCTATGATGCATTTCCAATTTTTTTTTTTTTTACTATATGGTGTGAAATAAAGGTAAATATTGTTTTTATCCATATAAACATTCAATATTTTCAGTAATATATGTCAAAAAGATAATCTTTTCTCTGTAAAATTACCTTAGCTCCTTTGTCAAAAATAAACTGTGTGGATTTACTTCTGGACTCCATTTTGGTCTGTATAGCTGTCCTTGTACTGAAATCTCATTGTCTTGATTAGTATAATTTTATTATGCACTTTTAAGTCATGTATTTTAAGTTCTCCAAATTTGAAATTGTCAAAATTGTTTTGGCTGTCTACATCTTTTAAACTAATGTGAAATTTTATAATCAACTTATAAAATTATACAAAATACTCAGTCTCTTAGAATTTTAATTAGAGTCTTGTTGAATCTTAAAATCACTTTGAAGATAACTGACATTTTTTCACAATAAGACTTTCAAAGAATTGACATGGTATCTCTATTTATTTAAGTCTTCTTTAAATTCTTTCAGTAATGTCTGCTGTTTTCAGTGCATGGATGTTGTTATACTTCGTTAAACCTGTCCTTGTGTAGTTTATGTTTTACTATGCTATTACATTTGATGTTATCATTTCTATTTTAATTTCCAATTGTTTATTGCTGGTATGTAAATACTGGAGAAGGCGATGGCACCCCACTCCAGTACTCTTGCCTGCAAAATCCCATGGACGGAGGAGCCTGGTGGGCTGCAGTCCATGGGGTCACTAAGAGTCGGACACGACTGAGCAACTTCACTTTCACTTTTTACTTTCATGCATTGGAGAAGGCCATGGCAACCCACTCCAGTGTTCTTGCCTGGAGAATCCCAGGGACAGGGGAGCCTGGTGGGCTGCGTCTATGGGGTCGCACAGAGTCGGACACGACTGAAGTGACTTAGCAGCAATATGTAAATACACAATTAATTTTTGAATATTGACCTTGTACCCTAAGACATTCCTGAACTTACTTTTTAATTATATTAACTTTTAAAATTGATTTTTTAAGATATACTAGATACAGAGTTTTTATTTTTTATATACAGCTCGTGGGGTCCTCACGGCTAGCACACTGAAGCGATTTGCCATTCCCGTGGATCACGTTTTGTCAGAACTCTTACATGGCATGGTTCATAGCTTCACTGAGTTACGCGAGCCCCTTCACCACAATGCAGGGCACATCATGTGAAACGTTGGGCTGGATGAACTACAAGCTGAAATCAAGATTGCTGGGAGAAATATCAACAACCTCAGATAATGCAGATGATACCACTCTAATGGCAGAAAGTGAAGAAGAACTAAAGAGCCTCTTGAAGAGAGTAAAGGAGGAGAGTGGGAAAAAACAGCTTAAAATTCAATATTGAAGAAACTAAGATCATGGTATCCAGTGCCATGACTTCATGGCAAATAGAAGGGGAAAGGAGTGAGTAGTGATAGACTTCCTTATCTTGTCTCTATGATCACTGCTGATGGTGACTGCAGCCATGAGATTAGAAGACAACTGCTCCTGGGAAGAAAAGCTGTGACAAACCCAGACAGAGTGTTAAAAAGTAAAGACATCACTTTGCTGACAAAGGTCCATATAATTAAGGCTATCGTCTTCCCAGTAGTCACATACAGGTGTGAGAGCTGGACAATAGAGAAGGCAGAGTGCTGAAGAATTGATGCTTTCGAACTGTGGTGCTAGAGAAGACTCTTAAGAGTCCCCCGGAAAGCAAGGACATCAAACCAGTCCATCTTAAAGGAAATCAACCCTGAATACCCTTTGGAAGGACTGATGCTGAAGCTGAAGCTCAAATACTCTGGCCACCTGATGCAAAGAGCCGGCTCATTGGAAAAGACCCTGATGCTGGGAAAGATTGAAGGCAGAAGGAGAAGGGGATGACAGAGGATGAGATAGTTGGATGGAATCACTGATTCAATGGACATGAACTTGGGCAAACTCTGGGAGATGGTGAGGGACCGGGAAGCCTGGCATGCTACAGTCCATGGGGTAGCAGGGAGTCAGACACAACTTGGTGACTGAATAACAATGGATAGACGGTTAGGTTGTTTGTGAAAAAAGTCAGTTCTGCTCATTTCTTTTGAATCTGTATGGGTTAATTTTTTCCCCCTTAATGCTCTGGAAAGGGCCGCCATGCAATACTGAATAGAAGTGGTAACAATGGTGATTAAATTGCCTTGCTGCTGAGTCACTTCAGTCGTGTCGGACTCTGTGCGACCCCATAGATGGCAGCCCACCAGGCTCCCCTGTCCCTGGGATTCTCCAGGCAAGAACACTGGAGTGGGTCGCCATTTCCTTAGTCCTGACATTAAAGGGAAAATAATTATCTATCACTGCTCAGTAGAGTGTTAGCTGTAGGTGTTTCAAAAATTTCCTTCTATGTATGATTAGCTACGTTGCACTGATGTTGAATTTTATGAAAAACAATGTTATCTGTGCCTTTTCATTCTATTGTGTGTTTTGTGTTTTTCCTTTTAGTATCTCAATATGGTGAACTACATCAGGGAATGTAGTTCCCTGAGCTTTGGCTGTTGAAACAAACTTGCGTAACTCGGGAAGGCTCCAGTCAGTCCTAGCAAATTCTCCCTTTTATGTACTGCTTATTCCTTTTGCTTACATTTTGGTGAGGACTTTTCTATTTATGTCCATGAGAGATATTGTTTTCTATAGTTTCTAGTGATGCTTCAATGTGCTTCTGGTGTTAGGACAACGCTATTCTCACAAAGCAGTAGTTAAGTGTTCTTTCCTCTTCCTTTTTCTGGAAGGGTTTGTGTAGAAGGGTTTTTATGGGTTTTTTTTTCAATGGTTGGTAGAGTTTACTAGGGACTGGAATGGGGTTTTTCTTTTTTATAACATTGTACCATGAATTCAATTTTTTCTAATTTTAATAGACAGTGGGATATCAAAGTCATACATTGAGCAAATTTTAGAAATTTATGTTTTTCAGTTTGTCCACTTGCAGTCAAATGTCTTAGCATCCACAGTGTCCTTTGTTAATCTTCTATATACAGCATCTGCAGTGTTGTCCTGTCTGTTCCCCAGCGGTTTGTTACTTTTATTGCTCATTTCAAAGAGTCGAATTTTGTTAACTTTCTCTTTTATTTCTACTTCACTGGTTTCTGCTATTTTAATTTTTTCTTTCTCTGCTTAGTGTGTGTTTAATTTCTCTTATTTTTTAAGTTTCTCATGGTTGGAGAATTTTTTTGTACCACATTTATTTGTCATTTAAGTTATTTTAGATTTTGCTGCACATATTCTGAAGCTTCATTGTTTGGTGAACACATATCTAGGATGGATGTTCTGTATGAAATGATTTGTCATTATGAAATATCTCACTTTATACCTGATAGTATTCTCTTTTCTGAAGTCTACTTTGATATTCAAATAGTTGATTCAGATTGCTTTTGATTAGTGTTTGTATGGTATACTTTTTACTTTTTTATTTTAAAAAAAGACACGAAATTTTCCTTTTTGCAGAGCATTTTAAAAATTGAGTTATAATAAATAAAATTCACCCATTTAAGTATACATTTCTTTGAACTTTGACAAGTACATACTGACATGTAACCGCTATCAATATCAGATGTAGAACATTTCCATCAACATTTGTAGGAACATTTCCAAAATTCCTTCATGGTCCTTTGTAGTCAACACCTCCTTGTATCCCTAGCCCCTGGTCCACACTGATCAGTCTCTGTTTGGTGATTTGCCTCCTGCAGGTGTCACATTAGAGGCGTTACAGAAGACTGAGCCTTAACATGACTTCTTTCATCTGGAGCGGAGCATCTGAAACTCACCCATGCTGTTGGCACCCTGGGTGCCTCGTGCTGAACCCCGTGCGTGCTTTGGCCTCCTGCACCAGCGTCCTTGCTGCTTTCCAGGCTGGCAACTCCCGGTTCTGTTAGATTTCCCTCTTGGCCAACCTGCTACCACCCTCTTCACAGTAATTTCACTATACCTGACGCACTATAGAAAAAGCTGCTTACTTACCTGCTTGTCCCCCTCATTAGGCTGTGTTCTTTGAGTGTAGCTCTGCTATTTGTTCATCTTTGCAACCAAAAGGCATGATTAGTGCCTGATTGTATTAGTTAAGGTAATGCTGGGTACTATTACAAATAAACCACACAATGCCAGCACTTTAAAACAAGGAAATTTTCTTTTTAACTGAATTAACAGATAACTAAGTGAGTCTCTGGCCATCAGGAAGAGGGTGTCTTTAACATGCAGCTCATTCACTCAATTGTGTCTGACTCTTTGCCATCCCATGGACTGCAGCATGCCAGGCTTCCCTGTCCATCACCAACTCCTGGAGCTTGCTCAAACTCATGTCCATTGAGTCAGTGGTACCATCCAACCATCTCATCCTCTGCCATCTCCTTCACCTCCTGCCTTCAATCTTTCTCAGCATCAGGGTCTTTTCCAATGAGTCAGTTCTTCGCACTGGGTGGCCAAAGTATTGGAGTTTCAGCTTCAGCATCAGTCCTTCCAATGAATATTCAGGGCTGATTTCCTTTAGGATGGACTGGTTGGATCTCCTTGCAGTCCAAGGGACTCTCAAGGGTCTTCTCCAACACCACAGTTCAGAAGCATCAATTCTTCTGCACTCAACCTTTTTTATAGTCCAACTATCACATCCATGCATGACTACTGGAAAAACCAGTGGACTAGATGGCCTTTTGTCAACAAAGTAATGCCTCTGCTTTTTAATATGCTGTCTAGGTTGGTCATAGCTTTTCTTCCAAGGAGCAAGCGTCTTTTAATTTCATGGCTGCAGTCACCATCTGCAGTGATTTTTGAGCCCCCAAAAATAGTCTCATTGTTTCCCCAACTATTTGCCAGGAAGTGATGGGACCGGATGCCACGATCTTAGTTTTCTGAGTGTTGAGTTTTAAGCCAACTTTTTCACTCTCCTCTTTCACTTTCATCAAGAGGCTCTTTAGATGTTCTTTGCTTTTTGCCGTAAGGGTGGTGTCATCTGTGTGTCTGAGGTTACTGATATTTCTCCTGGCAATCTTGATTCCAGCTTGTGCTTAGTCCTGCCCGGCATGTCCCATGATGTACTCTAACATTTAACATGCAGTTAATCATGTGAATAATCAGCTCGAAGACTGAGCAGTGGGCACTCTGTCACCTCAGCTTCTTTAACACTTGACTTCCAACTTTAACCACAGTGTTGACATTTGGCCATTAGAAGGAAAAAGAACACGGAGCCCCACAGGTGGGAGGTTCAGAGTAGTAAAGACTACTCCTTCCATGTTTGCTTCTGAGAACTAGTTCACACGGCCAGACCACGGGCAGCCAAGGACTATATCCTGTTCTCAGAGTGGCCGTGTTGGGCAGCTTCTGCCACCGCACAACCATGAAGAAAGAGTGTAGACTGAGGTCTATGACTGACTCTCCACTGGAAGGCGCTGCACTCTAGCTCAGTCACTTTCTGTGTCCCAAGGCTGGTGCCTGTTTCTGGTTCTTTCTACAGCACACAATGGCTATGGGAGGCTTAAGTGCTGACTACCCCAGCTCTTCCTGCTGGAGGTCACGCACACTGGCTGAGGCTGCCCACATGGGGAATGAACACTCCCAGAGTCCTGAGGGGGGTGGAGCACACGTCCTGAAGCATCTGGCTTTATCCACAACCTCTCTGGTTCCCTCCCCTAGCTTCTGGCATTTCAACTTGAACTGAGTGGGAAACAGAAGCCAAGATGCTTGCTGACTTCGTGCTCCTCCTCCTCCTCCATTTCAGCCAGAGGCCCTGCTTTCTTCCTCTTCAGGCCGAGAGGCATTTCTCTGCCTGTCTCCTTCTCCCCAGAGCATGTGTGGACCTTCCTTCCCTGGTTCCATGAAAACAGAATGACATCTGGAGGACAGTCTTTGTGGAAGAGAAGAGGTTTTTAAAAGACTATCAGTGTAATATTTTCAAAATATTAATGTGCAACACATGTGACAGTGTTAAATGAATTATAAAGCTTGCAAAAAATATAAGGCGGTGCAAAATTATTAACAATTCTTTGGCGAAGTGAAAGTGGAGAGAAAACATTGAAAGTGGATTTGCCTCTTGCCCAAGTCAGCTCTGGGCTCAGACAGGATCCCAGGCTGACTGGGAGACCCCAAGCCCACTGTCCAGTGCCCTGCAAAGTGCTTAGAGTGGCCACATGTCATCTGGAGGCAGAGGCCTGTGCGCCTGTGTGGCGGTCGTCAGCATCACGGGAGCTGGGAGCTGTCTCTCTCCATTGCAAACTTGTTTACAGACTTCTCATGCCCGAGGCCTAGGGCCTGCCAGGGATAGTGCTGAATGTTTATGCTTTGAGATGTCCAAACTCAGGAGTCGGAATGAGTCTCCTTGTCCCTGTTTATCGCTCAGACAAAGCAGCTCTCCCGTGTCTGCCAAGTCTGAATGCAGATCTGTCCCCAGCATCTCCTGTCTCACTGCGGAATCACCAAAGCCAAAAAGCCATAGTGAAAAAAGTGCCGAAGCAAACAGAGATTTGGGCCAAAACGCCCTCTGGAGCCAAACTCAAGTTTCTGAAGAAATAGATTTATTTCTAAAATTAGCATCTTTCCAAATGAGATCACAGTCTGTAAAGCATTTGCGGTTGCAGTCCAAGAAAAGACGACCAGGATGACCTTGTGTGCTCACTGAGAGGTGGTCAGCTCTTCTCAAAAGTCAACTAACGGTCCCCAGGGTCAAGGGGATTTGGAGAGACCTTCCTCCCGTAATAACTTCTAAAAAAAGAAGACTCTCAAAGGTCTCAAACACATTCCCAATTAGCACGCGAGTCTGGCAGCCACCTGACTATTTAGTCATCCTTTGATTAATGAGCTCAAATATCTACCGAGTTTGAGAACGTGCCAGGCACGAGGAACGCGAAGATGAGTAAAGCGGCCCCCCTTTGGAACGTCCAGGTCTGAGGCTAAACAGAGCGATGCTTGGACGCAGTGCTGCCTGGGACAGGGCGCCAGCTCTTTCCGGGACCAGCTTCCAGGCTCTTACGTAACACTCAAGACTGAAATCCTCCTTAGGCTCAAACTCCACAGAAACAGAGCATTTCATCCTCCCCACTCCACCCATAGAAGTCACAGCAGTAAACAAAGTCCAGCTGACGTCCTGCAGTTTGTTTATTTGGTGCTTTGTCTGGGTGGACATTCCTCTATTTGGGGGCACAGACAAGTTTTGAAAACATTCTAGCTGGTCGAGTCAAATCCAGAGGCTGGATCTGAAGGTGGTGCGGAGCAGCCCCACCGACTGTGGGCCAGGCTGTCACTGCCCCGGGGTCGAGGCCACAGCCCGGGTCCTGGGCCCACCCGAGGACCAGTAGGCCTGGTGCTGTCTCCACAGAGCCCCCCAAACCCTGGTGGCAACCGGTACCCTCTCACCGCCCCTCCACGCGGTTCTCAGGCCAGAGCCTGCTTCCCCCAGCCAGGAAGCCCTCCCCTGGGAAGGTTTGTCTTCGTCCACAGTCCTCAGGACGAAGTGACTCTGTCTGCTCTGGTCTGCAGCCTGAGGCCTCAGATTCTCGTCCGTGCCTCCTTAGCAGCGCCTGCTCCACACCCTTGAGCCCAAACGGAGAAGGAGGACATCCTGCACCACCCGCCGTGTCATCTGTGTCCCAGCCTCTGGGGTGTTCATGGCTGGTTTTAAAACTGGGGCCACTTCCCCAGGCAGTAAGGATGAGGACCCTCTGTGTTGGGGGAGTGGTAACGACTGTCTTCCAAGAGCCTGAGAAGCTGACCCCCACCCCTGTCTTCATTCCTCTGATTAGCCCATTATAAGAACTTCGGAAGGAGCCTGAGTAACCCAGAAAACTTTGCAAATCGCCCATCACTAAGTTTTGCGACTCTTCACCTGTGTTCTGTGCTTTTTGTCTTCTGATTCCTTGCCGAAGTCTTACTGGTCATACAAGATAGATTTTACACCTAAACATAAATCTATAAGCTCTAAATCTTCTAGAAGAAAACATAGAAAAAATGTCTTTCTGAACTTGAGGTAGGCAAAAATTTATCTAGATGTGAAACAAAAACAAAATAAAACAACAATAAAAAAATACCTATCAACCACAAAATGAAATATGATAAACTCAGCTTCATCAAAATCAACAATTTCTGCTCATAAAAATGCACTTTAAGAGAATGAAAAGATAAAACAGACTGGAAGAAAATATTTACAATGCGTATAGCTAACAAAGTACTCTAAAATATATAAGAAACTGTAATCAATCTGTAACAAAAAGACAATCAGACTAAAATGAGTAAAAATTTGAGCAGACATTTCACAAAATAAGGTATATGAATGGCCAGTAAGCATGTAAGAACTTGCTTGTCACCATTAGTTATCAAAGACAATCAAAAATCACAATGCAGTGTCACTTCACAGCCATAACAATAGGTAATAATCTAAAAATCAAGCATGGCCTTGAGCTGAGAAGTGAGGCATCTAGAACTTTCACACATCACTCATGAAGTGAAAGATTCTGGAGATGGTTTTAGAAGAAGGGCAGCAGTTTCTTATAAAATTAAAAGCATAACTTATCCAGTGATTTAGGCACACCCCTGCTGGTATTGAAGAAAGAGAACTCAAAACCTATGTCCACAGCAAGACTTGTTTGAATCTCGTATCCTTTATTCATAGTATAATACCCCATCGTATGTATGTTCTACATGTTGTCTTCTGTCATCTACTGATGGGCACGTGAGTTGCTTCCACATTTTGGCTACTGTGAATAACGCTGCTATGAACATAGGTGTCAAATAGCTGTTCTGGTCTCTGCTTTCATTTCTTTGGGCTATAATGCCAAGAGTGGAACTGTTGGATCATATGATAATTCTATGTTGAATTATTGGAGGAATTGCCATATCATTTTCCATGGGGGCTTCCCAGGTGGTAAAGAATCCATCTGCCAATGTAGGAGATGCAAAAGACGTGGGTTTGATCCCCGGATTGGAAAGATCCCCCGGAGTAGGAAATGTCAACCCACTCCAGTAATCTTGCCTGGATAACCCCATGGACAGAGGAGCCTGGTGGGCTGCAGTCCACGGGGTCACAGAGTCAGACACGACTGAGCACACGGGCATGCATATCATTTTCTGCAGCAGCTGCACCATCTTACGTTCCCACAGTGATGCCCCAGACTTTGGATTTCTCCTCATCCTTCCCGACACTTGCATTTTCCGGTTTTTGATTAAACCTATCCAAGTGGTGTGAGGTGTTGTCTCACTGAGGCTTTGACTTGCACTTCCCCAGAGACTAGTGATGTTGAACGTCTTTTTATGTACTTAAAGGCCATTTGTATACTTCATTGGAGAAATTTTTATTCAAATCCTTTCTCTGTTTTTAAACTTGCTATTGTACAAGTTCTTTATATATTTTGGATATCAATTCCTTTTTAGAAAAATAATTTGCAAACATTTTCTCCCTTTCCGTGGGTTGCTGTTTACTCCGCTGACCGTGTCCTTCTCTGTGTATAAGGTTTTAATTCTGACGGGGTCTACCTTGTCTACGTTTCTGTGGTTCTTGTGCCTTTGCTGTCCAAAGAATCACTGTCAAATCGAATGTCATGACTCTTTCTCCCTACGTTTTCCTCTGAGAGTTTTATAGTTTGGGCACTTGCATTTAATATTTTGATCCATTCTGAGTTAATTTTTTTCTGTTGTATGCTGTAGGGGTCAAGCTTCATTGCTTTTTGCATGTGTATATCAGGTCCTCCCAACACAATTTGTTGAAAGAACATTCCCAACTGAATGGTCTTGGCACTCTAGTTGAACAGCTCATGATTCAAAAAGAGTAATTTCCCCCATCCTCCTGTGTTGCTATGTCACACAGTTTTAGATTAACTAACGCTGCTCAAGACCTTATTAGCTAGTTATAGTTAGGGTGTGGGGGTTCACTGTGGGGAATCCAAAGAAAATTGCTATATCTACATATCTATATTTATATCTTCATTTCCTGTGTTGTTAGACTCTTCTGAACGTTTCTTATTATGTTGTATATTTTCATCAAGTTCTCACATTCGAATTTCCTGCCTTCAAACATTGATCCATTTTTCCAGTTTAAAGTTCAACTAGACGAGGTAAGTGAAAATTGACTCTAAAGTTCCTACCCCATATTTTCAGTCTTTTGGTATCAGGAAACTCCTTGCAAACAGAAGTAAAATTAGATATCATATTTGTTTACAAACAAATTATTTGATGGAACACAGCTGTGGCAGGAAGTTGAACTGCTAACATTTTGTGTAATTTTAATTCTATTAATTCATTCTGCATATGTCTATCAAACATGTGGTGCATGCTGGAAATGTTCTGAGGATAGAGTAGTGAAAGAAAACAGACAAGTTTGTGCTTTCAGGGAGATAATATTCCAGTGGGAGCCAATGTTTAATAAAAGAAGAAAGTCCCACTCTTTTGCAAGAGGAAAACTCGACACTTTTGAGAAAATAAACGTTTAATTTTGGCCAACCTTGCCAAGGATTTCAGTTTATGCTCATGTATTTCAGCGGACTGACTATTCAACAAGTCTTTCTAACCTCTTGAACATGCTCTTACGACAGCTACTATGAAATTAATTAACAAACGGAAAAAGCCAACTTTGTGACTGCTGAACATAAAATTTTCAATCCCCTGAGTCTTACTAGACAAAATGTGATTGAGCCACCTGTCAAGGCAAGAGTTGTTGTGATGTTGCTTTCAACTTATTTGACAACTTTTTTAAAAGCTCAAGGCTTTCCTCATAGCTCAGATGGTAAAGAATCTGCCTGCAGTGCAGGAGACCCAGCTTCAGTTCCTGGGTCAGAAAGATCCCGTGAAGAAGGAAATGGCAACCCACTCCAGTATCCTTGCCTGAAAAGTCCCATGGACAAAGGAGCCTGGTGGGCTGCAGTCCATGGGGTCGCAGAGAGTCAGGCACGACTGAGCGACTGACTTGCAACACTTGCACTTTCAGGTCAGTTCAGTCACTCAGTCGTGTCCGACCCTTTGCCACCCCATGAATCGCAGCACGCCAGGCCTCCCTGTCCATCACCAACTCCCAGAGTTCACCCAGACTCACGTCCATCAAGTCAGTGATGCCATCCAGCCATCTCATCCTCTGTCGTCCCTTCTCCTCCTGCCCCCAATCCCTCCCAGCATCAGAGTCTTTTCCAATGAGTCAACTCTTCGCATGAGGTGGCCAAAGTACTGGAGTTTCAGCTTTAGCATCATTCCTTCCAAAGAACACCCAGGACTGATCTCCTTTAGAATGGACTGGTTGGATCTCCTTGCACTTTAAGAGCTCAAAAATTCAAAACCTTTTCACCAAATCCTTCAAGAGAATTGCCCTTTCAAGAAGGTGTACCTGCCTTAATGCACAGCCCCTGTACATCATTGCTTGCCCCTGGCCCCTACACAACGGCAAACATATAGAGAGAAAACAGTAACCTTTGGAGTCAGGCCAGGGTCAGGCCAACCCTGAATCCCAGGGTTCTATTTATTCTGCCCCTGATGTGGGGATGATGATGTCCACCTCTTATAGTTATTGTAGGAGTTCAGTGGGACAGACGGTGCAAGAAAAGTGTCTGGCACAGTGTCTTGCACACGGTGTCTTGCACACGGTGTCTGGCACACGGTGTCTGGCACACGGTAAGGGCTCAGTAAATATTACCATCGCTTTTGTATTGTTACTCAACAATGGTCATTACTCTTCTTCATATAAACAATGGGATAAGTCATGGGAATGCTAATTTCTCTATGAAGTGGGATTTTCTAAGAAGGTCTCTTTGAGAGCTTATGCAATTAAAGATGGTAGCAGAAAAGCTGAAAGAGAAATTTCCTCTCCTCTGACACTTCCAAGTAGGTGTTGAAGAATTTGGTTCTACTCTTAACTCCATATTTTTTTCAATCAGTGTATTTCCTCATCTTTTGGCCCACCTTTTCCTTCTCCCTCCCCTCACTCAACATGTTTACACTTTGTCTCAGACAACTCTAGAACCACTTACACAGGACGTTGTGTGCTGGGATTAATTCAACACTGAGAAGTGGAGCCACAGCCATCCCAGGGAGGAATCAGTTCACACCTGGCAGAAGCAGAATACAGAGTCCCCACAAGCAGTGAAAGGACTGATTCTGCTGTTTAGCAGGAGGCTGCAGGTTCTTTCAAGATAACCCTTTAAGAAGGGACACTAACAACCTCTCACGGGGATTTTGGGCTGCTCTCCACGTGTGTGGTCATCATCATGAGTTTTAGCTGCTTGATCTGCTTAAATGATTTTGTTTACAGTTTTTCTCTATATTCCTAATCATCATTTAAGGGAAGAAAAAGTCACTTCTTTAAGGTAACTGGCTCTTGTATTACTCTCTAGGCTTAGCTTGATTGCTGGCTACGAACACAAAAGATCCCTTTCTTTAAAAAAAAAATGTTCTTAAATATACACAGTAGAAAATGTAGATACTCATGTTCCTTCATTAACTTGAATTAGAAATAATGACTGTAAGAAAAAAGTCAGTGTAGGAATTCTTTATTTTAAAAGTTAAGAGATGTTTCCAGGAGACATCTCACTATTGACCTCGTATTTTAGTGAGAGGAATTCATTCAACCCCGTAACATTCAACTTCAATTATTAGAAACCACAGTAGGCTAGACCAGGAATTTAAAACCAGGGTCCTACTCCCATGCAGTGCCTCAGTGGCGAGTCTTTGGTTGGTTCTAGTAATTTGTTTCTGCTCTTCTTCTGAAAGATGGAAATGGGAGTTCCCTTGTGGCTCAGCTGAAAGGTGGAAATAGAGCTTCAGCCACTTCACAGGTTTGCTAGGGGTCAAATCATACAATGCAGACTTCTCAAAGGAGTAAGAGAGAATGTTTGGGGGAAAATGAGTTGCATTGTCTCCTGCTTTGATTTGTTTTTAGTTATGTTGTTAGTTTGGAAATGTAAAACATCATTAAGAAAGTTCATAAATTGTGGCATTTGTCAAAGTGGCACATTGTTTTATAAGTTTGAGAAATACAGTCAGGATTTGTGTTTTGTGTAAATGTTCTTTTGCTAAAGCACATAAAAATTCTCTTTAGTGAATAAAACTATTTCTCAAAAATAAAGTACAATTCAAATATGTTATACTTTTAAAACTAAGGCAGAGAAGCAATCAGTTAAACTATTTAAGATTTTGGTTGGACTGCAAAAGCTTTCTGGGTTCCCTGAGTTAAAACAAGAACTCCTTCAAACTCCTGCTGACTTGGATTACAGGGGTAACTTTACCATATTGTGCTGTAACCTGGGTGCTTGGGTGATCTGGGGAGTGAAGGGTGATTGCCCTGTGAGTAAATACGAGGTCAGAGGGCTCATCACGTGGGGTGGGGGGGCACGTGTGTGACCGAGAGCCTAAGAACAGACGAGCACTCCAGGAGCAGTTGCTGCAGTCAGTTCCCCACTTCCAGACCTCCGCTCCTGTCCCCTCAGACCGAAGCAATCTCCTCGCTTATTTTTATTGGATATCCATGGTTATTCGTCCCAGCCCTGTGCCTCTTCAGGAAAGACTGAGTTGAAAGGGAACCCGAGAAGATGTGAAAGACCCTCTCCCCACTTCGCCTTGCCTGCCCACGACAGAGCCTTCCGCCTGGCCTTTGTGCCCAGCTCCTCACCCAAGAAACGCTGCTGTATTCCAGGAACCGAGCTGGCCTCTGGGAACACGATTCTGAGCAAAGCAAACAAAGTTTACAATTTAGCAGGGAAATGCAATCTACTGAAAAGATGATTTTAAATAGAATGTGATGTAGATCTGTTAGAACAGAGAGAGTCTCTTTCCTCGTTGAGCGTGCTGTCAGTTCCACTACTGTTCAGATCTGCCACTTCCCGTCCACTCCACGCATAGCCCAAGCTCCACCTTCTGCTCACACCCACACTCACTGGCAACTGAGAACAGCACAAAATTTTCAAGGGCATAAAGAGTTGCTTAACTCATAAGTGTTTTCCAAGGTTACTTAAAAATCACATCCATAAGTGATAATGTGAAACCAGATTCTCTGCCAAATTACCAGTTCCTCAGTCACAGCCTGGACTCCGTCAAACTTGCTTTATTTATTAATCACTTAACATCTGGAAGGACTTGATAGTCCCACTGAGCTTGGACGCAGCCCACGCGGAATCATCTGACTTCTCTTAATTCCCCTGCGCAGTGTCTTGAGATGGTATTATCTCGTTCACGTCGGTGGTGCCTCATGAGTGCTGCTGATATTTCAATCTATCCTGCTTCCTTTATCATCATCAGAGAGTGGTGAAGTCATGGGAAGGGTGACATGATGATTCAGCTCAGACCAGTGCTTGCGCAGGACGAATCCTGCAGCTTCTCCGCAGTGGGACCCGCTAGTGTGTTTCCCAGGTAAGTGACCTTGCCACCTTCTAGCACTTGTTCCAATTAAGAATCCACAATTATTTTTTAAACCCCAATTCTTCATACTGGTCTATTGATTTGTACGCACCACAGACAGCAGCTCTCTGGAAAAAGGTGTGCTTGTTCAAGATGAAATGAGACAGGTCCACCCAGGACAAGACAGAGTAGGAAGCCCAGCCTCCCTCGGGGCCGTTAGCTCCTCAAGAGCTGCTTCTTGTCATCAGGGTGTCGGCAGCTTAGGACCTAAAGACTTGCAGTATCTGCAAATGTTTAAGATCCAAAAGAATGAGGCCAGAAAGGATAGAACTTCAGACACCATGTCAGATGGTGCACTTGGTGAGAACTCTTACATCTGCAGAAAGTGCTCAGACATCAAGTGGATGGTTATTCTCACTGTGCAAACAGCAAGTAAAATTGTTTATGGAGCCTCCACAGGACTTGTGGAATCAGCCAAATGCACAGGCACATCACTCAACCAAATGAATGTTAAAATGTACCCATGTTCCTGCCCCTGTCCATCAGTAGAACACTGAAGTGGTGAGACTATATGCCTTCAAACCAACAGTGAGTACGATAGCATTCTACTGCCAGAGTAGAAATCACAAATGCCCTCTGATGGATTGAACTGTGACTCCAAACTGCCGCCTCCTCTAAATGCACGCTCTCTGCCAGGGCCTTTGCAGCTCCTTATGCTAAAAGCAGGTGTACTTTATCCACATTGGTGCTGGGCTTGGCCAGTGCCTCCTGCTGGCCAGTAGGACTGCAGCAGAGATGACGGTTCCAGAGGCTTGATGCGCGGCTTGTCCTCCACTCTTCAGTCATCACCAGCCAGCTCACGGCAGATCGAGAGACAGCTAGAGCAGAGCCGGACGCACCTGTATCTCAGAACCCACTGAACAGCCAAGATCTATTGACTTTTAGTCAATAATATGCTGCAGGAAGTGAGTGCTTCTGTTTCAAACACCAGCTGCTAACTGACAAAAGGCATATAAGTTATCTGCTTTTCTCCATAGTTTGCCCAGTTACTGAATATTGTTTTCTAAATTTGCTGCAATTGTGTCAATAAATAAGACGGTTCTGTGAGTTTAAGTGACTTGAAACTGAGACAGTCACTGAAAAACAGTAGAGTTTTCCTTGTGCTGCTCCCGAGGGCCCTGCTGTATTCCAAAACACAGCCTTTGAACACGTGTGCAACTCCAGAAGTTTTTACTATTTCCATATTTATACTATTTTCTCAGATTCGATAGCCATGGTCATAAATTATTTTCACTGTTTTTAAGTCCAAAACATGTACCCATTCTTTAACTTTGATTCCAAGAGGTATTTTTAGTGCTCACTTAAGAGGCAGAGGAACAGGTGGAGGCGGTCTTTCAGAGAAAGACTAGAACCCTAATAAGGATTTTCAAAAACACCTCAGGCTTACACTCAACATCTTATAGAACTTACTGCCTCTCTTAACACCAACAACAGTTAAATGCAATTTCTAAGAGCTACAGATATAATTGCAATAAAATTATGAGCTATCTAGGAATAAATCTAACAAATTATGTGTAAAATTCTTATGGAAAAAATGATATAATTTACTCAAAATTCATTAAAAGGACCCCAAAATGCATTATGTTCATGGATAGGAAGGCAAAATCATTAACTTTTCCATAAAAATAAATTATAAATTTAATTCAATACCAATCACAATCCTGAGAGGGTTTTTTCTTTTTGGTGGTCTTTAGTAAATCAGTTCTAAAATGTATATGAAGGAACAGAAGACCCAGTGTAGTCAAGACAAATGCCTCCGAAGGCTAAAAATGTCACCACATGCAAGAGCATCACACAGAACCGTAGAGAACACTCAGTGTGTACATTCCCTGGTCTTGAAAAGTCAGCATTAAATCAGTTCAGTTCAGTTCAGTTGCTCAGTCATGTCCGACTCTTTGCGACCCCATGAATCGCAGCACACCAGGCCTCCCTGTCCATCACCAACTCCTGGAGTTCACTGAGACTCACTTCCATTGAGTCAGTGATGCCATCCAGCCATCTCATCCTCTGTCGTCCCCTTCTCCTCCTGCCCCCAATCCTTCCCAGCATCAGAGTCTTTTCCAATGAGTCAACTCTTCGCATGAGGTGGCCAAAGTACTGGAGTTTCAGCTTTAGCATCATTCCTTCCAAAGAAATCCCAGGGCTGATCTCCTTCAGAATGGACTGGTTGGATCTCCTTGCAGTCCAAGGTACTCTCAGGAGTCTTCTCCAACACTACAGTTCAAAAGGATCAATTCTTCAGCGCTCAGCCTTCTTCACAGTCCAGCTCTCACATCCATACATGACCACTGGAGAAACTATAGCCTTGACTAGACGGACCTTTGTTGGCAAAGTAATGTCTCTGCTTTTCAATATGCTATCTAGGTTGGTCATAACTTTTTTTCCAAAGAGTAAGCGTCTTTTAATTTCATGGCTGCAGTCACCATCTGCTGTGATTTTGGGGCCCAAAAAATATAAAGTCTGACACTTTTTCCACTGTTTCCCTATCTATTTACCATGAAGTGATGGGACCAGATGCCATGATCTTAGTTTTCTGAATGTTGAGTTTTAAGCCAACTTTTTCACTCTCTACTTTCACTTTTATCAAGAGGCTTTTTAGTTCCTCTTCACTTTCTGCCATAAGGGTGGTGTCGTCTGCGTATCTGAGATTATTGGTATTTCTCCCGGCAATCGTGATTCCAGCTTGTGTTTCTTCCAGTCCAGTGTTTCTCATGATGTACTCTGCATATAAGTTAAATAAGCAGGGTGACAATATACAGCCTTGACATACTCCTTTTCCTATTTGGAACCAGTCTCTTGTTCCATGTCCAGTTCTAACTGTTACTTCCTGACCTGCGTACAAATTTCTCAAGAGGCAGGTCAGGTGGTCTGGTATTTCCATCTCTTTCAGAATTTTCCACAGTTTGTTGTGATCCACACAGTCAAAGGCTTTGGCATAGTCAATAAAGCAGAAATAGATGTTTTTCTGGAACTCTCTTGCTTTTTCCATGATCCAGCGGATGTTGGCAATTTGGTTTCTGGTTCCTCTGCCTTTTCTAAAACCAGCTTGAACATCTGGAGGTTCACGGTTCACGTATTGCTGAAGCCTGGCTTGGAGAATTTGGAGCATTACTTTACGAGTGTGTGAGATGAGTGCAATAATTTGATCCAAATACCATCAGCAACTTAACCCACCCCCAGCATGACTAGAAGCAGGAAACCCCATGTGTTACGGCCTTCATTCTGTTTGCACTTACCTACGGGGTAGCTGGGGCTCAGAGGACAGCTATCATTACAAATATGAAGGCCCAGCACATGGAAGAAGCCCACCCACAGAACCTGGGGCGAGGAAGGACTTTCTAATATCAGACTTCACAACAGCCGAGGTGCAGCCTGTGCGTAAGAAGGCTGCCTGCCACAGACAACCTCTCATCCCCTCTCCATCCACTCACTAAACAACCCATTCAACAGCTGCCCACTGAGCGCCGTCTGCACTGTTGTAGGCCACAGAGATACGCTACGGAGCAGAAGAGCTGTGATCTGCACACACGCAGCTCATGGTCTAGACAGCAGGAGAGACACAGACACTGGTCATGTTTTGTCATTTTGTGCGAATGTAGTTACATATGCACATATTTGTATATACACACGCACATAGCTCTATGTATTATTTTACATGTGTGTGTGTTATTGCTGTTCAGTCTCTAGGTCGTGTCTGACTCTGTGGCCCCATGAGCTGCAGCACTCAGTTCTGGCTTCCCTGTCCTTCACCATCTCCTGGAGCTTGCTCAGACTCATGTCCACTGAATCAGTGATGCCATCCAACCATCTCATCCTCTGCTGTCCTCTTCTCCTCCTGCCCTCAGTCTTTCCCAGACTTACGGAATTTATAATGTGAAATGTGCTACATAGTTTAATTACATATGTACTTAAATGATTAGAGGTATAATTTCAGGATGTGCATCAGCAGTGTGTGTGTTTGGAGAAGGGCCCGAGGATGGTTTTCTAAATAGCCAATGCTCTCACCATGTCCTCACCTGCAGTGGGCACGTCAGAAGTCCTTAGACAGAAGCCAGCTCACTAGGAAACAGATGCAGAGTGATCCCACAAGCAAGAAACAAGGACTCGGGGACCTTGGCTCCCCCAGAGTCACCCTTGGCTGCTGGTGGGCACCTAAATCCACCCTCCAGGATGCCTCAGCCCCTGGGCATGAAGGCAGGAGAAAGCAGAGCTGATGGGAAGATAGGTTCAGCAAGTGGAAAGTTTATGGTCATAAAAAAGCAATTTTGGAAAATTCTCTGGCAGTCCAGTGGTTAGGACTTGGGACTTTCACCCCGGTCACCTGGGATCGATCCCTGGTCAAGAAATTCAGATCCCATAAGCCACGTGGCACTGACAAAAAGAAACAAAGCAGTTTTTCCTCATCGAGGGAGATATCGCCCTTGTACTGTTTGAGACTTTATAAAATATAGCATTCATCTGTTATTTGTATGTTTATAATGAAATAATCAATGAAATAAAGATACTACTATTGTGGGTGAATCTGCTATTTGCACATACACATGTATCAGAGGAGCCTGGTGGGCTGACAAGAGTCAGACACAACTGAAGCGACTTAGAACGCAGGCACACGCAACATAAATAACCACATGCTCAGATAGTCGTGTCCTACCCTTTGCCACCCCATGGAATGTAGCCCACCAGGCTCCTCTGTCCATGGGATTCTCCAGGCAAGAATGCTGGAGTGGGTTGCCATGTCCTTCTCCAGGGGATCTTCTCTACCCAGGGATTGAACCTGGGTCTCAGGCATTGTAGGCAGATTCTTTACCAACTGAGCCACCAGGGAAGATAATATTCATAAAGCATCATAAATATTTATAAATAATACTTAGAGAAAATATTTTTTCAGTTCAGAGTTTCCTAGAATAACAATGCATTCCCTAGTGAATATGAAAATGCTGCTGCTGCTGCTAAGTTGCTTCAGTCGTGTCCGACTCTGTGTGACCCCATAGATGGCAGTCCACTAGGCTCTTCTGTCCCTGGGATTCTCCAGGCAAGAACACTGGAGTGGGTTGCCATTTCCTTCTCCAATGCATGAAAATGAAAAGTGAAAGTGAAATCGCTCAGTCGTGCCCGACTCTTAGTGACCCCATGGACTGCAGCCTACCAGGCTCCTTTGTCCATAGGATTTTCCAGGCAAGAGTACTGGAGTGGGTTACCGTTGCCTTCTCCGAATGAAAATGCTAGGTTACTAGAATTTTTGTTACTAATTATTTACAAATCATAATCCATCATGTATTTCAAAATTTAATTTCTAATTCTCTATTTACCTTAATGCTTATTTCAATACCGGAGAGGAATTTCCAAATTAGAAAAAGTCCCTAAAACTAAGCCCTTCAAGGCTTTTCTTTTGATTGGTTTGAATATGACTTTCAGGTTGAAAATACCTGCTTCCTGGACTGCCTGCCATTTGCGGTCCCAGCGAAATGTCGATCAGACTGGACCTCGCTTTGCATTTGAAGCTTTTGGTCTGAGTTTGGAAGATCTTAGGGCTGAAAGACATACTCTTCACAATTTAACAGAATTACACAATTTAACACTGCAAAGATCACTGTTTAAAAACAAAACTTGAGAAACATTTTTGGTTATGTCAGAGTATTAACCACATTTATAATCTTCAAAAAGCTTCAAAAGTACTGAGTGGAAGCAGAACATGAGTCATATAATTTACCAGGTAGGCTCACAGTTGAGCATAATGTGCTAATAGTAGGGGAAAAGGGGAGACACACATTCAGAATTTTTAAAAATTTGCTCGACAGTGTTTGGTGTTGTTCACACCTGAAACCCCAGAGGAATCAAAGCTGTTGCCAGCATTGCAGTCCCTCAGGGTATCACTTCCTCACTGTGTATCTGAAAGAAACGTCGGAAGCTGGGAAGGATCCCTGCAGAGATATTAAAGAGAAACACAGGTGGAGACCAAGGTGGGCAGGGAAGACCCTCTCCTCTGCCCAGAGAGGCCACTGAGACTCCGCCTCCGGGGGCAGGCGACCTCCTTTCCTCTGGGCTGACGTCTGCCACGGCAGATTGAGGCTCCTCAGAGTTTTCCTTCAGGAAGTGCCAGCGGTCACCCCCTTTGGGATCAGTGAGAACAAACAGTCCTGCCGTGAGTGTATTTGCCTTTTCCTTCTTCCCCATGTGCTTAGACCTCCAGTGAGCTTGGTTGGATTATCAAAATGAAAGATCTTGGAAATTAGTTTAGTTTTGGACATGAGTGATTTCTCTGAAAGAGCATTCCTGCTAAATTGGCTAGTTAAGGAGTATATTACATTCACTTTTCCTAGGCCGCTGGGCATGCCTAAACAACATAAAATAGCAGAATTTTTAATGGGAAAGAACACTATATAACTCTCCTGTGGAGGCCAAGTTCTATCCAAATACTTGGGGAAGAGTCAATCAGTGCAAGTGAATTTACACCTCATCAGATGCCTGTGGACAGTCCTGGATGGGCTGCATGTCACCATGGTAATAGGATGCTGCACATCTGATTTGTAAGAGAGCTCATCTACTCTATCTCATGAAACAGTAAACACACTTGAAAAGTTAATTCAGGACAGAACTGACAAAGACTTACACAATTCTTATTGTTTTGCAAGTTAAGCTCCTAAGAATTATAAATTATATTTATATTAAAATAGAATTAGTGAGCATTTAGTAGCAGATAACTTTTCATGAAATTATGTGAGATCTCTTCTTTAATGTCTTATAGCCCTTCTGGCACAATGGCTTAAAGATTCTTCTAAAACCATTCAGAAATGCTTTTAGTCTGGGTGCCAAAAACTATTCACAATGTGGATAAAGCAAAATGGTCATTTTATAGACACCATGCAAATGTGAGGCAGTGTTTCTGTCCACAAGGACACTGTGATGCTTTAGATTCTTGAGGGGTCTCTGGCTAAGGGAAATCACAATTTTAACTTGGAATAACTGGGGAAGCCCCAATGTTTGTTCAGAATATTTTGAAATGAGTAAAACATTCAAATATGCAATTCAGTGATGGGATTGGTAGTTGGGGCTTTGGAAAGCTACTTTTATAACAATGCTCTGTTTATAGTAAGTTTTATAATTATTTCTATGCAAATTATAGAACCGTGAACTTCCAGATGTTTAAGCTGGTTTTAGAAAACACAGAGGAACCAGAGATCAAATTGCCAACATCTGCTGATTCATCAAAAAGCAAGAGAGTTCCAGAAAAACATCTATTTCTGCTTTATTGACTATGCCAAAGCTTTTGACTGTGTGGATCACAAAAAACTGTGGAACTTTTTGAAGAGATGGGAATACCAGACCACCTGACCTGCCTGTTGAGAAATCTATATGCAGGTCAGGAAGGAACAGTTGGAATTGGACATGGAACAACATACTGGTTCCAAATAGGAAAAGGAGTACGTCAAGGCTGTATATTATCACCCTACTTATTTAACTTACATGCAGAGTACATCATGAGAAATGCTGGGCTGGAATAAGCACAAGCTGGAATCAAGATTGCCGGGAGAAATACCAATAACCTCAGATATGCAGATGAAGTCACCCTTATGGCAGAAAGGAAAGAAGAACTAAAGAGCCTCTTGAGGAAAGTGAAAGAGTAGAGTGAAAAAGTTGGTTTAAAGCTCAACATTCAGAAAACTAAGATCATGGCATCTGGTCCCATCACTTCATGGCAAATAGTTGGGGAAACAGTGTCAGACTTTATTTTGGGGGCTCCAAAATCACTACAGATGGTGACTGCAGCCATAAAATTAAAAGATGCTTACTTCTTGGAAGGAAAGTTATGACCAACCTAGACAGAATATTAAAAAGCAGAGACATTACTTTGCCAACAAAGGTCCATCTAGTCTTTCCAGTATTCATGTATGGATGTGAGAGTTGGACCCTAAAGAAAGCTGAGTGCCGAAGAATTGATGCTTTTGAACTGTGGTATTGGAGAAAACTCTCGAGAGTCCCTTGGATGACAAGAAGATCCAACCAGTCCATCCTGAAAGAAATCAGTCCTGAATATTCATTGGAAGGACCGATGCTGAAGCTGAAACTCCAATACTTTGGCCACCTGATGTGAAGAACTGACTCATTAGAAAAGACCCTGATTCTGGAAAAGATTGAAGGTGGGAGGAGAAGGGGATAACAGGGAACGAGATGGTTGGATGGCATCACCAACTCAATGCACATGAGTTTGGGTAAACTCCAGGAGTCGGTGATGGACAGGGAATCCTGGCCTGCTGCAGTCTGTGGGGTGGCAAAGAGCTGGACACGACTGAGCGACTGAACTGAACTGAGGCAAATTATTTTATTAAGTTCATTGTGTAGCAATAATAAAATGACTGCTAAGATTCCATATATACAAATTATTTTAAAAGAAAACAAGTCAGACACCATGGTGTCAGATATTCCTGGATAGAATAAAGACTACCTCTGGGTGACTCCAGTCCCACAATAGGGGGTTGGAATGGACTGCATTTTATGACAGAGCGTCTGTTTAGACTGCGTTGGTCAAGTTATCTTTTTCCATCACACAAGCAGGTTTTGCACAGAGTTGTTGGGGCACACTGACAGGAGGACTGGGCCAAGCCCTTGAGTGTAGACGGCAGGCCGTGTACACTTTAAGTGTCAGTTTTTCTGCAGGTAAAATAAGGGGTAGAGCAAGTGGTTTATAAGTTCCCTTTCTAGCAAAAAATAAAAATTAAAAAAAACTGTCCAAGGGATCAAGTTATTATTTCCCTACCACTAAATACCATATATTCAGTAGGCATCAAACACAATATCTTGTAAAGAAAAGTCCGGAGGAAGCAGATTTCTTCGTAATATATAGATTTTCAAACAAATAACAATGAAATAATGAATGCTCTGGAATTAAATAGGCTAAGGAAATACTAGGTACCTGTAACCTAAGATGATATACAAAGAATTTCTGTTTGACTGGGAAATTGATCTACCAAAGTCCTTGGGTCTATTCCAACATAAGATTTCATGATTTTGAGTTTCATTCAACAATGCTACAGACTGTGGTCCTAGTCTCCAAACCCTAGTTTTCACAAGATACCAAGAGAAAGGGCTATAGAGCCTGAGGCCCACCAGGCTCCTCTGTCCATGGAATTCTCCAGGCAAGATACTGGAGCCGGCAGCCATTCCCTTCTTCAGAGGATCTTCCCAACCCAGGGATCCAACCCAAGCGTCCTGCACTGCAAGCTGACTCTTTACCATCTGAGCCACCACAGAAGCCCCATAATTGACATAAAATAAATACACATATTAAATATGTACAAGTTAATGTTTTAACATCTGTATTCACTCAGGAAACCACCACTCATTATCATAGTAAATGTGTCCATCAGTGCCAAAAGTGTCTTCCTGCTGGCTTTAACCTCTTCCCCGGTGGCCTCCCCTCCTCCAGTACCCAGGCAAGCACTTTCATCACAATTCAGTAGTTTCCATTTTCTAGAATTTTATATCAGTTGAATCATCCAGTGTGTGCACTTTTTGTCTGGATTGTCTCATCAGCCTGATTATATCAAGACATCATTTTACCAGCGTGTATCAGCCCTCTTTCCTCTTTGTTGCTGAGTAGCGTCCCCTTGTGTGACTGTATCACAGTTTACCCATGCACTCATAGAGGGTGTGTGCTTCCAGTTCTGGCTGTGACGTATGACGCTGTCCTGAGCATTCGTGCACGACTCTGTGTTGACATATGCTTTTATTTTTCCTTGTAAACTCCTAGGAGTGGAATGACTGAACACACTGGAGTTGTACGCTCATCTTTTAGAAACTCTGCAATTGTCTTCCAAAGCAGCTGTGCTATTTTGCCCTCCCCTTCCGCCTGCCACCCCCGCTGAGAGTTGCGGTTGTTCGCAGCCTCACTGACACTTGCTATGGCTGATCTTTTTATCTGTAGCCAACCTTCCGTGGTTTAACTTTGTGTTTAACGGATAAATAATGGTGTTGAATGTGCTTTCATGTGTTCACTTGCCACTCTTATCTCTTCTGTGGTTCAAATCTTTCATCCATTTTGTAGTTGGTGGGTTTGGTTTTTTTATTATTAAGCTTTGAATGTTCATTATATAGCCTAGATACAAGTTCATGACTTGCAAATAATTTCTCCCTGGCTTCTATTTTTATTCTCCTAATAATCCTTCAAACAGCAGCAATGTTTTATGTTAATTAGCTTAAATTTATGCACTTTTTTCTTTAATGGACAATGCTTTTGATATCACACCTAAGAACCTTAGGTCAAACAAGGTCTTTCCTTAATTTTTTTCTAGAGTTATTTTGTTTAAAAGGTTTAAAATAAAATTTCTTCCTGAAATAGTTGATAGAAATCACCAAAAAAGCCATCTGAGCTTGGTGGCTCCATTGTGAGAAGGTTTTGTTTGCTTGTTCACTAAAAATTCAGTTTCATCAGTAGGTACATTATTCAGGACTGTTCAGGTAATCTACTTCTTTTTTGTCATCCAAAGAATCCACCCTTTGGGGGGAAATTTGTCCCTTTTATGTAAGTTGTACAATTTATTGGCATAAAGTAATGCAAAATGCCTCCCTGTTTTCCTTTTACCATCAGTACAGTCTGCAGTAAGGTCGCCTCTCTCATTCCCGATGCTGGTAGTTTGCATCTCCAGCCTTTTCTCTTGCTCAGTATGGCTAATTTATCTAGTCACTAAGGCAAGCACGCAGCTCCATCTCCTTAACCCCGGGGGACACCCTGCTTCTGCCTGGGTTCCCCTCCCTGCCCTCCGGCGGGTGAGCTGGGGCAACTTATGTTTGTTTCTCATCTTTCAGTGCTCACTGTCCTTCAGTGCTTGATTCCAGTGTCTTAAAATTATTGTTTCATATATTTGGCTGCTTTTTGGTTGTTTCAGACTTAATGGTAAATATAATCTCTGTTATTTCATCTTGTCAAGAACCAGGAATCTCTTCAAAGCGCGCATTTTTGAGACCCAGATATGTTGAAAGGGCCTTTTGTAACCATTAATATTTAACTTGGTAAATTGTAAGAATTATATATTATATCTCTATTAATCAGGACAATTCCATTTGGGAGATGAAAGTCAGTGCCTATTATGTATATATACTTATATTTATATATGATTAGGAAATAAAAGTTTTGTTCAACATGTGTAGTAAATTATTTTTTTGAAGCGTGACTGTCATGCGAGTGTATGTTCCTCATTTCTTTGTCTCATCACAACAAAGATTTGGAGCAATGGACATTAAGGCCCTAGGCGCGTCACAGCTCTTGGGTCTTGGACAAACCATGCTACAGCTCTTAGGCAAAACAGCTAACCAAATCAGCTGTTACAGCTCTATTTTATTTAGAAGATAGCAGGAGAGTGAGAGAGAGAGAAAGAAAAGAGCACACGCACGCGGGAGAGACAGTCCGTGAGAAAGCACTTTGGCTTCTCCTTTTATATGTTTTTCCTCCACCTGGGTCTGCCCTATGCAAATTGGGCTTAGCCAGGAGTGCTGTTTGTTCTGCCTGAGTCTTCACTCTGGTCCTCGGACCTTCCTTTGACCTTCCTTTTTTTTAGCCATCACCATTTTGGACTCCTTTTCCCTATTCTACCTACCTAACAGTGACTACTGAAAGATAATTGTATGTTCAAAGCACTGTAATTGTTGATGCCCTGACTTTACCACACTGTCTAGTTCCCTTAAGAAGTGTGGGACAGCGGGAGGATCCGCATGGGTGTTGCTTGCTGCAGGCTTAGGGGAGTCACCACGCTTAAAACACAGCAGACACTGCAGGATGAGCAGAGAAACTCTTGGATGAAGCCATACAGGCTGTGAAGGTCCAATCATTCCTGGACAAGAACAAGCTTATGTATGCTCTGAGGCATGCTTCTAATATGCTTGGTGAACTCCAGGATTCTATGTTATCACTAAAGAGCTACTGTGAACTTCATACGGCTGTCTCTGATGAACTGCACTGCTTGGAAGTTTACCTGACAGATGCGTTTGCTAAAGGCAGAAAAGTGGCAGATCTCTATGAATTTGTACAGTATGCTGGAAACATCATCCCAACGCTTTATCTGTTGATCATAGCTGGAACTGAAAGGTTGTTGCTGAATCATGAAAGGCGCTGGGATTCTTGGCCTCCGGAGGAGAAGAACTCAATCCAGGGCCCAGAGACGAGGCTTGATCACTCAGAGCTTTTGTGTAATAAAGTTTTATTAAAGTATAAAGGAGATAGAGAAAGCTTCTGACATAGGCATCAGAAGGGGGTAGAAAGAGTGCCCCCCTGCTAGGGTTAGCAGTGGAGTTATATACTTTTTTAATTAGTTATTACAATGAATCAAAAGAATGTCTGGAGGTTGTAAAAATCTTACTAGACCCACTCCTATAATTTACATTTTTAAGTTAACAGGATTAGCCAGAGGTTTTCAGGAAGGAGAAACTGTCCTCAAGCAGGATACATTGTTGTTACATAATCCTTAGTACAGAGTTTAAACTGAGTTGTTTGTTGTGTAATCATCAGTTCCAGGCTTAAAGATCAAAACGTTGTATGTGACTAAGACTAACGAATGTAGAGGGAAAAAAACATTTTCCTTTCCTCCTCCTTGAGAATTCCAGACCTCTCTCTCCTTGGGGACCCCAGACTTCTTATCAACCTGCCTAGGAATTGACCCTCTCAGAATTGTATATGTTAAGTCATTTCCTCAGTCCAGGAAAGATATTTTGAAAGATTTGGTAGAAATGTGCCCTGTTGTGCAATACCCATGAGAGGTCTATTTCTTTGAAATTATCTACTTCAGTGTACCACAAATATCTTACCTGAAGCAGGAGAGCCAACAGATGAAGCAACAACTGGTAATATCAGTGATTCCATGGATTTTGTACTACTCAACTTTGTAGATATGAACAAGCTATGGGGTTGAATGCAGCATCAGTGACAGAACTGAGATACAGAGAAAAGAGAACAAGAAAGACAAGAACTGAGAATTTTAGCAGGAAGAAATTTGGTGCACCTTAGTCAGCTGGAAGGTGTAAATGTGCAATGTTACAGATTATTTTGACCAGCATATTGGAGCAAGTGGTGAACTGCAGAGATGCTTTGGATCAGGAATATCTTATGGAGTACATTATTCAGGTTTTCCCCTGAAGAATTCCACCTTCAGACTTTGAATCCATTTCTTTGGGCTTGTGCTGAGTTACACCAATATGTAAATGTGAAAAAAATAATCATTTCTTTAATTGATAGATTCGCTTTATTTGCTCACCATGAAGATGGACCTGGAATCCCAACAGATATTAAACTTTTGAGGTATTTTCACAGTAGGTGGCTACAGTATTACAGTCTAGACAAGACATGCCTTCAGAGGGTGTTGCATCTTTACAAGTCTCTCTCATTAACCTTACTATGAAGTGTTATCCTGACCTTGTGGCTATGTTGATAAAGTTCTAGAAGCAACAGTGGAAATATTTAATAAACTCAACCATGAATATATTGCTACCAGTCGTGCAGTTTCACCATAAGCTCACCAGACTTTTGAAGATACCCCTTGACACAACAATATTTTAAGCCTTGAAGTTAAAATATTTTCACCCACTCTTTGAGAACTTTGACAATGAGTCCAGAAAGAGCATGAGTTGTTATGTGCTTAGTAATGTTCTGGATTATAACACCAAAATTGTCTCTCAAGACCAGGTGGAGTCCATAATGAATCTGATATCTACACTGATTCAGGATCAGCCAGATCAGCCTGTAGAAGACCCTGACCCAGAGGGCTTTGCTGATAAGTAGAGCCTTGTAGAGAACATTTTGTGCAAAGTAGGGAACACTTCATGCAAAGATGGGCACAATAAAGGACAGAAATGGTATGGACCTAATAGAAGCAGAAGATATTAAGAAGAGCTGGCAAGAATACACAGAAGTACTATACAAAAAACATCTTCATGACCCAGATAATCACAATGATGTGATCATTCACCTAGAGCCAGACATCCTGGAGTGTGAAGTCAAGTGGGCCTTAGGAAGCATCACTACAAACAAAGCTAGTGGAGGTGATGGAATCCTAAAAGATGATGCTGTGAAAGTGCTGCACTCAATATGCCAGCAAATTTGGAAAACTCAGCAGTGGCCACAGGACTAGAAAAGGTCAGTTTTCTTTCCAATCCCAAAGAACGGCAATGCCAAAGAATGTTCAAACTACCACACAATTGTACTCATCTCACATGCTAGCAAAGTAATGCTCAAAATTCTCCAAGCCAGGCTTCAACAGTTTGTGAACTGTGAACTTCCAGATGTTCAAGATGGTTTTAGAAAAGGCAGAGGAACCAGAGATCAAATTGCCAACATCCATTGGATCATCAAAAAAGCACAAGTATTCCAGAAAAACATCTACTTCTGCTTTATTGACTACACCAAAGCCTTTGACTGTGTGGATCACAACAAACTGGAAAATTCTTAAAGAGATGGGAATACCAGACCACCTTACCTGCCTCCTGAGAAATCTGTATGCAGATCAAGAAGCAGCTGTTTGAATAAGACATGGAACAACAAACCATTTCCAAATTGGGAAAGGAGTACATCAAGGCTGTATATTGTCACCCTACTTATTTAACTTATATGCAGAATACATCATACGAAATGCCAGGCTGGATGAAGCACAAGCTGAAATCAAGATTGCCAGGAGAAATATCAGTAACCTCAGATATGCAGAACACCACCCTCAAAAGCTAAGAAGAACTAAAGAGCCTCTTGATGAAAGTGAAAGAGGAGAGTGAAAAAGCTGGCTCAAAACTCAATATTCAAAAAACTAAAATCATGGCATCCAGTCCCATCACTTTATAGCAAATAGAGGGGGAAACAATGGCAACAGTGACAGACTTTATTTTCTTGGGCTCCAAAATCACTGCAGATGGTGACTGCAGCCATAAAATTAAAAGATGCTTGCTCCTTGGAAGAAAAGTTATGACCAACCTAGACAGCATATTCAAAAGCAGAGACATTACTTTGCCGACAAAGGTCAGTCTAGTCAAAGCTATGGTTTTTCCGGTAGTCATGTATGGATGTGAGAGTTGCACTATAAAGAAAGCTGAGCACTGAAGAATTGATGCTTTTGAACTGTGGTGTTGGAGAAGACTCTTGAGAGTCCCTTGTACTTCAAGGAAATAAAACCAGTCAATCTTAAAAGAAATCAACCCTGAATATTCTTTGGAAGGACTGATGGTGGAGCTGAAACTCTAATACTTTGGCCACCTGATGCCAAGAGCCAGCTCACTGGAAAAGACCTTAATGCTGGAGAAAATAGAAGGCAGGAGGAGAAGGGGGCAACAGAGGATGGGACGGTTGGATGGCATCACCGACTCGATGGACATGAGTTTGAGCAAGCTCCAGGAGTTGGTAATGGACACGGAAGCCAGGCGTGCTGCAGTCCACAGGGTTGCAAAGAGTCAGACACGACTGAGTGACTGAACAATAATGATAGGAAATGTGCTTCTTGAATCTCCAAAGTTCTTACTTATCTGCACATAAACTTACCTGCTTATGTGCAAGCAGTAATTCACTACATATTTGAGTATTGTGCTAAAACTATTAAAGCTTATAAGCCTCTTTGTAACCTTGACAACTTCTCTTTGACAGGATTTCTTTGTTTAAATTAGAAAACAGCAGGCGTTGACTATTATGCAGTTGCCAGACTTAAAACTAAAATTACATATTGTGCATCAAGTGAATTAGGAGGAAACGTTGCCAGATATCTATAATTTCTCCATCCTCCAGCAAGACTCATAATTTTGTAGTTCTTTCAGATTCAGAGGGAATGGGTAATGCTTAAATTCATAATTCTATAAGAGGAATGTAGAGGAGAATGTCTTACAATCGTTAAAAATGAAAAGTCTAAATATTATACCAAGATTAAGTTATAATGGAAAAACTAATAAATATGACAAAGAAACTACTGACTTGCACTTGATACAAGAAAAATATGAGAAAAAGTGCAGCCTATATGTGGAGAAGGCGATGGCACCCACTCCAGTGCTCCTGCCTGGAGAATCCCAGGGACGGGGGAGCCTGGTGGGCTGCAGTCCATGGGGTCGCTGAGGGTCGGACTCGACTGAGTGACTTCACTTTCACTTTTCACTTTCATGCATTGGAGAAGGAAACGGCAACCCACTCCAGTGTTCTTGCCTGGAGAATCCCAGGGACGGGGGAGCCTGGTGGGCTGCCATCTATGGGGTCACACAGAGTCGGACATGACTGAAGCAACTTAGCAGCAGCAGCAGCAGCCTATATGACAGTCAAAGATGTAAAATTAATAATTTAAGAATCTTTACAAGTGAGTAAAACAATATGATGAGTAGGATAAAAAATGGCAGCAAATATGAATGAATAATTAGAAAAAGAAACACTGATCAGTGAACATGAAAAAAAGTGCCACCTTTATTTCAACCAAATAAGTTGCATTTGAGCTAATAATATATTATGTTATAACTTTCAGATTGGCAAAGACTAAAGAGTAAGACAATACCCAGAGCTGATGGTGATCTGATGAAATAGGTGCTCTATTAATGGGGTGTATATTTTACATTGATAGTCATTATGGAAGATATCAATAACCTCAGATATGCAGATGAAACCACCCTAATGACAGAAAGTGAAGAGGAACTAAAGAGCCTCTTGATGAAAGTGAAAGAGGAGAGTGAAAAAGTTGGCTTAAAGCTCAACATTCAAAAAACTAAGATCCTGGCATCTGGTCCCATCACTTCATGGCAAATAGATGGGGAAACGGTGGAGACAGTGGCAGACTTCATTTTCTTGGGTACCCAAGATCACTGTGGGTACTGATTTCAGCCATGAAATTAAAAAACGCTTACTCCTTGGAAGAAAAACTATGACAAACCTAGACAGTGTATTAAAAAGCAGAGACATTATTTTGCCAACAAAGTTCAGTCTAGTCAAAGCTATGGTTTTTCCAGTGGTCACGTATGGATGTGAGAGTTGGGCCATAAAGAAGACTGAGCACCGAAGAATTGACACTTCCAAACTGTGGTGTTGCAGAAGACTCTTGAGAATGCCCTGGACAGCAAAGAGATTGAACCAGTCCATCTTAAAGGAAATCAGTCCTGAATATTCATTGGAGGAACTGATGTTGAAGCTGAATCTCCAACACTTTGGCCACCTGATGGGAAGAACTGACTCATTTGAAAAGACCCTGATGCTGGGAAAGATTGAAGGTAGGAGGAGAAGGGGACGACAGAGGATGAGGTGGTTGGATGGCATCACCAACTCGATGGACATGAGTTTGAGCAAACTCCAGGGGATAGTTAAGGACAGAGAGGCCTGGTGTGCTGCAGTCTGTGGGGTTGCAAAGAGTCAGACACAACTGAGCGACTGAACAGCAACAGCATGGAAGATTAACTTGCAACGTTCTTGTTTACTGAGATGTAATTATCATATAACATCTACTATTTTATTTATTATCCTAAAATTTCTTATTGCTGGAAGACTAGATCCCCAGACTTGTTAACTGTGATGCAGAGTAGAGTGAGGACTGAGAGCACCCTGATGAGCCGAGTCTGTGAGCCTGAGTGAGCACCAAATGCTGCAGTTGGGTCTTTTTTCTCGGCTGTGTTCTGTATAGTTGAGGTTTTGGTCAAGAACTTAGATAAATTGTTCTTGGTTTTCTACAGTTTGTAGAGAAAGACAATATTTGTATTTCCTTTGAATTATAGAATCTCAGGTCAGATATACTTTCCAGACTTAATTCCATTCTTAAAATCTAAAATTCACAATTTTAAAGTGTACAGTTCAGTCAGCTTTAGTATATTTGCATGGTTTTGCAACCATTAGCACTTCTAATTAGGCAGGTTTTCATCACCGCCCCCAGAGAAATTCCTAAGCCTCAGCACACACTCCTCACTCCCTCCCCCACCTCCAGCTCCTGGAACCACTCTTGTGCTTTCTGTCTCTGTGGATCTGCCTTTTCTGGACGAGGAAAATGGAATCACGGAATATGTGGTCCTTTGTGTCTGACTTCTCAGCATAAAGTTTTCACGGTTCATCTGTGTAGTGTGTCAGGACTCCCTTCTTTTGTCTAGCCGTATAAAAATTCCATTATATGAATAGACGGCATTTTGTCTATCCATCCATCTCTTGATGGACGTTTGAGCTGTTTTTACATTTTGGCAGTTGTGTAAGATCCCCTGGAGAAGGGAAAGACTGCCCACTCCGGTATTCTGGCCTGGAGAATTCCAGTCCATGGGGTCCCAAAGAGTCGGACGCGACTGAGCAACTTCCACTTCCACTTACAGAGCTATGAGGCTTCCCATGTGGCACCTGTGGTAAAGAACCTGCCTGCTCACACAGGAGATGGAAGAGACATGGGTTCAATCCCTGGGTGGGGAAGATTCCCTGGAGTGGGAAATGGCAACCCACTCTGGTACTCTTGCCTGGAAAATTCCATGGGTGGAGGAGCCTGGTGGGCTACAGTCCATGATGTTGGGAAGAGTTGGACATGGAAGCACCTGAGCACACAGAGCTGTAAGGAACACAAACCCTTGCTTGAATTCCTGCTTTTGGCTCTTCCCCTGAAGAGGCTTTCAGTGCTTCGAATATGTCGTCCCACTGTTTTGTGGCCGATATGGTTTCTGATGAAAACTCAGCTTTACTATTATTGTGGATACATGGTTCACAATGAGTCCCTTCTGTCCTGCTGCCTCCAATATTCTCTGTGACTTTTGGTAGTTTTACCTTTTTAGGTGTAAATCACCTCAAATTTTTCTTTCTTGGAATTTATTTGTGCTCTATAGATGTGTAGACTAATGTTTTTCATCAAATTTGGGACGTTTGGGACATTACTTCCTTAAATTTTCTCTCTACCCCTTCCTGTCTCGCCTCTCCTTGAGGCTTCTATCATGTATATTTTGGGGTTTATTTTTCTTTCTTTCTGTTTCCTTGTTTTTCTCACTTGAGTACGTGAGACTAGATCGTCTCACTTGACTTATCTTCAAGTTCTCTGTCTCTTTCCTCTGCCAGCCCAAACTGTTGTTGAGCGCCTGCATTGAATTTTTCCATTTTAGTCCTATTTCTCAACTTTAGAAGTCCTCTCTGGTACTGTTGTATAACTATGATCTGTTATTAATATCATCTGTTTGGTGTAACCTCACTCTTACGCTCTTCTTTAGTTCTTTAGACTCCAAGCCAGGATAATATTGGTTCCTAGACATAGTCACTGCAACTAGTTTAATGTCTTTGCCTGTTGAATTCAATGTCTCAGATTACTCAGGGAGAATTTATACTGGCAATTCTTTTCTGTTTTGGGCCAAGCTTTCCTGTTTTTGGACATCCCAAAATTTTTGTTGAAAACTATTTCTGTTGTTTTTTTCTAACATAAAATATGGCAGTTCGGGAAGTGAGACCACTCCTCTGCTCCAAGGGAGTCCTTGTTTTGCTTGTTGTTACTGTTGTTTTTGACTTTCCTAAAGTCATCATGTGGGCTTCCCTTGTGGCTCAGCTGGTAAAGAATCCGCCTGCAATGTGGGAGACCTGGGTTCGATCCCTGAGTTGGGAAGATCCCCTGGTGAAGGGAACAGGTACCCTTTCCAGTATTCTGGCCTGGAGAATTCCCTGGACAAAGAAGCCTGGCAGGCTACAGTCCATGGGGTCGCAAAGAGTCAGACATGCCCCAGCAACTTCCACTTGCAAATTCATTACGTGAGTGCGTTCTGTGTTACAGGTGGGCACTGACGTCTCTGGTCACTTGCCTTGGTTGCTGCTAATGACAGCTGAAGTTTCCCGGACAGCCTCGAGCAGTAGGTCTCCCGGCCTTTGCTGTGGGCCTTGTGTGTGCTGTGCTGATGCTCTGGCAGGCAGATTACAACACGGGCTCACCCATCACCTCCTGCCTGTGGAGGAGGTGGCCATGAAGTGAGAGAACTGGGCCTTCCCAGGCCTTTCCTGGGCATTGTGTGGGTGACATGCTCTATTCCCAGGATGTGTTGGAGCTTTCCAAAGCCCCTGTGGACACATTATTCCTTAGACTTTCCTTCTGTTGTTTTGGTCATTCTCTTGTTTGCCCAAATGCTATTGCTGCTCTATGTGGCTATTATATTAAATAATTGCCACTGACTTTTTCCAACAAACACCCCAGGGAAGGACTGTTTACACTGAGTAAGCTCTGAGTCAGGTCAAATAAAGACAAGTCCTTGAGTGGAGGTTTCCAGAGAACTGCCAGGCTTGCCAAATAGTGTGCTGATCTGGGCACAGGGTCTGGGGAGCTTCAAAGCCTTCTGGGCCCTCTGGTAGCTACACAGCTGCCCTCACTGTGAGGCTGTAGGCTTCAAGGTCACGGCCAAGCTGGGGCAGAAGGGCTGGAACGGGGAAAGTTACAGCGCCACAAAGATCCCACCAAGACACAGCCATTTTTCTTGAATAAAAATTCCCTGTTGGTGCACTGGGATGACCCTGAAGGATGGGATGGGGAGGGAGGTGGGAGGGGGGTTCAGGATGGGGAACACGTGGACACCCATGGCTGACTCATGCCAACGTATGGCAAAAACCACTACAATACTGTAAATTAATTAGCCTCCAATTAAAATAAATTAATTAATTTTTTAAATTTCCTTGAGTTGTTGTAAGGCTCTGGTTAATTTCTAAACTGTTGAAAAAGTTTATTTTGACAATTTTGCCAGTGTTCTCATTGTTTTTATGGAAGAACAGATTTTCAAGGCCTTTACTCCACCATTCTGGGAGCATTGTTTAATCCACACATGTAAATTTTAAAATAATGCATACTTACCTAGTGAAAAGTGGTTACCTACTACAATGTGTGTAGTTAGGACCACTAAACTTGTAGAAAAGTAGCAAAAACAGGAGTCCTGAAGAAGGAGGAAAACAAAGAAGCTATCAACTGGATGAACAGCCCTCCCCACGCTGAGCCTCATCACTCAGGTTGTAAGAGTGAGTCCCGGGATGCGAGCCAGGCGTGGACGGCACACTGCCCGGGGCCCGTCTGCAGCCGGCGCCAGAGGTGTGGGGAGCAGCACCTCCTGAGAGAAACATGTACTAGCCTTGTTTGTTTGAGATATCATAGCTAGAGCTGCATTTAAAAAACAGGACTTGTGTGGGGAAAACGTGAAAACTGAAAGCACCGTCTGTCAGGAGTCTGGCGGCTTCAGAGTGTGACGTGGCACCAGCACTAGTGCGTCACCAGCCTCTCATCCTCCGACTTTAGTGCGGTTTCCTTTACCCTCCATCCGAGAATATGACATGAATTACCCTCTTCACTGGGCTGTAAGAGGGTAAAGTGATGTAAAAAGTGATTTTCTCATCGAGAAGTCACGGGGCACAGCACCCCGCAGTCTCCCAAGTGCTGGGCCCAGCCAGCACCTCTGTGTCTGCAGAAAGAGGGGTCAGTTTTGTTGGGACTGGAGGTGAAGAGAAAGAGCCGATTTAAAACTCCTACAGCTGACAGATGACCGTGGAAAATGCACCTCTCTGAAGACTTCCAGGAGATTATTTTCACCCTGGAGGTGGAATCAGAGACAGAGGCCCTTGTGCTGGTCATAGAAGCTAGAGCCCCAACCCCCTGAAACACATGTTCACCCCAGAGGGGCCCCCACTTCCCAGGCTTTCCCAACCCCCAGGCGATGGGGTTGGGCGCGTGGAGTACACACTCTGTGAGGGCCCGCGGGCCCCCAATCAGCCTCCTGAGAGTGCAGACAACGGCTTGCTTGTGGCCCCTCCAGAACAATCAGCAGGTTTCCCAGTGCTGTCAGCCACCAGCAGTATCAGATGCCTGGCAGAGTGACTTCAAATGGACCACAGATCATGAACTTATTCTAAGGTTTAAAACCATGGATCTCCAGGAATGTCTTGATAATTAAATAGAAAATAGGATGCAGACGTCTATGGGCTTTCGTGTCCTCATCTTCTCCAAAGAAGGGTGAATCAGGGACAGGCCAAGGGTCCATGCACAGCTATCCATGACTAAAGAAGCCAACTTGTCCCCCCAGAACAGGATTATTCCAATAGCAACAGCCCAAACCAATTTGGGGCTTCCGGAATAACACGGGCCTGATACCACCTTGAGTGACAGAGACTTCCTCCAGCAACAGTTAGACTCCTGCAAACAATGGGCCCACTCCCACCTTTGCGTTTCGGACCAGGGATACACGCAGACAGGAACCGCTCCTCGGAAAGTACAGGCTTGTAGGTTTGGAAAATGCAGCCTGCATTTCATCCCTGCTCACTTCAAAGATGAAAAGACCAGTGTGACACCTGGAGACCCCATGATGTTACATTTAGGTCTTTCATTTCCACGCACCTTCAACTTTCCATGGGTAATAGTTCTGCAAAAAGCCAACTCCCCACTTAAAATTAGTCACGATGCAGGGATGATAGTTTTCCTTTTTTGTTCTTCAGAGAGAATAATTCTACCCTTGGCCAGTTCAAGGGTAAGAATTTCCTCCAAAGATGCCAGCTATTAGCTTTTTGAGTCTAGATTGACTTTGAATTGAGCCTATCCTCAGACATACATCAACTTAGTATTAATAATAGAAAACACTTCTGAGTTCTTATGCAATCATTGCTCCTGAGTTGTGTACCCAGGTCTAACTGACTAAGGACGACTAAATCCAAGGAGAATCCCATCTTTTAAATGTTTGAAAAAGATTGTTAATGTCATAACCATTGGTAGTTACACTCAGCTTCCTTTGAAGCAAAGATAAGGAATACAGAGAAGAAAAGTCACACTTCAAAGCCATACTTGACGGCCATACTTCATCTTTCTCGCTTTCCGTTAACTGGTTCAAGAAAGTATCTCAAGATCAACCTAATCTTTAGATTGAAAACAGACTCCTGGGGACAAAAATGGCAATTTAAGCTGTATATTAAATATTATCTCGTGGTGGATCTGAGCCCCACATTGCACACGCCCGTGCAGATAGTAATTACGTCACCAAAAGATGACACTTTCCTCACACACACTGATACAAATCCTGTGTTGAAACCACTTCTTGCCTGCACCCTGTCCATTCAAGGCCCCACGAAGTGTGGCCCAAGTCCTGTCACTGCCACCTGGCTCCCTCTGGACAGGTAAATCCACTGGCTCCTGGAGAGTCCCCTCAGTCTTCCTGAGGCAGGGGGTCTCCAGGCCCACCATCTGGAGTCACTGCCTCTCCTTTCTGCACCCCTAGTTCTAATTCCTAAAACTAGGCAGTCATGTTCAGCACAAGGATTTTAGGGTCTATTCTTCAAGGCGCATGTCGGTTCCAGCTGCATTTGAGGAAATGGGAAGAAACCAATTTTATCCAGTTTTCAAGGGTATGGTTGGGGGGTGAGAGGTGAAAATAGTGGGGGAGACCATCCAACAAAAGCTGGGGATAGAGGAAAGGTGGAAACTGAGGATAGAGGCAGGTGTGAAGGACCTTCAAGTCCAGCAGGACCCCTGAACTCAGGCAGAAGCTGTGAACCCAAGCATAACCTCCTAACCCAGAAGACCTCAGGTCAACTTGGCCCTTACTGGGCACATTCAGAGCTCTTGAGCAGGAGTGTGGCATGCAGATAGAATAATTCTTGATTTCTCAACGATGCGGCACTGACCCCTGACTTAACTAGACTGGAGCCGAGGGCCTGGGATGGCGAATACAGAGGCCGGATCTAAGAGAGGCTAATGCACAACGAGAACGTGGTCAGCCTGTAGAAAACACTTGTTCAGAATAGCTGCCTTTAACTGACGTTTGCATGTCTCCATCCATGATTATTTTAGTTAAGAAATTAGAAGGAATTTCTGTTGGTTCTGAGAGACATGAGAATACTTTGCTCAAGGCAGCTGTGAACTTTCTCTGTCTGCCTGTAGTTCCCCGGGCAACAGAGCAGTAACACCAGCTAAACTTGGATCGTGTTGATTGTTACCCAGAGCAGCCAGAATTAGACGGAGGCCAACAGGGATACAAGCTGTAGGCTGAGGAGTAGCCAAGGTTGACATCAGAAGAGCATCGCCTGCCATGACGTCCAGGGGCCGGGGGACGTGTACGTGGGGGAGCTTGGAGCCCAGACCCACGGCACGAACACAGAGCACAATGCTCAGTCCAGACGCTTCTGCAGCAGATGATAGCGATCAAGCTAAATCCAGTTGACCAGAGCTGAGATTGAGATGCACAGAGCTGAGAAGTCTGGCAGCGTGAGAGATTGTGGGTGACGACGAAATCAAGACTCAGTCTGTCTGTCCCCCGTTCTCTTCTGCTGTCTTAGCTCCGCCCTCTGCTCAGGCTCACAGACGCTCTCTGAACACCTGTGCCAGAAACTAGGAGTGTCCCCTGGCCTGTGGGCCGGTGCAGAGCCAGGAGGGAGGTCTCCAGGGTCCCCCAGCACCACGTGCCCCCAGCCAGGGGGATGCAACTCTTGAATGGCAAGGGCTGGGTCCCCTCAGTCCTGGAAAATGCAGAGAATAGATGTTTTCCCAAAGACAGTCAGGGTCTGACACCCTCGAAAGGGATGAATGCTGGACAGTCAAAAATAAGAGAATGCTCACAACAGGAAAAGTGGTCCCTGTGGCGAATACAGTTACCAGTGGTGTCAGCTCAGGCATCAGACAAAGAGCCACGTGCTTAAGGTCCGGAGGGCGTTGGAGATTTCAGAGAAGAGGGAGATACTTGTTCTTCATGGTTTCCTGTAGACTGCAAGTAGAGGGAGAAGCCAAATCACAAGCCTCCCCAGTCTCCTGTCCCTTCCAGCCTCTGGTTTTTCTACCCTGGCCCATCTGTAAAATAGATTTAAACCAAACTAACCATACTTTCTTGGGGCCAAATTAATTAATCTTCTCTTCTGGGATCAACATCTGGAAATATGCAAAAACTGAGAGGTGGACTGTTAAAGTTCACTCGTAGCCCCTTTTGATGTCTTTTAAAACACATACTTAGAATAAAGCTTTTTCTATCAACAATGCTTTGCTGCCAAATCATAGTATATAGTTTAATCTTAATATCACTTACAGTCACTTACATTCTGAAAAACTAAGTAAACAAGCTTGGAAAATTTAATCTGAGTGAGTCCAGAGTCACTGAATTCTCTTTATACCATTCAAATTTTGGAGCAGAGGCCCTAATCTTCCTTGCTTTTGCTCACTGTTTTATAGTGATCAAATATTAAACTGACATTTGGAGTTACACATGCAGAAGCAGAGACAACGCAGCTCTCCAGGGAGAGGTCAGGAGTGTTAGCTTTGTCGTGAAGAAGCCAGTGAGACGCAGCGGGACGCTGAGCTCTGGGTGCCCAGTGAGGGCACAGAACGGCCAGCAGTAAAGGGATTTAGAGCATTAAAGGGAAGGCGCGGGGAAATACAGTGTTTGAATTTCCACAATGCAGAAGGAGGACTGTGTCTATTCTAGAGGCCCCAGGGTTAAATTAGGACCGGTAAGAGAAAATTCAAGAAGGAATTTTGGCTCACTCAGAACTATCAAAAGGGTCACCTTTGGTTGAAAGGCATCAGGTCTTTCTTGGCACAGAAGTGTTCAAGAGGAACCTGGATGAGCACTGAGCAATTCTGATTCCTCTGCTGTATGAAACTGTTCTCCCCCTGTGCGGGGGGACCCTGTCCTTCTAAAGGACTTACTTGGCCAACCAGCTGCAACCTCTGTTTCTCTATGAGCTCCTTCCCACCACGATTCAAGTTTCTCTCACCCTAAAAACAAACAGAAACCCAAACCCTGATGTTGCTCAGGCCTCGCGTCTCCTCCAGCTGCTGATACTCCCGCCAAGGGTCATGAAAACATCCTCCAGACTCGGTCTGCATTACGGCATCTTGAATGCACCTCCCGGACCGGTCGGCCTGGCCTGTGTTTGTACCCCTCCTTTGAGTCCGACCTTGCCAGGGACGTGGAGGACGGTTTCATGCTGGCAAATCCAGTGGACACACCTCGGTCTCCGGGGTGAATGAACTCCTGGCAGCTTCCACAGCCCGCACACTGCTGGTGTGCTCACCACTTGCCTGACCAGAACTCCGGGTCTCCACTGTCACCTCTTCCCACTTTAGAGCAGAAAAATCAGCATCTTCACGAGCATCCCCAGGGTTCCAGACGTCAGGAATGCAGGACCCTCGGAGAAGCGCCGCCTCAGGCAGTGCTGCCCGGCCTCTTTCCTGACCCTACTTCAGTGACAGAGCCCACTCGCTGGTTCCAGAATTGCAGTTCGTCACCCATTCCGCTGCGTGCAACCTGGGATGCTACTCTCACCTGGCTGTTTCTTCCCAGCCCTGACAGCACCGTCTTCTCGCCGGGACGGCTGCATGGTCCTATCTGGTTCCCCTTCCCCAGGGCCCCTATTTCCCTGCACAGAGTCCACATTCTTGGTCCTGTCCCCAGGCCCCTCCCGCCTTCTCCCCCTCAGCCACGTCCCAGCATCACGGCTGCTTCCAGCTCTCAGATGCCCCCTCCTCCTCCAGGCTGCAGCAGGGTCCTGCTGCTGTCTGCAACAATCTTGTCTAAGTCCCTATCGTCGCTTGGGTCTCAGCTTAATGCTGGCTCTTCTAGAAGGCTTTCCCCAGACCCCAGGTCCTGAGTTTGCTATTTATCCTCCCTGATTAACTGCAAGCCCTTTGAGAATTTAGCTGGTGTCTGTATTCTCATGAAAGGATTTGTAGTATAGATTCAAATTTCAGAGGCTCTTTGGGGATTAAATACAGGAGAAACACGAGTGTTTGCAATTGTCTGACGTGGCCCTGGGCAAGTGCGTGCCTGTGTGGCTCCGTCCTTGTTCCATCCAGATACACAGACCATCAGATGGCGTCTGGGTAGCCGGCGGCACCTCCAGGACTCCAGGGAGCATTGAAAGGCCTGGGAGCACAAATCTTTTACTCTGGATTCCCTCAAGTCACTGCATGTCAGAATCCCCGTAACTCTTAAAGAAAGAAATTAGTAAGAAGATTGGAATTGAACCCAGTCCCTCAGAGATGATGGTCTGACTGGAAGTGCCTTAAAGATACTCTGTAAGGAAGTCCCTTAAAGAGAGAAAATTTATCATAAACCCACAGGAGCAGTGGCCCGTGCCCAGCTCCCTGGAGCCTTCACTTTGCATCATCTTTCTGTACAACAGGCCGGGGATGCCAGCATCCCTGGCTGGACAGGTGACCCTCTGCAAGTGCTCTGAGGTCTTTATGTGCGAATGTGGCCCGTCTGCTATCGGTGGTGCGGTCACGCGTGGCTCGCGGCCCTGAGGGCTGGGAGCCCTGGTGGCCTCCCCGTTAGCGGACGTGAGCGCAGCACATACATCCCAGCCAGCGGGCGGCTGAGGATGAACTCCACACAGTTTGTCCCTAGGCCTGGTTCCCGAGGACATCCAAGGAGAAATGTGCTGCTGGTCGAGCACTTTATGAGAAGAGGCACTCAGAGAAGGGATATTAGTGAACTTGTTGGAATGGGTGTGGGGGCTGCTTTCAAACTGTCATTTTTAAAAAGCAGATGTCTAAACCAGTGCAGTTCAATGGAGAAAATTCTGGCCTGGCTGCTCGCCCCTGCTTTGACACAGGTTGTGTGACATTAGAAAGTTTCTCGGCCTCTCTGTCCCCAAACCTGTGCAAGAAGGAGGCTTGCTCTCACCAAGGCGCCTCCCAGCTCTAAAAAACAGAGGCAGTCTTTCCCGCCTTCCATACACAAGAATTCTAGAACTATTCTTTTAAAACTCTTACATTAAGTGTGCTTCTTTACCTTCCTTCTTGCCTATCACCTTTGAACACACATAAAAGCCAGATCCAAATCCTGACGTTGCTGAAGGTCTAATTACAGATTCTTGTTCCAGTTTTGTAGTTCACTGCAAAACAAGCATTTAGGAGGGATAAAATAACCCTCAGATCGTCCCAGCTCCCTCTAGCCTCCCAGGCTTTCTTCCGGGGTGTGTTGGTAGGAGGGTATGGAGCCGGTCTCCAGGGCACAACAGGGAGTTACAGGAGTTCTTGATCTTGTGATGCGGCTGTGCCTGCCCCCTTCTTCAGCACAGATGCTTCTGTGTTTCTTCCTGTAGTATTTGATGAGCTTGTTTGCAGGACTAAATGATTGCCAGCCCTCTCAAAGGTCAGATTTATGAATAATATTAATTAATGCTTGTACACAGATGACACCACCCTTATGGCAGAAAGTGAGGAAGAGCTAAAAAGCCTCTTGATGCAAGTGAAAGAGGAGAGTGGAAAAGTTGGCATAAAACTCAACATTCAGAAAACTAAGATCATGGCATCCAGTCCCATCACTTCATGGTAAATATATGGGGAAACAATGAAAATAGTGACAGACTTTATTTTCTTGGGCTGCAAAATCACTGCAGATGGTGACTGCAGCCATGATATTAAAAGACCCTTGCTTCTTGGAAGAAAAGCTATGACAAACCTAGACAGCATATTAAAAAGCAGAGACACCACTTTGCTGACAAAGGTCTATCTAGTCAAGGCTATGGTTTTTCCAGTAGTCATATGAATGTGAGAGTTGGACCATAAAGAAGGCTGAGCATTAAAGAACTGATGCTTTTGAACTGTGGTGTTAGAGAAGACTCTTGAGAGTCCCTTGAACAGCAATATCCAACCAGTCCATCCTAAAGGAAATCAGTCCTGAATATTCATTGAAAGGACTGATGCTGAAGCTGAAGCTCCAATACTTAGGTCACCTGATGTGAAGAGCTGCCTCACTGGAAAAGACCCTGATGTTGGGAAAGATTGAAGGCAGGAGGAGAAAGGGATGACAGAGGATGAGATGGTTGGATGGCATCACTGACTCAATGGACATGAGTTTGGGTAAACTCCGGGAGTTGGTGATGGACAGGGAGGCCTGGTGTGCTGCAGTCCATGGGGTCACAAAGAGTTGGACACAACTGAGTCATTGAACTGACTGTATAATGGACACAGTGGCGTGAACTTGAAATTCGTGTAGAATTTACATCAACGGTGAAGGGGCTTCTCCCCCTCTCACACGGCCCTCCTGGACCCCCGGCAGCCCTCCTGCCTCGCCTGGCCCAGCTGCTCCTCTGTGGCACAGGCTCTCTGCAGCCACTCTGGGTCCCCTTCACCACTCTCATCTGCCCCCTCTCCACCAGAGACCTGAGCACTGTGACCTTGGCCTATCCTGCTGAATCTGAAGGGGCTGTGGCCACTCCGGCTGGGTCCTCCAGCCACTGGCCTGTCAAGAAATACACCGTGAAGTGTTTTAGTGAGGCTCTAGTCAGTCAGCATAAGTCAGGTGCCGAAACTCTTCTTCTTACATCTCTGGTAATTCTCAGCAAGCAGTTTATTTTCATGTCATCTGCCTCTCTCTTAAAAGTCAGGTAAAGCTCATTCCTTTAAAATAAAGTTCTGTGTGGTTGGACTCATGAGCCAGAAGTTCCCTGAATTGTTTTATAGCTAAATTGTTAGATATTAGGCCTGGCTCCCTTACTGGCACCCAAAGGATTTTTTCCAAGTTCTTAAGTCTTGCATCAAGAGGTCCAGATTTTGGACCTGCTCACCTCACAGGACTGTTGACCCGGATATGTGCTCAGGGCTCAGGGCTCGCCGTGGGGACCCCCAAGTGCTTCCCAACCAACCTGTGGGAGACTTAATTATATTCTTAGTTTCCAAGACATTCAGAGCAACACTGTTATAAAAGACAATGAAAACAAATTACCAGAAAAATCAAAAGCATACACAAGCAAGTCCAGGTTTTTATTAGCTAGAAGAGGCATAAAGTAATATTGCAATCAACCTAATCAGAGAAAGTATAGTGTAGATAAACTACCAAAAATATACAAGTAGTTCATTGCAAAGTGGATGCACTTATACACGTATAACTCTGTCATTTCACAACCAGAGCTAAACAAAAATTTATGAAAAAGCAATTGTCCATGAGCATGCTTGGAAAGGATGCTGCAACACCAACATTTAAAGCCTTTCACGTGAATAAAAAGGCTTCTTGCCTTGTTTATCTAACCTAAGCACGGAGACACAAATGCGGGAAGTGAACACCCTAACTGCCGTCGAGCTTGGCCTTTAGAAACACTGAAGCAGCTGACAGGGGTGTGGATGGTGCAGGAAGAGACACAGATCATCCCAGCTGCTGCTGCTGCTAAGTCTCATCAGTCGTGTCCAACTCTGTGCGACCCCGTGGAAGGCAGCCCACCAGGCTCCCCCTGGGATTCTCCAGGAAAAACACTGGAGTGGGTTGCCATCTCCTTCTCCAGATCGTCCCAGCAGGCCCAGGCTGTTCCTCCTAACCTACCCACAGCAAAGCAGGCCACACCCTCTGCAAACCTGCCGCTCTCCACACGGTCCACACGAGGCTGACGCCACGGGCTGAGTTGAGGCCCTGCCGCTTGGAGCCGTGTCCGGCGGTCCCCACCTGGCCAAGGAGGTGGGCTGAGACGGGGGTGCCCACAGTCACGGGATCCGAAGCCTTCGCCCAGCTTCTGCCTTCCTCTGTCCGTGTGACTTAGAGACTAAACCACCACCGTTAGTGACAGGTCATTTCTCTGTAGAATACTCGAGAGTGTCATGTTTAGACTAAAATTTCCACATGAACTATTCATGGAAACCCCTGTCTATCACAGAAGTGCTATGAGGGAGCAGGCTGTGTGAATTTTTCTGCTGATTTATTACCTTATGAAAGTTTCCAGAAATACACTGTGAAAGTACCATTTCCTAGTCCCGTTAAAGCGAACCCTGGGCAAGCAGCCAAGATGAAAACCTTTAACCTCTTCAGGGATTTCATAGCCACCTACACCCCGAGGAGCAAGCAGAGAACTCGTGTCTCTGCAGGTGGAACCTGCAACTTCAAGCCCTCCCAAAAGGAGATAAAGTTGTTTAGAAAAACAGCTTCTCTGGAATTTGACCAGAGTGAGCATGTGTCTCAGGGCTGGTCCTCAGCAAAACAGCCGAGCCAACTTTATACTCACCTTACACTGTCCTGCTCACTTTTCTGGTCTTCACTGTTTTCCCATGTTTCAGTGAACTTTGCCCTGCTTGACTACTTCAATCACATGGTCAGCTTTTCCTGTTTTTTTTTTCCTTCTAATTGAACCTTCAGTTTCTAACATATTCTCGTTATTGTTTATGCAATGCCTACTTTTTAAAATTAATTTACTTAAATAATTTAGCAAACGTCCAGAAAAGTACTACCCAAAATAAAAATGCAGACTTGATAACACACTACCTCAGCCTTAACAGCCCCCAGTCCACTCTCCCCTTAGATGTCATCTGGTGCTACTTCCTTTCTGTGCATGTATTTCTAGCCTACATACATGTGGCTTTGGTTTTACTTGTTTCTAATTCTTTGGGGATTTTCATTTAGCACTCAAAACCAAATTGCTGAAATTCATACATCTGCGGTTCCTAATTTCAGTCCATTTCAGTCATTCAGTTGTGTCCGACTTTTTGTGACCCCATGGACTGCAGCATGCCAGGCTTCCCTGTCTATCACCAACTCCCAGAGCTTGCTCAAACTCATGTCCATCGAGTAAGTGATGCCATCAAACCATCTCATCCTCTGTCGTCCCCTTCTCCTCCCACCTTCAATCTTTTCCAGCATCAGGGTCTTTTCCAATGAGTTACTTCTTCACATCAGAAGGCCAAAGTATTGGAGCTTCAGCTTCAGCATCAGTCCTTGCAATGAATATTCAGGATGGATTTTTTAGGATTGACTGATTGGATCTCCTTGCTGTCCAAGGGACTCTCAAGAGTCTTCTCCAACACCACAGTTCAAAAGCATCAATTCTTCAGCTTTCAGCTTTCTTTATAGTCCAACTCTCACATCCATACATGAAAGCTGGAAAAACCATAGCTTTGACTAGATGGACCTTTGTTGGCAAAATGATGTCTCTGCTTTTTAATATGCTATCTAGGTTTGTCATAGCTTTTCTTCCAAGGAGTAAGCATCTTTTAATTTCATGGCTGCGGTCACCATCTGCAGTGATTTTGGAGCCCAAGAAAATAAAGTCTGTCACTGTTTCCATTGTTTCCCCATCTATTTGCCATGAAGAGATAGGACCAGAGGCCATGTTCTTCGTTTTTTGAATGTTGAGTTTTAAGCCAACTTTTTCACTCTCCTCTTTCACTTTCATCAAGAGGCTCTTCAGTTTTTCTTCATGTTCTGCCTTTAGGGTGGTGTCATCTGTGTATCTGAGGTTATTGATATTTCTCCCAGCAATCTTGATTCCAGCTTGTGCTTCATCCAGCCCAGCATTTTGCCTAATTTAGGGTGTTAAAAATAATTCACAGTTGGGATATATGACAATTTACCTATTCTCCTGTTGGTGGTCATTCCAGATTTCTGTTATCACATTAAGCATTCCCATTCATGTCTTTTGTGTACATTTCTGTGACGTGCTGCTGCTTTTGGACATAACTAGTCCTTTTCTTATTGATTTAAAACAGTGTTTGGGCCACTGGGTTTCCACTTCTGAGAAGGGGTGGTCACTCCCTCTCGGGGTGTAGATGTAGTTCCATGGTGTGGCTTCTCAGAGTCCTGCTCTGTGCTGGTGAGTAAACTCACAAGAGAAGGGAGAGGATAAAATGAGAAAAAAAAAGCAGTTCTTGGAATTCCAGATACTGATCCTTTGTTGATTATATGGTCCACATATCTGCTCCCATTGTATGATGTTTTCAATGTCCTTAAGGTAACTTGAGTTGCTGTTCTCAACAGCACTTCTGGGCTTCTTTGAGAACTCTCTTGCTGTGTCCAGGATGACGTCCCAGATGTCCCGTCTGGAGATGCTCGTCTACATTCTCTACTGGTGCCACCCTGCTTTTTCACTTTTTCCGTGAAAACGAGCAGCACTGTCGCATGCACAGTTTCAGTTATCTTTCAAGTTGTGCACAGAAGCAGCGGACATGTTAGCTTGGCCAAGGTCACTGGCTTTTAAAGCATTTTTCCTAAGTGTGGAATGAAAGGTCTGGATCAGATCGTGTGGTTTGAGGCATCAAGTCTAGGGTGAGGCTGTGTGTCAAGGGGCTCCTTGCAATGCTCTTCTGTCTGCTTGGGGAATGAGACTGATCCTTAGAACCGGCATTCTCGAAACGCACAGGAACTCAGGCTCCCATGGTGTCTTGGGAACACTTGACATGGGCTTTGTTTCCCTTGTACTAGAAACCTTCTTCTTAGAATTACTAAAACTGAATAATTTTGAAACATCTTACCCTCACTGCTCACATGCCAAAGTCAGCAAATTCCTTCTTGCTATGAAGAGCTTTCTAAAATATCAGAAACAAGGCATTATATTGATTCATCCCAAAGCAAAATTACTCTACATAGATGCATACCCAAACTTTTATAGTAAGTTTATTACAGCATGCAAGCAATTTGCCCTGTGATTTAAAAGGGATGATTTTAGTTTCAGTTAGCCAAAGCTTTCCATTCTAAAAACAACACACACATTGCTTTACTCATGTCAACCAGAAAAAAATAAAGTAAAATAAAGGAAAAGAGTCCAATTTAGCATCTGAATCATCCAAATTCAACGACTGGAAAGTGAGAGCAGATGTGTTGCACCTGGAAAAAGTATTCCTCAACCAGCAAACCAGGAAATTCCAGGCTGTGTCAATATCTACAAGAGGTAAGCAGCAGTTCAAACAACCGTGCTTGCCAGATCTCAGAAACACTCCTCCTCTCCCAAGTAATTTCAGGTTGTTTGAAGTAGAGCACAAATGGAAAAGTGTACAAAACACAGATGTGCCGTTCAGGCAAGCATCCCCCACGCGGAAACCAGGCGGTTGCCCCGTCCTTGCCCCCGCGACTGCCCCTGCCCTTTTCCCGCAAGGCAGCTGCTCCCTGGTCCGAGAGCACCAGTGCAGCGTTGCCTGGCTGCTAACCCTGTGGAACGGACCCCGTGCACTCCTTTGGGTCTGGCTTCTTGGCCGGCCTGACTAGCGTGTGCTGTGATGATCCACTCAGATGTCCTTCCTGCTTCGACTCTCCCAGCCTCTGGGAGTGCTGTCGGCAGAGGGCCCACAGCCATGATCTGCACAGGGCTGGCCTGGAACACCCGGGGCACCTCACAACCCCTGATGGATCCAGATGGGGGTAAAAGTCCCACACGAGGGGCCGCTGCAAAGGGCCACCCCAGCCACAGCGTCTTCTGTGTGGTCAGCTGAGGCCTCTTGAGACTGTGTCCCAGCTCAGATTTGCCCTCTGCCCACTCCTGCCATAGAGGAGGTGCAAACGCCCTAACTGCCTTAGAGATGGTGAAGGAGGGATGCGTGGGCTAGGAGAGCTGGGCTCGCTCGAATGGAAAGCACCCAAAGACACCCCACTGACCAAAGCTCAGAGGAATTTGCTGGTGGAAGGGAGAGTGGTGGCCCTCTGAGCAGGCTGGGCTGATGAGAGCAGACACAGCTGAACTGGGCTCTCCGACAGCAGTGGGGTCACTGGACCCTGAATACTGCAGGCCAGGAGGCTTACGCCACCCTCAGGAGCCAAGGGCAGCGCTCGGAATCTGCAAGCCGGAGGGGCAGTGGGGAGAGCCCGACTCACAGCGGGATTGTGGCAGAGGAGGGTCCTCACGCGCAAAATAGACGGACAGTCAGCAAAGGCACTAAGCAGAGGCACTGTGAGTTCAAGTCAAGCATGTCCATGCCCCCAGTGAACACTTTTGAACCACAGTTTGGGGACGGCAAACCCCACTATAAGAAGGAGTCACCAGTCCTCCAGTAGGAAAGAATGGGATACACTGTCGCAGGAGAACATGGTTCTGATTTCCTTAGTCCTTGCCTCAAAGGAGCTTCAGCCCGTTACGCAAGTAACCGCTCAGGAGGGAAGGACGAACAACGCAAATCCTTCAGACTGTTGAACGTGGCAGTCCAAGTTGACGGACTGCCTGCTGCTTCTCCAATGAGCTTTGGTAGTTTGTATCTTTTAAGAAATTGGTCTATTTAGCCTAATTGTCAAATGTATCGGCATAGAGATGTTTATAGTAGTCCCTTATTTTCCTTTTAATGTCTTTAGGTTCTTTAGAAATATCCTTTTATTAAGTTTTGATAATGATGATTTGTGTCTTGTCTTCTTATTTGTGGAACAGTCCAGCTAGAGGTTTATCTATTGCAGTGACCTTTTGCAAAGTATAAGCTTTTGAGTTCAGTGGTTTTCTGTATTGTTTTTGTTTTCAATATTACTGATTTTTGTTTTCATATTTTTCCTTTGTCTTCCTTTGTGTTTAATGTTCTTTTTTCCTAGATGAATTTTTTCTATTTTTCTAATAAGATGTTAAATATATATATAGATATTTAATGCTGGAAAATTTCCCTCTAGCACTCACTTTAGCCAGATCCTATAAGTTTTTACATGTCTTATTTTTATTTTCATTTAGTTCAAAATATTTTCCAATTAAAATATGTTAATTAAGCTTAGCTTATTGAACTATATTCTAATATTTTTAGGTTGCTTCTTCTATCAGGAACTGAGAGAGGTACTTGAAAACTTACTAATATTATTACAGGTTTTTGGGCTTTTTCTTTTGTAGTTCTGTAGTTTTTCCTTATATATTTTGAATCTATGTTATTTGGGGCATTCATATTTGTAATTACTAGAGTGAACCAGTGAACTATATTTTTACATAAGAGGTCTAGGGCTTCCTGGTGGCTCTGTGGTAAAGAATCCACCTGCCGGTGCTGGAAACGTGCACTCCATCCCAGATCCGGGAAACTCCCACATGCCACAGAGCAGCCAAGCCCATTCGCCACAGGTACTGCACTCTCAGCGCAGAAGCCGCAACTACCGCAACTCGTGGGCCCTGCAGCCCCGTGCTCTGCTGCAAGAGAACCACCACAGGAGACGCCCGAGCAGCGCAGTGAAGAGCAGCCACCTCACCGCTGCTAGAGAAAAGCCTGTGCAGCAACCGAGACCCAGCACAGCCAAAAGTGAAGAGATGAATAAACAAATAAAATGATTTAAGAAAGAAGTCCATCTCTTTATCTCAAGAAACGCATTTTTCCATAAAGTCCACATTGATATACAGCTACATAATCTTTCTTTTGGTTTAGGTTTGCACCAAATTCTTCCCTATCCTGTCACTTTCAACCTGCATTATCTTTACATTTTGTATATGTCTCTTGGGAGAAGCATGTAAGTTTGGGGTTTTAACTTTATTTTATAATTAAATATTTGTTCTATTTACATGTAATGTAATTATTGATACATTTTATTTGACTTATTAATTGCTTTCAACTTGTCACATATGATTTATATTCTTCTTTTTCTCTATTCATGTTCCATAAGATTATTTTTTTGTTCTTTACCTTTATCCTTTTAACTATTAGTAATTATAGATTCTACTACAATTCTCTTTCTGAGTACACTTGAGACTACCACCAGCGTCTTTTAGTTAGAAAATTCAAATTTAAATTAGTATATTTCCTCTTAAAATTTGAAGGAATTTTGAATAATTTTACTTCATTTGCCACCTCACAAATCATATGCTCTTCCTATCATATATTTTTTGAAACTCTCCATACATTATTGCTGTTGTTGTTATTTTTAAAATCATCCTCATGCAGATTTACCACGCATACACACTCTTTTTCACTGTTGTCTATTCTTCCCTGAAGTTCTGAGATGCTATTAGCTAGTATCACTGTACTTCTACTTGAAATATTTAAACAGACTTTATATATTTCCTTTAGAGAATTAGCTCTTCTTGTAAAAAATCTCTCAAATTTGTTTGTCAAAGAAGTTTTAATATTTAAGTTTCTTTATTATTAAATAATATTTTGCTGAATATAAAATTTCAGCTTGGTATTTTTTTTTCTTTTCACATTTAGCAATAACATTCTATTTTGCTCTGGACTTTTTTTTCCCCTGAGAGATAAAGTATCTTCTAATTATCATTCCATTTAATATTGTCTCAGTAGTTGACTGCTTGAAAGACTTTTTGCTGTTGCTCTGTTTGTTGCTACCAACCCACCTCCCATCATCTCTCTTATGCATGAGTGCTCAGTCGTGTGACCCTAAGGACTGCAGCTGGCCAGGCTCTTCTGTCTATGAAATTTTCCCAGAAAGAATACTGGAGACTTTTTTCTTAACATTAGTTTCGATGATCTGCTGGATCATCGAAAAAGCAAGAGAGTTCCAGAAAAACATCTATTTTTGCTTCATTGACTATGCCAAAGCCTTTGACTGTGTGGATCACAACAAACTGGGGGAAATTCTTAAAGAGATGGAAATACCAGACCACCTTACCTTCCTCCTGAGAAATCTGTATGCAGATCAGGCAGCAACAGTTAGAACTGGACATGGAACAGCAGGCTGGTTCCAAATAGGAAAAGGAGTATGTCAAGGCTGTATATTGTCACCCTGCTTATTTAACTTATACGCAGAGTACATCACGAGAAATGCTGGGCTGGAAGAAGCACAAGCTGGAATCAAGATTTCCAGGAGAAATATCAATAACCTCAGATGAGCAGATGACACCATCCTTAAGGCAGAAAGTGAAGAAGAACAAAAGAGCCTCTTGATGAAAGTGAAAGAGGAGAGTGAAAAAATTGGCTTACAGCTCAACATTCAGAAAACTAAGATCATGGCATCTGGTCCAATCACTTCATGGCAAATAGATGGGGAAACAGTGGAAACAGTGGCAGACTTCATTTTTTTAGGCTCCAAAATCACTGCAGATGGTGACTGCAGCCATGAAATTAAAAGATGCTTACTCCTTGGAAGAAAAGTTATGACCAACATAGACAGCGTATTAAAAAGCAGAGACATTACTTTGCCAACAAAGGTTTGACTAGTCAAAGCTGTGGTTTTTCCAGTAGTTATATATGGATGTGAGAGTTGGACTATAAAGAAAGCTGAGCGCTAAAGAATTGATGCTTTTGAACTGTGGTGTTGGAGAAAACTCTTGAGAGTCCCTTGGACTGCAAGGAGATCCAACCAGTCCATCCTAAAGGAAATCAGTCCTGAATGTTCATTGGAAGGACTGATGCTGAAGCTGAAACTCCAATCCTTTGGCCACCTGATGGGAAGAACTGACTCATCTGAAAAGACCCTGATGCTGGGAAAGATTGAAGGCAGGAGGAGAAGAGGATGACAGAAGATGCGATGGTTGGATGGCATCATCGACTCAATGGACATGAGTTTGAGTAAACTCCAGAAGTTGGTGATGGACGGGGAGGCCTGGCATGTTGCGGTCCATGGGGTCACAAAGAGTTGGACACGACTGAGAGACTGAACTAAATTGAACTGAACATATTTTGAAAATTCTTAGCAATATTTTTTAGATTCTCTTTTTGCTTCATTCTCTCTCCACTCTCCTTCCACAATTACAATTATAGCCATGTTAGATTTTTATTGTTGTTATTATTTCCCTTATGACTCTTAATCTTTTTTCTATATTCCATATTTTTTTTGTTCATTCTATTTATTTTTTCTAAAATGTCTCTCAATTCCATAATTGTCTCTTTAGCTCTGTCTTTATTATTAATAATCTCATCCATTAATTTCTTAGTTTGGGTTATAGTACTTTTTAGTTCTAGAATTTCCTTTTGGTTATGTCTTACTTCCATTTCTCTGCCAAAATATCAACCTTGTCTTTTATTATCATTTTATTATGAGGTGGCTGTTTTAAAGTCGTGCATATCTAGTTATTGTGTATTATCTCTTTTATTTTTTCAATCACATTATTTGTCTCCTTGAGACAAGATTATTATTTTTTTTGAAACAAGTTTATTTTTTATGGATGTGTATTTTATATGGGAAAAAAACATATAGGATGAAACATATCTTGGGAGAATTTTTCTTTATTTTTAGCAGTCAGCTAGATTAAAAGCTGTAACAATTCCAGAGCACCTTAATGTATTTCTAAGGATTGAGAGGATTTGAATCTGTCCTCAGCCCTTTTTCTCTCATTTTCTTGGCAGACACTATATTCCAGTTTTCACCCCTCTTTCCCTTAAAGGCTCTGCTAAGCTTCAAAGTCTTTCATTTGCCTTTGCCGTCTCAGAATCAGGAAAATGTTCCTATAGAAAAAACATCACTGGATTACCTCCTTTTTCCCAGCCTTGGCCCCATATCTTTGGCTCTCTGAGGCTTTCAAGCAAGTATTTTTTTTTTTTCTAATTTACTGTAAAAATAAGTGGAAGTCAAGAAAGTATTTTTATCTTTGTCCAGATTTTCTAGTTGTTGTCAGGAGGCTTTTCATTATCACCTAGCCTACCACTAACAGAAGTGGAATTCCCCCAAAATAACTTTTAAATGTAACTCGGGAAACTTCCAAATGTATTGCATTGTTATTATATTAGTTATAAGATTCTGAATTAGCCACATTGCAGTGTTGAAAAAACACAACTTTTGCCCTTTGTGACAGAGACAGTCAATATTCATTTGCCCTTTAATTTCCATGGATAGAACATCTGTCTCTTTTGATGGTTATATGGCCACCTAAAACATAACCTAATTTTTCAAGTCTTTCCCAGAGGTAGGTGTGCTTGAGTACTGTTTGGTAAATGGGACATGCGTGTGATTTCCAGGCAGTGTCCTGAAAGGAAAGGACACATACTTTTCCATTTCTGCTCCTGTGCTACTATCTGACTGGAGAAGCAATGGCTGGAGCTCCTTTCAGCCGCCTTAGACTCTGGAGTGGCCTTGGCAGTGGAGTCCTCCAGGACAGCACAGCAGAATGAGAGGCGCCTGGCTCCGTGTCCCTGTGACCATCGTGGCAACGTTCAGTTGTCCACTTCTGGACTCCTGGGATGTTGCAGAGCAGTAAAGAGCTGTCTTACTTAAGCCTCTCTTGATTTCTGTAACTTGTGCCTAAAATGCCCCAGGGAGGTTATCTACATGCATTAATTAAAAGAATATCTAACAAAAGATGGGACTTGGTGATTACCAAATAAGTGACATAAATCATAAGTAATATTAAAATTCACAGGAGGCAATTAGGGGCCTGTGAGTTATTTGAAGTTTTAGTGAGAGATGAAGAATTTCAGCTTCACCTTGAATGAGGGATAGGATTTACATATGCAAAAAAAAAAGAGGGAATGAAGCAATGAGCAGATTAAAGACGTATTCACGACCAGGTATCTGACCAAAGTGGTAGAACAAGCAGCAGGATTCTAGCTGAGGACCAGCGGGGGAATGTGGCTGGAAGACTTTGTTGGTATGTGACTGGACACGCCCTTGAAAAGAAGGCAAAATGACTGGATTCTAGTTGCTGAAAACTTACAAAGAATGAACCTGATAAACATTTAATTATTCTGATAATTGAAGTCAGATAATTGAATGGGTAGCCTTTCCCTTCTTCAAGGGATCTTCCTAACCCAGGGATTGAACCCAGGTCTCCCACAGTGCAGGTGGATTCTTTACCAGTTGAGCCACAAGGGAATCCTGAGAACACTGGAAGGGTAGCCTATCCCTTCTCTGGCGGATCTTCCTGACCCAGGAATAGAACCAGGATCTCCTGCATTGCAGGCGGATTCTTTACCAACTGAGCTATCAGAGAAGACCCTACAAAGAATGGTAAGTATTTAATTATTCTGATAATTGAAGTCATCCAAGGACTGATCCAAGCCGTGAGTTGCCACCTGAGTCAGCTTATTCTAGTGTGCTCTGCATTAACACACTTGTCAAGAGTTTGAGAACTGAGATGAAGGATTTCCAGATCATGGTGTGGAAAATCACTCAAAAAAATCCCTCAGAACTGGAAAACAGAACTGGAAAACTGGAAAACAAGAAAAACAGTCAGTGGAATCTTTGCCACTGGGAAGTCAGAAACCAAACCAAAGTGTTTGATGCAGAGGAAAATTATGATTTAAACATTTTTTGTACCCTTCCAACAGGTTTTATCATTACATTGCCAGATGGGGAAAGTATCTGTTAGAAAAGTTTGCATTTTTTCCAGGAAGAAAAGTTCATGAAGGGAAACCTGGCTTGAGAGATGCAGGCAGAAAATGCTCTGCTTATAAATTTTACTCTGAAGCATAATTTCCCATTACTAGAGGTAACTGTGGAAAAGGGGCCAGAAGAAAGCCAACTCTCCATATAAAATATGCTGAAGCTTTTCCACAGAAAAGTCTCTTGCAGACATTTTAAAAAAAATGACTAGGAAAAAGTGGAATGTTTGTTGCCACAAAAAAATATGAAAAAACGCTGGTACGTGTGAAATGGCCTATTTTGGAAATTATCAGCACACAGACAATGCTGTATCTCAACTGATTAGCTTCTCCTCTTTCTCCTCGGTGACTGCCTTCGGTTGTACACACAGCCTGCGGGGTTTGTGTGTCGTGGAATCTGCGTGAAGGACGAGAACAGACGCAACAGTTGTTTTCATGGAGTTTTTGACAAGCACACCAAAATACGAAAATGCTCGTTGGGCGATGAAGGGACGCAATTTTGAACTTTGTTGTGAAAAGCACTGCCTTTGTAGGTAGACATTAATACCCTATCTTAAATTTACTGTCAACTTGTTCAATAAAGCCAGCCAAAGTAACTTGAGACAGAGCCCATTTCCCCCAGAACCCTCCCCTTCTCTTACTCCAGAGGTTAACCGAGCACACGGCTGCCCAGTGGGCCTGCGCGCGCAGCTGGGGCTGTTTGAGGGCCGCTGGCTGGTGCGGGCAGCAGAGGTGATGCAGACACCCGGTCCTGGGGCTTCGTCCGCCCCGCCCCGCCCCCGGGCAGCTAGTCCAGTGGCTGCGGGAACAAAGGCTCCAGGCTTCCCCCTGTCTGAGCCCCGCCTCATTTAACTGCCGGTTGTCCTTCCAGGCTCTGAGGCCCTGGGAGCTTAGTGTGTGGTGGGAGCAGGACTCCCCCGACCCCTCATGGAAGGAGGCCCTGGGCTTAACCCAGAGCCCACCCTCCAGACGCTGTAGGCTTTTCCCTGGATGCATGGGAGTTTCCAGAGTTATAACGGGGGAGAGCCTGGAGACTGAAATGGAGAGGAGGCTAAATCGGGCCTAACGCAGTAGAAAATGGCTTCAGTTACTAAGCATTACTAATATTAGTTATTTTCATAATAATTTTTTTCAGTCGTAAGTACCTGCTATGTTTTACATCAGTGCTCCCCAACCTTTTTGGCACCAGGAGCTGGTTCTGAGGGAGACAGTTTTCCCATGAACTGGGTTGGTGGGGGTGGCTTCAGGATGGCTCAAGGGCATTGCACGCATTACGCGTTTTATTTCAGTTATTGTTACATCAGCTCCAACTCGGGTCATCGGGCATTAGATCCCAGAGGTTGGGGACCGCTGTGCTAGGTCTGATGTGGAACACTGGATATAAAAAGACGATTTCTGTACAGATCTGACCTCAAAATAGTAATGAAGATGGTTCATTCCAAGGAAAGAGCGGTTCAAGGAGAGGAGTGACCCAGTCTGTCTTGGGTGGGGTGAGCTCATGGACTCCTCAGGCTGTAGTCCTTAGCATATAGATTTTGAAAGAGGAGGAGGTGTTCGCTTGGCAGGCGAGGAACCCATTCCTGTTGAATAAGTTGTGAATCCTGGGCTCAGCTGAGACTGAGGCTCAGAGAAAGGCAGGTCCTCACATGTGCCGCTGAGCTTGGATTTTATCCTGAAGGTGACTTAAGCCGCTGTAGGACTTAAGTTGAGGAGGGAGGACAAGGGCTTTGCTTTGGGAAGCACATCCAGGTGCAGAGTGGGGAATGGTTTAGAACCTGAAAACCAGGCAAGGAGCTCTGCTCTCAGAGTCTAGGGAGATGAGAGCCGAGGGTCCCTGCGGCAAGGCTGAGACCATGAGGACAGACAGGCAGGGCTGGCAACACTTGTGCGTGATGGGAGACGGGGTGGGCAGGCTGGAGTCCTGGTGCCCAGAACGCAGGTGAGGAATCATCGTTGGATGAGTTGGGGCCGAGACACCCCAGGGAGAATCAGAGTGGCAGCAGGTGCCAGCTGGTCCGTACAGGCTGCGCTCTGAGTGCCCTGCGTCCTCAGCGCCACAGCCCGGCCCCACCCGGTGCTCTTCCACCCTGGTTTCAGGTCCAAACCGAGGCGGGGGATGGGTCCTCGCGGAACTGCAGCGTGAACACGGGCTCTGAGGGCGGTCTCGCCCTCGATCGGCACACACTTCACCTCTCTGCTGAGCAGCACAGGGTGCAGTCTGCTGCCCGTGAGAAGTCTGAACTGCGGTGCAGACTTCAACATCCCTGAGCTACAAACCGCCACTGAAGTCACAGGGGTCCCAAGTGAATTCCTACATGTCCGGTCCCCTGGAGACCCAGGGACAAGGCACAGAGCCTCCCCTCAAGTAGCTCAGATCAAGTGGCTTAATTGGGGGAAATGACCTTACAGTAGTTCAGGAAATATGTACACGATTAAAAGAAGCATAGGGAGAAAGAATGTGTAGGGAACTAATTTAGAGGAAGAAGGGGGTTGCGAAGAGAAGCCCGGAAACATGGACCCTTGAGGAGACACCAGCAGGGAAGGAATCCTTGGGATGAGTGAGAACCAGCCCAGGAGGAGGGTGAGGCTCAGGCACGAAGGGCAAAGAGCTGCTGCAGAATGTCTGTCCCCCTCCTCATCTGACTGTGGAAATCTCACCCTCGTTGGGACGGCGTGTGGGACCAACTAGCCCAGGAGGACAGAGCCTCGTGGTGGGAACGGTGCCTTCCAGAAGGACCCAAGAGCTCCTGGCTCCTGCCTCCACATGAGGACACAGGGAAGATGCCTCTGCAAGCCAGGAAGCAGGTCCTCGCCAGACACGTCAGCATTCAGACCTGTAAGACACAAATGTGTGTTGTTAAGCCACCGAGCCCAGGGTTTGTTATTGCAGCAAGAAAAGGAACCAACGTGGTGGGGAGGGCAGTGGTGCCCCCAGGCCAGGCCCCCGCAAAGCTAAGCTGACCACATCTGAGCATTGCGGACGGACCGCATGGAGGTCACAGAGGAACCTACAAGGCTGTCTTGGGGGCTTGTTGACTTTGGCAAGAAAACCACAGGAAAAACTTTGGAGGAAACACACGTGTGACAAGGGGAAGAGACAGTTTGGTTCCTCTTGGGAGCTCTGCTGAGAAGCAGCGAGAAAGGGTAGAAAGCAACCAGGCTGAGAGGACAGTTGAGAGTGTTTCACATGCATTTGACTTCCTATTTATCCCCCGGATGTAAATCATTTGAACATGTTAACAGCCTGAGGTAACAGCGAACAGTGAAAGAATGCTGAAGCCTCAGGAGAGATGAGTGAACCCACAGAAGAGGAGGGAAGGGAGCCAGCAGGGAGGGAAGGTAAGGAGGAGTCAAGATGCTCAGCTGAGCTCACGTGCCCCCCCGCCCTCCATGGTCCTCTGAGAGACTCGCTCATCGGCCAACTTGAAATCCTGGGTGTTTACAGCCCCTTGGAGAATTGTAAGAGTGGGAAAATGTGGAAAGTGGAAAAAGCTGTAACAATTGCTGTCCCTTCAAGTCTCATATCTGTGACCTCTTTCAAGTTTACCGTTGCTCATGAGAAGGAATGGGTTCACATAGATACGAAAGAGCAGTTCATGTATTAATCTGTTTTGGCTGGAAAAATTCAAAAGCAAATGAGGCCTTTGTGAAAATCTTCCTCTTTCAAAACCAAACCAATACTTGCTCTGTGTGTTCCTTGTTAGAGGAAGGAGGCTTGGGCACCCTCTGCCGCAAAGCTTCGACAGAGCAGGGGCAGCGTGGTCGGAAGACAGAGCGAAGCTGGTGCGGAAGGGACAGCAGGGTCTCGACACAACCAGGTCTGGTTGGCTGAGCAGCCCTTGTATTTCATTCCGCTTTCCTGACAGATTTGTGGTTGTCTGTTCTCATTTTATTTCAGCCCGTATGCTTTAAATAGGTGAGTTTTGCTTCTCTTCTACATTTCCAGCTAAATGAATTCTATTTTTATCCAAGTGAAAACGTACTGGTGATCAGAGTATGTCTGTTCTAGACGGAGTTCATTGCTGAGCGATTCCTTGGGTGGTCTCACCTTGGAGTCTTCAACTGCTGTCCAGGTGAGAGAGGGGATTCCTATTGAGGGGTCTCTAAGCTGCTCTTCAGTCAGGTTTTATGGGTTGTTTCCCTTAAATGACTGGAGAACAAGAGGTCTTGGTTTAACAAAACAAAATATTATATTAGGACCACTTGTCTCTTTGGTTTTATGTTAACAATGTCCCTATTTTCTGATTCAGCCATATAGTAAGTTTTCCTTTCAGAAAAAAAGTGCTTTCTGTTTGCTATACAACATTGCGTGTGTAGTCAAAGATAACGTAAGTGCACTGAAAACTGTCTTAAGAGGACAGATGTTAAGTATTCTTAAAGTCACTGAGTCATGTCCAACTTATTGTGAGCCCATGGACTGTAGCCCACCAGGCTCCTCTGTCCATGGGATTTTCCAGGCAAGAATACTGGAGTAGCTTACCATTTCCTTCTCCAGGGGATCTTCCTGACCCAGGGATTGAACCCAGGTCTCCCACATTGCAGGCAGGCGCTTTACTGTCTGAGCCACAGGGACCTATTATCTAAGTATTCTTACCACAATAAAATTTTTAAATTTTATATGGTATTTTTTTCAACTCAACAGGAATTTCTATCCTTCTCTGTCTTTAAATTTTTTCAGATTAAAGTCAGCAGCAACACATAAATTAGTTTTAGCTTTCTTTTATATTCTTAAATCTAAACTTTTTCCAAGCTTTAAACCTTTTTACTGTATTGGAGTACAGTCCACGTAGTTGAAGCTGTGGTTTTTCCAGTGGTCATGTATGGATGTGAGAGTTGGCCCATAAAAAAGGCCGAGTGCCAAAGAATTGATGCTTTTGAAATGCGGTGCTGGAGAAGACTCTTGAGAGTCCCTTGGACTGCGAGGAGATCAAACCAGTCAACCCTAAGGGAAATCAACACTGAATACTCACTGGAAGGACTGATGCTGAAGCTGAAGCTCCAATATTTTGGCCACCTGATGTGAGGAGCTGACTCATTGGAAAAGAAGTTGATGTTGGGAAAGATTGAAGGCAGGAGGAGAAGTGGGTGACAGAGGATGAGACAGTCGGATGGCATCACAGAGTCAATGGGCATGAGTTTGAACAAACTCTGAGAAGGGTGAAGGACAGGGAAGCCTGGCATGCTGCAGTCCATGGAGTTGCAAAGAGTCGGACGTGACTTAACAACTGAACAACAACAATAGCCGATTGACATTGTTGTGGTGGTCTCAGGTTAGCATGGAAGGGTCTCGGCCACACACATATGTGCATCCAGTCCCCCTCGAAGCCCGCTCCCATCCAGGCTGGCACACAGTGTTGATGGGTCCTTGCTGGTTACCCATTTTGAATTTAGCTGTGTGTACACGACCTTACCAGTCTCCTAACTATCCCTTCCCCTTGGCAATCCTAAGTTCATTCTCTAAGTCTTGGAGTCTTGCTGTTTTATAAGTCAGTTCATTTGTATCGTTTCCGCTTAGACTCCATGTGTAAGGGATGTCATGCAGTGGCCGTCCTCTGTATAAGGGAGTCATGCAGTGGCCTCCTCTGTCTGACTCACTTCACTCAGTGACGCTCTCCAGGTCCATCCATGTAGCTACAAATGAAATCATTTCATTCTTGTTAACAGCTGAGTAACATTCTGTCATAAATGTATACCACATCTTTATCCAGTCCTCTGTTGATGGACATTCAGGTGGCTCCCATGTCTTAGCTACTGTAAACAGTGCTGCAATGAACACTGGAGTGCATGTATCCTTTTGGATCATGTTTTTCTCCGGATAGATGCCCAGGAGTTGAATTGTAGGGTCATATGGTAGCTCCACTTTTCATTTTTCAAGGAATCTCCTTACTGTTCTGTGGCCACGTCACCCTGACTTAATTCTCACAAACACACAGCATTATGAGAGACAACTCAGGGAGAACTCGTGAAAGAGCAACTCCCTGAGAAAATGCTGAGTGCGGACTTACTGAGAACTTATCTGACATTCAGGAACGGAGCTCAGCAAAGCAATAGTAAAGCTTTGAAGATAAGGAAGTCTGTTCTGTATGCAGAGCGTCTGCTGAGGCGATGTGTCAGCCAAGGTATCTATCTTAAGAGCATGAGAAAGGGCAGATAAGGAAAGGGGAAGACAGAACAGTCCCCTTGAGAAACCAGCAGCTTTTGTGTTCCCACACCATTCTCCAGAGCGGCTGTCCGGTCTGCATTCCCACCAACAGTGTGGGAGGGTCTCCTTCTCTCTGCACCCTCTCCAGTACTTGCTGTTCGTGGCTTTTTTGATGAAAGCCCTTCTGACCGGTGTGAGGTGGCGTGTCGGTGCAGTTCTGTTCTGCATTTCTCTAATAACTAGCAAGGTTGAACTGCTTTGCAAGTGCCTACTGGCCATCTGTATGTTCTTTTGGAGAAAAGTCTTATTCAGGTCTTATTCTGCCTATTTTTCTTTATCTAACAAGGTCTATATCCTGACTTCATTTTAAAGCTAGTTTTGCTGAACTTCTTTTAGTTTCCATACTTTGAATGTGTCATTTTGCCTCCTCTGGCCTCAACTGTTTCTGAAGAGATGTTAGCATTATCTGAATGTTTTAGGGTGAGTAGACTTTCTGACGGAGAAGGCGATGGCAACCCACTCCAGTGTTCTTGCCTGGAGAATCCCAGGGATGGGGGAGCCTGGTGGGCTGCCGTCTATGGGGTCGCACAGAGTCAGACACAACTGAAGTGAATTAGCAGCAGCAGCAGCAGCAGCAGCAGCAGACTTTCTAAGGCTGCTTTCAAGTTTGAGGCTGTCTTGGGCTGCCAACATTTTGGCTGTGATATAGCTACACGTGTATTTCTTGGTTTTTATCCTTTCTTTGCCTTTAATTTTTCTGACAGGTAGATCAATATTTTTCATCATGTTTGGGAAGCTATTAGTTCTCTCTCTGAACAATATCCCACTTTCTCCCTCTTCTCCTCTACTGTTTCCATTGCACTTATGCTATGCGCCTAGCCAAGCCTCAAACGCCTCTGCATCCCCGCTCTGCATGATCGTTCATGATCTTCCTTCTGCCAGTGCAGACCTACCGGTGAGCCTTCAGGGACGTTCTCGTTTGGTTATTATCACTTTCATCTCCAATATTTTCACTTTATTCTTTTCAATGACTTCTCTTGATTCATGTTCTCTGTTTAATGGGACATTGTCATCCTGCTTGAGTTTCTTAGGCAGGGTTCCATTTGGTTCTTTGGACATGTTTCTTGCAGCTGCATTGAAGTCTCTAAGTCTACACTCTGGGCGCCTCAAAGGCAGTTTCTCTTGCCTGCTTTTCTTCTCTTGCCCTGTGTATGGACCACACTTTCCTGTCTGTTGCATATCTCAGAACTTTTGGTTAAAAACAGAGGATCTCAGATAATACACTGTAGCAACCGCACACTGACTCACCTCCGGGTGGTGTTTGCTTGGTGGTTTGTCTTGTTCTTGGCTGAGCCAGTTCCCTAAAGTCTGTCTCCCCACCAGCTTGCCCCTGAACATCGAGTGCAACCCCTAGTATCTCCAACCAGATTTCCGCCATCTTCTAGTCTGGCTGCCTAAGTTTCCCCTCTGGGTCAGCCCAGGTCACCTTCTGGTCAACGGCTGTGTTTAAGTCAGTGACATTTTTCACCCTTTAACACGTTACATGACTGGGGCTCAGAGGCAGCTAATGCAGCTCGCTAAGCTTACCTTTTCTGCCTCCTGTTCATCCAGAGAGCAGCAGCCTGTGCCTTTCCTTGCTGACCTCTCCTGAGGGACACGGTGGGAGGCCTGAACGGTCTTCCAGGCCACCAGGCCTGCCTTGCTGTCCCTCACAGGCCGGGCTCCCTAGGAGTTACCCCTGGGTCAGAGCAACTTGGTCAGTTTTGGTCACAAGGCCCGCGTCCCGGTGTGACTGCTGCCCTGGTGATGGTCTGTGTGTGGCCAGGAAATGCGTTCATGTCTGCTGCTCGCAACACGGGCTGCTTGCCGGCACCCAACCTCGCCCCTTCCCTCCGGGTCATCTGAGAAGCTTCTGGAGGCTCTGCCGCCTTGCTCACACTGTGGCGCTACCAGCCCCCTCGTAGCTTCCCCCTGCCCAGACCCCCATGGCTACTGACTCCGCTTTGGCAAGGGGCCCTCCAGGCTCCTGTGCCCCGCGGGCGGGACTCCTGTGCATCGTGCCCTGCCTTCCGCCAGTCCCGCTGCACCAGCGCAGGGGTGGAGAGCCGACCTCTCTTCCTGCAGCGTCACGCATGCTCTGCAAGTGGGAGCCCCGAGGGGAATGAGGGAGCTGGGGTGTGGACCCCAGGCTCAGCCTGCTGTGCCGGGGAAGGCTTCCCTCCTCCAGGTGGGAGCCGAGGGGGAGAGGCTTCTGCAATGTGGTGCAGGAGGAGTTGCCGGCGAGGGCAGCTCGTCCTCCCAGGGAGGGAAACACAGCCCTGCCTGAGAAGTGGGGGCGAGGGCGCCTGTGTGGTCGGCTGCCCCTGCCAAGGACGCAGCCTCTGCAAGACAGGGCCTGAGGACTGAGAGTGATCCACCTGCTCATGGTTCAAATGTCCTTACATTAACATGGTAAGAAGCAGGCAGAGAAACTGTAAGTCACTCTGGCTGATGCCCGGTGAGGCTCAGTCAGAATCATGACGGGAAGCCACTACAGACACTTACGTCTCGGCAACGCGTGCTTTTGCAGAGCTTTAGTACACTAGTCCCAGTTTCCTCACCAGGAGTTTGCCTGGAGGCTCAGATGGTAAAATCGTCTGTTTGCAATGCTGGAAACTGGGGTTCGATCCCTGGGTCAGGAAGATCCCCTGGAGAAGGAAACAGCAACCCACTCCAGTACTGTTGCCTGGAAAACTCCATGGATGGAGGAACCTCACAGGCTACAGTCCATGGGGTTGCAAAGAGTTGCACATGACTAAGCGACTCCGCTCTAATGTTTAGTAGCCTAGTTTCAATTTCCTCAATTTCCTAAGGAGGCAAGAGCTTTGGTGGGACCCTGGAGAGACGAGAGGGAACATGCAGGGCAGGGTGGGCTTCCCCTGGGGACACCCTGAGGCCCCAGGTGGCTCAGCCCACACAGGGGTCCCAGGCAGCTCTGAGAAGAAAGGCACAGAGCCAGAAGTCATGATGACCTGCTCAAAAGTGCGCCCATGACTGACTCCAATAAATCAAGAGTCTCCTGCTTTCTTGGATGAAAAATCTGCAAATGTTGTGAAGCTAGAATTTCTTCTGTCTGGAAAATAAAATCATAAATCCTGGTTGTGCATGTCAGTTCACCCAAAGGAAGTTCAGAAGCACTCTCTTTGGCTTGGTGTGTAGCAGTGTCTGGCTTAGACGAGGCTTCCAGAAATGCACTGCTTTTCAGGGAAGATGGAACCCAGCAGAGCCAAGTCCCTTGCTCTGTTGACGAGGCCCAGAGAGGTGAAATAATTTTCTGTGATCCTCCAGGCGTGCGGGCCTGTCCAGCTCTGGTCATTTTATCTGATAGATGAGAAGCCGGAGGGCACTGCATTCCACAAGCGCAACTCGGCCAACAGGCCTGAAAGCCGAGACAGTTGCCCTGCAGCAGAGACCGTGTCGACTCACATCTGCCCTGTAGCAGAGACTGTCTGACTCAGCCAGGCTGGTCGGGAGGAGGTTTAAGATCAGAGTGAAATCTTGAAGCTTAACATGTGAGCAAGACTACCGTACTTGCCTGCTCGGACTTTAAGTTTTAAAACTCACTGCTCTAGGTTAAAGCCTTGAAAGCTGGTATTAAACTGTGACTACCGTTAAGAGCTTGATGTTAAAGATTTTGTTGGATTGAAGCTTGCCTAGTTGAGGGATGCTTGGGAAAGGCTCAGCATAAGGAAGATCCAGGGAGAAGTCCTGGAGCAGGTAGCGAGGATGCAGGTAGGGAGACAGAGCAGGGCTGTCAACAGGAGCCAGACCCGCGTCCACAGCTGCTGACGCCCGCCGGTCCTTGCTCTGTGCTGGACCGTTCTTACTTAGGCTTCATTTTGTTTAACCTTCACAGCAGCCTGTGCCAATGATGTTATTGTTGTCTTTCATTCTGCAGCCCAGGACCTCTGCCTTGTCCATGGCAAAGCACAGGGACCAGATATTATTGGATAAACTCAGGTTATGTTCTGGGCCAAAAGGCATGCTCCACTGCATCGCCAAGGCAGGCAAATGCAATGATTCTCCCCAGTGCCAACTCCTCAGACTATCGTCTCCCAGGCGCAAATCTTTATTAATGGCTCTCAATGACACTGAAACTCACAGCCAAGTCACAGCCAATGCTATAAGAAAAGCCACGTGCAAATCCATCTCGATCGCTAGGAAAATAGACTTAAGTACCAGGCTTAGCATCAGATCCTTGGTTTCATTTAGGGGATGGAAGGGAGCTTTGTGTGCTCCCTCTAAGTTGATCCCAGGACGTGATGTCCGTCTGGGAGCAGGCAGTGTGCCAACAGCTGCCTCCCTGCAGTCTCCAGCCCCTCAGACACCTTCTGGGAACTGGCCTGAGAGAGGGAAGCTTGGCAGCGCTGGCGGTCCTGGCCTCCATCCCTGCCAGGCGTCCCGCAATGGGGCCGTGCTCTACACGCGGCGGGGGCGTGCAGCCTGAGCTGAGTTCTGGTTGTAAGAGCAAACAGAAAGAAATTCTTTTTAATTTTCAAAATGTTTCCCTCTCCTGGAAATAAATAAAACTCGAGCCTGGGAGAAGGTCTTCACTGAGCCTTAATGGTTTCCCCTTGTTGTGCGAGGCACTGGGAACTCTGAGTGGAAGGAAGACCCCAAGGGGGAAGAAGACCCCCTACGACCCCCAGTGAGTGAGATGTCCAGGAAAGGGCTTCACTTGCACCAAACTCTTTTTTACATCAGGGATAGAGAAATAGTGCCTGAAATACCTGAGTAACTATCTTCATTTCATCTTAGTTTCAAACACCTAATCTGTGACTAAAGAAAAAATGATGAAGAGAAAGGAGTCAATCTGGGTGACCAGCTGGTGTCTGAACACAGGTGCATCGGAAGCACTCCTGTGACCTCAGCGCCTCTCCCTGGATACGCCCACCCCAGGCAATTCCAAGCCTCCACCGGAGACCTCAAGGCAGCCCCAGCAGCACAGGAGAACTGAAGGATTGGAGGCCTTGGCTTTCATGCCCCTGGGATGGGGCAATTCTGGGGCACACCCCAGACATTCACCACAATAATCTGCTTATTAATGACCTTCTCTTCCCTGTGTCTCCTCCCTGTGACGCCATCAACAACTCCGGGGCCACCTCCCAAACAAACTGGCTGCTCAGAGTTAGCTGCAGAGTTATTTGTGACAGAGAGAAAAAGCTATAATTTCCTACTGATGAACCAAGAAGGGTGTTGTTAAGAAACAGTGCCTGCTATTTTCTTCAAGGACTGTTTTGTTTTTTTTTAACCCAAAGCTTTTAATTTTAAAAAAAGCTTATTTTTAATTGGAGGATAATTGCTTTACACTACTGTTGGCTTCTGCCGTGCAACAGCGCGAATGAGCCTTGAGTGTACACGCTCCCTCCCTGTTGGACCTCCCCCAGCCTCACACCGCTCTGTGTCTGCAGGGCAGCCTCCCGCTGGCTGTCTCCTTTACACATGGAGGTGTGTGTCTGTCAGCACTGTTCTCACAATTCAGCTCACCCTCTCCTTCGCCTGCTGTGTCCGCAGTCTGCTGTCTATGTGTGTGTCTCTACTCCTGCCCTTCAAATAGCTTCATCAGTACCAGCTATTTTTTGATTGGCTTTTGTAGCATTTTCACTGTCACTCAAAACCATGTGAATGTATGAAAGTGAAAGCGAAGTCGCTCAGTCGTGTCCGACTCTGTGCGACCCCATGGACTGTAGCCCACCAGGCTCCTCCGTCCATGGGATTTTCCAGGCAAGAGTACTGGAGGGGGTTGCCATTTCCTTCTCCAGGGGATCTCCCCGACCCAGGGATTGAACCTGGGTCTCCCGTATTGTAGGCAGATGCTTTACCATCTGAGCCACCAAGAATATATAAAACATAAACATATTTTAAAAATCCAATTAACTGACCAAAAAGTATTCAAGAAGTTAAATGTTAGAGTTCTCAGTGCTTCTCCAGGTGGCCTTGAGGGACCCCATGGTCTGGGAGATGAAGCCACTTTTGTGTGGCAAAAAAAAAAAAAAAATCCCTGCTTCAAACTTATGGGGAAAACTGACGCACATAAGTTGAGCAAAACTTAAGTATATGACTCAGTGAATTTTACACACACACATCCCCCTGGATCCAACTACCAGATCAACACACAGATCCTTTCTGGCATTCCCGACCCTCAGAGGCCTCAGCTCTGACCCCTGCTGCCTCAGTGAGCATCGTCTGTTCTCACACCTGGTGTCTCTGGGCTCGTCCTCGGTGGGCAGTCTGGGGCCTGGTTTCCTCCCCGTTCGTCACATCGTGTACGTCAGCCGTCTCTCCTCTTTGCTGCTGTAGATTATCCCAGGGTCAACAACAGCACAGGCATCCTCTCTCTCCTATTCTTCATGCTATGAGATTGCTTTTAATTTGGGGATGCTATCAAAAGGCCGCTAAGAGTACTGTCCATGTGCCACGGTGGACACACGCACACACACTCATCTCGGGTGCCACCGTGCATGGAGCCAGTGCGTTACCCACAGACGTGGTTTTGGTCTTCAGTAGCCTCTCCAAGTGGTCTTCCAAGTGGCTCGTACCAACTTACACTCTTACCAACAAACAACGTGAGTTCCCTACCCCACCTCCTTGCTAAGACTCGGTTCTGTTGGTGTTTTTAATTTCAGCCATTTCTTTGAGTATATAGAACATTTCTTTGATAAATAGTGATAAGTAAGTAGTTTAATCACATTTCCATATGCTTATTAGCCACTTGGGTATCCTCTTTTGAAAACAAGTGAAGAACATGTGGCTTTAATTCTAAATAAAATAGTATTACATTACATTATGCTGTGTTCAGTCGCTAAGTCGTGTCTGACTCTTTGTGACCCCATGGGCCGTGGCATGCCGGGCTTCCATTTCCTTTACCATCTCCCAGATTTTGCTCAAACTCATGTCCATCTTGTCTCAGATCACTTCATGAAATTAAAAGATGCTTGCTCCTTGGCAGAAAAGCTATGACAAACTACACAATGCAAAAAAGCAGAGACATCACTTTGCCAGCAAAGATGTGGTTTTGCAGTGGTCTCGGTTTGTCACAGCCTTTCTTCTGAGGAGCAAGCGTCTTTTAATTTCATGTCTGCAGCCACTGTCTGCATTGATTTTAAAGCCCAAGAAAATGAAATCTGACACTGTTTCCACTTCTTCCCTATGTATTTGCCATGAAGTGATGGGACCGGATGGCATGATCTTAGTTTTTTGAATGTTGAGTTTTAAGCCAGCTTTTTCTCTCTCCTCTTTCACCTTCATCAACAGGCTCTTTAGTTCCTCTTCACATTCTGCCTTTAAAGTGGTATCATTATGCCCTCAACAAAAATGGTCCATGAAAAATAATAGATGTCAAACACATTTCATTTTCAAAATTTACCTGAAAGTTTCAAAAATGAATTTCCTTGCTCAAGAATGTCACCCTGAAAATTCTTAGGCTAATAACCTGACAGTGAGCCGTCCTGTGTCCGAGTGATCATAAATGCTGAGCCGCTGAAACCCACCCTTGAGAGCTTGCCTGGGAATGGCTCAGCCTGGTCTGACAGCACAGCCTTCGCTCCAGTCGTCTGCGTCCTGTCAGCACGTGACTGTGGTAGATCACGTGGGTGTGCAGGGCGCAGGGACTCTCTTGTGGAGGAGTTCACAGCTTGTGGCTGCCGCACTTGACTTACAGACATGGGGCCTCTGCTTCCCTCCCGCCTCACCTGTCTCTCAGAAAACAGCTTCTTTTCCAATTTCCAGAGCACCTTGCTGTCCAGACACAACCTCCCTGTGATGCAGTGTATTCCTGCAGTGACCTCTGGGACAGGTGACAGGCCTGACGTGGATTATCCCCTCAGTGAAGCAAAGAGAAACAAAGAGCAGGCTCCTGGCCGATGTGAACCTGAAGGGCATGTGTGATGGGCTGTAGAAAGGTCCATGCATCTCTAACTCCAGCAGCTTTGGGGGAAGCATCTTGGCCTCCCTCCTCTCTGCCCCAGGCAGCACCAGGTGGACCCATTCCTCCAGGCAAGACTTTCAGCATTACCCACCCCCAGCTCAAGGGCTCGAAGAGGCCGTGAGCAGAAGAGACCCCAAGAGAGACAGAGAGGCCGGACGCATGGGTGAGAAGCCGTGTTAGTGGTGGCTCCTCTGGCCTTAGCCAAGAGGGTCAGACAGCGGCCTGTCCTTCTGCACATCTGACCTGGAGCCATATGCAAGAGAAAACAGCGGTGTTAATGCCCTAACTTTTGTGGTGGTTTGTTACAGAGCAGTAAATAACCAGAACATGCTGTGGTGGGGTGGGGCGCTGTCCACCCAAGTGCTTTTCTGAATGCAGAATACAGCAGGGAACAGACACCTAACCACTGGTTTCATCTCAGAAGAGGCATTAAGATCTCCGCCTGGGGCTCAGTGACATCCTACCACCTGTGCTCCTCCTGTGATAAGTGACATAAGCCTCAGGAGTGGGCATCGTGGGAGCTGAGCAGGGCCTCCGATCGGACAGCTGTGGGCTCCATCAGCTCCTCCAGCAAAGTGAAGACCGAGGTTTTCAGCTTCCCCCTTAGAGACTGTGATACACGTGTGCAGTGAAGGCCTTGATCAATGACATCCTGGCAACCAATGGGTCTACTTACAGGCGAGTCTTCTTTTTAATGACTTCTAGCTTGAGGCATGAGGATGACATCTTCTGGGCTGTATTTGAATCAGAGGCTGACCCGATGAAGGTGCTGGGTCCCTGCTCACCTGGAGGCTCTGTGTCTGTAGCCCTAGCAGGACCCCTCCCGGAGGGTCAGAGGAGGAAAGACATCATCTGTCAAATTTCTTTTGCAGCTGCAAGATGTTCAACATCACGAAGATTTAGCTGCTTTTGCAGAACAAATTACTTCAAACCTTAGGGGCTTCAAACAAGCACTTGATGTTGCTTTTACACAGAGCTGGGGGCAGGAATCTGGTAGGAGCACGGCTGAGCACCTTTCACTTAGGGTCTTTAATGTAGTTATCCCCATTGGCAGCTGAGGCCACAGTTGTTTGGGGGCCTGTAGGAAATGGCAACCCACTCCAGTATTCATGCCTGGAAAATCCCATGGACCGAGGAGCCTGGTGGGCTACAATCCATGGGGTCACAAAGAGTCAGACACGACTGAGCGACTAAAAGAGGAATGAGTTTTTCTCTTTCCCTTTCCTGAGAACAAAGAATGTAAAGAGAACAGTGAGTAGGCCTGAACGGTCCTACTGTTTTCACTTTAACTGCACCTAACGCTGTATGTCTATAACTAAATTTGCTTTTCTGCCCCCAGCTCTGCAGAAGCTGCACTTCGCACCTACTTTCCTTTGACTCTGTGCTAAGTGCGTCCCCTACCTGGTGTTCACCCTTACACCACTCTGCCTCCTGGAGTTACATACCAGAAAGAAGGTGCAGAGCCACCAAACTTCCAGACCCAACGACAGCTTACTCCTGACAGCCTATGACTCTTTGAAACAATGCAAGAGGCAGAAATAAAGATCCTATCCCCTTTGTTCCTCATCACTGATTCCTGCCTGCGAGCCCTGCCTTCTATAAGCCCCTGGACTCCTCATGGGGGGTGGGGGGGCACAGTTCTTGAGGCACGCGCCTACTGGGTTCCCCTCTCAGTCCACTGAGAACTAAAGCCACCTTTCTATTTCCTCCAAACTCTGTCCCTGTATTTTTCATTCTCGTTCGGTGGACAGAGAAGGCCAATTTTGGCCACCGACAGGCCCTGGAGCCAGATGCCCATTGAGAGCTTACTCCTGGGATTTCTCTGGGTGTGGAACAGAGACCCAAATCATTGCGGATGGCTCAGGGTAACTCCTCACATGGCCTCTGTCGGCTCCCCAATGGAGTGTCCCAGGAGAACCAGGTGGAAACCATGGTAACCCAGATCTTAAACATTAAAAAGTCAGAGTTGATTTTTAAGGACAAATTGGCAGACAGTATAAAAATACAGTGAATAAAAATTTAAAGAGCAAAATTATTTCATGAACTTACCGTTCAGTTCAGTCGCTTGGTTGTGTCCGACTTCTTGCGACCCCATGGACAGACTTCCCTGTCCATCACCCACTCTCAGAGTTTGCTCAAACTGATGTTCATCAAGTCAGTGATGCATCCAGCCATCTCATCCTCTGTCATCCCCTTCTCCTCCCACCTTCCATCTTTCCCAGCATCAGGGTCTTTTCCAGTGAGTCAGCTCTTTGCATCAGGTGGCCACATCAGTATTAGAGCTTCAGCATTAGCATCAATTCTTCTGATGAATATTCATGACTGATTTCCTTTAGGATGGACTAGTTTGATCTCCTTAGAAGACTCTCAAGAGTCTTCTCAACACCACAGCTCAAAAGCATCAATTCTTCGGCTCTCAGTTTTCTTTATGGTCCAACTCTCACATCCATACATGACTTCTGGAAAAAACATAGCTTTGACTAGCCAAACCTTTGTTGGTAAAACAATGTCTCTGCTTTTTAACCTGCTTTCTAGATTGGTCATAGCTTTTCTTCCAAGGAACAAGCATCTTTTAATTTCATGGCTGCAGTCACCATCTGCAGTGATTTTGGAGCCCCCAAAAATAAACTCTGTCACTGTTTTCATTGTTTCCCCATATGTTTGCCATGAAGTTATGGGACCAGATGCCATGATCTTAGTTTTTTGAACTTGAGTTTTAGGCCAGATTTTTCATTCTCCTCTTTCACTTTCATCAAGAAGCTCATCACTTCCTCTTTGCTTTCTGCCATAAAGGAGGTGTCATCTGCATATTTGAGCTTATTGATAATTCTCCCAGCAATCTTGATTCCAGCTTGTGCTTCATCCAGTCTGGGATTTCACATGAAGTACTCTGCATATAAGTTAAATAAGCAGGGTGACAATATACAGCCTTGACATACTCCTTTCCCAATTTGGAACCACTCTCTTCTTCCATGTCCAGTTCTAACTGTTGCTTCTTGACCTGCATACAGATTTCTCAGGAGGCAGGTAAAGCAGTCTTGTACCCCTTGGAAGAAAAGTTATGACCAACCTAGATAGCATATTCAAAAGCAGAGACATTACTTTGCCAACAAAGGTCCGTCTAGTCAAGGCTATGGTTTTTCCTGTGGTCATGTATGGATGTGAGAGTTGGACTGTGAAGAAGGCTGAGTGCTGAAGAATTGATGCTTTTGAACTGTGGTGTTGGAGAAGACTCTTGAGAGTCCCTTGGACTGCAAGGAGATCCAACCAGTCCATTCTGAAGGAGATCAGCCCTGGGATTTCTTTGGAAGGAACAATGCTAAAGCTGAAACTCCAGTACTTTGGCCACCTCATGTGAAGAGTTGACTCACTGGAAAAGACTCTGATGCTGGGAGGCATTGGGGGCAGGAGGAGAAGGAGACGACAGAGGATGAGATGGCTGGATGGCATCACTGACTCGATGGATGTGAGTCTGAGTGCACTCTGGGAGTTGGTGCTGGACAGGGAGGCCTGGCGTGCTGCGATTCATGGGGTCTCAAAGAGTCAGACACGACTGAGCGACTGAACTGAACTGACTGATTGCCATCTCTTGAAGAATTTTCCACAGTTTGTTGTGATCCACACAGTTAAAGGCTTTAGTGTAGTCAATGAAGCCAACACTGATCACATGGATCACAGCCTTGTCTAACTCAGTGAAACTAGGAGATCCTTCTGTCCTTGCTATTCGTTGGAACTTTGTATTCAGATGGTTGTATATTTCCTTTTCTCCTTTGCCTTTCACTTCTCTTCTTTTCTCAGCTATTTGTAAGGCCTCCTCAGGCAACCATTTTGCCTTTTTGTGTTTCTTTTTCTCAGAGATGGTTCTGATCATGGCCTCCTGTACAATGTTACGAACTTTTGTTCATGGTTCTTCAGGCACTCTGTTTATCAGATCTAATCCCTTGAATCTTGTTGTCACTTCCATTGTATAATCATAAGGGATTTGATTTAGGTCATACCTGAATGGTCTAGTGGTTTTCCCTACTTTCTTCAATATAAGTCTGAATTTTGCAATACGGAGTTCAAGATCTGAGCCACAGTCAGCTCCTTTCAATCTGATTTCAATATTGACCATCTGGTGATGTCCATGTGTATAATTGCCTCTTGTGTTGTTGAAGAGGGTGTTTGCTATGACCAGTACATTCTCTTGGCAAAATTCTATTAACCAATTCTGTTACCCTCCTTCATTTTGTACTGCAAGGCCAAGTACTTGCTTGTTACTCCAGGAATCTCATCTTCCTACTTTTTCATTTCAGTCCCCTATGATGAAGAGGACATATTTTTTCAGTGTTAGTTCTAGAAGCTGTTGTAGGTCTTCATAGAACCATTCAACTTCAGCGTTTTCTGCATTAGTGGTTGGTTGGGGCATAGACTTGGATTACTGTGATGTTGAATGGTTTGCCTTGGAAACAAACAGAGATCATTCTGTCATTTTTGAGATTGCACAGAAGTACTGTGCAATTTTGGACTCTTTTGTTGACTATGAGGGCTATTCTATTTCTTCTAAGGGATTCTTGCCCACAGTAGTAGATATAATGGTTATCTGATTTAAATTCACCCATCCTGGTCCATTTTAGTTCACTGATTCCTAAAATGTCAGTGTTCACTCATGCCATCTCCTGTTTGACCACTTCCAATTTACCTTGATTCATGGACCTAACATTCCAGGTTAGGTCCTGGAATGCAGGACCCTTAGCAATGCAATATTGCTCTTTACAGCATCAGACTTTACTTCTATCACCAGTCACGTCCATGACTGGGCGTTGTTTTCTCTTTGACTCTCTCTCTTCATTCTTTCTGGAACTATTTCTCCACTCTTCTCCAATAGCATATTGGCACCTGGGGAGTTCATCTTTCAGCATCGTATTTTCTTGCCTTTTCATACTGTTCATGGGGTTCGCAAGGCAGGAGTACTGAAGTGGTTTGCCACTCCCTTCTACAGTGAACCACGATTTGGCAGAACTCTCCACCATGACCCGTCTACCTTAGGTGGCCCTACATGGCCTGGCTCCTAGTTTCACTGAGTTAGACAAGGCTGTGATCCATGTGATCAGTTTGGTTAGTTTTCTGTGACTGTGTTTTTCATTCTGTCTGCCCTCTGATGGATAAGAAAAAGAAGCCTGTGGAAACTTCCTGATGGGAGGGACTGGCTGTAGGGGAATCTGGGTCTTGCTCTGATAGGTGGGCCATGCTCAGTAAATCTTTCATCCAGTTTTCTGTTGAAGGGTGGGGCTGTGTCCCCTCTCTGTAGTTTGGCCTTGGACCAAACTATGGTAGGGGTAATGGTGGTAATGGGGACATCCTTCAAAAGGACTTATACCAGCATGCCCCATGGCTCCCAGGACTGCTGTAGTCAGTGCCCCTGGCCCCACAGCAGGCCAGTGTTGACCCATGCCTCTGCCAGAGACTCCTGGACACTCACAGGCAAGTCTGGCTCATCTCTTGTGGGGTCACAGCTCATTTCTCCTGCTGCACACATGGTTTTGTTTGTGCCCTCCAAGAGTCTGTTTCTCCAGTCTTATGGAAACTCTGTAATCAAATCCCACTGACCTTCAAAGTCAAATTCCCTAGAGAGTCTCAGCCCCTCTATCGATGCCCAGGTTGGGGAATCTGTTGTGGGCCCTAGAAGTTTGCAACAGTGTGAGAACTTCTTTGATATCATTGTTCTCCAGTTTTGTGGCTTGTCTACTTGGTTTTCTATGGTGGGGCTAATAGCAACCTTCTCCAAGAGGATTTATGCCATATGGCACAAGTCCCAGGTCTGGTGCAGCCAGAGCCCCTGTCCCTGCAGCAAGCCACAGCTGATCCGTGCCTCCACAGGAGACACTCAAACATTCAAAGGCAGGTCTGGCATAGTCTTTTGTGGGGTCTCTGGGTCCTGGTGTGCACAAGGTTTTATTTGAGTCCTCTAAGCATCTCTGGTGGGTATGGGGTTTGATTCTAAATGCAATTTTGCCCCTCCTACTGTCTTGTTGGGGCTTCTCCTCTGCCCTTGGGTGTGGAGTACCTTTTTTTGGTGGAATCCAACGTTCTCCTGTTGATGAATGTTCAGCAGCTAGCTGCAGTTTTGGAGTTCTTGCAGAAGATGAGCACATGTACTTCTACTCTGCCATCTTATAACTGCCATCTTATAACTTATAACATCATGAACTTTAACTTCAAAAATGTTACAATTTCATTGGTTTCTAAATTTACTGCTAAATAATTTCTTATTGCATGGAGCTTTACTGAGCTCATTCAGACCTGGCTTAATGGGTCACTTCTCTGGGCTATAAGTGCCTGGGATACATAGGGTGGACAAGAGCAGAAGTGACTGCCAGGTGGGCTTGTTCATGATGGGGTGGTCTTGAGTATTACTAAAGAAGGGACAGTGAAGAAGGAATCCCAGTATGGGAAATGGCTCCAGAGAGTTGTGCGAATACACTGCTTTTATTTGGACTGAGCAAAGTGTTTGAGTGGGAAGGCAACAAAAATGTGTCTTTTGGTGGAGAAACTAGGAGAAGAGAGAAGGCAGCTCTTGGCGCTGAGGGATGCTGCTTTGGGTAAACATCTGAGCAAGAGCCAGCAGGGCTCCCTGGTTCCGTTGCTCCGTCGTCACCACACCCATCTCCTGAGTCCCGAGTGTTGGTCTCCAATCGGAGATGCAGCACTTTATTTTTCTATCTTCTTAGAAATTAAATTCTAAGAAGATGGCATTAAAATTGCATTTTCAAAAGACCATTTCATAAACAGAACCGTAAGGAAAATGGGAAAATTAAAAGAAACATTTTTTATATTATTATTATTATTCAAAGGGAAGAAAATGTGACCCCTGCCTGGGGTGCAGAGTGGGGCTGTGAGCACCTGGCAGTGCGGGGGCAGGGAGGGCGGGATTGGGGGTCGGGATCCAAGCTGCAGATTCCCAGGGACCGCGCCCAGGTGAGGGCGTCAGACCTCATGACACCTGCCCGCCCACGCAGTCCAGCCACAGCCCCCCACTCACAGCGCCGACCCCCACTCCTGCCCAGAGGCCGGCAGGTTGTCCATGCTGCCCACACCGAGCCTCCGTGTCCTCTTCCGGTTTCCTCTCCCACTTCCATTCCGGTTCCGGCTCCTCAGGTCTCGTGTTTTACAAGCTGCAGGGAGAGCTGCCGGCGCAGAGAATCCAAGCAGGAAGTGAGTGTTCGGGAGATGAGCACCCTAAAGGGATCAGCGAAGTGCTCTCGGTTACAGCCAGGCACAGCCTCAGGACGCGCGTGGGCCTGAGGGAGCGTTCTCTTGTGCAGTCACATCGCGTCCAGCTCCACGTGTTTACTTTATGTTGACTCATAAAGGCATTTGAGCTAAAGCTCACTGTTTATTTCATGTGTAATCATCTCTGCGTTCTCTGTGATCAGCCGGCTGAGTTTATCAGAACAAAGCACTGATGACAACACGGCTTTTCTTGTCATCGCCGAGGCGGTGTCCCTGCAGGCGCTGCGCCCCGGAGGCCGGGGCAAGGCTCTGGTCCTCAAAGGTCCAGCGCGGCCCCACACGCTCCGGGTGCCGACTGGTGACTAACCGCGTTGGACCGCTGAACATGAGGTTTAAAACTGTTCTTTATCTTGTTTTCCTTTAAACTTGTTCATTTTCTTCTCTTCTCCCTAAAAAAAACAGAAACAAGACATTGAAAAGGGTCTTTCGGACCCTCTGTGTGTGATGTCTGTCCACGCCACTGGTCAGGGCTGCCCTGTGAAAGAAACACCGGATGGGACCCTTCTCAAAACTGTTAATGGCCCCTTGTGCAACGGGGCTCAGCAGATACCGTCCCTCCACCCTGGGCCCTCCACATCAGTCCCCCGTCCCTGTCCCATGCTCCACCGGGGCGTTCAGCCCCAGCCCCAAGGCCTCTGCATCTCTGCCCTCTGGCTCTCTCCCTTCTACCCCCGATTCTCCTCCTCTCTGGACCAGTCACCCCCTCAGCGTCCTCTGGGCACCCCAGCCTGCCTCCTCCACCAGCCAGCTCTGAGGGAAGGACCCTGGTCTTGCAAGAATTGGGCGCATGACAACTGCAAGGCTGGGTCTACTTTGGAGGAGGACCTGAGGGAGCAAGGATCATCCTGCCACACCTCCCTCCTTCCCCACTGCCCCTCCTCCCCAGGCCCACCGCAGGGCACTCTCTGCCCAGACTTTTCTCAAAGATGAAGGGTCTGAGTTACCAGTTCGTGTTAAACGTGCATGATTTAAAACCTGTCACCTGCGCCCCAAAGCTGGGGCCTGGTTTAGAAGACAAGCTTCTCCTCCTGAGAGCTGTTGGATTTGTTTCTGTTGGTTCCGCCCAGCCTGGGGAGGGAGCCCTAGCCCCCAGGCTGCTCTCCCCGGGGCCTGCTCAAGCCCAGCTCCTGGCTCTGTTGGGTGAGAACCCCGGCCTGGCCTGGCACTAAACTCTACTTAGATGGGTGGAGGGTCTCCATGTTTCCCTTAGCAAGGAAAACAAGATGCTTCCGGAGATGGGCCAAAGGTGAGAGTGTCCACCTTAGGCTTGTAGAATCTCGAGTTGTCCAGTTGGGAGCGACAGCAAGTTTTGCTCACCACAAACTCAGGCAAGTGGTGAGAGAAGGGGGTAAGGAGGGGTCAGATCACCTGTGGCCTCAAGTGTAGGGTGACCATGGAAAAGGTCCAAACCAGGACAGGTCTGAGAATGCAAGTGAAAGTGAAAGTCACTCAGTTGTGTCTGACTCTTGCCACCCCATGGACTATACAGTCCATGGAATTCTCCAGAATACTGGAGTGGGTAGCCTTTCCCTTCTCCAGGAGATGTTCCCAACCCAGGGAGTAAACCCAGGTCTCCCACACTGCAGGCAGATTACTTACCAGCTGAGCCACCAGGAAAACCAAAGAATACTGGAGTGGGTAGCCTATCCCTTCTCCAGGGGATCCTCCCAACCCAGGAATTGAACGGGGTCTCCTGCATTGCAGGTGGAATGCAAGAACACTGGTAATAGCCTTGCTGGGGTGGTGGGTGAAGCAGATGGCGGACTCGGCGTGATGCTGAAAGGTGTATAAGCGGAAGCCATAGGAGGGTTCTGGGCAGGGAGGTGTCATGGTCACTGCGTTTTAAAAGCGGGTTTGGTGGTTGTTCACCAGAGCCTGTATCTGTGGCATACCCTGACCCTCCATCCCTGTCACTGCAAGGAATTCATCATCAGGGCTGTCCTTGAGCTCTGCAGGGACTTTGGGCTCACCCCACGCTCCTGTTCCATGGCCCTGACCACGGGTGTGCCCTGCATAATGCCTTCCTTGGACCACACCGTCAGTCCCCTACATCTTACAATGGTTTTGGGGGAAATCCCCACATGACTAGATCTCATCTTTCTAAGCTGATTGTGAGGTTCCACCTAAGGCTGTGCCTCTCAGGTGGCTTTGTTGACAGGTCTGGAGGGTAGATCTTTAAGGTGAGGAACAGCTGCCTACATCTCAGAATGCTGTGCACCTGGCCTCACTGATGTTCACAAGCCCCTTCTTTGCTCCACAAACCCCAGGAGGGACAGCTCCACCTGAGACTGCTGGTAGCCTGGGGCCGGTTTCACGCCTCCTACACTCACAGTCAGTTGGTGATGGAGGCAGCCAGTAGGAAGCAGAGTCTGCCTCCCAGGGTGGACCCTTGAGCTTGGGGTGAGGAAGACTGTTGGGGGAGGGCAGGTGTGCAGGACAAGCTCTACCTGTAAGGACATCAGCATCCCAAAGGCTTGTCCTGCCCCCTGGACCCAGCAACCTGAGCAGAAGCAGCCCTGAATCCTTGCTGGCTGCTTTGGTACCTTGTGTGTGTGTGTGTGTGTGTGTGTGTGTGTGTGTGTGCATGCTCAGTCACAGAAACAGAAATACCTGTGACTTGGGCATCAAAAACACTAGATGTCACTGGTGAGGTTTTTGAAAGAAAAGCTGAGGAGATTCCAGCTCAATGGGGAAGCAGCTGCTTTGTGTGTCAGTGACCTGGAAGGCAGGAGCAGGAAAGGCCCTCTGAGCTCCCAGGGTCCCGCTAGAGGCTGCCAGCCTGATGTCAGCTCGGACCAAGCAGGCGTCTTCAGGGGCCAGTCACAGCACCCACCGTGCAGGGAAGGTTTCATCAAGAGGCAAGTAGAGCAGCTCAGATTGCAGAGCACGGGTCAGGGAACCAAACAGAGTTAGGTGTGTTGGAAGGCTTGCTCTCTTTTCCCCCTTCCCCTCTTCTGGGAATGAGGATTCAACCCATTCCGTCAAGGTCATTACGCTCTCCAGGCTGATAATCTCCAGCTTTTTGTTTTGAGTTTATCCACTCTGGGAAGTCAGCCTGCCATTTGAAACATTAAAGCTACAACAACAAGGCTTTCCTGATCTTCAAAAAGTACATAAAATCTTGTTTTATCACTTAATCTGCTGATCGGTTAATCATTTGATCTGTTTTCCCTGGATTTTACCAAACATTGGGTAAATGTTGGAGTCCATCTGATTTATAATCTGGCAAGTCCTTTAAAAAGTAATCCAGTATATTTACAGAAGTATCATGCTATATTCTACCTCACCCCTGACTTCCCTTAGGCGTCTAGTTACTAATTCAGGACATGGGGAGCTTGGAAGCCATCAGTCTTGTCTTCACAGCAAGAAAAAGCTGAACAACCTGGAGACCAAAAACTCACTTAGACATATCAGAAAACTGAGTTCAGAGGGAAAACCATTCCCCCCAAACTGGAGAGACAGACAACTGTTGCAGAGAACCACAGCTTTCCAGACAAAAGACCAGAAGCCGAGACCATTGTGGGAACCAGGCCTAGGGCTGGAACACCTAATTTGTAATTATTAATTGATGGAGGTTCATTGTGGACAAATTCAAGAGTTAAAAATCCAAGGGGAACCCAGATGGCTTCACATTTTCATGACTTTTACCTCCAGGAGTGACCAGGTTCTCATAGTGAAAATCCCTTTGTGCTTGCAACAGGGGTGGAGAGAAAAAATCATTTTTAAACACGTCAAGCTGGTTTTAGAAAAGGCAGAGGAACCAGAGATCAAATTGCCAACATCCACTGGATCATCAAAAAAGCAAGAGAGTTCCAGAAAAAAAACATCTATTTCTGCTTTATTGACTATGCCAAAGCCTTTGACTTTGTGGATCACAATAAACTGTGGAAAATTCTGAAGCAGACGGGAATACCAGACCACCTGACCTGCCTCTTGAGAAATCTATATGCAGGTCAGGAAGCAACAGTTAGAACTGGACATGGAACAACAGACTGGTTCCAAATAGGAAAAGGAGTTCGTCAAGGCTGTACATTGTCACCTTGCTTATTTAACTTATATGCAGAGTACATCATGAGAAACACTGGGCTGGAGGAAGCACAAGCTGGAATCAAGATTGCTGGGAGAAATATCAATAACCTCAGATATGCAGATGACACCACCCTTATGGCAGAAAGTGAAGAAGAACTAAAGAGCCTCTTGATGAAAGTGAAAGAGGAGAGTGAAAAAAGTTGGCTTAAAGCTCAACATTCAGAAAACTAAGATCATGGCATCCAGTCCCATCACTTCATGGCAAAAAGATGGAGAAACAGTGGACACAGTGGCTGACTTTATTTTTCTGGGCTCCAAAAATCACTGCAAATGGTGACTGCAGCCATGAAATTAAAAGACGCTTGCTCCTTGGAAGGAGAGTTATGACCAACCTAGACAGCATATTAAAAAGCAGAGGCGTTACTTTGCCAACAAAGGTCCATCTAGTCAAGGCTATGGTTTTTCCAGTGGTCATGTATGGATGTGAGAGTTGGACTATAACGAAGGCTGAATGCCAAAGATTGATGCTTTTGAACTGTGGTGTTGGAGAAGACTCTTGAGGGTCCCTTGGACTGCAAGGAGATCCAACCAGTCCATCCTAAAGGAGATCAGTCCTGGGTGTTCATTGGAGGGACTGATATTGAAGCTGAAACTCCAATACTTTGGCCACCTGATGAGAAGAGCTGACTCATTTGAAAAGACCCTGATGCTGGGAAAGATTGAGGGCAGGAGGAGAAGGGAACGACAGAGGATGATGGTTGGATGTCATCACTGACTCAATGGACATGGGTTTGGGTGGACTCCGGGAGTTGGTGATGGACAGGGAGGCCTGGCGTGCTACGGTTCATGGGGTCACAAAGAGTCAGACACGACTGAGTGACTATACTGAACTGAACTGAAACACTCCAGAGTGCTCTGTTCCTATTGAGGCCTGTCTCTGGGGGAGCTGATTGACAATCGCCTGACCTACTGGGGGCAGGGAAATACTCAAGTCCAGCACCCCCGGCCATCCGTCTGCTTAAGGGGAAGAAAAACCTGGGAAGCACTTGGCAAGTTCAGTCCAAGGACAAGGCCTCAAGGCTGAGGCCTCTCACAGGTTATAGAACCCCCTCCCCACATTCCCCTCTGCCACATCAGTAGGGCTCCTGGACACAACAAGGAAATAAACTGCAAGACCTGCGCACCTCAAAGCTTTAAACAAGAAAAAGAAGTCATCTCTAGAGAAAACCGAGACAACAGAGGAGGAAAACCACGAACATGAGAAATTTTAGCCTCCAATATCCAAGGCTTTCTCAGACAAGCAAAACTGAGGGTGTTTGTTGCAAATAGTTCTGCCTTGCAAGAAATGTTAAAATAAACTCTTCAGAAAAAAGAAATATGCCATAGATTAGAAATCTGTATCTCTATAAAAAAGAGTGTTAAGGAAGGTATAACTGAAGGTAAAATAATTTTTTTAAATTTTTATTTCTAATTGATCTAACACATGACACTTTGCTCAACATAGTAAAAGAAATGGTACATTTTTTATAGCTGATGGATGAATACATTGAATGACATAAAGAACATTAGGATTTATCGGGGTACTCTGTTATAAGGTACTTATGTTACTAGTGGTTTAGTGTTGGTTTTGTTATTTTTTTTTTTAACTTTGCGAAATAAAACTTACTCAAAAGGACACTTTATACTTCAACATATTCCCCTAAAGACTTGTTAAAATTTCAAAGTGTTGGAAACAGAGTCAGGCTTGAGAGACTGTCTCAGCCAGCTTTATCATTTTACAGATGAAGACGCCAAAGCCTGAGCAGAAGGGACCCCAGGAATGCCAGTCTTCAGATGCAAACCCAAAGCTCTTGACTTCAGTGCTTTCTTTTTCCTTGTGTTCTGCCTGTCTTGTGGTTACATCTTTGCAGGGAGGTTTCCTTTGAAAGTGGACATGAATTGGTCTTAAATGTATATTACAAACTCAAGGGCTACCACTAAAAAAAAGTCATTTTAAAGAAATACAATTAATATGCTTAGAGATGATAAAATTAAATCACATAAAAAGATAAACTAAAACCAGAGAAGAAAGACGAGCAGGACGATGAAAAAACAAACAAGAAAAAAATACCCATAAAGGGCAATGAATAGAAAACAGTAACAAAAATTGTAGATTAATCCAATTATATCAGTAACCACTTTAAATATCAATGATCTTAATATACACCAGTTATAAGGCAAAACTGTCAGAGTTGATTAGAAACAAGGCCTAACTATATGATGTCTACAAAAAAACTCACCTTAAATGAAGACACAGCTAGATTAAAGAGGAAGGAAATAAGAAATATATCTCATGCTAACAGGAATCAGAAGAAAGTGTGAGTAGTTAGTTTAATTTCAGACAATGCAGACTTTATAACATGGGAAACTATCGAGAATAAAGAGGGGCACTACATAATCATTAAATGGTACATTCTCAAAAATATACAACAATCATGAATGTGTATGTGCAAAGCAGCAAAGCCCCAAAATGCATCAGACAGAAGCTGATAGAACTGCATGAGAAATAGCCTGAATCTGCTATTTCTGCTGGACTTCAACACTCCTCAGTGAGCAGCTGGCAGATCTACCAGGCAGGTGATTAGTAGACAGCTGAGCTGAACAGCACCATCCACCAACTGGATCTAATTGACGTCTATGGACTGCGCCCTTCAGCAACAGCAGAGCTCTTCTCAGCCTTACCAGCAACATTCACCAAGACAGACCACATTCTGGGCCACGAAGCACACTTTAGCAGATTTAAAACCATAGAAATCATACAGTGTGCGTTCTCACCTCACAGAGAAAGTAAACTAGGGATCTGTAACAAAAGAGAGTTGGAAAACCCCCAAATCCTGGGAGGTTAAACAGCATACTTCTAAATAATTTGTGGATCTAACAGAAGTCTTGTGAGAAATTTAAAAATATTTTGACCTAAGTGAACATAAAATCCAACTAAACAAATTTTCAAGATATAGGGAAAATGGTGCTTAATGGAAATTTATAGCATTGAATGCATACATTAGGAAAGAAGAAAGATCTAAAACCAGTCATCCAAGCTTCCACTTTAAGAAACTGGAAAAGGAAGGACAAATTAAACCCAAAATAAGCACAAGAAGAAAATATGAAAATTAGAGCAAAAATCTTCTGTGTACAGTTCTTTTGTCTCCATAGGTAAGTTTATTCCTAGATATTTAATTCTTTTTGTTGCAATGGTGAATGGGATTGATTCCTTAATTTCTCTTTCTGATTTTTCATTGTTAGTATATAGAAATGCAAGTGCTTTCTGTGTATTGATTTTGTATCCTGCAACTTTGCTGAAGTCACTGATTAGCTCTAGTAATTTTCTGATAGTATCTTTAGGATTTTCTGTGTACAGTATCATGGAATCTGCAAACGGTGAGAACTTTACTTCTTTTCTGATCTGGATTCCTTTTATTTCTTTTTCTTCTCTGATTGCTGTAGCTAGGGCTTCCAGAACTATGTTGAATAATACTGGTGAAAGTGGACACCCTTGTCGTGCTCCTGATCTTAGGGGGAATGCTTTCAGTTTTTCACCATTGAGAATAATGTTTGCTGTAGATTTATCATATATGGCCTTTACTATGTTGAGGTAGGTTTCTTCTATGCCTATTTTCTGGAAGAGTTTTAATCATAAATGGGTGCTGAATTTTGTCAAGGCTTTTTCTGCTTCTATTATCATATGCTTTTTATCTTTCAATTTGTTAATATGGTGTATCACATTGATTGATTTGTGTATATTGAAGAATCCTTGCATCCCTGGAATAAACCCAACTTGATCATGGTGCATGAGCTTTTTGATGTGTTGCTGAATTCTGTTTGCTGAAGTTTTGTTGAGGATTTTTGCATCTATGTTCTTCGGTGAAGTTGGCCTGTAGGTCTCTTTTTTGTGTGTTATCTTCGTCTGGTTTTGATATCAGGGTGATGGTGGCCTTGTAGAATGAATTTGGAAGTGTCCCTTCCTCTGCAATTTTTTGAAAGAGTTTTAGAAGGATAGGCATTAGCTCTTCTCTAAATGTTTGATGGAATTCTCCTGTGAAGCCATCTGGTCCTGGGCTTTTGATTTTGGGGGAGATTTTTGATCGCAGCTTCAATTTCAGTGCTTGTAATTGGGTTGTTCATAATTTCTATTTCTTCCTGGTTCAGTCTTGGAAGATTGAGCTTTTCTAAGAATCTGTCCATTTCTTCCAGGGTATCTATTTTATTGCCATATAGCTGTTCATGACAGTCTCTTATAATCCTTTGTATTTCTGCACTGTCTGTGGAAACCTCTCCTTTTTCATTTCTAATTTTGTTGATTTGATTCTTCTCTCTTTTTTTCTTGATGAGTCTGGCTAAAGCTTTGTCAATTTTGTTTATCTTCTTGAAGAACCAGCTTTTAGTTTTATTCATCTTTACTATTGTTTCTTTCATTTCTTTTTCATTAATTTCTGCTTGGATCTTTATGATTTCTTTCCTTCTACTAATTGGGAGGGGGGGGTGTTCTTTTTCCAGTTGTTTTAGGTGTAAAGTTAGGTTGTCTGTTCAATGTTTTTATTGTTTCTTGAGGTAGGATTGTATTGCCATAAACTTCTCTCTTAGGGCTGCTTTTCACTGCATCCCATAGGATTTGAGTTGTCATGTTTTCATTGTCATTTGTTTCCAGAAATTTTTCTATTTTCCTTCTGATTTCTTCAGTAACCTGTTGGTTATTTAGAAACAGCTTGTTTGGTCTCCATGTTTTTGTGTTTCTTACACTTTTTTCTTGTAATTGATACCTAGTCTTATAGCATTGTGTTCAGAGAAGATACCTGATATGATTTCAATTTTCTTAAATTTTCCGAGGTTTGATTTGTGATCCAAGATGTGGTCTATCCTGGAGAATGTTCCTTGTGCACTTGAGAAGATGGTGTATTCTTCTGCATTTGGATGGAGTGTCCTGAAGATATCAGTGAGATCTGTCTTATCTAATGTATCATTTGAGACATGTGTTTCCTTACTAATTTTCCATCTTGATGATCTGTCCATTGGTGTGAATGGGGTGTTAGAGTCTCCTACTATTATTGTGTTACTATCAATTTCTCCTTATATGTCTGTTATGAAAGAAATCAAGACATAAACAGATGGAGAGATGTTCCATATTGCTGGGTAGAAAGAATCAATACTGTGAAAATGACTATACTACCAAGTGCAATCTACAGATTTAATGTGATCCCTATCAAATTACCAATGGAATTTTTCACAGAACTAGAACAATAAATTTCACAGTTCTTATGAAAACACAAAAGACCCCAAATAGCCAAAGCTACTCGAAAAAAGCTATGAGAAAAGAAGAATGGAGCTGGAAGAATCAACCTTCCTGACTTCAGATTATACCACAAAGCCACAGTCATCAAGACAGTATGCTACTGCTGTACCATGCTGATATACACACCAATGGAACCAGATAGAAAGAAAGCCCAGAAATAAACCCATGCACCTATGTGTACCTTATTTTTGACAAAGGAGGCAAGAATATACAATGGGGCAAAGACAGCCTCTTCAATAAATGGTGCTGGGAAAACTGTACAGCTACATGTAAAAGAATAAAATTAGAACACTTCCTAACACCATTCACAAATATAAATTCAAAGTGGCTTAAAGATCTAAATGTAAGACCAGAAACTATAAAACTCTTAAAGGAAAACATAGGCAGAACACTTGATGACATAAATCAAAGCAAAATCCTCTATGACCCAGCACCTAGGGTAATGAAAATAAAAACAAAAGCAAACAAATGGGACCTGCCGGGGTCCGGCCCCAGTGGATCCAGGGAATTCGAAGCAGGGACGGCGTCGGCGAGGATCAGGAAACAATTGCTTAATTAAACGCTAATTAAGGATATAAAGAGTGGTTAAATAAGGATAGCTCAGTGAGAAAATTTAGTGGAGAAAAGAGGCTGAATAACTTGGTTTACATGGAAAGCTAATAAAATTCTAAAATAAGGAATTTGTGTCACCTACGTAGGCTGCAGGCGTCCTCCCATTCTCCTGAAGGAGAGGAGACACTAAGGCCTCCCCGGTCAGATCTTAGAAGCCCAGGCATAATTAGTAGGCTTGACGAGCCTCCACGTCCAAGATGGGAATTTAGCCGGAAAGTGAGAGAAAGAACGACATGGCGAGACCAAGCTTCTGTGAACAAGGCCCGCACTTTTTTTTTCCAAAGTAGTTTTTATACCTTAAGTTATGCATAGAGGATAATGGGGGAAGGGGTAGAGTCAGCAGTAAGCCAGGCTTTCTTCCTGCAAACTTACCATATGCAAAAGTTTAGGTGATTTGCATCATCTTCTGGCCAGGAGGCCTGTTAACATTTTAAGATCCTTTCTTCAGAAAACTTATTTTTCTCTAAAGGTGATTATTCTAAAGTCAGGCGCCACCCTCTGAAAGCATTAGATAAAGTTGCATTCCTACAGAGCAAAGGTGTGGTGGGCTATAACAAGAAAAAGAATTAACTCAAGGGTCCAAGGTTACAAACATTAAAGCTACTATTTACATTCCTATACACCAATTATATTAATCAATACACTGCCAGGGACACAGCAAGTAAGGGATATGGAAACTTAGCAGCAAACATTGGCCCAACAAGTGAAAAACCCTTCACCAATACAATTTCTAATCAATCTTTTAACTGCTCAAAGGAATCTGTATTCAAACAGTTTAGAACATCTCATGCCTCTCACGGTTGTGAACTAAAACACTCTCATCACGCCCAGGAACTTTATTAACTGGAGCTGTAATTTAACTCTTTTTCAGAGAGAGGTGGTGGGGGACAGCCCCCCGTAAAGTCGGAGGTGTAGGTGAGAGCACAAAGCAGTAAAGTAGGCAGACTCTGGTTTTGGGGGTAGATGCTCGAGAATTTCCAGGGGGACTCCTGAGGCTCGATCCCGCCTTTGCGTATGCCCAGCATCCTTCCTCATGACCTTTGCCATGGGCGGAGTTCCTCACGCTGGCTCTCTGCATGTCCTTCTTATTAATTTCTTAAAACAGCCAGATGCAGCTCAGTCACGAGCTTCTGAATGTTCTGCCAAAGAATCCTGACAATACAAGAAAGAATGATTATGAGAAGATTAGACAGAATGTTTTTTTCCAGAAATAAAGTTAGAGAAGGTGTGAAGAAAGTCAATAGCTGCTCCAGCAGCAGTAAAATCCAGTTGAGAGTGTTCCAAGGTCTGTATTTGATTATGAAGTTTCCTTAAGTCCAGGCCAATGTCAGAGCTGTTCCAAACACCTGAAGTGTGATTTTTAATTTTCTCCCATTCATAATCTGTCTCGTTTACCTTCAAAGATGTCACGCATATCCACTGGTAATCAGCGTGGCATGACAGAGCCATTTTCACTTTTAAAGCCTGTAACTCAGTCCCAATATGCATTATTGCCTCTTCCAAGGCATCTACCCTCATCTCCAACTTTTTATCTATAGCTTCCTGTGTTGCTAGAGTTAGAGAAACATTTTTAGACATGGTATCAACATATTGGGCAGTATGCACTTGTTGAGTCAATGACATTGCTGCCACAGTAACAGAAGTAATTGCTGCTATTAAAGCTGCTATTCCCAGGATAAGCAAGCCCACAAACCCTCGCGATCGCATTAAATCCTGCAGTTGTTGTTATACAGCAAGATCAAAATTATCATATCAATAAGTGGTTACATCATAAGATAAGGTGGACGTTGTAACACTACAAAGGAGCAAACATTATATTGAGGGTTTAAACAAGATGAGAGCATGCATTGTTCACAAGTCACTACATTAGATCCACCTGAATAATTCATACGTACATTGAGTTTCTTGGAGTCATTAGTAAAAAGAAAAACATAAGGTGAGGTTAGACAAGCTAAAACATAATAAGTAGAATTATTTTCTGGTTGGAGTCCGCGCTGCAGCAGCCCCATCAGTCTAGCTGGGATCTCGATGTTTATCTTGCCACCCCTGCCGGCGGGCACCGCCCCCGCTCCCTCGCTGAACTGGCCTAGGGCTCAGCGGCGGCCAAGCGAGCGCAGACAGACGCTGGCGGGGCTACCAGCTGCGAGCGCTGTGCGCTGGGCCCCGGCAGCCATGCTGGTCCTGCCCGCGGCTCCCCACGCGCAGCTGCTCCGTGCTCCGAGGGCAGGGGCCCCTCCTCTTTTGTGACCAAAGCAATAGGGGAACCGGATGTCTGGGGGACAGCAACATGGCGAATCCGCCTGTGCGGGATCTAAATTGGAGAATCTGTGTCCTGTGGAAAAATACAAGCACATCCTCCACCACTAGTTAATAATGGGTCAGGATCCTTCCATTGTCCAGAGAGGTGGTCCTTCCATTTCACCAGCGGCTTTGTATCTTGTTGTTTCAGATGAATCAGCATTTAGGTTATTTATTACAAAGAGAGCATGTTGTAAGATCTGATGGGGGGAACTATACTTAAATTCCCCTTCCTTTAACTTTTGAATTTGTATTTTTAATGTTTGGTGTGCTCTATCTACTATAGCTTGTCCCTGGGGATAATAAGGGATGCCCGTGTTATGTTTTATTTGAAATTTTATACAAAATTTTTGGCATCTGGAATAGGGAACTGTTTGTATCTAACAGGGAAAATAACTGGGTGTCTAGATATAAAATTTAACAAAACATTGGAGGGTAAATGATGCAAAAATTTGACCACAACAGTTTTCTATAGCAATCTGTCAATTTTCATCAAACATTAGAAGAGCATCAAGTTGTTCCTTATTATATGGAATTACAATTTCTGATGGCTCTTTACCAAATAATTCAATGGTCCCCTTTTTTCCTTTAATATCAAAGTAGCTATCAATCCTGGAAAAGAAGCCGCTACTTTTTTAGCTTGGGCGGGGACATGGACCCATTTTAGGGGGCCGTTTTGCCATAAAACCAATTTTTTGTCTGGCTACCCCAATTACACCTATGGGGGTTTTATGGCAAAGGAATTGTCAAGTACTTGTCAATTTAATTTTTTAAATTTTTAAAATTTACATTTTAACAACATAAATTTAGGCATATGGTAATTTAGGTCTATTGTTTAGTTTATGTCTCTGTATAAATTTAAATAATAAATGTATAACCTCCTTATCTCATTTTGGTATACAGATATACATAAATGCAAAATTTATTTATATATGTATTTATATATGGCAACAAGTATAAACTTATTGACATATAATATATATAAATCAATATACTTGAGTTAATCTTTATAATTAAAATATTAATTAATATATATTACAGCAATACAACACATACACAGCTAATACCAACCAACACAAACCAATGTACTGCAATAATACATGTCACACATATATAATATAATTATACAGTATATAGAACATATATCATCACAGCACATCAATCCACACCAATTAATATCAGCCACACACACATTATATTACTGCAATATATATTTAATTATACAGTATATATATAATATGCATATATAGTATACATATTAACTTATATACAAATTAATTAAGTATAGATATATAAACAGAATCAGGTATACTTAATTATATTTTATTTATACCCATACCTAATTAGGCAAACTGTAATTAGGTAAATATATTTATATTATGTATTTATAACAATATACAAAATATACTGCCTGTTGATAACTAAAGCTTTTGCACAGCAAAGGAAACTATAAACAAGGTGTAAAGACAACCCTCAGAATGGGAGAAAATAACAGCAAATGAAACAACTGACAAAGGATTAATTTCCAAAATATAGAAGCAGCTCATACAACTCAATACCAGAAAAACAAACAGCCCAATCAAAAAGTGGGGAAAAGACCTAAACAGACATTTCTCCAAAGAAGACATACTGATGGCTAACACATTCAAAGATGCTCAACATCACTCATTCTTAGAGAAATGCAAATCAAAACTACAATGAGATGTCACTTCACAGCAGTCAGAATGGCCCTCATCAAAAAGTCTACAAATAATAAACACTGGAGAGGGTGTGGAGAAAAGGGAACACTCTTGCACTGTTGGTGTGAATGTAAATTGATACAGCCACTGTGGAAGACAGTATGGAGATTCCTTTAAAAACTAGGAATAAAACCACCATATGACCATCAATCCCACTCCTAGGCATATACCCTGAGGAAACCAAAATTGAAAGAGACACATGGATCCCATTGTTCATTGCAGCACTATTTACAACGGCTAGAACATGGAAACATCTAGCATAGCCAGAACATCAACAGATGAATGGATAAAGCAGTGGTGGTCCATATACACCCAGAACATTACTCAGCCATACAAAGGAACACCTTTGAGTCAGTTCTAATGAGGTGGATGACCTAGAACCTATTCTGCAGAGTGAAGTGAGTCAGAAAGAGAAAGATAAATACTGTATTCTAATGCATATATGTGGAATCTAGAAAAATGGTACTGAAGAATTTATTACCAGGGCAACAATGGAGAGATAGACATAGAGAATAGACTTATGGACATGGGGAAAGGGGAGGAGAGGGTGAGATGTATGGAAAGAGTAACATGGAAACTTACATTACCATATGTAAAATAGACAGCCAATGGGAATTTGCTGTATGTCTCAGGAAACTCAAACAGAGGCTCTGTATCAACCTAGAGGGGTGGGATGGGAGGGAGATGGGAGGGAGTTTCAAAAGGGAGGGGTTATATGTATACCTATGGCTGATTCATATTGAGGTTTGACACAAAACAGCAAAATTCTGTAAAGCAATTATCCTTCAATAAAAATTAATTTTAAAAAATCAGAGCAAAAATCAGTGATATGGAACATAGGAAATTAATAGAAAAAAATCAAAGAAACTCCAAAGCTGTTTTTTTTTTGCAAAAATCAATAAAATTGATAAACTTCAGGGAAAGTTAACTCTCAGACTTAACTAAAGAGAGAAAACACAAATTACTAATATCAGAAGAGAAAGAGGGGACATCACTATTGATTCCATGGACATTAAAAGGATAACAAATACTAGGAGCAATTCTGTGCCCACAAGTCTGATAGCTTAGATGAGATGAACCAATTTCTTGAAACACACAATCTATCAAAACTCACATAAAGAGAAACATATAATCTAAATAGTCCTATATCTGTTAAATAAGCTGAATCAATAATTAATACTCTTCTAATACAAAAAAGCACCAGGTCCAAATGGGTTGCCTGGTAAATTGTATCATTTAAGAAAGAAAGTTTACAAATTCTCTACAATCTCTTCCAGAAAATAGAAGTAAAGTAAATATTCCTAACTCATTTATTTCCTTAATACCAAAACTAGATAAAGACATTGTAAGTAAAGAAAATTAGACTAAGATCACTCATGAACACAGATGCAGAAATATTCAACAAAATATTAGCAAATGAAAGTCAACAGTATATAAAAAGATTATGCACTTCAAAAAAGTGACATTTATTCCAGGTATACAAAGCTTGTTCAACATTTGAAAATAAGTCAATGTAACTTATCACATCAATGGTCTTTCCCAATGACTCAGAGGCAAAAATCCACCTGTCTTGCAGGAGACGTGGGTTCAGCCCCTGGGTTGGGAAGATCCCCTGGAGAAAGAAATGGCAACCCACTCCAGTATTCTTGCCTGGGAAATCCTACGGGTGGAGGAGCCTGGCAGCCTACAGTCCATGGGATCACAAAAGACTTGGACACAACCTGGCAACTAAACAATAACAACAAATCACATCAACAGGCTGAAGAAGAAAAACTACATTCTCACATAAAGTAGATGCAGAAAACGTATTTAATAAAACCCAACTCCCATTCATGATAAAAACTCTCAACAAAGTAGGAATGCAGGAGACCTTCCTAATTTAATAAAGAAAACCTGGGGGGAAGAAACCTACAGCCAGTATTATACTTATTGGTCAGAAACTAGGTGCTTTACTGCTAAGATCAGAAACAAGGTAAGGATGTCACCTCTCACCACTCCTATTTAGCATCATATTGGAAGTCCTAGCTAATGCAACAAGACAAGGAAAGAAAAGGAACACAGATTCGGAATGAATAAATGAAGCTGTCTTTTTCACAAATGACATCATTGCCTATGTAGAAAATCCCAAAGAATCAACAACAACAAAAGATCTCTTGAAACCAATAAGTGATTACAGCAAAGTTACAGGAAACAAGCTTAGTATACAAAACTCAATTGTTTTCTTATATACCAGCAACAAACAATTGAGACTGAAAAATAAAAACACAAAATACCACTAACATTAGCACAAAAAAAACCCATAAACTACTAGATGTAAATCTATAAATCAAAACAAAATATATACAAGATCTGTATGAGGAAAGCTACTGAAGTCTGATGAATGAAACCAAAGGAGAACTAAATAAATGGAGAGATATCCTATGTCCATGGATAGGAATACTTGATAAAGTCAAGATGTCAGTTCTTTCCCAATTAACCTATGGATTCACTGCAATCCCAATTTAAATCTCAGCAAATTATTATCTGGATGTGGACAAATTGATTATAAGATCTGTATATGGAGAAACAAAAGATGCAGAACAGCCCACACAATATTGAAAAAGAAGAAGCAGATCAGAGAACTAATACCACCAGACTTCACAACTTACTAGACATCTACAGTAATCAAGACCACATGATATTGGCAAAGAAATAGACTAATCGATCAGTGAAACAAAATAGAGAACCCAGAAATAGACCCTCATAAATACAGTCAACTGATCTTTGACAGTTGAGGAGCAAAAGCAATTCATATTAGTCTTTTCAGCAAATGTTGCTGGAACAACTGACTATCCACAGGCAAAAAAAGTGAGTCTGGATGCTAATCTTACACCTCTCACAAAAATTAACTCAAAATGGATCATAGATGTAAATGAAAAATGCAAAACTATAAAACTTATAGGAGATAAATAGGAGAAAATCTTGGTAACCTTCAGTTTAGACATAACACCAAAAGCATAAATCAAGAAAGGAAAATTTTGATAAGTGAGTTTTTATTAAAATTAAAAACTTCTGCTCTGAGAAAGACACTGTTAAGAAAATGAGAAGATAGGAAAATGAGAAGACTGGGAGACAATATTTGCAAACCACTTATCTGATAAAAGACTAGAATCTAAAATTTACAAAAGGTTCTTAAAATTCACCATAAGAAAACAAATGAAGCAATTTTTAAAAAGCAATAAAAGATAGCAATAAGCACTTCACCAAGTTTAATTAGACAGATAACAAATAAGCATGTGAAAAAATATTTCACCTTTTATGTCATCAGGGAAATGCAAATTAAAAGAACGAAATTATTGCTGTTCAGTCTCTAAGTCATGTCAGACCTTTTGTGACCTCATGGACTGCAGTGCACCAGGCTCCCCTGTCCTCCACTATCTCCCAGAGTTTGTCCAGATTCATGTCCATTGAGTTAGTAATGCTCTATAACCATCTGATGCTCTCCTACCCCTTTCTCCTCCTGCCCTCAATCTTTCCCAGTATCAGGGTCTTTCCCAATGAGTTATCTCTTCTCACCAGGTGGCCAAAGTATTGGAACTTCAGCTTCAGCATCAGTCCTTCCAATGAATATTCAGGGTTGATTTCCCGTAGGATTGACTGGTTTGATCTCCTTGCAGTCCAAGGGACTCTCAAGAGTCTTATCCAGCACCACAATTTGAAAGTATCAATTCTTCGGCTCTCAGCCTTCTTTTTGTGGTCCAACCCTCATATCCACACATGGAAAAACCACAGCTTTGACGATATGGACCTTTGTCAGCAAAGTGATGCCCCTGCTTTGTGATGCATTGTCTAGGTGTGTCATAGCTTTTCTTCCAGGAGAAAGCGTCTTTTAATTTTGTGGCTGCAGTCACCACCTGCCGTGATTTTGGAGCCCAAGAAGATAAAATCTGCCACTGTTTCCACTTTTTCTCCTTCCATTTGCCAGGAAGTGATGAGACCGGATGTCATGATCTTAGTTTTTTTTTTAATGTTGAGTTTCAAGCCAACTTTTTCACTCTCCTCTTTCACTCTAATGAAGAGGCTCTTCAGTTCCTCTTCACTTTCTGCCATTAGAGTGGTATCATCTGCATATCTGAAGCTGTTGATATTTCTCCTGGCAATCTTGATTCCAGCTTGTGATTCATCCAGCCCAGCATTTCACATGGTGTACTCTGTACAGAAGTTAAATAAGCAGGGTGACAATATACAGCTTTGTTGTATTTCTTTCCCAATTTTGAACCAGTCAGTTGTTCCATGTCCTAATTGTTGCTTCTTGACCTGCATATAGATTTCTCAGGAGGCAGGTAACGTGGTCTGGCATTTTCATCTCTTTGAGAATTTTCCACAGTTTATTGTGATCCACACAGTCAAAGGCTTTAGCATAGTCAATGAAGCAGAAGTAGATGTTTCTCTGGAATTACCTTGCTTTCTCTATGATCCAACGAATGTTGGCAATTTGATCTCTGGTTCTTCTTCTGCCTTTTTAAATCCAACTTGTACATCTGGAAGTTCTCAGTTCACATACTGCTAAAACCTGGCTTGAAAGATTTTGAGCATAACCTTATGAGCATGTGAAATGACTGCAATCATATGGTAGTTTCAACATTCTTTAATATTGCTCTTCTTTGGGATTGGAATGAAAACTGACCTTTTCCTGTCCTGTGGCCACTGCTGAGTTTTCCAAATTTGCTGGCATGTTGACTGCAGCACTTTAATAGCACCATCTTTTAGGATTTTAAATAGCTCAGCTGGAAACCCATCACCTCCACAGGCTTTATTCATTAAAAAAACGAGATCAGATCACATCAGTCACTCAGTCGTGTCCGACTCTTTGCGACCCCATGAATCGCAGCACACCAGGCCTCACTGTCTATCACCAACTCCCGGAGTTCACTCAGACTCACATCCATCAAGTCAGTGATGCCATCCAGCCATCTCATCCTCTGTCATCCCCTTCTCCTCCTGCCCCCAATCCCTCCCAGCATCAGAGTCTTTTCCAATGAGTCAATTCTTTGCATGAGGTGGCCAAAGTACTGGAGTTTCAGCTTTAGCATCATTCCTTCCAAAGAAATCTCAGGGCTGATCTCCTTCAGAATGGACTGGTTGGATCTCCTTGCAGTCCAAGGGACTCTCAGGAGTCTTCTCCAACACTACAGTTCAAAAGCATCAATTCTTCGGCGCTCAGCCTTCTTCACAGTCCAACTCTCACATCCATACATGACCACTGGAAAAACCATAGCCTTGACTAGACGGACCTTTGTTGGCAAAGTAATGTCTCTGCTTTTGAATAGGCTATCTAGGTTGGTCATAACTTTCCTTCCAAGGAGTAAGCGTCTTTCAATTTCATGGCTGCAGTCACCATCTGCAGTGATTTTGGAGCCCAGAAAAATAAAGTCTGACACTGTTTCCACTGTTTCCCCATCTATTTCCCATGAAGTGATGGGACCAGATGCCATGATCTTTGTTTTCTGAATATTGAGCTTTAAGCCAACTTTTTCACTCTCCTCTTTCACTGTCATCAAGAGGCTTTTGAGTTCCTCTTCCCTTTCTGATACTACTATACAAATGTTGTTGTTGTTTAGTTGCTGTGTCTGACTCTACTGACCTAATAGACTGTAGCCAACCATGCTCCTCTGTCCACAGGATTTTCCAGGCAAGAATACTGGAGTGGGTAGCCATTTCATTCTCCAGGGGATCTTCCCAACCCAGGGATCAAACCTACATCTTATGCATAAGCAAGCAGATTGTTTACCTCTGAGCCATTTGGGAAGCCCATTCAAACATTAAAATGTCCAAAATCCAGAGCACTGACCTCACTGAACATTGGCGAGGATGTGAAGCAGCAGAAACTCTCATTCATTGCTGGCAAGAATGCAAAATGGTGCAGCCACTTTGGAAGAACTTGGCAGTTTCTTATAAAAGCAAATATAGACTTGCCATACAATTCAGCAGCTACCCCCCTCAGTATTTATCCAAATAAGGGGAAAACTTATGTCCACATAAAAACGTGCTCAGCAATGCTTTTAGCAGGTTTTTGTTTTTTTGCAGTATAGTTAATCACATTGTTGTATTTGTTTCTGGTGTACAGCAAAATGAGTCAGTTATACATACATACATATATTCTTTTTCTTATCTTTCTCCTTATAATTTATTACAATTCTATTCATTGTAGTTTCCTGTGCCTCGCAGTAGGACTGTGCTGTTTTAGCAGCTTTGTTCACGATGGGAAGAAACTTGGACGTCCTTCAGTAGGTGAGTGGAGAAGTAAGCTGTGGTACAGATACTGGGAATTGTTCAGCTCTAAAAATAAATGAGCGGTCAAGCCTCCAAAAGACATGGAGGAACCTTAGATGCATGTTTTTAAGTGAAAGTAGCCAATCTGAAGAGGCTGCAAACTCTTTGAGTCAACTTCATGCCATTCTGGGAAAGGCGAAACTCATGACAGTGAGCCACGAACGTCAGTGAACAATGACATGGGCTCCTCAGTTTTAACAACGTGCCACCGTGAAACGAGGTGTTAACACAGGGAAGTGTGTGGAAGCGCGACGCATATAGCAACTCTGTACTTCCCTATGAACATGCGCGGCTCTAAAAAATAAAGTCTGTTTACAAGACCACAACCTTCCAGGGGAACACCCGAGGGCAGGTCTCTCCCCAGATGTTTCTAAAGGCCCCCTGGCCACAGGGCTGAGAGTGACGTCAGACATCGGAGACAGCTCAGCTCATCACGTCAGTGTGTGAGCCCAAAGACCAACACAGCTCTGATCAAGTCCCCGTGTTTAAATCGAGGGGCTGGACCATCTGCAGGGTGTGTGACCCCGAGGCCCGTGCAAGTCCCAGCTCCGGGCTGAGTCGCAGCAGGGCCCGAGGGAGGCATTCTCAGAGGTGAGGGGCCCGGGGTTCAGCACCCCCTTCTCCAGGACGGACTCTGGAGCGCTTCCGCACCGCAAACCGAGCGGAGCTCAGCCCTCGTCCTCCGCGGGGGCAGGCCGGCTGAGCCTGGCCGCCCGCCCGCAGAGTCCCCGGAGGACGCTGTCCTGGCAGCCGCCGCTTCCCCGTTTGGCAAAGCACAGGATGGGCTTGTGTCCTCATTAGCCTGAGGAGGACCATCTGAGAGTCTCCTGCCTGAGAGGACCGTCTAGGGAGGGAGGCTGATCCCAACCAAAGGACAGCCTCTGGGAGTAGTAGGCGTCCTGAGAGGCGGCCTCGCTCCAGGCCGACGGGGGCGCCGGTCAGGAGGGGCCCCAGCTCTGCCAGGAAGTGGGGCTGCCTGACCCCTCACCCGCCGTCTGAGCCTGGGGGACCCCCAAGCCTCAAAATGGGCAGAGGTGAAGCAGGAAAGAAAAGACACCGCCCGCCCCAACCCTGCCCACTGCTGCCCAGCGCTCTGTCTGCGTTCCGGCCCTCCTCCAGACTCAGAGCCTTCCCTTCCGCCGACAGAGGACAAAGCTCCCTAACCTCAGGCTCGGGGCCTGATCCAGAACCGGGCTGCAGGAGAGACTTTTGAATCTAAAGAAAGTGGGGCACTTTGCCATCCAAGTGCTGGGCTTTTTCATAGCTGGAAAGGAAAGCATCACCAGCAAAGGGCCCAGGACTGCAGACATCGTGGCAGGGGTGCAGTTGTAAGGGAGCTTGGCCTAATTAATCCCCTCACAGGACAATTCGGTTATGGTTGAAAACAGGAGGGGCTGGAAACCACCCGGGGCAAATGAGCCGGTCAAGCAGGTCCCTGACCTGTCCTGAGGCCTGAGCGCAGACTGCCAGTGTTGGCCTGGGCAGCAGAGAGCCCCCACAGGGTCACAGGGGCACACCCCCGAGGCAGCACGTCACATCTATATACTTGGAAAATGTGTGTGAAGGCTTTCCCGGGCTGGTATTTGATTTTATCTTCACCAGCATTTTGAGAAGTAGGCTGAGCACATATTAGGAATTCGACCAGAGCCTGGGGATCTAACTCAGTCTGACATTATAAGCACACATGCAGCACCCGTTCTGTGCTGCAGGCAGCCGTGCTGCTGTGGCACCCGGGAGCCGGGGTGCCCTATGCCTACGGGAACCAGGACGCAGCAAAGAAACATGCTCTAAGTCTGCTTCCAGGAAACCAGGAGGCATGGGCCAGGGGCCAAGCTCCGGAGAGTGCTCCCTGCCACCTTGATCAGAGACTTCCAGCCAGCAGCATCTTCGACTCCCCTGGCTTTTTTAGCAGGAGGAAGAAGTAAACTTTTTACTGAAGTCTAGTCTCCCAGCTTTCAAAGGACAGAAAAAGAGGGACGCAGGTGACCCCTACGTTTCTTTGTAGGTACGAGTTAAAAATGCACCTGGGGGTGGGGGCGTGTCCCCTCCCCCCAAGCAGATCTAGATGGAACAGAAGGACCAGGCGGCCTCAGAGAGTCACGTGGTTGCGAAGCTTCTACCCCCCCCCTTTGAACAAAATATAAGGTAACAGCGTGGCACATATTTCTGAAGCAACTCCACTTGCTCCTGATTGCAAAGGCCTGCAGCTTCCCTCACTGAAAAAGTAGGTTTCCAGGCTTCTGGCGTGCAGGCTGGCACACCAGGAGCCAGCTAGCTTCCACCAACAGACAAAGCTCAGCCTGGACACCCAAGGACGCAGCAGAGTGGGAGTGGTGACAGGCAAAGGTGTCCAGGCAGGAGGGTGGGGAAGGCAACTGAAAACGGTCTCACTGGCCTGGCCCCTCCTGGGGCCTCAGAACACAGGCAAGCAGGTGCCGGGGCTCCGAGCCACGTGGTCCAAGTCGGGAGGCATGGGTCAGGTCCTGGAAACCAGGGCCCAGGAGACCATGGGCATCAGCATAGCCCCGCCAGGGGGCTGCCACGCCTCAGGGCACCAGTGCCAGGTGTCTAGAGACAGGACCACCCACCCCACCGCATCAGACACCCACAGAGGGGCCCCTCTGCCCACCAGCCCTGAGGACACACAGACCTCCCCCTGCAAGGGGAAGTGAGAAAAATCCTGAAAGAATGGGCATTCACCCAGGAGAAACAGAGTAACCTTCAACTGACATATGTAAGTACCACCCATCCCAACATCAGTTTTGAACAAGAACAGTAAGTCAGAATATAAAGAACCTAGTGCTGTGCGTTCGCAACGTGTTAACATTTTCAGTCCTGTGTGATTCAGGTTTTACTATCCACGGACTGAAGACTGTTTTTCAGGCCTTCAGGCCTCCCAAGGTGACCCTCTTCCTTACACAGCCCTGGGCCTCAGGCTTCTGCCCAGGCGCTCCCTGCGATGGAGATGCCTGCCCCACCATCCCTGTCTCTCACTCTCCACTGTGTTTCATTTTCACATTCACTTCTCTGGGCCCCTCCTCCTCCCATTTGTCTGCATCTTGTACTTATCACACTTTTTCTCCACATCAACCCCCCCTTCTCTGGACCACAAACTCCTGCAGAGGGAGACCATGTGTCTTGCTTGCACCAGAAGCAGTTAATGTTTACAGCATGGTATTTACATTCCCATAAATGGTCTACATTCTCAGCAACCCTCTAGGTGAGGGGCAGGTGTCAGCTTTCTCATTTACAAGGGCACTTGGTCCAAAGTTCACGGCTTGTCCAGCTTCAAATAGTGAGTAAAAAAATGTCTGTCAAGTTGGATCCAGAATGGTTAAGTTTCCAGATCCCAAGCTGCATACCCCGAGTCCAGATCCTGTCTCTACTACTGATCCCCCCACCCCCCACAGACAGAAGGACAGACAGTAGGTGATAATGACCAACAGACGACGATTGATAGATGATCGGCGGAGGACAGAAAAAAAGAAAATTCCCGGCTTCATTTTTCATTTCTAGCGCTTTTCCATTTGCTGAGTAACAACCAGCTCTTAGGCTCGGCTGCTCCTTGCGAAGTTCTGAGACAGGTGTGGGATGAGGCGGGATCTCAGGCCCCGGCCGCTCCTGCCCAGCGTCCAACTCTGCGGCCCCAGCAGCTGAGGGGAGGGGGCCGGCGGGAGGGGGCAAAGAATGACCTACCCAGCTTGACGTGGGTCTCCCGGCATCAGGACGCCCTCCAAATGCCTTCTGATTTTTCAGTTGCCCCAACCAACCCACTTGCCCTTTCTGCCAACTTCTCGAGGGTCTTGTTTAACAGGGAGGACACAGTAGGTGCAAAGGCCGGGAGCCCGGGTCTCCGATAAGGTGGGTCGCTCCGGAGTCGCTCCTCTGGCATCTCCGCTGGGAGCTGGGCCGCACAGGGACTCCACCTGTGCGGACCCGTCACCCGCGGATTAGAGGCGGTGGAGGGAGCGAAGGCTGGGGGTCGCCAGGGAGAGGCAGGGGCGCGGGGAAGTGGGTACAAGCGCCTGGGGGCGGGCGGCCGAAAGGAGTGCGGGTGGCGGGGGGCGGTTGCGGAACGTGGGGCGGAGACCCAGGCGGCGAAGCCAGTGCGAGGGGAGGGGAGAGACGGAGAGGCGGGGGCGGGGGGCGCGGGGTGGGGACGGAGTTGGGGGAAGGAGCGGGGGCGGAGCCGGGGCGCCGGGCGCAACCTCGGCGGACCGCCGACCCGGAGACCGCTGCCGGGCCCCGCGCACAGACCTCGGAGCGCGGAGCCGACCCTGGGGCCGCGTCGCTGCGCACGGGCGGCCCGGCCCATGTCCGCGCAGCGGAGCCGGGATGAGGGCGCCCGCGCTGCTGCCGCCCGCGCTGCTGACCTGCTGCGGCTGGCTGCTCGCCCCGGTGAGTGCGCTCGGACCCGCGCCCTCACGACCCGCCGCGCCGACCGTCCCCGGAGGGAGCGCCCCGGGCGCCCGGCTTTATTGCACCTCCGGGTCCCGCGCGGGGCTGGGCCGAGGCGCGGAGATCGGCGCTGGTCCCGGGAGCGCGGGGATCGAGCTGGTCCCGGGGGCACGGGGATCGGGGCTGGTCCCGGGGGCGCGCGGATCGGGGCTGGTCCCGGGGCCGTGGGGATCGGGGCTGGTCTGGTCCCGGGGCCGCGGGGATCGGGGCTAGTCCCGGGGCTCGGGGATCGGGGCTGGTCCCGGGGCTCGGGGATCGGGGCTGGTCCCGGGGCCGCGGGGATCGGGGCTGGTCCCGGGGCTCGGGGATCTGGGCTCGGGGATCGGGGCTGGTCCCGGGGGTTCGGGGATCGGGCTGGTCCCGGAGGCGCGGGGATCGCGGCTGGCCCGGGGGTTCCACCCGCCCTCCGAGCTCGCTGGAGGGCACAAGCCTGCCGGGGACTCTGGATCCCCCCGCAGAGCGCGAAGAACCGAAGCCCCAGCCCGGCCCGGTGTAAGACCCGGCTGGGAAGATGCGTTCGCACGGTCTGCTCCGGCGTCCCGGGTTTGCTGGGACCGGAACCCAGTGCCTTGCTCGACGCCCTTCGTAGCGGAGCGGGTCCGGGGCCCTGGCGCCCCCTCTGGAGTTGGGGACTGGGCTGCGGTCACCTGCGCAGGCTTCTCCTTTCAGAGGGAAATTGGAGTTTGCCTTATCATAAAACACTTTCCTTTCCACCTGCTAGTACCGGTTATGCTTTTTGTTTGTTTTAGTGTGTGTCAGGGAGACGTGATGTGGCTAACCAAAGTTTCCTTTGGAAATAGACTGCTTTGATTTGTTACCATTATTTAAGAGCACCGGAGGAGGTCATATGCTGGGTGGAAGTTTGTTGAATGAATGCATTTATAGACTATTTAATTCTTCCTCTTATGCGAAGACACTTAAACCGTAAGCCCCATTTCCTGCTTCCCTCCCGCAGCCTGGAGCCAGTTTGGGTGTGCGAGCTTACGCACTTCACACCGCGGCCAGATCACCGTCTCTATTGACTCATATCCCCTCTTAAGGTTGCAAAGCCAGGGATGGAGCTATTTAGGGAAAGTCGTCTGTGCTGAGGGTGTTTCTCCTCTGCACCTAGCCCACCCCTCAGAGGGGCCAACCCCTCCTCAGAGTGAAGGCGAAGGATGCCTTCCTCCCTCAGAGGAATGCTGTGGGGATAAGAGCCTGCCTGATCATTTCAGTGCATGAAATAGCTGCAGAAATTGTTACGCTTAATGCTGCTTTAACTTCTAGGGTATCCCAAAATAAGGCATCACTGTGCATATTCCAAGAAAGTCTGGTATTGTGATGTCTTTTAGTACCTTATCAAAAATCCATTTTTTAAGTCAATACAATTTTCCTAATTCTGACATTTAAGGTATTGACTTGTTCATGTACGAAAAATACAACCTGGTTGAAACCAGGAGCTCGTACAGTGGTTGTTGCCCCGTGATGAGCCATGGGGAGGGAAAAAAAAAAAAAAAGACCATGCTTCACGTCTTATTTTTTTAAGTGAGGGTGAAGTCACTAAGTTGTGTCCGACTCTTTGCGATCCCATGGACTGTAGTCTACCAGGCTTCTCTGTCCATGGGATTCTCCAGGCAAGAGTACTGGAGTGGGTTGCCATTTCCTTCTCCAGGGGATCTTCCTGACCCAGGGATCGAACCCAGGTCTCCTGCATTGCAGGCAGACGCTTTACCCTCTGAGCCACCAGGGAAGCCCAAAATGAGGGTAAATGTGGCAAAAGCATTCAGCATTAAGTTTCTGCTCTTAACACTGTTGCATACATGCTCAGTTGTGCCCCACTCTTTGTGGCCTTGTGGACTCTAGACCACCAGGCTCCTCTGTCCATGGGATTTCCCAGGCATTCTTGGAGACCTGAGATGGGAGTGGGTTGCCGCTTCCTCCTTCAGGGGATCTTCCAAACCCAGGAAGATGGACCCTGAGTCTCCTGCATCTCCTGCCTTGGCAGGCAGATTCTTTACCACTGAGCCACCTGGGAAGCCCCTTAACACTGTTGGGAAATGTTATTTCTGGTTAGAATTCTATTGACTTATTTCAGTGGTAGGATTCTTTGCAGCCCTGTGGACTGTAGCCTGCCAGGATCTTCTGTCCATGGGGATTCTCCAGGCAAGAATACTGGAGTGGGTTGCCATGCCCTCCTCCAGAGGATCTTCCCTACCCAGAGACCAAACCTGTCTCCTGCATTGCAGGCAGATTCTTTACTCCTCAGCCACCAGGGAAGCCCAATTAAATATAGACGGCCATAATATATGCAAGAGTATGATTCTCTTCAGTAAAACAAAAGTTTTGTTCAGACATGAGAGTGGGCCTCACAGCTCCAGCCTACCGTGTGACTACTTATCAGGGGTTGGAGATGGTAATAAAAAAAAGAGAATGCTGGACCTTTGTGAAAATAAAGACCAGAGAATATTACCTTCCAAGACTCAAGCGGTGTTCAGCTTTGTCTTTTGCACACATTGACAGACGGTGCTTATCACATCTTTGATTCACGTAATCAAGCCTACGAGAAGGCCCCCACTGCCTCGTTGCTGTGACTCTGCCCGAGGCCTCTCCCTGCTCACCCCTCATCTTTTTGAAAAGTTCGTTCATACCAGATTCCAAAGTTCAGTTTTGAATGTGACCTGCAGCCTCTAAAAATAAAGTTATTCTATTAGGGCTTTCCAGTGAAGGCGGAGGCTGGCCTTAGATGAAGCACACTGGCGTCTGGGGTTGTGTGCAGCCATTAAGAACGGGCTGATGAGTAAACATGTATTTACTTTGATTAAATCAAGGGCTATGAAATGGAGGACTCGAATATTGAAAGATTATTGGATTAAAGAGCTTTATTGCTGCCAAATTAGTGCTGATAACATACGATGTATTGCGTTAGTTTGCTTTCCTGCCCAGAAAAAAAAAAATTATATCAAGTTTCTTATTTGTTTACTAATTCCTTTACAAAGTAAATAGTGAGGCTTTTTTAAAAAATAGCCATGCCAAAATATGAAGGTTATTGCTTTTAAATGAGTGTTAGTTTGGAAGCAGTTTAGAACTGTGAGGTTTAGGGGCTTTTATGTAGTTTTTGCTTGCCTTTCCTATTACAGTGGAATTTTCCCTTTCTTTTAACCACGACTAGGTGAGCAGTGTTCACCCAGAATGCCGATTTCATCTGGAAATTCAGGAGGAAGAAACGAGATGTGCAGAGCTTCTGAGCACTCAAACAGAAAAACACAAAGGTAAGGCAGATGATGCTTGGTGAGACTGTCCCTGGGATGGACAGGCGGACTTGCAAGTAGCTTGCACCTCACTCAGAAAACTGGTGTTTACAGTCATTTGTGTCTTTTTTTTAAAAAAAAGTCTGCTTCCAATGTTTTTTAATGAACTGCTGGCAAAAATCCTATAGCATTGTGGGTAATGGGCAGTGGGGTATGTGTGTTGGGAAAGGCAGAGGGGAAGGGGGTCCTTCACAAACTATTACGTAATAGTTTCCATGGTTTGAGACAATAGCAACAGTTATTAAAATAATTTATGACGGTTGTTACACTTTGCAAAGGCAACTCCTTTTCCCATGACTATTTATCTGATTTCTTGCATTTTAAATCTTTAGTTACATCACAGATGATTTAGATCCAGTTAAGAACGGTGGGAATTTATCAGAAATCAAACAGGAAATTGAAACTTCTGCTTTCTTGAAGAACAGACCAGTTATGAGGACAGTGAGCTTACTGACTTTATTTCTCCCAGAAGCAAAGCTGGGATGATGAGCTCCCGCCCTGGGTACCGTTTCCTGTTTGTAAACTCTGAAGGTTCTGGGATAACACCCAGATCATAAACAGTGGCAAAAACCTCTCGTCCTTCAGCTTTCTTCTTTTTCTCTGTTCTGTGTCATCATTTTAGTCTATTCAAGAAAAAATTAAAGTCAAAGTACAGCCATGTGTTAAGAGCCTGGTGCCCTGCAGAGGACCGCGAGTGGGAAGCCCCAGGTGTGGGTGCTGCTCTAGACCAGTACCTCCCAGTAGAAGCGGGATGCGAGCCTTATGGGCAGCTTGAGTTTTCCAGTGGCCATTTTAAAATAAGCGAAAAGAAACTTAGGACTTTGACAATGGTTTTGTTTATCCAAATATACCCAAACCACTATTTTTTCAACTTGTGATCAATATAAAATATTGAGGAGAGATTTTGCTTTTTTTGTATATTGTCTTGGAAACCCAATATGCATTTCACACTTAGAGTGCATCACAATTTGGACCACACATTTCAGGTATTCACAGGTGGTCTGCAGCCAGAGGGGCTCTATACCAGTTCTAAAATAGCTCTCCCGGGCCCCTTCCTGTCTCCCTGGACCCTCCCCTTCCTCAGCTGAAAAAACAAGGACTCTGGTCCAAGGGCTCCTTGCAGCCTTTGAGATCTGTGGTTCTGCAGTGCACACAGCGTCCTGAGAGCCATGTCTTCCAAAAGGTCTGGTCAAGCTCTGTCTGGAGGAAGGCAAAACAGGTGACTCAAACATGAACTCAGGAGTTGTCCTGTAAAAGCCACATGTGACCGCTAACCAGCTACTAGGATCCATGAGGCTGGGTCTTGCCAGTCATGTCAGCCTCAGGACAAGACAGCTGCCACAGCCACTGAGCTCTGTCCTTTTGGTGGAAATTAAGAGACTTAGGGGAGCTAAAAGCGGATAGGAGGCGAGCCGAAACCCTAGAAGCATCTAGTCACGGCAGGAGCAGGTCCGGCCAGCACGGCGCTCGGTCCAGGCCTCCCTCGTGGGGAGCGTGGGCGGGCTCCGTGGGGTGGGCCTTTGCCCCCTCATGCCGTCATCACTGGGCCATCAGGTTGCTGGGCTCTGAGGCTGCTCCCAGATGGCGTCCACTCCCTGGCACTGACCGGGGACAGCTGTGAACAGAACCCCTTCTTCACGCAGGCATCAGCCAGCATTCAGAGGGCAGGCCGATGCCTCCAGGTCCTGCAGCCCTCACTGCTGGCAGGCCCCCGCCACAGGCCTGATACAGCAGGCACTCCCGACGCGGGAACGGGGAGGACGCGACCCCTGACACAGGGGCAGACTGAACTGGAGTCAGTTTTTCACCATGGATAAAGCCTCTGCCCCAGCCTGCCTGGCAGTCACCCGGGGCGGCCCCTCCCGCCCCTCGCTGTCCCCTCTGTTCGGGGACGGCTCCTGAAGCGCCGGCCTCGTGCTTCCTCCTTAACACTCTTCATCCCCCACGCTCACCAAGAGCATTTTGCTAACAGGAGGAAGCCGACCCAACAGGAGGCAGGGAGCATTTACTTTCAGGAGAGGGGCTTTGGCCGTGACTTTCCCTCATGGAGACCCCTCCCAGCTGGCCAGGGTCACTGGGCGTCGGGAGGGGTGCCTGCAGGTCTGTGCCGGTGATCACCCTGACGGACACAGGACCAGGAGAGCGGTGTGAGCGCGTCCACTGTGGGGCAGGAGGCACGGTCCTCAGTCGGCTCTCTTTCATAAGGAGACTCTTCACCTCTGGTCGGCCCAGGTGGATGGAGTGTGGCCATAAGCAGTGTGAAGGCTTGTCCTTTCGTGCTTCTCGTTCCAAAGACTCGAGTCTGTCCCTGGTCCCTGGCCAACAGCTCACGAGTGTGAGCCGGGGCCACGCCGCTGGACAGGGTAACATTTGGCCACGGGGCCTGGGGGAATGTCCCTCACCACCCACTTGTTGCTGTGAAGAAACGCGGGCACCAAACGTTAGAAAAGCAAACTCTAGGTCCCTGTTGTTCAGTCGCTCAGTTGTGTCCGACTGACCCCATGGACTGCAGCACACCAGGCCTCCCTATCCTTCACCGTCCCCTGGAGTTTGCTCAAACTCACGTCCATGGAGTTGGTGAAAATACTCCAATTCTTAAAAGTCTGCAACCAGTATTTTTTAAAACGTTCCATGGGAGCAGGCAGAGCTGCCGTGCAGACGCTGCCTGAGCTGCCAGGCTGCTCTGCAGGGACCGCAGGCCAGGCCGGCCTCCTCGGAGAGCTGCTCATGGTGCAGAGATGGGCCAGGATGTTTAAAGCACTCCTCAGGGCTCAGCTGTCTTAGGCTCTGCTGTCTGGCTCCGCATTCCTCAGAGTGACCTCACAGGGCCCGCTGGACATGCTGCCGGGAGCATGGACGGCACAGCCTGTGCAGACTTGGCGTCGGCCGGAGCAGAGAGGATGTGGGAGAGTTAGAGGAGCCAGGGGAAGGTGTCACTCGGTCTTTCTGCAATGACAAGCGTCAGTCCTTCAGTGTTTCCTTGTATCAAAGGCTCTTATTTCACTGTTAGCTCAACAGCAAAAACACCTGCCGGAGCCCTTTCACCCTGACTCACAGGAAGAGCCTGTGGGCAGCGCTCCGCCCCCAAGGAGGGAGGCCGGCCAGGTAGCCTGCCGGGCACCCCCGCTTTCTGCAGAGAGAAGCAGCTTGTGTTCTGAATTCCCATCTTTTCCTTGTTGCTCTTTGAAATGTGTGTGGCTTGAATACCAAGGATATAAATAGTAATGAGTTACCAGAATAAAGATACTACAGACGAGGTAAACCGGGAGCTGAGCGAAGGCCTTCTCGCCAAGTGAGATGAGACGGATTCCCATATCCACAGTGAACATCAGGAGACACAGGGTCTGTAGGAGCTGCGAGAAAGCAGCGTGAGACAGCACCCGAAGTGGCAAAAAAAAAAAAAAAAGAAAACACTAGCTTTCAATTCTGGTGAGGTAATTTGTGTAAGTCTAACAAGGAATCCTTTTTATTACATGTTGGATCTAAAACAAACACAAACAAACCAACACAGAAATCTAGAGAAAAGCCAACTTCAGTTCTAAAGCTCTTTAACGGATTCACTTTGTAAAACAGAAAAGTTTAGGAGGTGTTTAGAGATATTTAGAGCTTTGTGACTTAATATTGATTCAGCACTAAGACTGACCTAGTCCCGCCCGTGAGGCTCAGGCCACGGATGCCTGGAAGTAAGCTCACAGCAGCTCTGTCCCTGCCTGCACCGCCGACCACAGTGGGAGGCCCTGAGTCAACGCTCCTCTCTGCCTGCGTCCCCGCCTGTGCCCGTGGCACCTGGGACCTTCCCCGTGACTTTGCATCATTTTTGCCCTAATTTTGGGAGAGGGGATGGGGCAGCTCCACAGTCTGAGCCGTGTCAAGAAGGTTCCTGGCTATGGAGGCTTTGATAACAAGCAGTAGCTTAAACCAGGTCCCCAGGAGGTGCTGGACTAGCAAGCTTCCCGCTGTTCGACTTTTCTAAGGATACTGGACTGATTTTGATTCACCCATCGAGAGCCACGGCGGGTTTGGGTTTGCGCCCCTTCGAGCTAGCGGGAGGTCCTGGCTCATCCTGAGGCCTTGGCAGGTTGGTCGTTGTAGGTGACTGCTCCAGGCAGAGCAGGCTGTGGGCAACGTGCTCTCACTCCCATGGGTGCCCTTTGCCCTCACCCCCACGAGCCGCAGAGGAAGGCCTGGGGCAGTGTGTCCTGCCTGAGGAGCCCTGAGCTGGGGAACCCCAGGTTCGCGGGAGACGCTGGTCTGCCCGCCTGTCCTCCGCCCCACGAGAGACACCCTCTCATTATGGCGATCAGCCCTGAGGCCATGCACCGACTGCCAAGCTCGCTGCCCTGCACTTGTCCTCAGGGAGGGTCTGGGGCAAGGCTGTCCGTGCCCCTCCTGAGGCGCCCATGCCTGTCCCCAGCTCAGGGGCGACTCCCCGCAGGGTGGCCATCCGCGGCCTCCAGCAGTGGCTCCCACGTGGGCTGCTGGCCCCTCTGCTGCGCTGTCCGCTGTCCCTGCAGCCACAGGTCCTGCCCAGCACTTGGTGTTGCCACCCTCCTGGGGGTGGCCAGGCGCACCCTCTGCTGTTCTGGGGCGGGCCCTGTCTGCACACCCCCAGCCTCCCAGCACCAAGGCGTCTGCCAAGGGCCATCCCGTCTGCTGACCCAGAAGCAGACCTGCAGACCCCACCTGGCGGGCAGACGGAAGGCCCCGAGAGTCCTCTCTCTGGACAAGGGAGGGCGACGTCCACCCAGGAGGCACAGGGCTTTCCAGTCTTGATGCTTGAAGGTGCCCTCAGCCACCTCCCCGAAGTGAGGACACAAGAGAGGACCCTCAGTCTCTCGCCCAAGCTGGTGGCAGAGCCTGGCTCCCTGGACCCTGAGTCCAGTGCTCTTTTCATAAAACTGTACTTGGCACCGTAGTGAGCGAGGTGTGTTTTAGACCAGAGTTTTCTTCCCTCCCAAGCCTGCTTCAAAGCTGAGGGGCCTCCCTCTGAACCCCCACAGCTGCCTCTGTTCATCTATTATCTGCACCTCTGCTCAGGCACCCCCTTGGGATGGAGGACCCTCCCTGGCCACTCACAGTGACATCGCTCTGCTGGGGTTTGAGGGCAGTGTGTGGATTTGGTGAGTCCTTCCTGGCTGGCTGTCCTCACTACATGCCCGGTTCTCTGCGTGTCCACAGGGGCCATTGGAGGCCACTGGGGTTCAGCTGCAGGCGGAGACCCCACAGCGCAGGCACTGAACCGGGGCCCAGGGCAGCCCAGATGCCTACCCTTGGACACCACCCTGGCTGTGAGCTGTGAGGGGCTCCCACAGCCCGAGAACTGACCGACAAGTCGCCTCTTTCCCACCCCAGGGAAGGGCTGCTCCCGCTTCTCAAGTCATCTGTGACTTCTTACAGTTCCTTCCTTCCCTGAGAGGAAAGGACTGAGGCTGGTCTGAGTGGACGGGGAGGGTGAGGCCAGGCTGCCCAGGGGCCTGCCGCCCCGTGACAAGGACAGCACGCGTCCCCTGCTGTCCCTCTGCTCCTGACCCGCCTTGTGTGAAGCACCAAAGGTCGCCAGGCAGGTGGCAGGCAGGTAGGCGTCAGGCTTGTTCCCGAGCTTGGAGAGCTGGGCGGACCGCCAGAGAGGCCACTTCGCTGGGCACGCCGCCGTGGAGCGCGTGGAGGGAGCGGGTGGAGTGCGGAAGGCAGACGCACCGCAAGGCCTGAAGCTGCAGACCGGCAGGGTGAGAGGATCCAGCCCCTCCCTGGGGGGCAGCGGGGATCCCGGAGGCCAGGCAGAGAGAGAGGACGGGACGGGAGGAAGGCTGGAGGCTGCCCACCAGGTGGGATCGTGCGGGGCCATGGGCCCCAGAGACAGGAGGAGTGACCGAGGGCCGGCCCGAAGGGTGTGACCCAGAAGGAGGAGGGCAGGGAGAGGGGGCTCCCGGGCTGCGAGGTCAACAGGATGTGCACCCGGGCAGCGGCCTGTGGACGCACGAGGCGCCCGGCCACGCCCCTGGCCCCGGCCACGCCCACAGCCAGGAGGACGGCCCTGCGGGAGGCTGGTCTGCGCAGCCGGGTGTCCAGCCCCCGGGGGCACGCTCGGATGAGCGGCTGCTGGCCCGTGTGAAGATGTCTTGTCATAACACTGCGAGATGGATGTCCCGGGACCATCCCGGGACGGCGCCCAAGTGCTGCTCGTAAATCCACGGAAGATCGCCCTGGGAGTAACATGGCAGGATCCACCATCCTCCAGCCCCAGCCCGTCAGCTGAGTCCGGCCTCCCGTGCCATGAGGCTTGACTCTGCCCACCCGGGAGCTTGTGCGGCACCAACAACGTCCCAAGGGGTCACTGCCCTCGGAGGGAAGGTTCTTGAGGATTTGTACAGAGGACGGCAGGTGAAGGTGTGGCGTCTGCACAAGCTTAGCTCTCCATCAGTTCTGAGCTGACTCGCTGCGGGGCCTCACGGGTCTCCCGACGGTCCGGTCCTGGTACTGTGGGGAGACGCCTGCCTCAGGGGGATTTCCAGTCAGCCCTCAGGCAGGCGTGCCTGCTGGGACACCCACCACAGGCACCGCATTTGCTCAGCTCAGTGTGGGGGACATTTTGATATTTGGGGTTGATTGGATTCAGCGTATTTTTAAAATAGTTTCAAAGTGGGCTTCTGTACATTCCTTTAAAAAAAAAAATCATTTTGTTCAGTTAACAGCTTTGATTAGTTCCGGGTTTTGAATCTTTGTTTAGCATTAGTTCAGGTCCCAGAATATGACTCCCAACTATGGAATCCACCTGAACTGAAATGAAACTTTGCCACTTCCATATTCGAAATTCCAAAGTGATTGGATCAAGACACCATCTGGTGGCACTGTCGCCCAAAATGGCATTTCCCAGCCCTTGGTTTGTGGTTTGCCTCCAAATTACCAAGGTTGGGGTCATTGTAGCACCCTAATTATACTGACTATTGGGATATCCAGGAGGTGTCTGAAGAATGAGTTCCCCGTAAAACATTCCTTGCAGCCCTGGAAACGTGTTTAGAGCTGCAGCACTGCTGTGGAGCCTGGGTTCGCTCCTGTATAAAGTCCAGGCTCCTGCACAGGTGGCCTAGGAAGCAGCGTGGCTCTGGGTCATGGTCCACACCCGCCCGATGGTTTCTCTCTGGGCCCGAAGGCTTGGCCTGCAGTGTGGACTCGGAAGAGCCAGCCCCAAGCTGGTGCCTTTGTTGGCTTGTGAATCTGTGGTGTTCCTGCTTCAGGAAGTCCTGGAGAGACCCTCCTGGCCCAGCGCCTCCATCAGGCCCCTCGGGCAGCCTCAGGACCAGTGACCCTCAGTGAATATTTTTTTGGGGGGACATGAACACTCATCACTACAGGTGTGAAGGGTCCGAGGCTGCATTGGTCCCAGAGCTGTGCTGAGTCATGAAGAAGGTCCAGTCCGTTTGTGGAAGATGAATGCTCCATCTCCGCGTGCACGAGCAGGGGCTGTCGTCTTGCCCTGAGCCTGTGCTGTGAGTGCCTTCCGAGTCCTGACTGGAGCGGCCCGCTCCCAGCACGTGGCTGATTTCACCTGCACTGACATGTCTGAGACTTCCCTGGTGGTTCAGATGGTAGAGCGTCTGCCTACAATGCTGGAGACCCGGGTTCAATCCCTGGGTCGGGAAGATCTCCTGGAGAAGGAAATGGAAACCCGCTTCAGTATTCTTGCCTGGAAAATTCCATGGACAGAGGGTCCTGGAAGGCTGCAGTCCATGGGGTCACAAAGAGTCGGACATGACTGAGCGACTTCAGTGTCAATGTCAATGACATGTCTGAGAAGTGCACCTCCCAACATGGCTGTTATTTGCTCTGAGGGGCTGTCCCCTCTGAAGGCGCCTCTCCTCTCTGTGTCCACCCTTGGCAAGTACTGTTGTCATCCCTGATGACAGCATTTCTAAAAAGACATTTGGCTCCGTGTCCAGCTGAGGAAATGCGTGGAAATAGCACTCCTTACGCCACTGCAAGTATTTTGAGAACAAAGGGTGTAAATATGCATCCTTAGAACAACAGAAGGAGGAGGCCTCCATCTGGGAGAGCTTGGTCACCACTGTTAGTGTTCAGGGTAACTGGGTTCTCTGCAGGACGTCGGGAAACAGGGCATTTGTAGTTGGACACCTGGACAGGTCGCACTGAATATGCCCAAAGGGTGACTCCGAAACTGAGGGAGGGGCTGGCAGGCCAGTGTCTCAGAGCCTCCAGGTCCAGTGCACGGGATCCCCAGGGATCACGTCACCATCTGCGGGGCTGGGGGTCTGAACCCACTCAGCATCACATCCACTCCCTTGGTGCACGCTAAGACCGCTGGGCGTAGGGGCTGAAACATGGGGCATTCCAGGCTGCTTCCCTGGGGGTACCTTCCGCATCTCAGCCTTGCACACCCTGCATTCAGGAGGCAGACCCTGGGGTCCTTCCTGTGCTGTGTGGCCTGAGAGTCTAGGGTGGGAGCGTTCTGAGAGGTGGTCTCGGCAGGCAGTCAAGGTGAGGCGGCAGTGAGGATGTGGGGATGTTTCTGCTGGTCGTGACTGCAGCTGCCCTGGGAAGGGGCCAGGCTCAACCAGGGCTGAGCCTGGAGCCTCCATGGAGGTTTGGTCGTGGGCACACAGCAGATTTGACCAGAGACAGAGGCCCCGTGGATGGCCACGTCTGGCAGCGCTATGCTCCGTGCCCTGGGAGAGGTGGGAGGCTCTGGGCCACCCCAGCTGCCTCTGTGGCCTCTTTCGAATCCTGGGTGCCCACTGGCCTGGGGAAGCCCTTTGGTCAGAGTCATCCGGACCCCGGGGGTCTCAAGGCTGGCCTGGATTTACCTGCAGAAAGTAGCAAATCAGGCGCTCACCCTGCACCCAGAGTGGGGCCCTCGGGCGGCAGGCAAGTGGGAAGCGGCCTATTCGGTAATTCAGGTCAGAACAGGTGAGCAGGTTCACAGGGAAGCACAAACCCTTTTATTTGGGTTGGCCAAGAATTTCATTCAAGTTAAAGCTGGCCAGGGGGGCACCCAGATGAACATTTTGGCCAACCCACTTTAAAAAGGATTTTTCCCAACTTCAGTTGGTGAGACGATCCATCTAGCTTTCAATTATTTACACTGATAATAGACGGGGGTTGCTGGGAGCCAGAAGCAGATCAGTGGCTCTGAGGGCTAAAATGAAGATAACTCCTTTCTTTAAAACTGTTAAATCAGAGTTTCAGAGCACAGAGGACCCCTGGCAAACCTACTGGGTCAGCACAGCCCCCTGCAGCGTGTGCTGCAAAGCTGCGTCTGCACAGGGCGGCTGCAGTCCTGTTTTTACAGGGCGGTCTCACCGTCAGCCCAGCCGGCGGTGACCACATCTGTGCTGCCACCCCAGCAGGGTTTGTCTGGCAGTTTCTCTTTTCCTGTGGGAATGCAGAGTCCTCACCTTCAAGGAATAAGAATAAGTAAGCTACACCAGAGCCGGCTGCACTTCCCGGCTCTGAGACTGCTCCCGTGAGAGTACCCAGAGGCCTCTCCTGGAGGCTTAGCTGTAGCTAACCTCTGTCCCTGTGCACTCTGCTCGTGGGCTCAGTGGCAGGCGCACCAGGCCTGGCACGGCCTCCCCCACAGGGCATCCTGGCCGCCTTTCTCCAGCCAGGGCCCAGGATCCCACGTTGCCCCAGCTACTCCAGGGCCGGACCTCACTCTGCAGGCCAAGGGACCGTGGCTTTCCCCTACTGTCTTCATGAGCAGTTTTCCCGCAGCGAGGCTGCCCTTTCTGTGTGACTGAACATCCATGTAGTCAGGTGCTGCAGAGGAGGCTTTGGGTGTTCAGCAGCTGTCAGCACTTCTGCACTTGCTGGGCCGACTTGTGCAGGACACATTCCGTGGACATGTCCACAGAGCTGTGGGCCCTGGCCCTGGGGGTGCTTCCGCCTGCACCCCCAGACAGTAAGCAGCAGATCAGTCACCTCACAGAGTGTCCCATATTCCGGGTGCGTTTCGGTGTGTCCTTCCAGCCCATGTCTCCTTACAGCAGCTTGGACATGAAGGCTTGAGGAGACTCAGATCAGACCCTCTGGGAAGAGCGGATGCAGGTCATGTGTGTGCTCTGTGGGGTCCCCATACTGGTGATCGATATGTCCCTCAGTATCCCATTATGCTGTCTGGCCACTTGAGTATAAGTGGCCTCCAGATCTTGAACACCAAGTCCTTTTTCCCTGCAGTTGGCTGGTGGTCTTTGGAGCTGCTCCTCTTTCCCAGCCTTCCCCCCACCCTGTTCCTGATTCACACTCGAATCAGTCTGTCTCAGGGTCCAAAATGTCAGCTTTTAAAGTTCTAACCATTCTTTGCACGTATCAATTAGCATTCTCTGTAAAGAAGAGCTTTTCCTCATCATTTGGGGAAGAACTGCAGTTCCTTCTAAAAGAACAGGAAACAAGTCCAGTCACCTGGGGGGCACCTACTAAGGCCTTACCACCCAGAGTTCCGATCAGACACTTGGGTCACCACTCCTTTTGTGTCACAAGTAAGTGGATGTTGATCTATTAGCCAGCCATTAAAAACGCGGCGCACCGCAGAAAGAACAGGAAAATATGAGACGTGTTTTGTTGAGAAAGCAAAGAAGACAGCATACAGGGCGTCCTGTTTTTCTGAAAGAAAAGCATGTCACGTCTCTGTGTCCGTGGTGCAGAGTACAGGACGTTGTATAGGATGTGTAGGGTGTTGTATAGGGTGTACAGGGTGTCGTATAGGGTGTTGTATTGGAGAAGGCAATGGCACCCCACTCCAGCGTTCTTGCCTGGAGAATCCCAGGGACGGGGGAGCCTGGTGGGCTGCCGTCTATGGGGTCGCACAGAGTCGGACACGACTGAAGCGACTTAGCAGCAGCAGCAGCATAGGGTGTTGTACAGGCTGTTGTACAGGCTGTTGTATAGGATGTATAGGCCGATGTATAGGATGTTCTCAGGCCCCGAAGAGAGCCAGAACCAGGTGCCCATGAGTGGCCAGGAGGAGGCCACTCAGAGGGGTGTTTCCTCAACACCCACAGCACAGAAGCAAAAGAGCAGGACTGTTTGGGGATCAGGTGTCTTTGGGGAGAGACCTTGGAATACTCTGTGATTTCTGCCCCACTGTGGAGGGAAGGGAGGGCCCCCAGTCCCAGGGGACGTGGGTATGAGAGGTGAGTGGCAGCTGCCCCGCTGCAGGTGGCAGGGAGGTCTTCTGGGTCTGTAACCGTCCTCTGCCGGGGAGGACGGCCCCCAGAGCAGGGTCCAGGAGGGGTCAGTGCCAGCACTTGGGGCGAGGAGCCTCTGGGCTGTGGGAAGTGGAGGTGCTGGATCCTAAGGGGAGCCCAGAAGAGCTCCACCAGCAGAGTGGCCCCACACGCTGGGCCACTGGCCTGAAGTGCGCCGGGGTCAGGGAGGCGCGTCCACTAGGAACCAGGCCACACCTTGGAGCAGGGGCCATGGGGGCCGTGACGTGCCGTCAGCCAGGAACTAACCGGAGCAGGCATGGCCTCCCAGCGCCGCGCACATCTCCCCGCACCTGGACTGACGCCCGTGCAAACACACACCCAGCACATGTGCAGCGCCCGTAGCTTAAGACTGCACACCTGGAAGGTTTTGTAGGATTGTAAGGGCGTCTCCATGAATGGCTGAGACGTTCTGAGTGGACAGAGGCTGGCGTCATGGGAAGTGGCCTGCGTCCCGTGGGCCTCAAAGCTCCTGAGACTCTAGGCGTGGACCCCCGGGTGTGAGGCAGAGGGCCTCCAGGGCTCAGCAGGTCCTCCCAGCTCTGATGTCCTCGGGTCCCCTTAGTGAGCCCCAGCTGGCCCTGCCCCACAGTCCTTGTTCTCCAGGCAGAGCCCTGGCACTGATTTTCAAAGGCTCACGAGGAGAATGGCAGGCACAGTGAGGAATCGTGGCAGTCATTCTCAACGTGCTTTGTTCCCGCTGGGAGGGGTCTAGTAATTAGTGTGGCCTGAATCACCCAGACCAGAACTCAGGGGAGGAGAGGGCCCCGACACCAGAGCCATCTTGCAGCACCGACCAGCCAGCCGGTCTCCCATCCTCGGCCCAGCGGTGGGCTTGTGGCCTTCACGGGGGTGGCCCCACAGGAGTGCCAGGGTCGGGGGCCCTGGGGGCCATTCGCCACCCAGGAGGCCCAGGTGGGTCAGCGACCCTCCACCTGGCCCAGGCCAAGACCACCAGCCCGGTGCTGCCACTGACCGCCAGGGCAAAAGCAGCATCACCAAGCTGGACGCCTGCTGGGTGTCTACCCTGCCCCACCCCAGACAGGTCACATAGAAGCACTGCAGGCAGGGCCGGGGGGCCCCGCCACATCACTCAGTCCAGTCACTTAGTCGTGTCCGAATCTCTGCGACCCCATGAACCACAGCACGCCAGGCCTCCCTGTCCATCACCAACTACCAAAGCTTACTCAAACTCATGTCCATTGAGTTGGTGATACCATCTAATGGTCTCATCTTCTGTGGTCCCCTTCTCCTCCTGCCCTCAGTCTTTCCCCACATCAGGGTCTTTTCAAATGAGTCAGTTCTTCCCATCAGGTGGCCAAAGCATTGGAGTTTCAGCCTCAGCATCAGTCTTTCCAATGAATATTCAGGACTGATCCCCTTTAGGATGGACTGGTTGGATCTCCTTGCAGTCCAAGGGATGCTCAAGAGTCTTCTCCAACACCACAGTTCAAAAGCATCAATTCTTTGCTGCTCAGCTTTCTTTATAGTCCAACTCCCATATCCATACATAACTACTGGGAAAACCAAAGTTTTGACTAGACGGACTTTTGTTGGCAAAGTAATGTCTCTGCTTTTTAATGTGCTGTCTAGGTTGGTCATAACTTTTCTTCCAAGAAGTAAGCGTCTTTTAATTTCATGGCTGCAGTCACTATCTGCAGTGATTTTGGAGCCCTGCAGGGTGACAATATACAGCCTTGACGTACTCCTTTCCCATCTTGGAACCAGTCTGTTGTTCCATGTCCGATTCTAACTGTTGCTTCCTGACCTGCATACAGATTTCTCAAGAGGCAGGTGAGGTGGTCTGGTATTCCCATTTCTTGAAGGATTTTCCACAGTTTGTTGTGATCCACACAAAGGCTTTGGCATAGTCAGTAAAGCAGAAGTAGATGTTTTTCTGGAACTCTCTTGCTTTTTCGATGATCCAGCAGATGTTGGCCTGCACGTCCATATCCATGAGCTGAGACTGGGGAGCCACCCCCGCCCTGCTGCCTGGGTCTGGGGATAAAATGAGCTCCTGAGGGCAGAGCCGGCCCCTGGGGGTGGCATCCTGCCCCCTGTTGCTCTCACAACTCCTCCTGAGCAGCCCTTTCCCCAGCGGGCTCATGTGATGGGGTGGTCATCAGGCACAGCCCCCCAGGTCTGTGGAGGTGTTGGGGGCCATCAAGTTGGGGAGCAGTGATGGCCCTCCAGCATTGCTGTCACCCCAGGAGGTGCCCCATGGCCACTCTGGGCTCCCTGGGCCACACAGACCCTGGCACCTGCCACGTGGGCACACCAGGGCTCCCCCCTTCACCCCCCAGCCTGCCGCCGCCCCACCGTTTACAGCGGAAACCAGGCTTGCTGAGCTGCAGGAGTTCCACACCCACCCCCTTCCTGTGCTGGGCGGGAATGGGGCCGCCTCAGCCCCTGAACTGCTCAGCACCAGCTCGGGACTGCAGGGCCACCCTGGGTCTCTGGCTTGGTGGCCTAGGATGGGACCCAAGAACTTTCTGACAAGTTCCCAGGGACAGCAGCCCCAGCACCTTCATCAACACCCACACTAATGACCTCAAGGTCCCTCCTGGCGCCTGCCCTGCAAGACAGTCGGTCTGAGCCCTGGGTACTTGTGAGAACCTCCAGGAAACTTAAAAATTGAGCCGCGCCAGAGGGAGAATCAAAGCAGGACCCTGGGTGTGGGCATTAACAGCGGGTCCCAGGGCAGGGGGTGGGTGGGGGTGGGGAGTTGGGAAGGACCTGGCATGCTGTCACTGCCCCTCGGCCGCCCCACTGCCAGCCTGGACCGAGGGGAGACCTGCCCTCTGATGGTGTTATCCGTGGGCACACGCAGGGCAGCCCCAGAGCTGCAGCCTCCTCCCTGGGCGGCCAGGCGAGCCTTGGAGACCTTGTCATTCTGGCCACAGTATGTCCCACGCAAGGCGTGTGTATATTGCACACAAGGCCTGGCCAGAGAGCAAGGCTGCCATTTCTCTGGCTTCTCCTGAGCAAGATCAGCGCATTGTGGGGACGCCCCGGGCCTCGTGGGCCCTGCCGTCTGTGGGCTGGGGTCCAGCGACCAGCTCAGCTCCAGCCTCAGAGCCCGGGGGCACGTCCAGCACATGCCTGCAGCATCTGATTCCGGCCGCTCGCAACTTCAACTTTAAACTTACAAATGGAAGGTGGTGCTGGCGCTGCCAGCTGCTGCCAGACCTCGCGCCTTTGTGCTGGAATGGGTGTGTTGCGTTTTCTTTTCCCACGTCCCTGCTCCTGCAGCTCCTGCCCCATACCCCGTCTGGAGCAAGCTGACCCGGGGGTGCTGGGGTGCTGGGCCCTCTGCCCCCTGCTGGTCTGCCAGGCTGCAGGAGTGTAGCCACTCCCTGGAGCTCCCGGTGGGTCTGGGATGCTCCTCCATCACCCCGTGCCTGCCTGCCCGCTGGGCACCTCCCTGCTGCATGGGCACCTCCGGTCTGCCAGGGTCCCTGGGTACCCGCGGTCCCACTGCTGTGCTCTCTCTCTCTGCCTTGGTGTTGGCTGGGTAATGGATTCCTCTCCCAGTGACAACAAGGACGGAGCAGAGCCCGGCCTCTGCTGGGAACGCCCCAGGAGCCTCACCCAGAGAGGGCAGCCGTGTCCGTGTGGTCAGAGCCTACCTGAGACTTCAGCCCTCAGCCCCCGGGCGAGTGCCCAGGGCCGTCCTCTGTCCACATGCTCACCTGGACTCGGACGCACCTCTGGCTCTGTGTCCAGGGCTCCGACCACAAACCACCAGTGAGGACATGGCCTTCAGGGGTCAGGGCGGTGGTGGCCAGATGGGGTTCTGGCCCCGACCGCCCTGTGTGCACCCGTGGGCAGGGAACGCGGTGCCTGTGAAAGCTCTGCCAAGAGGAACCGCAGGACCTGAGTGATGAGACTCACATGGTTTTCTGGAAAGTGATGCTTATGTCATTGAAATAATGAGAAAATAAATCCAGGACTCAAAACAACACCAGTACCCCACCTGTGGTAGTGTGACCTGCCCGGAGATAGCTTGGAGAGAAAGTGGGTTTTTGGGAACAAGGGGATTAGGGTTCTCTCCATGATGGTGGGTACCCCCCGCTTAAGACTCCTGTCTGGCGAGTGAATTGCCGCTGTCCCCTTGGAGCTCCAGCATATTTATAGGTACGTGTTCCGATCGTGGCCCTTCCTACACCATTCATCAGCGCCTCCAGTATGTTCTGTATGAGATGCCGTGAAGTTTCGGGGATGTCTGGAGGCTGCACACTGCGTCAGGTCAGTTTTCCTGAACCACTTGGGCTGGAAGGCTGCTTTCAGGGAACTAAACTGCCCTCCCAAGAGGAGCTTAGGAAGCCCAGCACCAGTGTCCACTGGGCTCCTATGCTTTCTTTTCTGGTGACCCTGGCGGGAAGCTCTTTGCTCAAGGCTCTCCGCCACCTCCTCCCTGCAACCTCTGGGACCACTTTGCCGAGCTTACAATGTATCGTCACCACCCACATCTGCTACTCAACCACCAGCTTAGTTAAACAGAATGTAAGCTGACAGATACCAAAAGGCACTTGTTTCTGGGAAAACCAGTTGGTGTGCTTTGGAAAAACGAGGAAAGTGAGTTGCTAAGCAGCCACAGAGTTAGAGGTGAGAATGATGGCTGGGAATGTCTGGAAATCTGGCTTTGCAAAACAAAGTCTTGCCAGGCTCCGGTCTCCATGGGGTTCCCCAGGCAAGGATACTGCAGGGGGTCGCCACTCCCTCCTCCAGGGGGTCTTCCGGGGCCAAACCCGCATCTCTTATGTCTCTTGCATTGGCAGGTGGGCTCTTTACCATCAACACCACCTGGGAAGCCCCATATCTCTCAACAGTTAGCATCAGACTTTGCAGCAGAACAAGACAAGCTTCTCTCGGGATGAACACCGGGTGGTCCCCAACTGCAGTTCTCAGAGCGACTCTGCCTGTCTCAGGTGGCCTGGCTGTCTGGGGCCTCCCCTGGGCGCTGCTCCAGCAGGTGGCCTAAGCAGAGCTTCCAGACACTTGGCAGGCTGGGGGAGGCTGGAGTTCCCAGAGTTCAGAATTCACACTCAGTGTGATTCTTCCAAATTTAGTCAGCCCGAGCCCTGGGTCCTGGGGTCCAGGGCCCTTCAAGGGCACTGCCCACTTCCCTTCTCCTGCAGGCTCTTCTGTGCCCCCTTTGCTCTGCCTGAGTCTTTAAAACACACGTGCTGTCTGTCTTCAAAGTTTTATGGAACTGCCATAAAGTTTTCTAGGAACTGCCCTTTCTGATTTCTCGACTGTCATTTTCATGAGGTTTGGAAGGTGGAGAGAGAAGCGCATATGTTCCCCGTTATCTGTGGCTTGTGCTCAGACTCACTGCGCAGGTAAACCCCCCACCACTGCCCCCTGCTCACCCACACACCCCCAGGCCCACAGGCCACACTGTCCACCCAACTGGGAGAGTGTTTCTACCGACATCTTTGTCCTTGATGATTTACTCTAGTTAATTTTTCAGAAAGCAGCATTCTCTTTACTTGTGTGAGCTACTGTAGTGTGCGTTCCTGTGCTCAATCTTTGGTATGGAATGCAGTTTGTAGGATGAGTGTATTTTCATTTTGGGGCTTCCCTGGCAGCTTAGATGGTAAAGAATCATCCCACAATGCAAGATCTGGGGTCGATCCCTGGGTCAAGAAGATCCCCTAAGGAAGGAAATGGCTTTTATGGACTCTGACTTCAAGGACAATTTGCAGATTTAAATATTTGATAAGATTTAGTTGATTGCAGCAGTCAAGATGATATATGAGTGATGAAATTTTAGGCTACCTTCATGGAGTTATCTAATAACTTAATTAGTGCAACGTTAAAGCCTAAAACATTTTTCAGATCTCTTATTTTGAGTAATAGCCACCCCATGAGGGGTGGTATTCTTGCCTGGAGAATTTCACAAACAGAGGAGCCTGGTGAGCTACAGTCCATCGAGTTGCAAAGAATCGGATAAGACTGAGTGACTAAGCACACATATTTTCATTTTATTTATAAAAGCCTTTAGAAAGATATTTTCAACTTTTTTGCAAAACTTGGTTTGGAGCCAACTTTTCATTATCTGTTTTCATAGAAGTAAAACATTCCTGTGGTCAAACCAAAACTATATCACAGTTATCGTACAGATCTGGATGGCATGTCAGAGAGCAGAAGTGTTGTTTCTTTGTTTTAACTGAAGCCAGCACACTGCTCCTCCAATACCGAAGTTTAACTGAAATGCAAAACTTTAGAGGTCACAAAACATAGTAGAAACACCTTGAACTTGTAGTAAAAAATCCCTGGGTTCAAGGATTCATTTTCTGTTTGTTTGACGTGAGAGGTCCTTGCACTGTTTGAGGCTCAGTGCTGTTTGCTGGTAAGATGATTAATGCAATGCGTGCATGAATTACCCTCATGGGGGGGGCTATTACACAAAATAGGAGATCTGAAAAATGTTTTAGGCTTTAACACTGTGCTAATTAAGTTATTAGATAACTCCACGAAGGTAGCCTAAAATTTCACCACCAGTATATCATCTTGACTGCTGCAATCAACTAAATCTTATCAAATATTTAAATTTACAAATTGTCCTTGAAGTCAGAGTCCATAAAAGCACAAGGGTGTGTGCCTCAGGGGACCCTCATCTCCAAGACTTACACAGATACCGGGTGGTGCCCACTGTGTCACAGGGGCAAGCATATCATCAGGAAAAAGTACTGATTCTGCTGAGATTCAAAAGTGCACAGTGCACCCTGGGTGCCTCAGGTTCATCCCTTCCCACTCACTCACTTCTGCAAAGCTGATCACAGTGAACCCGTGCCAAGCATGTTCTCAATAATATCGTGGTGCGACTTTGTTTCACAGGAGAATGATTTGCAGTATAATCATCTAACTGATAGGCTGTCTATTTGCAAAGTTTCAGAGCAGATCTGGCCCCATCTCTGGGTGCCAAGTGCGGGCCGGAGGGAGCTGCCTGCGGTGGGCCGTGGGCCTCGCTCACCCCTGTCTCCCCTGCAGCCTGCAGCGGCATCTGGGACAACATTACTTGCTGGCGCCCCGCGGATGTTGGCGAGACCGTCACGGTGCCCTGTCCAAAACTGTTCAGCAATTTTTACAGCAAACCAGGTACTGTTCCGCTGTGTCATTTTTTAGCTTTTTGGGGGTTTTGGTCAGAGGGATCGACTTCTCCATGGAGGCACAAGAAGCAGGGCGTCGGTATCCACGACCTGGTGGGTCAGGGAGCAGCTGTGCTGACCTGACCTTAGAGCTTGGGAGGACAGAATGCCTGCTGCCAGGCCGTCCACCCACAGCACACGCGGAGGGCTCGGACAGGAGACCCTGAGCAGGAGCCCGGCACATGGGTGTCCAGTGCAGACGAGGGGCTGCGGGCACCAGGCAGGAGGAGAACAGGAACACCTGCCTCACCTGGGCGCCCATGGCCCTCAGAGCATGTCCTCCAGGGTGTCCCTTGCTGGCCTAGGACGCACTCTCTCCCTCACAGGAAACGTCTCCCTTCCTGGACTGACTCTGGGTTCTCAGCCCCTGAACACCTGCAGGAGGCGCTCATGGGGCCAAGGGCTGCCTCTTCCTGGGGCTTGCTCTGCACACAGACCGTGAAAACCCGATGTGTGAGAAATACACCTGTTTTTTATTTTTTTAAAAAGTTGTAGGTGGGAAATTGTGGGGGGGGTGGTCTCTCCAGACATTGGTGCACGTTGTCATAGCAACCATGCCAGTGGGCCCTGGGGCTGCAGAAGGTCCCCCCAAGCAGGGCTAGGATGGGGGTGGGAACGAGCCGCAGGAGACTCTGCCTCTGGGTGGGGAGCTGGGCTGGGTTTTGCTCTGAGGCAGGTCTTTGAAAGGAGTGGTGTCAAACCTCCAGGTGCAGGAGGGCCAGATTCAAGGACTCTGAGATCTGTTCTGATGAATGGACAAAGGCCCTCATGGACAAAGGGGGGTCTCCCCCTTCGGGGAAGGTGCTGCACTCTGCATCCAGCAGCAAGAGGGCCCAGCCCTGCGTTCTGCCCGCTTCTCTCTAGAAGCCACGGGGCTGGTCCTTAGAGGGCTGCAGGGCTCTGACCTGCCCCTGACTCGAGCCTGAACGTGACCCTGGATGAGAGCTCTTCCCGGGGGCTGGTTCTTTGTGGAGGCCGCCACCATTCCAGCCTCACCCCCAAGTCAGGACCCTCCGGAGCAGGGTCTGAGCCCAGCTGTCAGTGCTCAGGACCAGACGCTGTGACCATGGCCCCTACGGGACAGTCACGCTCAACCATCCACTGAGCAGCAAGGAAAAGCGTGGGAAAAGTGCTAGTTGCTCAGTCGTGTCTGAGTCCTTTACAGCCTAAGGACTGTAGTGACCCCCAGGCTGCTCTGTCCATGGGATTCTCCAGGCAAGAATGCCGGAGCCGGCTGCCATGCCCTCCTCTGGGGGATCGTCCCCACCCAGGGACCGAACCTGTGTCTCTTGCACAGAAGGAGGCTCTTTGCCCTCTGAGCCATGAAGGGTGTGCAGTCAGCTTTGGGGGGACTATGGTGGGGGCCTGTCACCACTGTACTGAGACCCCCGCCATGAACCGCAACTCAAGACGGCCAGAGTAGGGAGCGGCCTGGAGATAAGGGGGCCCCACAGCAGGGGGAGGTCCCACAGCGATTGACGCCCCCGGAGAGCAAGGTTCTCACAGACCCTGGTGCGGAGACCCTCTAACTGTGCGCCTGCTTCCCCCACTGCCTCGCCCACTGCCCCGCCCCTCACTCCCTGCCCCGCGCATCACTACGGCCCATCCCCTTGCTGCCCCGCCCCCTCTCTGCCCCGCCCCCTGCCCCGCCCCTCGCGGTTCCGCCCTCCCCTCACCGCCCCGCCCCCTGGCCTTCCAGACCTCAGGGTACTGTCCCAAGGGCAGGTGGGCCGCAAGCGTGCTGTGCACTTGAGGAGTTGACTGCCCCGTCCTGAAACGGGCCACTTGCTCTCGGCTGTGGAGCTTTGGGCCGGTGGGCCACCTTCGTTAAGCGTCAGGTTTCTTGTCCACAACAAGGGATCGTCGCAGGGCCTCCTCGTGAGACGTCAGGGTTGCATGAGTTACAAAGAGCCCCGCACCCTGCTCCTCCATCGCTCTTCTCTGTTCCCGACTCCAGCCGCAGGACAGGGTGATCGGGGTCTGGAGAGCAGAACACGGTGATCGGGGTCTGGCTGCAGACCCTTCTCACTTGACAGGATACACCCTGTTTACTTCCACTCTGCTCTGTGGCGATCCGAGCACACGGTTAACTGCATCCCACGTGACGACCATCATGTGCCCGTGCTTTGTCTGAGAACCTGCTCCCTCCAGCCACCGAGGCCCCCTGAAATGCAGGACCACTGCCCGGGTTCCAGGGGTCAGGAGGCCCTGAGCAGCGGGCGCCCTGGTCCAGGCCCTGACCCTCACCGGCAGAGGGAGCGAGAGGCCCCGAGGCGCAGGTGCACGCGGTGAACACGCAGATCAGACCCGTGGCGTTCACTTTCCAGGAAACATAAGCAAGAACTGCACCAGTGACGGGTGGTCAGAGACATTCCCGGATTTCATGGACGCGTGTGGCTACAGCGACCCTGAGGATGAGAGTAAGGTAAGCACCTTGTTCGCTGCTCCTTCCACTTCCGGTCAAATCCAGCTGGGCCCGTATTTCAGCCCAGCTGCATGGGCTTAGGAATCATGACGGTTCTGTAAGGTTGGGGTAGGGAGGCCTCGCCAGCCTGCTGTGTCTGGAAGGTGACCCCAGAGTGGCGGTGCTTGCTGAGCCCAGCTGTAATGCGTGTCCTTTCTGCGGTGAGGGTTTCTTGTTCCCTTGGAGATGTCGCCACAATACAGGCTCTTCAGAAGCTGTGAAGCGGTTTTCTTAGCCTTGAGCCAGCCGCAGGGACGGGACCAAGCTTGGAGCATCTTTGCAGACATAGAGCCAGCGTGCCTGGCCGGGGCTGCCCCGGCTCAGTGCCTGCTGGTGATGCTCTCAGGCTGGGTCCAGACTTGGCCCAGGGCAGGCGAGGGGCGAGAAGAGCCCCCCCTCCAGGAACGACCGCGGCTCTGCTGAAGCCTGCCCCGGGCCTCCTGTAAACTCCCCAGTGCCGGCACGCTCACCAAGCCATGGCCCGTGACGGGGGTTGTTTTGTTTACTACCAAAAACCAGCCCACTGTCTCCCCTTGGGCCCTGCTACTAAGGCCATGACCTTGTGTGGACAGGGATGAGCCTTAGGAGCCCCAGGTTGGGCCTGCTTCAGACGTGTGCTCCCTGCCAGCTTCGGGTATTCAGTTCCGTCACTCAGTCGTGTCCAACTTTCTGCGACCCCTTGGACTGGAGCACACCAGGCCTCCCTGTCCATCACCAACTCCCTGAGTTCACTCAGACTCGTGTCTATCAAGTCAGTGATGCCATCCAACCATCTCATCCTCTGTCGTCCCCTTTTCCTCCCACCTTCGATCTTTCCCAGCATCAGGGTCTTTTCAAGTAAGTCAGTTCTTCGCATCAGGTGGCCAAAGTTGGAGTTTCAGCTTCAGCACCAGTCCTTCCAGTGAACACCCAGGACTGATCTCCTTTAGGATGGACTGGTTGGATCTCCTTGCAGTCCAAGGGACTCTCAAGAGTCTTCTCCAACACCACAGTTCAAAAGCATCAACTCTTCGGCCCTCAGCTTTCTTTATAGTCCAACTCTCACATCCATACATGACTACTTGAAAAAGCATAGCCTTGACTAGATGGACCTTTGTAGGTAATATCTCTGCTTTTTAATATGCTATCCAGGTTGGTCATAGCTTTTCCTCCAAGGAGCAAGCATCTTTTAATTTCATGGCTGCGGTCACCATCTACAGTGATTTTGGAGCCCAAGAAAATAAAGTCTGTCACTGTTTTCATTGTTTCCCCATCTGTTTGCCATGAAGTGATTGGACCAGATGCCATGATCTTAGTTTTTTGAATGTTGAGTTTTAAGCCACCTTTTTCACTCTCCTCCTTCACATTCATCAAGAGGCTCTTTAGTTCTTCTTCACTTTCTGCCATAAGGGTGGTGTCGTCTGCATATCTGAGGTTATTGATATTTCTCCTGGCAATCTTGATTCCAGCCTATGCTTCCTCCAGCCCAGCGTTTCTCATGATGTACTCTGCATATAAGTTAAATAAACAGGGTGACAATATACAGCCTTGACGTACTCCTTTTCCTATTTGGAACCAATCTGTTGTTACATGTCCAGTTCTAACTGTTGCCTCCTGACCTGCATACAGATTTCTCAGGAGGCAGGTCAGGTGCTCTGGTATTCCCACCTCCTTCAGAATTTTCGACAGTCTGTTGTGATCCACACAGTCCATGCATTGGGTGTGGGGCTCATTTAAAGAGCCTGGGGGCTGCCTGCCACCCAAGCAGGAGCCCAGAGAACCTTGGCAGAAGCCTGTCTGTGGGCTGAGGCCCCCCTCCCGCCAGTCCCCCATGTCAGTCCCCAGGTGAGACCCACGGGAACATTGCTGCCCGTCGTTTTCCTGGATGACCGAGGGGCTTCCTTTGCTCTCTTCACCAAGGTCTGTAATTTAAAGCCAGTTCCTCTCCTGTAGGATCAGGAAACCCTGGAGAAGAAGCACCTTTTTTGCGTGTACCCCTCTAACTGGAAGATCAGCCTGGTGAGGCGTGACTGGCAGTCAGGGAGGGTGACCGGGGTGCGGCTGGGCATCCGTGCTGTGTGCGCCTCGCTGACAGGTGTGAGGTTCTCCTGCGTGCGCCGGGCGTGGGGGCTCACAGCCCCTCACATCCGCCTTGGGGAGGCCCCGAGCCTACTCCTCCAATCACTGCAGGTGTGTGCTCGTCAGCCACTTGCCCACCCGCACCTCATTTACTGGGTGACAGCCTACTTTATAGATGGAGAAACTGAGGTTTGGAGGAACAGTGTGGCATAGCCAGGGACCCTGCCATTCTGACGAGAGTCAGTCCGTCTGACCCTTCCTCGGGGGCAGTTCCCGAGCCCCCGCTCCCCACACAAGGGCAGCTGCCCAGATGCAGTGGGACCCACCTGGGCAGCCAAGCCAGGGCTGCTGACCCATCCACAGACCCACCTGGACCTGCGCCCTGGGGTGCTCTGCAGGGACCCCACAGAGAAGGGGTGGCCGGAAGGCCCCCATGGCCCCCGTGGCTGCAGCACAAAGGTGGGGCCCCGGTGCTGAGCCTGCGGCTTGGGCGGCATTCACCGCCTCCACTGTCAGCCCCGCCACCCAGGACAGGCTGGGTGCCATGGCCCGTGGGCTCGCTGGAGGCCGGGCCCCCAGGCGGGTCAGAGACCACGGAGGGAACTCAGGCCAACCGCCTCTTCACGGGCCTGTGAGCCATCTCAGGTTCCGGACTCGCCCCAGACTGCTGTTCTATGATGTAACGTGTCCAAACTGGGAGACGTCCTGTCGGTGTTCTACGAGGGAGCCTTAAACTGCGTAGCATTGACCCCAGGTTGAGGACCGTCCCTGTAGAGACGAGTGTCCCAGCCCTGTTCTGACCAGGAGCGAGGACAGCCCCACAGTGGCCCGGCCCCTGTCACCTCACACGTGCTCCCAGACAGGCCAGGGGTGCAGCCGGGGAGCGCCCGGCCTCCTGAGCGTGGAGGGCGGGTGGGGCTCCAACACCCACCTACCATTGCCCACAGCTCCTGCCCGCCGCCGCAGCCAGCCCAGCATGTGGACCTCCCAGGCCTCGGGACCCCATGGGGGGAAGCACAGCCTGTGCTCACGTCACACATGAATGTTCCAGGAACCCCGGCATTCCCCTCTGTCCTCAGGCAACGAAGCACTGACACGGCTGTAGAGGACACCCTGTGGGAACCGCGTCGGCTCAGACCCCTCGAGGATGGGGCGCCTGTGACTTCCCACTGCCTTTCTATCCAGTGTGCAAAGCTATTTTTGTTCTCAGTTAAACATTTCAGAGACTCTGCAAGTATCATGAGTGCATATTCCCTACTAATGGATTAGAAACTCAAAATACTTTAATATGAGAAAGTGAAGGAAATAATGGCACAAAGCCAGGATGAGTAACTCTCTCCCTGGTTGCAGCTCCCACGCTCGCATGCTTTGGATGCCTGGTTGTTTAGCGAGTCCGTGAGGATGAGAGCCTCAAGGCATGGGGCTGCCCGAGCGAGGCCAGGACAGGCCCTCCTGGTGGGGAGCGAGAGCCTCAGCCCACCGTCCTTCCATGGGCTCCTGCTAATACATCACTCCGCGTCTCATCAGCCCATCTTTCTCCCCAGTTCTACAGTTGTAATTGGATTTCCTGCTGTCACGGAGCCAAACTCCACCCTGGGTGCCACGCGTGCAACCTTTGTTGGTTTCAAAGTTAATTAAATTCAAGGGGAAAAACAGTCTCCACATAAGCCACATATGGTGAGGGAATCAGGAGGTAAAGTAACGGGGAGCGGGAGCCCTGAGAAGGAGACACGGGCTTGAAGACCCCAGAGAAGCCCTTGGATGACAGCCGGAGCCGTGACTGTGAGGCTGCGAGGGGCTGGGGGGCGCTCAGTGGTCTAAGCCTGCATTCCTGGTGCCTCAAAACCCTGACCCAGCCCTGCTCATCTTGGGACACCCTCTCACTGTGCCCCAGCTTCCACAGACGAGGTCTCCCCTGTCTGTGTTCCTCTCCCAGCAAAAGTCACCTCCAGCCTGGCCTGCGTATCTTCATCTTAAACTTCTTCTCTTTTAACCCTTGGATAAAGGGCTTAATACCACTAAGAAGGTTTAAGGAAGTCCCACCCTTATCATGGGAGCCCAGGGTTTCCCTGAGAGCTGAAGGTCTCTGGAGCCAAGGAGCTTATCCTGCACCATAGCCTCAGCCTCAGGAGGGACCAGCCAGGACTGGGCACTTCACCCCATGTCATCTGCCTGCCTACCTGCCCCCCCACCAAGCCCCCGACCAGTCCTGCCCCAGACCCAGGGGCTCTTGTGGCCCAGGGGCGCCCCCACAGCACGTCAGGCAGACCCTGTCCTCCTGACTTCCCTCCTCCGCTGAAGGCCATCTGGAGGCTCCTGGTCAGAGTGTCCTGGCCAGCCTCCCTGCCTCTGGTTCCCACCTCCTGCCCAGTGTCCCACCCGAGAGCTGGCAAAACATCCAGCAGCTTGTAGTCGGAGGCTGTGATGAGTCTCTGTGGGCCCAGGAGGTCTCCTTTCCCCTGTTATCGAGAGCCGCCCAGGTGAAGGGCCCCAGGGCTGTACCCCGCTCGGCCACCAGGTGTGACTCAGTCACTGCGTGTGCCTGGCCCACAGCCCCTCCCAAGGACAGCAGTCCCAGAGACAGGCTGGCGTCCTGTGCTGAGTGGACACGCCACGGCAGGCACTCCATACATCTCCCACATTATATATTTGCTAACATAGGTCTTAAATAAAGAGCACTTCTGCTAAATTTAGCCAAGAGAGCTGTTTGGCATTTCAACCTTCCCATGCTTCAAGCAGACACATTTCTTCCATGTTATGCCATATTCCTAAAAATATTTCTGCAGCCTCCTCTCAGCTTTCAGACCACGCAGCAACTCTCACTCTGACCGCTAGTGCTGCCTCCCCCAGGGTCCCCGTCCCCAGCACGTGGTCCTTCCGCGTCAGATGCCTTCCATCTCTCACTCCTAGGCCCTGCAGGACCACGATGTCCCCGCGTGGGGTGGGGTGAGGGGCTCAGCAGGGATGGCCTGCAGGGGGCGGAGGCCAGGATTGGAGCCCTAAAGGTGCAGGGGGGCCCACAGTCAGCTCTGTTACGGTGGCCAATCCCGTTCCGCCTCCAATCAAGCACCAAGGGTGGTGTCTGTGCTTCACTTTGCATCAAGTGGAGGGAGGAAGCTTCCCAGGGTTTTTTTCAGGGCACGGGAGGGCACGCTCAGTGCATGGACTGCTCATCAGATGACGGGGCGGCACTGCGTCTGGGAGGTGAGGCAGGCGGGGGGTGGGTTCAGGATGGGGAGCCCTGCCAGCAGGGCTGGGTGCCTATCAGCCCCAGCCGTACTCACCAGACCCTCAGGAAGGGAGGCGCTGCTCCAGGGTAGGATGGGGGCAACCAGGATATTCGCTGGATAATCCTGTCTGTTTCTCCACATGACATACAGATTTCAGGACTGAAAGTCTGTAGTCCAAAGAGATAATTGAAGAAAATATGGAAATTAACAATGTTTGTTTTACTGGGTATTTGCGATCTGTTACAGACCTAGGAAGAGAGGACAGGCTTTCGGAGAAGCTCCCTTCCTCACTGTTAGGGTGGTACCACCCGCCACTGGGGTGGGACGTGGGCATTTCAGGAGCTGCACAAGGGCAGCAAGAGACTGCACGCCCGGAAACGTGGATGAAGGACCGGAAACAGTGAAGCTGCGTGTTCCCTTTAGTGGTTTGGTTATATTTTCTACCTCTTCAGAAGTCAGCAAATACGTTATTTCTATATTCAAATAGTTTTAAGACCCCTCAGAACAAATTTCTGCTGTTTGACAAATCATCTCTCAGTGACATTTGCCTCCACCCGGACTCTGTCAGGACAAGTGGAGACTCAACCGTCAAATTTCCTGCTGTTGAGCATTTCCTGAGGCCTGTTTGGAGGCGACTTTCTTGCAGGAGTGGTTCGAGGAACCCGGCTGGCTGGTTGTCCTGCAGCCTCTGAGGCCTGGGGGGCAAGCGGCAGACCCCTGGCCACACACACGCGCTGCCTCAGGAGTGAGCAGCCCTGCTGTAAGCCCAGCACCGCACGTCTTTGCGAAGCTGCTCCCTGACTGCTGTCTGTGTCCCCTGCCCAGGGCGCGTCCCTCCGAGGAGCCAGGGCGGCTCTGGTGGAGTGACCCAGCCTCTCCCGCCCCAGCCGTTCTCTGTCCTTCCCTCGTTGTGCTGGAGGCCTCGCCCCTCAGCCCGGCTCCCTGTGGGCTTTGCCTGGTGTCTCTAGGGTCAGGTCCGGATTCCCCACTGAGCGTGAGGGTGCTTGGTGGCAAAGCACAGGTTCCCGACCTCTCTTTCTGTTGCCTTTTCTTTAGCATAAACCCTGTGCTCAAAATAGGTGTCAGTGGGAGAAAACATTCAAAAATATCTACCACTTTTTTTTTTAACCTCAGAAATGTCACATTTGGGTTTTAAAAGAAAATGCATTCTCCTGTAACCAGTCCATACCAACAAAGGAGCGGTCCCTGCGGTGACTGAAGACAGGGAGCTGGGCCACAGTCTTGACAGCTGTGCAGACAGGGACCCCAGGACCCCAGGACCCCCACCTTGGAGGGTCACGGGACACCAGGACCCTTGTCTCTGGAGTGCCATGGGGCCCCCAGGACCCCAGGATCCCAGGACCCCAGGGCCCCCGCCTCTGGAGGGTTGCCCCCCGACCCATGGCCAGGCTGCCGGCCGCTCAGGGTTGCAGTCTCCATGGGGAGTCTGCCTGTGCTGAGGGGGCATTAGTCGTGGGGACTGTCTGGACCCCCGTCTCCTTCTTGAAGCCTCTGCTCATCCTCAGGAGGACAGTGACCTCGGGGGCGACGTGATGTCCCCAGGTGACCCCGACTTGCCGGGACAGGGGTCTGGTCATTTCCTCCCAGGACAGTGCTGTCAGGATGCCCAGCTGGGCTCAGGTCCACTTCCTCAGAGGCCCCGAAGGCTGCAGCAGAGACCAGAGGGGCCCAGCACAAAGCCGGGGACCTGTGTCTCCCCTTTGGGTGCGCGGCGCCTCTGAGCCCCCCAGACGGGAGGAGGAGCTTCGGTCAGCAGGAGCGCGCCGGCCAGTCCTTCCTACACGATGCTGGTGATCGTGCGGGAGGCGGGACCACGCTGCCCGTGGGGAGGCGGTGGGTGTTTCCAGGTGCTCCATGAAGCAGAGTGAGCGCAAACGGAGCCTGACCCAGGAGGACTAGGGGTGCTGGATTAACAACCTCGAGGATCTCTTTCCTAATAAAAACGGTCTTTATTATAAAATCAAACCAAGCGCCATAAATCACGTCTCGGGCTTTTACTGAGAGTGTTTACAGCTCTCACATGGATTGGCTCATTAAATCCCCCAACAAGCCCATGAGGGAGAGCTCTGCCTTTAATCACCGCTTCACAGCGAAGGGATGCTCACCACCGGGGTCCCCGGTGAGTGCAGAGTCCGCACACGCTTGCTCACCACCGAGTCTGCAGGCTCCTGGGGCCTCTGTCCACCTGGACGCCCTGACCTGTGCTTTCTGGGAGCATCTTCTCATTGGCCTGTTTGCCACCTGGATCCGTTCTTTCGAGAGGCAGCTTTTAAGGTCTTCGGCCCATTTTTAGTTGGGTTGTTTGTTTTCTCATTGTTGAGTATTAAGAGTTCTTTATGTGTCTTGAATAACAATCCTTATCAGATGTCTTTTGCAAATATTTTCTCCCTGTCTGTGGCCCGTCTTCTCATTCTCTAAAATTCTTTCACAGGGTAAAATTTTTTAATTTTATTGAAGTCCAGCTTATCAATGATTTGTTTCATGAAGGGTGCCTTCGGCACTGTATTTTTTTTAATTTATTTTTTTATTGAAGGATAATTGCTTTACAGAATTTTGTTGTTTTCTGTCAAACCTCAACATGAATCAGCCATAGGTATACATACAGGCATTGTATTTTAAAAAGCATCACAACCCAAGGGAATCTGGGTTTTCTCCTATGTTATTTTCTAGGAGTTATGGTTTTGCAGTTTACCTTTACATCTATAGGAGCTTCCCTGACAGCTCAGATGCTAAAGAATCTGTCTGCAATGCAGGAGACCTGGGTTTGATCCCTGGGTCAAGAAGATCCCCTGGAGGAAATGGCAACCCTCGCCAGTATTCTTTCCTGGAGAATCCCACGGACAGAGGATCCTGGCAGGCTATGGCCCATGGGGTCACAAAGAGTTAGATAGGACTGTGCGCCTTCCTACTTTCTTTACGGCTATAGCCCATTTTGAGTTAATTTTTGTGAAAATATAAGGGTATGCCTGGAGAAGGAAATGGCAACCCACTCCAGTGTTCTTGCCTGGAGAATCCCAGGGACGGGGGAGCCTGGTGGGCCGCCGTCTATAGGGTCACACAGAGTCGGACACAACTGCAGCGACTTAGCAGCAGCAGCAGCAGCAGCATATGGGTGTGCCTAGGCTCGTTCTTTTGCGTGTGGATGTCCAGTTGTCCCAGCAGCGTTTGTTGGAAAGACTGCTTTTGCCCCAGGGTGCTGCCTTTAGTTTTTGTCAAAGACCAGTGACCATCACGCGGACTGGACTCTGCTCTGTCCTGCTTGCTGACGTCCTTCTCTGTCCTTTCCGCCGCGCCAGTGTCTGATTCCTGCAGCTTAACAGGCAGCCTCGCGGTTCTGTTCGGGGAGCCCCCAGCTCCTGCCGCTGCCTGGTCCCCCCCAGTCTTGGGACAGCTGTTTGTCCTGTGTCCTCCCTTCTCTTGTGGACCAAAGGAGAGCCGTTGACTTCCTGTGTGTTCAGAGTTCTGCTCTTTGTTTGGATAGAGTGGTGACATCCACGTCCTTATCTGCAGAACTGACTGATTCCTCTTAAAGGAAAAAGCTGAAACAGTTGGGTAACTTGCCCTCAGGGAGGAGCCTCTGGAGGGAGAAGACACTAGGGTCTGAGTGGAGTCTCAACCCTGCACCTCGATGGCCCCGCGTTTTACGACTGTTCCCCGGACTCAGGTCCCACCTGAGTAAGAGAAGGGTGGCGAGAACACGTCTGCTCCTTCACAGGCCGTTGGAAGAAGAGAATGAATTAACTTCTGTGCTACATTCTGTAAATTGCAAAGCACCATCATGATTAGGTTATAGTTAGAATCTTCTAATCAGAATGGGTGGATCTTAAAAGATATTTGCCAACAACCTTCAGGAAGAAAAACTCAACGGTAAGATTGTTACCAGCGTGACAGTGAGCCTCACAGCGAATCCTGAGCTGGAACTGAGCCTGGACCACAGGCCCTGAAGACGGGCGGGGCTGTGTTTCTGGAGGCCTCTAAAATGAAGAAGCCCCCAGCTTCCATCTCTGACGTGAGAATAGGAACCTCCTTGCACGGGAGACAGAGGCTACCTCCTGGCCCTGCTGCTGGTCCACAGGCTCCAAAATCCTGCCCTGCGCCAAAGCCACCACGAGGAGAGGCCCGGGCTGGCCAGCCCACTCTGTGTCCTGCCGTGGGCAGCACACACTGCCCACTGCGCCCTCCACCTGCCGCCCCACAGGACAGCGTGCGTGGGTCCCTGCGGTGCCTTCTCAGAGGAGCTGGGAGACCCAGCAGGACCGGCGTGTTCAGAGCAGCTGCCAAGCGGAGTGAGTGTCGTGCACTACTGATGCCTCTGCATGGAGCCTGGACGGCCCCGGCCCCCATCCAGAAACATCCCGGTGTCCCCAGCACCCCACGCCCCCCACCTCGAGCCCCCCACCCACCCTTGCCTCCTGCCAGCCACCAGGGGTCCCTGCCCCTCTGGCCCCTGCTGTGCCTTGGCCGCTCGGTCTGAGTTTGCAGCTAGAAGCGCAGGTCAGCGCCTACTCATCCATTTTTCAGGGTTTGTGTTAGTCTTGTTCATCCAACAGGACGTTGTATGTCCTACGTTCCCCAGAGACAGGGGTTGTGCCTTCTAATCAAGTGGCTCCTGTCCCAGACAGACACTGAGTATCAACGGTGGTTTCCTTTGCATTCCCAGGGCCCCAGGTACACAGGTTAATCATTACCAAAAGGTCTGCGGAAATGAATTAGCTTTTGTGTTACAAAGGTACTGAAGCACGGGGCTTCCGCAGGTTCAAAAGAGAACACGTCAGGGTGTTTGTGCCTCAGCTGCGGGGTGAGGCAACGGGCCGGGCCAGGCTGTAATCAGAAGTTTCCCGAATCAAGTCTCTGGTCCAGCCACGGGGCTTTCGACTGCTGATTGACATCCACAGTTAGAAATGCGTTTCACACTGTGAGCCAACACAAACACTCCACAAAGCCACATTTTCCGTGCTGCCTTCTTTTAAGTGTTGGTTGTCACCTTCGGAATTGATTGCATAACCCACGACTGGGTTATAAATAGGGTGGCTGTATAAAATATTGGCCAAACCTGGGCTCTCAGGAGAGAACGAGAGTTATTAATAGTCCCAGGGACAGCAGATGCACAGCAGGCCTGGCGGGTCGAGCAGAGGCTGCGTCGCACAGTTAGGGCTCTGCGTCTGCACACACAGGCCAGGCCACGGGGCGCCTTGGGGAGGGCTCTGCCGGCAGCTCCAGGCGGCGGGTGCGCATGGACAGCGGGGTCTGCGGGGGACTCACTCGCCACCTGGCCCCACGCACTTGGGGGGCGGGAGGCCGCCCCGGGTGACGGTGGGGGAAGGGGCGGTATCTCCTCCCAGCAGGGCCTCGACGGCCCAGCGTGCAGGGTCTCATCCCCGCTGCCCACTGCAGCCCGCCCCGCCAAGGCCCCGAAGCTTCGAGAAGGGCAAGCTCCCTGGCGTGTTCCCCCCACCGCCTGATCATGCGATGACGGTGACACGCTGTAGAGCGTTTTCCCAAGTAAATTGAAGTCTCACACTCGTGCCTGTTTCATGTGACACTGGAGCATCTCCCCTGGTCGAGTCGTGCAGACATGTGTACTGCTCATGCTGAGGCCCTGGAAACGTGGCCCCCACCTGCCCTTGGGTGTCCCGCTGGGGGACACCTCGGCCGCACTGGGACTGACCTTTCTGTTCCCTGATAGTCATCTTTGCAGCTTCAGCCCCTCAAGATCAGGTGCCCCCAGCAAAGTTCTCCCCGCTCTCCACTCCCAGGAATCATCCTGTAGGCCTCAAGCTTCGCGAATCTGAGGGCTCTCTGGGAAAAGAACAATACAGCATTGAATACGAATGGGATGCATTGAGGCCTCCCTTCCTACTGTCTGCACACTAGGAGATGCTCCAGCGGAGGGACGGGGACCCTGACTCGGGAGGGGCCCTGGCTCTGACCCAGCAGGGACCCGCCTGCCCTCCCGGGCTCCCTGGGCTGAGTCACATCACTGGTGGAGACGCGGGGGTCCCCGGCCCCTGGCGCCCGCTCTGTGCCAGGCGAGGTCACTTTGTTCCAGGGCGGTACTGGCAGCCAGAACTCAGGCCTTCCCTTGTTTCAGAAACACGTGCACTCCATCCATTCAGCAGAGGGAAAACAAAGCGGAGCAGCCACTTGACCGAGGGCTGTGGCTGAATTAGCTGCCTGACTGGGTTTTTAGGTTTGCGCCCTTGTTTCGGGATGACAGGGTTTTAACGGTTCAGGGTAAAGTGGCCTCTGACCCACATGCTGACGGACAGCAGGGGCCCCGTGCTGGACACGGTCAGCAGCAGAACCACAGCCGGGCCAGCCTGACCCCCTCACCGGTCCTCCGAGAGATGCCCTGAGACGGTGAGCAACGTCTGCCCATGGAGGGGAACAGAGCGGTCACTTCACAGGACGGCTCAGGCCACGGCTCTTGTGTGCAAGGCTCATCTGCTGTTTTTAATGAGTTTTCTCTGTTCACCCCAATATTCACTCCAACACCCCTTGGAGAAGCCTCAGAGAAAGCCCCAGAGGTCACCTTCCTCCCTAAGATGCCCTGGTCAAGATTAGGGGATGTGATGTCAAGTCTGAAACTCAATTGCATAAACTTGTGCATAAAATTGCATAAACACCGTTGCAGGTCACACGTAAAGGTTTTCTGCTAGGCGACAGTGAAAAGCTTACTGGGACTGCAGGGAAAACAGCAAAACCTGCAGCAGATGCCCTCCGTGGCTTTTTGCCCATGACACCACAAGGGTCCAAACGTGTGCAGTGCGCAGGTTAGGGTGATACACAATTCTGAACACTTGAAAGGGTCTGCAAAGGCCGTGTGTGCAGACAGAAGCTGGCAGAGACTACCAGGCTCATCAACAGTGTAGCCAGATGTGGCCTGTCTGACTCCAAACCCCATGCAATCAAACATCAGCTAAGTAGTGTATTCTCTGAGCTGACTTTTCACGGACCACAAGCTTAGTGGATGCCCAAAGGGTTACAAAGAAAAGAGTTAAGAACTGCAGAGTATCCTACATGTTCTTTTATCACCTTTCATTGGCTTCAGGAAAACAAGTCCTAACTGACAATATAATTAAAAACATCCTTTTCATACATCACTAGACTAGATGTCTAGTTGTAAGACTTCTATAAATTCACAGTTCATAAGAATGAGTTTGGAAAGGGTGTCATCCTATTATCCTGACTGTGTCACAGATGAATATTAAATTCAGCCAGTCATGTAGAATGAATCTTTTCTGTATCAAGAAATTACTACAAAGGAGCGTTTAGATGGGTCCCTCACCCTGAAGGGGAGCAAGGCCTTCTAATTTCAGAGGTATTAGAAGGGGGGTGAGCACTGGACTCGTTGCATTTCCCCCAAGTATTTGTGCTCAGCTCTGTTTCATGAGGTTTGCGGTGCAGATTATAGGTGTTAAAAGGTGGCTCAGATGGTAGAGCGTCTGCCTACAATGTGGGAGACCTGGGTTCGATCCGTGGGTCAGGAAGATCCTCTGGAGAAGGAAATGGCACCCCCACTCCAGTACTCTTGCCTGGAAAATCCCATGGATGGAGGAGCCTAGTAGGCTACAGTCTATGGGGTCGCAAAGTGTCAGACACGACTGAGCGACTTCACTGTCTTTCTTTATAGGTGTTACAGATGACAGAAAATAGGTATTTTCTCCCTTGGGAGCTTGCCAGTAGTTTTGCTGGGAACTGAAGACTGGCGGCCCATTACCGACCTCCGAGCAGCCTCTGCTATGCGTGTGGTTAGCGTGCAACCGTTCCTGTTTCTACTCCTCTTACTGCACGGTGCGGCAGTGTGAACAGGGAGGGGCCCTCCAGGAGGAAGGCGTGGGCAGTCCCCACCCCCGTGCCTTCCCGGCGCTCATGTGTTTACTTCAACGTTGCCATTGTACCTAATGTACACCCGGCTTCTTCTGTTTTACAAAGTATCATATATCATGAACATTTTCTGAAGTCAGTCAACATCCTTCAAAAACAAGATTGTTAAGGGAGTGTGATATTCTGTTTTATAAATATGCTGAGTTTAGTTCATAGCTTAGGTTGTTTCTAATATCTTACTACTTTAACGAAACAAATCTGGGTGCCAATCTCAAATTCTTGGTTAAAGGATGTGAAGTATGAAGAGGATGTTTTTAATTATGTTGTCAAACAGCTTTCCCTGAAATGTGCTGATGTGCATTTTCACTGGAAATGGATGTGATTTAGCGAACACCCTCACCAGCACTTTCATATTCTTTCAGTTATCACCAATTTTGTAAACAAAAAAAGTTATCTTATTATTTCCACTGGACTTGGTTGATCCTAGTGGACTCGGGCTCCCCATAGGATTCCTTTGCCAGCTTCGCTGTTGGGCTGTCCTCCTTCCTGGATGCCCGTCTTCCCCGGGATGTCACCCCAGCTGTGCCTTCCTGCAGGGTGGTTTCTTGTTATGCTGCTCACTAAGGAGACTCTGAGCTGAGACATGCAGGCAGAGCCCTCCTGATCAGCAGCACTGAGGGGCCTGGCAGATGCAAACACAGGTTCTCCCGGAAGGAAATCCTTGCCCAGGCCTCCCACATTCCCGTAAACCAACCCCAAAGATGAGCTCACGCCTAAATGTACAAACTGCACAAAGCAGCTTCCCAGGCGGCACCAGTGGTGAAGAGCCCACCTGCCAACGCAGGAGACAAGAGACACGGGTTCGACCCCTGGGTTGGCAAGATCCCCTGGAAGAAAGCATGACAACTCACCCCCGTATTCTCACCTGGGAAATCCCATGGACAGAGGAGTTTGGCAGCTACAGTCCATAGGGCTGCACAGAGTCGGACATGACTAGGTGGCTTAGCACGCACGCAAAGAAGAAAGCACTGTGAACCAGTCAGCAGGTCACACACAGTGAAGTCATATCCCCAGCATTGGAGACAGTGGATTCATCAAGCACAGAATACAAATAAGTTCATTTTAAAATGTTTTTTTTTTTAAGAGGAAATTGAAAATAACCAAAGACAAGATATTCCAAAAAGGACCTGCTCTGAGGGGGAAAAAATAGAACTAAAATAATGAAAAGCAAAGTATACAGATCTATTGCATTCCTTTATGCTAACAATGAAATATTGATATCAGAAAGAGAAATTTTTTAAATGACCTCTTTAAAATTACATCAAAAAAAAAAAATATTGAGGAATAAGACTAACCAGCAGTATGTAAACTGAGAGCTTCCGGATGTACTAACTGGATTTAGAAAAGACAGAGGAACAAAAGATCAAATTGCAAACATATGCTGGATCATAGAAACTGCAAGGGAATTCTTCTAAAAAATCTACTTCTGCTTCATTGACTACACTAAAGCCTTTGACTCTGAGGATCACAGCAAACTGTGGAGTATTCTTAAAGAGATGGGAATACCAGACCACCTTACTGCCTCCTGAGAAACCTGTATGCAGGACAAGAAGCAACAGTTAGAACCGGACAGGGAACAACAGCCTGGTTCCACATTGGGAAAGGAGTATGTCAAGGTTGTGTATTGTCACTCTGCTTATTTAACTTCTAGGCAGAGTACATCATGCAAAATGCTGTGCTGGATAAATCACAAGCTGGAATCAAGATTGCCAGGAGAAATGTCAACAGCTCAGGTATGCGGATGACACCACTCTAATGGCAGAAAGTGAAGAAGAACTAAGGAGCCTCCTGATGAGGGTGAAAGAGGGGAGTGAAGAAGCTGGCTTAAAACTCAGCATTCAAAAACTAAGATCCTGGTGTCTGGTTCCATCACTTCCTGGCAAATAGATGGGAAAACAATGGAAACAGTGACAGATTTTCTTTTCTTGGCCTTCAAAATCACTGCAGAAATTGACTGCAGCCATGAAATGAAAAGACACTTGCTCCTTGGAAGAAAAGCTATGGCAAACCTATACAGTGTATTAAAGGCCCATACGGTCAAAGCTATGGTTTTTCCAGTAGTCATGTATGGATGTGAGAGTTGACTATAAAGAAGGCAGAGTGCCAAAGAATTGATGCTTTCAAACTGTGGTGTTGGAGAAGACTCATGAGAGTCCCTTGGACACCAAGGAGTTAAAACCATCAATACTAAAGGAAATCAACTCTGAATATTCACTGGAAGGATTGGTTCTAAAGCTGAAGCTCCAATACTTTGGCCACCTGATACAAAGAGCTGACTCATTGGAAGAGACCCTGGTGCTGGGAAAGATTGAAGACAAGAGGAGAAGGGGATGACAGAGGATGAGATGGTTGGATGGCATCGCTGACTTAATGGACATGACTTTGAGCAAACTCCAGGAGATGGTGAAGGACAGGGAAGCCTGGTGTGCTGCAGTCCATGGGGCCACAAAGAGTCATTCATGACTTAGAGGCTGAACAGCAACAAAGACCGACCCAGAAGGTGAAAGACTCACACGCTGAAAACTGTGAAACACTAACGAAGGAAGTGAACATTATTTTAAAGATGGAAAGAAACCACATGCTCTTGGATTGGAAAATTATCATTAAAGTGACCATACTGCACAAAGCAATATACAGATTTAATGCAATCCCTATCAAATTACCCATGACATTTTTCACAGAACTAGAACAAATAACCCTAAAAATTATATAGAGCCATGAATGGCCCAGAATTGCCAAAGCAGTATTGAAGAATAAGAACAAAGCTTGAGACATAACCATCCCAGACTTCAGACAATACCACAAAGCTACAGTAATCAAAACAGCATGGTATTGGCACAAAGACAGACACATGGATCAATGAGACAGGGCAGAGAGTCTGAAATAGACCCACACATCGATGGCCAATTAATCTTCAACAAAGGAGACAAGGATATACAACAGAGAAAAAACAGTCTCTTCAGCAAGTGGGACTGGGAAAACTGGACAGCTGCATATAAATCATGAAGTTAGAACACTCCCTCATACTATATACAAGAATCAACTCAAAATGACTTAAAGACTTAAATATGAGGCAGGATGCTATGAAACTCCTAGAAGAGAACATAGGCAAAACATTCTGACATAAATCATTGCAGCGTTTTCTTAGATCAGTCTTCCAAGGCAATAGAAACAAAAGTAAAAATAAACAAGTGGAGCTTGAGCTTATAAGCTTCTGCACAGTGAATGAAAGCATAAACCAAATGAAAAGATGACCTACGGCTGGGAGAGAATATTTGCAAACGATGAGACTGACATAGGCTTACTTTCCAAAATATACAAATACTTCATGCAACCCAAAAACAGTAAGACAAACAACCCAATAAAAAAATGAGCAAGAGACCTAGACATTTCTCCAAAGAAGACATACGGGTGGTCAACAGGCACATGAAAACACGCTCAACATCGCTAATTAGTAAGGAAATGGAAATCAAAAGTGCAACGAGGCATCACTTCACCCTGGTCAGAATGGCCATCATTAAAAATTCTACAAAAAATAAATGCTGAAGAGAGTGTGGGGAAAAAGCAACCCTCCTACATTGTTGGTGGGAGTGTAAGTCGGTGCGGCCACAATGGAGAACACTGTGGAGGTTCCTTTAAAAGCCAAAATAGAGCTACCATATGATCCAGCAATCCCACTCCTGGGCATGTATGTGGAGAAAATTCTGACTAGAAAAGAAACATTCATCCCAGTGTTCATCACAGCACCGTCTCCAGTAGCCAGGGCATGGAAACACGTTTGTGCACCGGTGGGTGAACGGATTAAGAAGAGGTGGTGCATACGTACAGTGGAACGCCACTCAGAGAGCATGGAATAATGCCATTTGCAGCAACACGGAGGCGCCTGGAGATGATCATACTAAGTGAAGTCAGAAAAGACGAAAGTCACGTGGTATTAATTGTATGTGAAATGTAAAATATGATACAGATGGACTTATTTACGAAACAGAAACGGACTTACAGACACAGAAGGCGAACATGGTTAACAAAGCAGACGGGGGGAGGCTTGGAACTAAGACACACACTACTGTCTGTAAAACAGACAACAGGGGAATCATGCCCAGTATTCTGTAATAACCTATAAAGGAAACGAACATGTATGTGTAACTGAGTCATCGTGCAGTACATCTGAAACCAAGACAACACTGTAAATCAATTACACTTCAGTTTTAAAATGAAACTCAAGTAGATTCATCAAAGAGCAAAATCAGTTACAGATGAAAAGAAATTTCTGGAACAGGGAAGAAAAGTCCAAAGAAACTGCCAGGACACCACAGAGGGGTGAGGGGGCAGGCCGCGGAGGGTCCTGGGATGAGCGGCAGTGTCACTGTGATCGGAGCCCCAGCAGGAGGGACAGACCCCGCCACCCAGGCACCGTGGACAGAGGGCCATCCCCAGCCAGGCAGCTGCGGTGAGCCCGGAAAGCACCCAGCCGCTGAGAGTCTGAGACAGGCTGCCCACCGCAGACCGCGCGGACGCGGCCTCTGCCCGCGCCTGGGACTCTCGGGATCCAGCACAGAGTGCGCTCAGAAACGCAGGGGGAAGAGACGGTCCAGAAAACAAGCCTGATGGGTCCACGGCCACAGACCCATCAGACGAGCCTGAGGAGTGTGCTTCCGGGGACGCAGAAAGCAGAGGGGGCACTGAGAGTCAGGAAACGTGAGAAAAAGGCGGAGAAGGGAAAACGCAGCAGAGACTGAACAATAATAAAGGAGGCGGGGCAACTGCAAACAGCGCGATGGGGCGCGGAGGACAAGCAGCAGGGAGGCGGCTACAGGAGAGGAGACCGCCCGCGACCCCGCCAAGACCCGAGAGCAGACCACGTGTGTTATAGGTACACTGCGGGCCTCACGCCTGGGGAGGGTCCCGGGCGCCCCCTGGTTTTACTCAGCTGTGGCTTCGCTTCTGGGGTCTGTTTGCAAGTGTGTGTGCTCATCACTTCGTTTTCTGTGCTTTCCGTGGGCTTGAAATATGTCATTTTCCAACGGTCCCGCCTGCACTGTAACTGCAGATGACACGGTGGCAGCTGCTCCAAACAGGCCCGTCCTGCCTGTGACCCCGCGTCAGGGCGACAAGGGGGCAGACCTCCAGTGCGGGTTTCCAAGGATGCTGTGAAGGCCAGTGCATCCCTGCTTCCTCCCTTGCAGCTCGAGGCCACAAAGAGTGACCATCCCACACACGCTGACCCGTGAGCCTCGGGGTCGCTGGAGGCAGGATCTGCCGTTTCTCTCACGCTTACCTCTGCCGTCCCATTCACTTAACCCAGATCACACCAGGGGTCCGCTGTGGGAGCCGGGAGCCACGCGCCATGGAGGCAGGATCCTGCCTCAGGCTGGTCTTCCCGGGTCAGACCCGCCCGGTTCTGCTTGAAAGTGGCTATTTCCGTGGGCAGGGTGACCTCGGGGAAGACCACGGGCTGGGCGCAGCACCCACCGGGGTGGGCTTCTCCCCCCAGAGGCGAGCACGAGCTGCAGAGATGGGTCCCTGCGTCTGGAGGGCTGACTGCTCTGGGCAGGCCTGGTGCTTACCTCCAAAGGTGCCGCCCACCGTCCTGGCTTCCTGAGGTTCCCCAGCTGGCACCCTCCAGACAGGTTTGCCTTATGGAGACCAGGCCAAGTGGTTCACGGTGCCATGGAAGGGAACAGGTGGGCGTTGAGTGTCGTTTCTGGCTCAGGGCGGAGGTGGAGCTCCAGGACATTACTGCTCCGTCATGCCAGCAGCAGCACCCCCCAGCCCCTCCCGAGGAGGAGGCCCCGCTGCGGCTCACGGACGCATCTCCTTCTCTTTCAGATCACGTTCTACATTCTGGTGAAGGCCATTTACACCCTGGGCTACAGCGTGTCTCTGATCTCCCTTACAACAGGAAGCATAATTCTTTGCCTCTTCAGGTAAGCAGCAGAAATGAGTGATTCTGCCAAAAACAAGATGGGAAAGCATCCATCTGAGCTGTCTCAGCCCGTGAGGGGGGCAGAGACCACGCCCCCGCCCTCCTCTGTGCCGAGCCGGCCAGACTCCCTTGAAAGGTACAGTAGGATGCTGACGCTGAGATCTGCACGTCTCATTTGAGGAGACAATGCTGACCGTGGATAAGAATGCAGTTCAAGTGCTGGAATTCTCCAGGCAAGAAAATCAGAGTGAGTAACCATGCCCTTCTCGAGGGCAATGTTCCTGACCCAGGGATGGAACCTGAGTCACCTGCGTTGCAGGCAAAATTTTTTACCAGCTGAGCCGCCAGTGAAGCCCCTACTGATGCCACGCTTTGAAAACAGACGCAGCCTGGCCTTCCCCTCCCCGCTCAGAACACCGCCCGGGTTGAAGCTGTGGGGGCGCTCTGTTGAGAGACAGTGTCATGTGTTCAGGAGGACAGGTTCAAATCCGGGCCAGTCTCATAGCAGCGGCGTGATGCGGAGCAGACTGCCTTCTCTCTGTGCGTCTGTGAAGTACACAGGCTGACGGACCCACGCCGCGTGTAGGGGGCGCTCCCTACTCAGCCTGCTCCTCCCCTGCGCCCGGACCCTCACTGTCTCTGGAGCTAACGCCAGACGTCTTGTGGCTGGTGGTGGGGTGTGAAGGAGGTGTAGACGCTTCCACCTGAGAAAAGCTTTTACTTTCAGGTTAAATCCATGTCTTAAGCATCACTAGCCTTAGTAAAATGGGTGTTCCCCAGCTTATTTTAAAGGGTTTTGATCACCTGTCAAAAAATAATCTGTAGACAACAAAGAGCTTTATTTGGGGGTCTTAGGAATTGCAACTTGGGAGACACAGATTCAGGTAAACCTGAGAGGGTTCCAGGGAGGAGAAGGAGCTGGAGGCTGGTAAAGGCAGAAGCCGCGGGTTGTTAAAGACGTCTGGCAGGAATTGGGACTGGCCCTGACACAGAGGGAAATGGTGTCGTCATGGCGTAGACTGTGACGAGTTGTTCAGGGTCGGGGGCCCACAAGCGCCTGATTTCGGGGACACTGTGCAGACCTTCTGGGCACCTTTGTCAGACAGTAGGTGGTCAGAGCTCAGATTCCGTCGGCTGAGACGTGGGCGGCCCACTGCCTCCAGGCCTCCAGCCCCGTGTGGGTGCTCTCTTGGCAAGACTCCCTCCTTTTCCTTTTCCTCCACACACCACATGTCTTCTTTCTCTCTGCTAAAATGTAGATCAGGTGTCGGTCAGCCTTCAGATAACATCAGTGGCATAGCAAATGGAGAATTTTAAAAATTAGGAGATCCATTCTTGGAAGAAAATGAGTGAGTGGAGGCAACGGAGCGTGTAGACGAGATCCCAGCAGCTGTTGGCTGGTGCTTCTCTCCGTTCAGGCATCTCAGGTGTGACAGGTGGCTGATCATTCTCAAGAAGAATGAGGCAGTGCCTTTAATCCAGAACTGCACTTTGAAAAGTGTAGGGAAGACCTGTCGTTGTATATGATAAAAAACACTTTTAAGAAACTGATATAATATTATTACTATTTGCTCTGCTATCTTCTATATTTAACTGTACATTTTAAAATATAGAAATTGTTAATACAGAAAAAAAAATTTAAGGAGGTAAGCTGGCACAGGGTAACTTGAATGAGAAAAAACTCAGAGCTCCTATCTCGAGCAAACCATATACTTGATATCAGTATGGGGCTTCCGTGGTGGCTCAGCTGGTAAAATTCAATCCCTGGGTCAGGAACATTCCCCTGGAGAAAGGCATGGTTATCCACTCTGATTTTCTTGCCCGGAGAATTCCATGGACAGAGGAGCCTGGCGGTCTACAGTCCGTGGGGTCACGAAGAATCGGACACGACTGAGCGACTAACACTGACATCAACAGTCTCCCTCGGGTTTGTCCTTCACGGCCTATTTAACTATTGCAAGTACGGTCATGACCCGTGAGGAGGATCTCAGGTGGCTTTATGCATATCAAACACCATCTTCTCTGCAGGAGAAGATGCTTGGTTACGGGCAGCACACTCCTGCAGTGGCAGTCACTGCACCGCTGGCTCAGTGAGGAACAGCTGCAGGCTGGGCTCCGCCTTCCGTCTGGGTTTCTGTCCGCCTGGTCACGCCACCCCCAGAGAGCTGTGAGACAGCTGAGTCTAAAACCCACGTTATAAAAATAACACGCCCCATTGTCTTGGTCACCACACCCAAGAAACAGACTTCTTTGCGGTCACCAAACATTTGTTCTCCAAAACAGCCCAGAGGCTGAGAAAGGACCGAGCCACCACGACGTTACTTTGCAGACAGAGAGGGAGCGTCTCGTTTGTCCAGGGGCGTGCAGACTTGGGAGCCGGCGCAGGGCCCAGCTCTGCGCGGGAGTCGTGGGCGGTCGGTCGCTGTGCTCCTGACCGTGTCCCGGGGTCCAGCATGTGCTCACGGGCCTTTACTCACGGGCCCAGGAGCAGCTGCGGTGATTGCTCCAGCCCGTGCTGTGCGTTTCATCAGGGTCGTTATTAATAATTTGGTCCTTACAACACCTCCACCAGGTGAGTGCTCTTGATCCCAGTTGTAGCAACTTGAGAAGGAGGCCCTGCTGCTGAACAGGGGATGGCAGGGTCGGATCCACAGCCACATGCACCCCATTCACCTTCAGGAATCTGTTCACACAGTCATGGGTGTGCCAAACACAGGGAACAGACTTCACGACTGAGGCCCTGCGGGCGTGTTACACACGCAGAATAGGCTTCACTACTGAGTCATGTTACACACACAGAACAGGCTTCACTACTGAGGCCCTGCGGGCGTGTTACACACACAGAACAGGCTTCACGACCGAGGCCCCATGGGTCTGTTGCACACGCAGAGCACACCTCACTACTGAGGCCCCTGTGGTCTGTTACACAGAGAACAGCCTTCCCTGAGTGAAGCCTGCAGCAGGGCCTGGGTAGGGCTCCCCACGCTGAGACCCATCTCCCCACGAGCTCAGCGCCCAGGCCGCGGCCCAGCAGGAGCAGCCCCAGAGCCGGGCTTGGGACACCGCCTGTCCGTTAGCTCCCACTTCCCAGCGGGTGATGGCGACTCAGAGCTCTGACTGCAGCGCTAATTTGACTCTTTTAGGACTCACGGGAGGCATGCGCAGTCTCGGGGCTCCTCACTCAGCACTTTGCAGGGAGATGGACCCGCGTTGTTGCACGTGGTTGTCCTGTGTGAAGATGACACGGCTCACTTACTCATCCAGTGTTCATGGAGCTCGGGGCAGCTGTTTGACGACAGGCAGTGCTGCCGTGAACAGCATGTGCCGTCTCCTGCACGCATGTAGACACTTCTTCAGGTGTGTGAGTGTGTGCACGCCTCCCCTTATATTCCCATCTGTTTTATAATCATACGTCGTGCCTGATCATAGCCATGCACACACTCTTTCTCTCCGGGTGCTGCACACTCACACCTGCTGAGTGAAGATTCCTTCTACTCCATCTCCCACACCATTTGTTATCCCAATTTTAAAAGCTGTTGCCATGCAGTTGGGTCTGTATAATATAGAATTGTGTTTTTAATTTGCATTTCCCTGGTGGATCATGATATCATGTTTGGAAACTTTTTAATTTTTTTTTTTTTGCAGTACCATTTCAAGTGTTTGCTCATTTTTCTATTCAGCTGTCTCTCTTTTTTTTTAAGTTAATTTTTAGGAGTTCTGAAGTGCAGCCTTTTGTCAGCCCTGGGAATTACAGATTGTATCTCCAGCACTGTGGTTCAACTTTATACTCCCCTGATGAGGTTTTTGATCAGTGAAAGTTCTTCATTTTAATCAAGTCTGTTGACTATTTGTCATTATGGTCAGAGCTTCCTAAGCCTGTTACCATCTAGAAATTTTATTGTTTAACCTCTTGTGTTTGGGTTATGATCCACGGGTGGTTTGTTTTTGTGGGTGGTGTGAGGTAGGGGTTGAGATTCATGTGCTTTCTCTGTGTGTGTATTCAGCTTCTCCAAGGCCATTGCCTGGAAAGCCAGCCTGTGCCAGGGCACCACGGCGGCGGCAGCAGGACTGCGCACTGTCCTGTCTGCCCCTTCCTCTCTCCCCTGCCATTTTTGCATGGCTGTAACCACTGTGCCTTATAACGAGCCCTGATTTCCAGCAATGTACGCCTGTCAACTCTTGTTTCTCATTACGAAGAGGTTGGTCATCTGCACTTCCATAATCGATCAGTTTGTCAGTAGCCATTAAAAAAAAATTGATGAGATTTCATTTTGGATTGCATTGAATCTGTAGATCAGCTTGGACAGACTGGACACCTTCACCATTTTAAATCACCCAGCCATGACTCTAGGAGCTCCTTCCCTTGGTTTGGGCTTTCTTAATTTCTTTCAGTACTCTTCTGTGGTCTTCTGAGTAAATGTCTTGGACGTCTTTTGATAGTCATGCCAAAGTCCTTGTTTATGCTCTTGTATACATGTGTGTATTAACTTTCCAGAAAAGGAAGTGATTTCTGTGTGTTAATCTTGCTTCAGCAGCCTTGCTTAATTTATGAATTTTATACTTATTAGGTAAATCCATCTGGATTCTTCCATGTGCGGCTCATGTCTTGGTGACTAGAGGTGACGGTAGCAGAGCCCCTGCCCTTATTTCTGAGCTCACAGTGGGAGCTTTAGGTATTTCACTGTAAAGCAGGAAATTCACTACAGATATTTTGATGATACTCTTTATCAGATTAAGAACACTCCTTTCAATTCCCAGTTTTCTGAATTTTTAATCATGAATGGGTTATGAATTTTGTGATAATTTTTCTGCATATATTGACATAAGTAGGTGATTTTTTCTCTTAAGTTCATTTAATGTGAAAATTATATAGGGAGATTTTCTGATATTAAATCTCCCTTTCATTCCTACTTGGTTGTTCTATGTACTATCCTTTTACTATGTAGCTGGGTTTAGTTTACTAATGTCTTCTTTAGGGCTTTTGTGTCTACACTCATGAATTTAATCTATAACTCCCTTTCTTGTAAAATCAGGCTCTGCTCTGACGGTTATGCTGGCCCACAAGTGAATGAGCAAGTGCCGTCCTTCCTATTCTGTGGGACAGTGAAGGTTGACTAAGGCGCTGCTTCCTCTGTAGCGTTTGTGGATTCACCAGGAAAGCCATCTGGGTGGAGGACTGTCATGTGGGAAGGTTTTATTTTTAGGTTCAATTTTTTAAAAACAGACATAGGATGATTCAAATTCTCTGTTTCTCTTTATGTTAATTATAAGCTGTATTTTTCAAGGAATCTGTTCATTTCATCTATATCTCTTATATTTTCACGTGCATAAGAGCTATACTGATACCTCCTTTTTCATTCCTGGTATTGGTCATCTTAGTTTGTAGTAATGCTTCCTAAGGCCCACGTGATTTCATACTCCAGGATATCTGGCTATAGGTGAGTAACCGCACCATCATGGGTATCTGGGTCATTAAGATCTTTTTTCTACAGTTCTGTGTACTCTTGCCATCACCTCTTAATCTCTTCTGCTTCTGTTAGCTCCTTGCTGTCCTTCGTTGTGCCCAACTTTGCATAAAGTGTTCCCTTGGTATGCCCAGTTTTCTTGAAGAGATCTCTAGTCCTTCCCATTCTATTGTTTTCCTCTATTTCTTTGCATTGCTCACTTGAGAAGGCTTTAACTCTGCCTTCACTTGGGTATTTCATTCCCTTCTACCTTGCCTTTAGCTTCTCTTCTTTCAGCTGTTTGTGAGGCCTCCTCAGACAACCATTTGGCCTTCTTGCATTTCTCTTTCTTGGGGGTGGTTTTGATCACCCCCTCCTGTACAGTGTTACAAACCTCTGTCCATAGTTCTTCAGGCACTCTCTCTACCAGATCTAATCCCTTGAATCTATTCGTCACCTCCACTGTATAATCATAAGGGATTTGATTTAGGTCATACCTGAATGGCCTAGTGGTTTTCCCTACTTTCTTCAATTTAAGCCTGAATTTTGCAATAAAGAGCTCATGATCTGAGCCAGAGTCAACTCCAGGTCTTGTTTTTGCTGACTGTATAGAGCTTTTCCATCTTCAGCTGCAAAGATTATAATCAATCTGATTTTGCTATTGACAATCTGGTGATGTCCATGTGTAGAGTCGTCTCCTGGAATGTGAAGTCAAGTGAGCCATGGGAGTCAGTACTACAAACAAAGCTAGTGGAGGTCATGGAATTCCAGCTGAACTATTTAAAATCCTAAAAGATGATACTTTTAAAGTGCTGCAATCAACATGCCAGCAAATGTGGAAAATTCAGTAATGGCCATAGGACTGGAAAAGGTCAGTTTTCATTCCAATCGCAAAGAAAGGAAATGCCAGAGAATGTTCAAACTACTGCACAATTTCACTCATTTCAAATGCTAGCAAGGCAATGTTCAAAATCCTTCAAATGAGGCTTCAACAGTACGTGAACCAAGAACTTCCAGATGTATAAGCTGGATTTAGAAAAGGCAGAGGAACTAGACATCAAATTGCCCACATCTGTTGGATCACAGAAAAAGCAAGAGAATTCCAGAAAAATGTCTACTTCTGCTTCATTGACTATGATAAAGCTTTTGACTATGTGGACCACAACAAACTGTGGAAAATTCTTAAAGAGATGGGAATACCAGACCACCTTACCTGCCTCCTGAGAAACCTGTATGCAGGTCAAGAAGCAGCAGTTAGAAATGCACATGGAACAATGGGCTGGTTCAAAATTGGGAAAGGAGTACATCATGGCTGTAGATTGTCACCCTGCTTATTTAACTCATATGCAGAGTACATCATGCAAAATGCTGGAATGAATGAATCACGAGCTGGAATCAAGATTGCCAGGAGAAGTATCAGCAACCTCAGATATGCAGATGATACCACTCTAATGGTAGAAAGTGAAGAGGAACTAAAAAGCCTCTTGATAAACGTGAAAAAGGAGAGTGAAAAAGCTGGCTTAAAACTCAACATTCAAGAAATTAAGATCACGGCATCCGGTCCCATCACTTGATGACAAATAGATGGGGAAACAGTGACAGGTTTTCTTTTCTTGGACTCCAAAATCACTGTGGCCGGTGACAGCAAACCATGAAGTTAAAAGACGCTTGCTGCTTGGAAGAAAAGCTATGACAAACCTAGACAGTATATTAAAAAGCAGAGACATTATTTTGCTGACAAAGGTCCGTATAGTCAAAGCTATGGTTTTTCCAGTAGTCATATATGGATGTGAGAGTTGGACTATAAGGAAAGCTGAGCACCAAAGAATTGATGCTTTTGAGCTGTGGTGTCAGAGAAGACTCTTGAGAGTCCCTTGGACTGCACGGAGATCAAACCAGTCAATCCTAAAGGAAATAACACTGAATATTCTTTTGAAGGACTGATGCTGAAGCTGATGCTCCAATACTTTGACCACTTGATGAGAACAGCTGACTAAACACCCTGATGCTCAGAAAGATTGAGGGCAGGAGGAGAAGAGGTGAAGAGGATGAGATGGATGGATGGCATCATCGACTCAATGGACATGAGTTTGAGCAAACTCCAGGAGATTGTGAAGAACAGGGAAGCCTGGTGTTCTGCAGTTCATGGAGTTGCAAAGAGTCAGACACTGAACACTGGTCGTTGTTACTTTCCTTCTTTGTATCTTGATGAATCATACTGTATAAAGTTTTATCAGTTTTATCAGTGTCTTCCAAGAACCAGCTTTTGACTTTTTTCTCTTGTATGCTTATTTATTAACTTACTGACATGCCCTCTTATCTTCATTACTTCCTTCCTTTTGTGTTCTCTGGTTTCGATTTGGTGTTCTTTTTCTAGCTTGTTAAGTTAGATGTTCAGCCTTCCTTTGTTTAAACTGCTTTTATTTATATCTACAAATTTCCCTCTCAGATCTGCTTCATTCCCATCTTTCAAGTTTAAAGATGTGTTTTTCATTATCATTTAGTCATAGTTTTTCTAAGCTCTTCTTTTGATTATCTTTTAACTATAAAATTTTATAGTTTAATTTCCAATCTGTTATTAGTTTTCTATTCAGCTTGCTAATGATTTCTGGCTTAACTTGTGGTAATCAGAGACCATACCACATGAATTAAATCCTCTGAAATTTGTTAAGATTTGATTTGTGACTCAGAATCTGGTCTTTTTTAGTCAAAGTTTCATTTTCATTTTAAGACAGTGCAAATCCTACAGTTACTGGTTTGTGTGCTACATATATCATTTCCATCATTTATCAATCATGTTATTTAAATATTCTAAATTTTACTGTTTCGCTTAACTACTTCCCCGGCGGCTATGGTCCGTGGAGTCACAGAGTGGCGGACACGACTGGACAGCTAACACTTTCACGTGTTCTATAGTCACTGAGAGACGTGTATTAAAATCTCCAGCTATAATTGTGGACTTAACTATATCTCCATTTATTTATTTCACTGTTTGCTTTACACACTTCAAGGTTGTGTTGTTAGGGGCACCCCCGTTTCATGTTTTGTCTTCCTGTAAGCTGTCCATGTTTAGTAACGCGCCTTGCCTTAAAAATAAGTCTACATTAGTGTAGCCATGTCTGCCTTCTTTTCTTTGATATCTGCAAGATTCATCCCTATTTTACATTTGCGTGTTCTGTAAGCTCCACTTAATTGAGATTTGTTCTTTACTTCCAGTCTGTTTTTAGTCATGCACACAGTGTCTCCCGCTCACGTTCCGACTGCTTGCTGGCAAGCTGCACTTTCAGTCTGCCTCCATCTCTTCGCTATTGTCTCAGCTGTTCTGTGGCCCCTGCACTCTATTCGTGTTTGTTTTTAAGTTGTCAAGTGTTTTTATTATTCCAGTGTTTCCCTTTTGGATCGTTAGTCGTATATTCAGTGCTTCTTCCTCTGGTTTCCACCTCATGTTAACAAAGTGCATCCGTGTCTCACAGGCATTAACCTCCAGTTACTATTTCCATCTCTTCCAGGTAACTCAAGCCTTCCCTTCAGCCTCATGACTTCTGCGTCATTGTCATGTATTCTAATTGTGCACATATTTTAAATGCCACATGCGTGATCACTATTTTTGTTATTTTCAAACTCAGTATTTGTTTAGAATTGCCCATCTGTCTGTCTTTCCTTCCTGCATCTTCACGTTTCCATCTGGGTCAACTTCCTCCCTGAAGATCTCCTTTTAGGAGACCAGGCCTCCTAGCAATGAATTCTCATGGCTATTGATTGCCTGAAATCATCTTAATTTTGCCTTCACTTTTGAGGATATTTTTGAGAGGACCGAATTCTTTGTTGGCAGTTACTCTTTTTCATCACTTTGAAGATATACATCGTTATTTCTTTTGAAAAAGTCAGCTTCCAGTCTCACCATAATGCTGCTGAAGGATGAGTCTTTTTCTCTGGGTCCTTTGAAGATTTTTTTCTTTGTCTTTGGTTTTTAGCACTTTTGCTGTCATGGGCTTTAGTGTGGTTTTCTGTGTAATCCTCCTTCTTGGGGTTAGTGGAATTCCTTTAATCTGTTATTATATTTTATCAGTTTCAAAAATTCTTGGCCAGCAGCTCTTCAAATATTTCCTCTACCTTATTCTCTCTCTCCTTTCTTTCTGAAACACCATTTTCACATAATAAATATTTTCAACATTTCCTGTATACTTCCTCTTATTTCTTTCTATGTTCCATTAATTCGTTTCTCTCTACCTTAGACATGGGCTTCCCAGCTGGCTCAGTGGTAAAGAATCCTGTCAGTGCAGGAGACACAAGAGACACAGATTTGATGCCTAGGTTGGAAAGATCCCTTGGCGGAGGAAATGGCAACCTGCTCAGTATTCCTGCCTGGAAAATCCCATCGACAGAGGAGTGTGGCAGGCTGCAGTCCATGGGTTGCAAAGAGTCAGACACGATTAAGTGCACATGCATGCAGGACTTTAGACACAGTCTACCAATCTGTTTTCCAACTTATAATAATACTCTATTTTACTGTGTCTAATCTAATATTTAAACCCAGCTATTTAATTCTTAATTTCATGGGTTTTTTAAATTTTTCAATTTTCCATTTGATTTTTACAATTAATTCCATCCTCTAGCCAGTATCAGTTCAGTCACTCAGTTGTGTCGGACTCTTTGTGACTGCATGGGCTGCAGCACACAGGGCTTCCCTGTCCCTCACCAACTTCTGGAGCTTGCTCAAACTCATGTCCATCGAGTCGGTGATGCCATCCAGCCATCTCATCCTCTGTCATCCCCTTCTCCTGCCGCCTTCAATCTTTCCCAGCATCAGGGTCTTTTCCAGTGAGTCAGCTCTTCCCATCAGGAGCCAGAGTATTGGAGCTTCAGGTGCAGCATCTGTCCTTCCAATGAATATTCAGGACTGATTTCCTTTAGGATGGACTGGTTTGATCTTGCAGTGCAAGGGACTCTCAAGAGTCTTCTCCAGCACCACAGTTCAAAAGATCAATTCTTCGGCACTAAGTCAGAAGTAAAGGGAAATATTTATTAGCGCACCATCCTCTAATTTTCTTGGATATATTAATCAGAGCCATTTTATAGTCATGTCTTAAAATACCAGTATCTGGATCTCTATCTATTCTATTTTTGTTTTTCCATTTTTAACTGCATTTGATCATTTGGTACTATTTCTGGCATATTTATTAATTGATTATTGAAGTTACATATAATTAAATCATAGAGGCTTTAGATGGTATCATACCATAGAGAGGATTTACTCTTTCTAGCAAGATGGGCAGACAAGCCTGAGCCAGGCAGGGACTGAGTCAATCTAAGGCCGCATTTTAGGCTCTCTGAAGGCTGGTTTGTCATTATTCCTAAGTCACAGCCCTTTAGGGGTTTCAGATGAAAACCTAGGAATCCTTCTACTCATCCAACAAATGAACACCTTGGGAAATGGGAAAAAAGAGAAGGAAAATCTCTTAGGTAACTGCCTGCAGAATTTAAGGCTCCCTGTGGCTTCCTTTTTTCCACTCTGTTGCCTTGAAAGCCCTTAACGTCTTTTGTCATCCGTTCCATCTGGTGACGCTGTTACAAGCTCTGGGCCTCCGCTCTGTAATCAGCGCTGTGCCCTAAAACCTGGGTTAACCCTCAGCCAGGAGATGAGAGGAGGCTGCAGTGCCTGATGCTCCCTCCTCACCAGGGCCCCAGCCCTTTAGATCCCAGCCGCCTCAGCTGCCCTCCAGAGCTCTGTAAACAACTTTTTAAATCACGGATGACATGGGAGAGAGGTCAGATAAGTTTCTCTTTGGAGCCACAGGTGGAAGTCTGCTTAGAATATATTTTTTAATATCCTTCAAATTTGTAAACTCTACTTCAACTTAAGGAGTTAATGTTTTAATGATCTTGGAAGTTCATTTGTGTGGAACAGCTTGTCTCCAAACAATTAAAAGTCAGAGTTAAATCAAATATCTAATTAAGTCTTCTCCAAAGCAGAATTTAAGTGTTGTAAAATGATTATAAACAAAATGTTCTTAACATGTTTTAGAGAAGCAAATACCACATAAAGTTGTTCAAAGACAGGTCCTTTGAGGTGGTCTTGCAGGAAGTTTGCTGCAGAGACACATGGTGTTCACATCTGTGAAGTGGGGCATGCTTCTGCAGGCTCAGATGCGCCGTGGCTGTGCTGTCCACATTTATCCCAAAGCCCTGTTTCTAGGACTCTGCTCTAAGGCGCAAAGTCAGAAATAAAGGGCAATATTGATACCCAAAAATGTGTACCGTAATGCAAAGCAGAAACCATCTTAAATACACAAGGAATACTTAAATTGTTCAGTTCAGTTCAGTTCAGTCGCTCAGTCGTGTCTGACTCTTTGCAACCCCATGAATTGCAGCACGCCAGGCCTCCCTGTCCATCACCAACTGCTGGAGTCTACCCAAACTCATGTCTATTGCGTCGGTGATGCCATCCAACCACCTCATCCTCTGTGGTCCCCTTCTCCTCCCGCTTTCAATCCTTCCCAGCATCAGGGTCTTTTCTGAGTCAGTTCTTTGTATCAGGTGGCCAAAGGATTGGAGCTTCAACATCAGTCCTTCCAATGAACACCCAAGACTGATTTCCTTTAGGATGGACTGGTTGGATCTTCTTGCAGTCCAAGGGACTCTCAAGAGTCTTCAACATTGTTCACTTCCATAAAAAAGAAGCTTTAAGATTAAACCCACACAGGCATCTGTCGAAGTGTTTAACTGTCCATCTCCTCCCTCTTCCCATGACTCCCATTCCCCCACCCCATCCTCCCCTTCGCCCTCCTCGACCCCGCCCCCCCACACCCCTCCCCCCTCCCCTCCCCATCCTTCCTCCCCTTCGCTCTCCTCGCCCCCCGCCCCCCACACCCCTCCCTCCCTCCCCTCCCCATCCTTCCTCCCCTTCGCCCTCCTCACCCCCCGCCCCCCCTCCCCTCCCCATCCTTCCTCCCCTTCACCCTCCTCGCCCCCCGCCCCCCCTCCTCCCCTCCTCATCCTTCCTCCCCTTCGCCCTCCTCGCCCCCCGCCCCCCTCCCCCCCATCCTTCTTCCTCTTCGCCCTCCTCGCCCCCGCCCCCTCCCCCCATCCTTCTTGCCCTTCGCCCTCCTCGCCCCCGCCCCCCTCCTCCCCTCCCCATCCTTCCTCCCCTTCGCCCTCCTCGCCCCCCGCCCCCCCACCCCCCTCCTCCCACCCCCCGACCCCCCTCCCCCCATCCTTCCTCCCCTTCGCCCTCCTCGCCCCCCGCCCCCCCACACCCCTTCTCCCACCCCCCTCCCCCTCCCCCCATCCTTCCTCCCCTTCGCCCTCCTCGCCCCCCGCCCCTCCCCCACACGCCCCCCCCACCTCCCCTCGGCAGGAAGCTGCACTGCACCCGGAACTACATCCACCTGAACCTGTTCTTGTCCTTCATCCTGCGGGCCGTCTCGGTGCTGGTCAAGGACGACGTGCTGTACTCCAGCTCCGGGATGCTGCACTGCCTGGACCTGCCATCCTCCTGGGTAAGGCTGTACGGGGCCGGGCCCTCTAGGCAGCCTTGTTTACTCCCGACCGCCACCGACCTCCGTCTGTGATGAGGTCCAGAGCCGGCTTCACCGAGGCCCCGGTCAAGGTGGGGTGGGGTCCAGCCTGCGCTCAGAGCAACTCAGGGCGGCAGGTGCCGCAAGTGGGGGCACAGGCACTGCCCGCTGGGAGGTCACGGCCTGAGCGCTGATGCGGGCAAAACCAGACTTGCTCGAGGGCACCGCCGGAGGGACCAGCAGCAGCTGGGAGCTGGAAGAAAGGGACACGTGTGGGCACGTGCGACGCCATTTTCTCCCTTGTGTCCGGGATTCCAAGCGGTGGATGCTTCCAGCTGGCAGGACGGGTACCACCTGGGGGAGCGTGGCCCTGGCACCTGCCCGGGACACAGTGCGGTGAATGGGCCGCGCAGGGATCGCCCGGACTGGGAGTTTGTGCGGTGCAGGCGGGGCATGCGGTGGACTTAGTGGGGCTTTAGGAGGAAGCTCAGTGTGGTGCATTCATGGAGCGTGCCACGGTCCAGTGCTTCCCTCGTCCTGGGTTCTTCATGTCACCCGTTCAGGTCGGCTCTTCCACGCGGAGCCAGAGCCGGCTTTCCACCGGCATCCGGCATGGATGGACCCATCTGCTGACTCCATTCCTCTGGACTGAAGAACTCTGAATCAGGGTCTTTCTAAGACAGTAAAGCCTTTACCACACTAGAGCAGCTGTTTCCCAGCCCGCAGGTTAATATACCCTGGGGACAGTCCCTCCGCGAGGCGTGTGAACTGACTACAACAGTAAAATCAGCAGCACGGCCCTCCACCCGGACGTCCCACCCCAGGTGGAAGGGGAGCCCTGGGCTCTTGTCCCGGGATGGAGTCTCCTCTGCACAGACGGGGGTCCCCCAGAGGCCAGGACCCGGGAGACCCAGTTCTCCTCCCGCTGAGAAATCTTCTGCTGCTTCTCTGCCTTACTCAGAACTCTGCTCCAAGGAGCCCTCCTTACTTAGCTCCTCCTTCATTAAAGGATGTAGTGACCCTGATGGACCCATGGACACCAAGCCCTTGACCTGAGCAGTATGCTGTCCTGCTGTGTAGACAGAGGACCTGGCCGGCTCCAGGCTGAGGGAGGTGGGGATGGAGGGATGGGAACTGGGATGTCCCTGCCCCGAGTCCCACCTGCCTGGAGCGTTAGGGGCAAACTCAGAGGTCTGAAACATCTGAACAGGGGTACTCCCAGAGAGGAGGGCAGGAGGTTGGGCTGGGGGCCTGACTTTGCCGAGGGTCCTGGGCTCCACAGCCCAGGATAGAATAGAGGGGCAGAGAGGGGAGAGGGAGCAGGAGGAAGGGAAGTGAGCAGAGCCTGTCAACACACACAGGTGCACCCGTGCAGGCAGACACACAGCAGTGTGTGCTCACATATGTGCATGCAGACACGCAGCCATGTGTGTGCTCAGAGATGTGCATGCAGACACACAGCAGTGTGTGCTCACACACGTGCATGCAGACACATAGCCATGTGTGCCCACACCCAGGCACACACACACTCTTCACATTCTGTCCCATCAAGAAAGTTTGGCTCCAACCCTGGAAGGACAGCTCTGAAGACAGGGGCTTTGAGTGGTGCTGGGGGAGCCCACGTCCTCGAGTGTGGGGCAGCTGGCACACAAGACACCAGAAACCACGAAAGTGGCCGTGGCCGTGGCCCTCACCTCTGCTGCTCGCTGAGCAGTGACGGCTCCGGGCTTCAGGCCCGCAGAGGTGACAAAGCCTCCTTCCCCAGCCCTGCAGCCGTCACTTCCACACGTTTAAGTAAGATCTCCTGTTTGCTTGCTCTTAGCACCTGTGGACGCTGTAAGTCTCCCCAGCACCGTAGGGAGTTGCTTATGTCCCCATAGAGCCTGAGAGGCAAGCGTTCCCAGGTGTGACCCCGGATTGTGCCTTGGACAGTCGTGGATGTGGGTGCAGTTTTCTCGTCCTTTGCAAGGGGTTGGCCCTCAAAGAAGCCAGCTGTACTGGCTCATAAAGTGGACCTAGAGGCAGAACCCGGCTTCCGTCCCTACCAAGGCCAGCCCACACACGGGCGCCTCGCTGCTGCTCCTTGGCTTGGGTTTCATCCAAACCGTGGAAACTGGCTGCAGTCTGGAGAAAAGAAGCGACCCGAGGGCCACCCGAAGCTGACCTTCAGCAGGACCTCCTGCAGGCCCTGGGGCTCAGTGCCCTGCATGCCTGGCTGCCGTGGGTGGTAGAGGCTCCCAGACGGCACAGGACTGGCCAAGGACCCGCTGGGAACCAAGCAGGGTGCAGTCCTGGCCGCTGGCCTCTCGGCCTTCGCATGACTGAAGGTCAGCAGACAGCCCCTCACCCCAGAGCCTCTGCCCTTGGAGTGTGTTGATGGCGTATGAGCTGCAGTGAAGAAGTGCAGACATGGCATTTTAAACCTTTTACTAAGAAGAAGGAATTGGAATCATGTTAAACACACTTTGTCTTTTTTCCTCCTTCAACAGTGTATCTTGGAAACTCTGAGTCTACCAGGGTCCCAGGGTCTCTTACTTTGAATCTGGAAGGTGTGACGTAGTCTGTGCGACCATCCCGCCAGTAACAGACACACCTTGGTTTCTATTTCTGCCACCACTTGGTCAGGGGGGACTGGAGAGAGACTGGAGGCAGTGAAGGGCATGTGTATTTAAGTTGTAACAAGCAGAGCTGGTCGCCGTGGGCGCCCCGTGTGCAGGATGCCCCTGCCCTGGCCAGCAGGGCTCACCGTGGGCCCCTCCACCCTCGGGCGTGGGCTCCTTCTCCCCGACACCAGGCCGGCCTCTGTCAGTGTTCCAGCGAGGGGCGCCAGTCCCGGGGTCTCATCGATGGGGGGCTCCTTCTCCCCGACACCCAGGCCGGCCTCTGTCAGTGTTCCAGCAAGGGGCGCCAGTCCTGGGGTCTCATCGATGGGGGGCTCCTTCTCCCCGACACCCAGGCCGGCCTCTGTTAGTGTTCCAGCGAGGGGCGCCAGTCCCGGGGTCTCATCGATGGGTTTTAGCGTGCCTCTTTCCACTTACCGGGCCCAGCCCTGCTGTCCTCCACATGCCGGACCCCCGCCCCACACTCGGCATTGGTAAAGCTTAACTGCCTTAGAAAGAAACAGAGCGAGAGAAACCTAGTGCCAGGCACCGGCAGCGAGCGGCCTGGAGATGTGCAGCCGCGCCTGCCTGAAGGGCTGCCAGGCGTTTCTTGCCCGCCCACCAAGTGCACGTGGGCGGGTCTATCCGCACGTCTCAGTGTATCCAGCCCATCCGTCCACAAGTATGTATCTGGGCTGCAGGCTGTAAAGATACAGAATAATAAACGTGCTGGGGGGTTGTTTTCGGTGCATTTATATAAGCTTAGTGACCTAAAGCCTAAATTTCCCCTTTCTAAACACCTGAGGAAACATTTTGTTTGGTGGTTTCTCTTGTTTTTTCCTTTACTTCTTGTCTCTTGTTAAGAGTCCACAGTGAGGAGGGAGAGAGGAGGGAAGTGGGAGTGAGCGGAGGGTTAGTGGGGACGAGGCGACAGGAGGAGGGGGGCCGGGCCCCACGCGTCACCCAGGGTGACCGTCCCCTCGGGCGTGGTGTGCGTCTTCCCGGCCCGTGTCGCCCTCCGCAGGTTGCAGGCCTCGCCGGACGCGCACACGCACACGCTCGCGCCTCCGGGAGGCACCTCCGCGCTCCTTGCACAGCAGGGCCCGGAGCCGGGCCTGTGGTGGCGCGCGCTCACGCGGCCCCTCCCCGTGCAGGTGGGCTGCAAGCTGAGCCTGGTCTTCTTCCAGTACTGCATCATGGCCAACTTCTACTGGCTGCTGGTGGAGGGGCTCTACCTCCACACCCTGCTCGCCGTCATCTTCGCCCCCGGCCGGCGCTTCCGGGCCTACCTCCTGATCGGATGGGGTGAGGACTCCCCCTGCCTGCCAGGTGCCCCTGGCTCGGACCTACCCACAGAGACGCTGTCCGCTCAGAAAAACCTTGGGCTGCCCCGGAGGAAGGGAGTCAACACCTTAATGTTTGGGGAGCCAGGAAATGAAAGTGAAAGTTGCTCAGTCGTGTCGGACTCATTGCAACCCCATGGACTACACAGTCCATGGAATTCTAAGTATTACTGGAGTGGGCAGCCTTTCCCTTCTCCAGGGGATCTTCCCGACCCAGGGATTGAACCCAGGTATCCCACATTGCAGGAGGATTCTTTACCAGCTGAGCTACCAGGGAAGCCCTAGAACCTGGTTTAAAACCACTGTGACTCTCATTCCTGGGGTGAACCCCAACCGAGGCGGGGGGTCAGGGGAGAACCAGAAAGAAGGGGCCTGGGAGAAGGAGCAGGGAGACCATCCCCAGCGAGGTCCCCCTAACATGCTCATCAGTGGGGCTCTGCCTAAGCTGGAATCGGAAAGGGGTGAAGCTGCGGGCCCCACCTTCGCAGTGAGGGGCGCCCCTTCAGGTCTCTGCCAAGTCGGGACACAGCCTCTCCAGCACGTTGGTACCAACATCCAGAAACACATGCGTTTCAGGCCTGTGAAGCCTTCAAACTCGTATTTAATTATCTTCACTGCTTAGTAAGGCGTGAGGGTAAGCCTGTGTGTATTTATGAAGCTGCTGCCGCCGCCGCCAAGTCACTTCAATCATGTCCAACTCTGTGCAACCCCGTAGACAGCAGCCCACCAGGCTCCTCTGTCCATGGGATTTTCCAGGCAAGAGTACTGGAGTGGGGTGCCATTGCCTTCTCCATATTTATGAAGAGTTTCCATTAATCTGTCCGTCAGAAAGCCCTTGTCCCTGCTGGCAGGGGGCTCACGAAGGCTCCCGTGTGCGTCCCCATTGGGCTGGTCCAGGTGGCCAGCGCCGGGCCGGGGTGACCGGGTGTCTCTCTGCAGGCATCCCCACTGTCTGCACGGGTGCGTGGACTGTGGCTCGGCTCTTGCTGGAGGACACGGGGTGAGTGCTGTGCCTGTGGCTGAGGGGGAGCGCCGCTGACAGAGGGCCTGGCGAGCCAGAGGGCAGCTTTGTGTCTAGGCAGAAGGCAGCCTCTGGACGCTCAGGGGGCGACTCAGGGTGGGGACCTCGGACAGGTGCCACGGAGCAGGTGGAGCTGAATGGGGGCTGGCCGTGGAGCGGGGCCTGGGGTCTGCCAGGCAGAGACAGAGCCACGTCTCAGGGAGACTGGTGTGGCCCGGAGCCAAGTGGGAGCCCAGCAGGAGGGCATCCGGGCTCAGCCCTCTGAGGCCCTGCGGCTGGGCCAGGCCCAGAGGCTTCTGCTGTGTGCACGGTGGGGCAGGCCGTGCCTAGCCTGAGGCACCCCAGCTCCCACCGTGGAGCCCAGCAGCTGCTGTGCCTCGTGCAGGCCCGGGTCCACCTGCCGCCCCCTCCCAGCCGCCCCCTGCCAGTAACAAACACCCCAAGCTTGGCGCTCACACAGGTCCAGTTTATTGGTGTGCTTCTGTCCCTGGCTCTTTGGGCAGTTCTCCAGCTCAGTCTTGCTCACTCACTGCCGTGGGCCTCTACCTGCAGGGGAGGCCGGGGCTGCAGGTCTAGACAGGCCACACTGAGTTCCAGGACTCCACACCCTCCTGTCGGAACCAGCCAGGCTCCAGAACAAGGGTGGGTCTGTTCTGCTGGGAGGGGTGTGAGTTAACAGGCAATCGGGGGGCGTTGTACAAGCCTGCTGTCCCAGCTTCCTCCCGGAGACAGGGCGTGGCGGTCAGGAGGGACCACCCAACAAACCTGTGAGTCAGGGGTTCATCGTGGCGGGGTGGGGGGTGCCGGCTGGTTTGGCAAGCCCCTCGGAAGGGGTGCAGCCACAGGCCTGTGTTATCCTCCTATGCTTTGTTTGTAGATGGAATCCGTGATAATGTGATTTTCCTTCTCTTTCTTCAATAGTTGCTGGGATACCAATGACCACAGTGTTCCTTGGTGGGTTATACGAACACCAATTTTAATTTCTATTATAGTAAGTGACTTCTGTGTGGAAACCTGAGTTACCACCAGGCTGCACTTGGGCAGAGAGCCCTGTGGTGAATACAGACGGCCCCGTTCCACTCAGCCTCTCGAGACAAGAATCCCAGGCTGAGCTCTACCACAGGTGGCTCGGCCCACCGTCAGGAGGAAGGGGAGGGCAAGAGGGAGATGCACCTTTGGAGGGGGGCACAGTCAGCTCCCCAAAGTGTGCAGCCTTGGATCTCAACTGGATTTCCATCTGTGGAATGCACGTCTTAATGTTCTCAACTAAACTGCTGCAGCCTGGGGTCAACACATAGGTGACGCCACAGACAGACTGCCCTGCTCTGACCTGGGGGGCGGGCAGGGGGAGCAGACCCGACTGGGCAGGGCACTGGCGCTCCTGAGCCAGTGGGGCCCGGAGCCCCATTTTGGGCGAGGCTGAGCTGCAGACATCCTGGCCTCGCCGCCTCCCTTGCAGGGGGACTTCACACCCTGAAATGTCATCTCTTTTTGTGCAGGTCAATTTCATCCTTTTTGTTAGCATTATACGAATTTTACTGCAGAAGTTGACGTCCCCAGATGTCGGTGGCAACGACCAGTCACAGTACAAGTGAGTATGTGTTTTGAGCCAGCTCCGAACCACCCTCAGCAGCCGCACGCGGCCTGACAACTTGGAGTACGTGTGTGCAGAGCAGAGAAACTGGGGCCTGGGGACCCACACATGACCCCACGTCGTCTCCTTTAGCCACAGGAGTGTGCCCTGGGCCAATTTACAGGGACCCCTAGACTTGGAGTGACCTGTCCAAGGGCAGCGTCGCCAAGGCCATTGTTCAGGCTGGGTGCTTCCCTTGCCGCCAGTGTGCACAGCCTCTGGAGAGCTGGGTATCCAAGTGTCTGTCCACTCTCCTCTTTTGTACCCTGACCTTTCTCCTTGGCCACACGTCTTTGCATTTTATATTTGGTTCTGTCTTCCCTGTCTGACCACAGGGTCCAGGCAACACCTCATGTGGGCCTTGTACTTAATAACGACTCAGATTATCTTCACGACCAAGATAATCACGATGGTGTGATCACTGACCTAGAGCCAGACATCCTGGAATGGGAAGTCAAGTGGGCCTTAGAAAGCATCACTACAAACAAAGCTAGTGGAGGTGATGGAATTCCAGTTGAGCTATTTCAAATCCTGAAAGATGATGCTGTGAAAGTGCTGCACTCAATATGCCAGCAAATTTGGAAAACTCAGCAGTGGCCACAGGACTGGAAAAGGTCAGTTTTCATTCCAGTCCCAAAGAAAAGCAATGCCAAAGAATGCTCAAACTACCACACAATTGCACTCATCTCACATGCTAGTAAAGTAATGCTCAAAATTCTCCAAGCCAGGCTTCAGCGATATGTGAACCATGAACTTCCTAATGTTCAAGCTGGTTTTAGAAAAGGCAGAGGAACCAGAGATCAAATTGCCAACATCCGCTGGATCATCGAAAAAGCAAGAGAGTTCCAGAAAAACATCTATTTCTGCTTTATTGACTATGCCAAAGCCTTTGACTGTGTGGATCACAATAAACTGTGGAAAAGTCTGATAGATGGGAATACCAGACCACCTGACCTGCCTCTTGAGAAACCTATATGCAGGTCAGGAAGCAACAGTTAGAACTGGACATGGAACAACAGACTGTTTCCAAATAGGAAAAGGAGTACATCAAGGCTGTATATTGTCACCCTGCTTATTTAACTTCTGTGCAGAGTACATCATGAGAAAGGCTGGGCTGGAAGAAGCACAAGCTGGAATCAAGATTGCCGGGAGAACTATCAATAACCTCAGATATGCAAATGACACCACCCTTCTGGCAGAAAGTGAAGAGGAACTAAAAAGCCTCTTGATGAAAGTGAAAGTGTAGAATGAAAAAGTTGGCTTAAAGCTCAACATTCAGAAAACGAAGACCATGGCATCTGGTCCCATCACTTCATGGGAAATAGGTGGGGAAACAGTGGGAACAGTGTCAGACTTTATTTTGGGGGGCTCCAAAATCACTGCAGATGGTGACTGCAGCCATGAAATTAAAAGATGCTTACTCCTTGGAAGAAAAGTTATGACCAACCTAGACATCATACTGAAAAGCAGAGACATCACTTTGCTAACAAAGGTCTGTCTAGTCAAGGCTATGATTTTTCCAGTGGTCATGTATGGATGTGAGAGTTGGACTGTGAAGAAAGCTGAGTGCTGAAGAATTGATGCTTTTGAACTGTGGTGTTGGAGAAGACTCTTGAGAATCCCTTGGACTGCAAGGAGATCCAACCAGGCCATCCTAAAGGAGATCAGCCCTGGGTGTTCTTTGGAAAGACTGATGCTAAAGCTGAAACTCCAGTACTTTGGCCACCTCATGTGAAGAGTTGACTCATTGGAAAAGACTCTGATGCTGGGAGGGATTGGGGGCAGGAGGAGAAGGGGAGGCCAGAGGATGAGATGGCTGGATGGCATCACCGACTCGATGGATGTTAGTCTGAGTGAACTCCGGGCGTTGGTGATGGACAGGGAAGCCTGGCGTGCTGTGATTCATGGGGTCGCAAAGAGTCGGACACGACTGAGCGACTGAACTGAACTGGTGTTTGTTGCCTGAATGGTAACAGAAAGGTGGATATCATCTCCCTCATTAGAAAGAGAGCAGAGTTTAAGTAATCACCCACCCTCATCCAGCTAATTAACGAGGACTGAGAACTCTGTAAAGGAACTGGAAGACTCTGTAAATCTATCAAGAATTTATAAAGAAAAATAAAGTCTGCGACTCGAGTGTAACTAAAACTAGTCCAGTGTGGAGGGGCTGGTGCAGCTGGTCCAGCCTTGGGTTCAGGCAAACGGGGGCGGGAATTGCAGACCCCGAAGATGCGGATAATAGAATCTACTCTTTTTTCAGAATAACAAAAAAGGCAGAGCACATCTGTGATGCTCGCCTGGCTGTATTTTGGTGTGTTTTCTGTCTCCATCTCATAACAGAAGTGGCAGATCCCCAGGCACAGGAGTCCCACCTCTAAGCCCCCTTTCTAGAGACCAGCAGAGTCTCAACTGCAGGAGTCCAGGCAGGTCTCTCTGACATCTGCCTAATGGGCTGCTTCCTGCAGAACCTCAGCCTCACTTGCCGGGTGGACACCGGCCGCGGTGCTGAAGCCCGCGAGACTGCCGTGTGCTATGGTCAGACGGTCAGGCCTGTACATGCTGGTGGGGGGTCCTGAGGCCTCCCCGCCCAGCGAGGCCCTGGTCACGCGTGCAGCTGGGGCAGAGCTTGTGCAGATCACCCAATACAAGGAAACCCCTTGTGAACTCTGTAGGTGTCTCAAAACACGTCAGCAAAGTGGTGACTTCTTTCTGAGTATTCGGTTCAGTTCAATTCAGTCGCTCAGTTGTGTCCAACTGTTTGTGACTCCATGGACTGCAGCACGCCAGGCTGCCTGTCCTTCACTGTCTCCTGGAGTTTTCTCAAACTCATGTCCATTGAGTTGGTGATGCCATCCAACCATCTCATCCTCTGTCATCCCCTTCTCCTCCCGCTTTCGATCTCTCCCAGCATCAGGGTCTTCCAAAGTACTGGGTGGTGCCAACCCAGCAGAGCAGGTGGGGAGGAGCCGGAGGCACCCCTCCCTTGGTTCCCTCCACTTTGCCAGGATGAGGCTGGTCATCCGGGTGGTGGCTGGTTGCTGGGGTCATGAGGGGGCCCAGCCCCTGCCTGCCTGCCCGTCCTCCCGGTGACCCCAGGGCTCCTGACCCTCAGACCGTGGTGGGGTCACTGCATCAGATACAGCCACGGGGACTCCCCTGGGAAGAGGCCAGGTCACCCGAAGAGACCTGACGTAACTGGATGGGGTGCAGTTTGGATTCCAAGTCTGAAGAGCCCCCCCGATGACTCTTGTGTGCAGCTGTGAGAGTCCCTGGCTCACAGCAGTTTCTCCGAGGGGGTTCCGCTCAGCAGCTGCAGCACCTCTGTGCACTTGAAGAAGGACTCAGCACTGAGACCCAGACGCTGAGTCGGAGGAGGCCCGCTTCAGCATGGCCTCGGGCGGTGCCGGGGCCGGTGCTGGGGCCTGGGAAATGCTGACTTAGCGGAAATGACCTGTACCTGGTTGGGGCGTGGGACAGGCTTGGGGGCAGGTAGGACTGAGTTCAGCTGTCTTGCTTTCAACACCACTGCAGTGAGAAGAAAGTCTGCTCTTTGGTTAAGAGGGTAAGAGCTCCCCGGCAGGGAAGTGAAATAGGGTCCAAGCTCTCCCACTCCTCAGATGTCTGGGCCCCACAGCAGGGTCGCCCGCAGGACCTGTCCATGGCCGTCAGGGGGACACGGTCTCACTTGTGCCCAGGGGCAGCCTTGCAGCATCTGCTCTTTGGATCTGAAACTAAAATTCGCCCCATCCTCTGGATGCTGGGGATGCTTGCCCCGTCCCTGCTTCTAAACGAGGGACACACAGGGCTGTCTGACCTGCTCAGACCAGTGCCGCCCTTTCCGATTGGCCAAGATTCCCAAGAGGGCTTTGCTGCTCTGTGGGGCAGAGTGGTGCTTGCCCCTGCTTTTGCACACTCTCCTGGGATGGGCAGAAGTGTGGCTGCGTAGGGAGGCCCTCGGTTGCCCAGAGCATGACCACTCTCTCCGCTGCAGGAGGCTGGCCAAGTCCACCCTGCTGCTCATCCCGCTGTTTGGAGTCCACTACATGGTGTTCGCTGTCTTTCCCATCCGCATCTCCTCCAAGTACCAGATTCTGTTCGAGTTGTGCCTAGGATCCTTTCAGGTGCGGCGGGCGGGGCCACGAGTCCCGGGGGTGGGGGTGGCGGGGGGTGGACCGGTGGCCTCTGACCAGTACCTTCTCCCTTTCAGGGCCTGGTGGTGGCGGTTCTCTACTGCTTCCTCAACAGCGAGGTGAGTCCTTTGGCCTCCCAGGGAAGCATAGGCTCCCGGCTCGTGGGGGATTCCTTAAAACACCCCTAAAGGACCTGCTTCCCTGGGGGCTCAGACAGTAAAGAATCCACCTCCAACGTGGGAGCCCCGGGTTCGATCCCTGGGTTAGGAAGCTCCCCTGGAGAAGGACATGGCAACCCACTCCAGTATTCTTGCCTGGAAAATCCATGGACGGAGGAGCCTGGTGAGCTACAGTCCATAGGGTCACAAAAGAGTTGGACACAACTGACCGACTTCACTTGAAAAGATCTGGAGTGGGCCCACCTTCTGGGGGTCATCCTGCCGGGGTCAATGCCACTGCCAGTGCTCATAGCTCTCTGCTCAGCCCTCCCGTGCATCTCAGCTGCCTCCGGCTCCAGGTCAGAGCACTCTTCTCTGGCACTCCCCGAGTCCCTGTCCCCTCCTGGTTCCCAAGCCCGCCTGACTCCGTCCACGGATATCACAGCTTCCACACCCAGAAGCGGGCCACAGGGGGAGATTTGCTCCGGGGCTGCAGGCCCCGGGCTGCAGGCCCCCGGCTCCCGCCCGCTGAGCCTGTGTGGCCGTGCCCCGCTCCAGGTGCAGAGCGAGCTGAGACGCACGTGGCGCGGCCTGTGGCCCAGCCGGCCCTCTGCCCGGGACTACCGGCTGCACAGCTCATCCATCTCCAGGACCGGCTCCGACGGCGCCCTGCAGGGCCCCCGCGGCTCCCGGGCCCCGTCCCTGCTGCAGACGGAGACCTCAGTCATCTAAGGGTGCCTCAGTGGGGGCCCGAGCGGACTCGGCGCTGACCCCCCGGAGCCGGGCCTAGCTGAGCCCCTGGGGGACTGGGGGACCTCAAAACACCCGGGACTTAAAGCTCACGATTGTCAAACGCCAGCAGCCGGGCACTTTGTACTTCACACGTTTGGCAGACAGGCCCATTTCCAAAGAGACTAACAAAGACCACAGTGGTGGAACCCAGGACTTGGGTCCAGCTACTGTGGAAGAAGGAAGGGGTTTCTGATCTCAGCGCCAGTTCTCGGGGGGCGCAGGCCTGAGCTGGGGCGCTGGCCCTCAGGGACGTGGTTACCCCGTCTCTGCATGACCTCCACCGCTGGTCTCCCACCCCTAGTCACAGGGGCGGTCCACCCCGCTGGGTGCGGGACATGTGGGCCTCCACCCCCTCCGAGGCTTCCAGGGAGCCTCCTGCAAGCCCAGCTGGGCCCCTTGCCTCGCACCCCTGGGTGCCCCGCGGCCCCACCCTGCTCACGCCACATCGGGACTCTCGCCTCTCTGCTGCTGCGCTCAGTTCTCCAGCCGCTCTGTGACATCAGGCCCCCCTTACCAACAAGGCCATGGAGCCTTTGTCTTGGGGCATCACAGACCTGAGCGTGGGTGCCTGTCGTCAGGATGGCCGGCGCTGGGCAGCGGGGCCGGGGCGCAGGGCTGGGCTGAGGAGTAGGCTGGACAGCCTGGGCAAGACTGGGAGGCTTGTCACCCAGCAGAGGCCCCCTGGGGGTGTGCCCGGCCCCCGGTGAGAGGAGCCTGGCCCAGAGCCTGGGGCAGCCGCGGGGGGCCCGGCAGCGGAATCCCAGCTCAGACAGCGAGCAAGCCTCTCAGGGCCGCCGTATGGCGGGGGTGCTGGATGAGCACCCGGGGGTCTGTCAGCTGCCGGAGCCAAGGCCACGAGCCTAGGACTGGTGGTCCGGCCCAATGGGAGCAGGGGGGAGACTGCCTGTCACTCCCCATTAGCAGGACAGAGGTGACCGAAGCGCCCAACCTGTCATTGCAAAGTGCTGTAAACGTGTGCCTGGAGTGTGCCCCAGCCGCCGTGCGTGGCCGCTTGAATAAAACCCATTTCGTGTCTGTTGCTGGCTGACTCTGATAGCATCAACATCCTGAGGACGTTCGGAGGAAGCCTTCCCGCCTGTGAAGAGGAGCTCCGGCGGAGGGTGGGCTGGTGGGGGCGGGCGGACGGCAGCTCAGGCCTCTGGACGCCATCGCCTCCCGGGCACTGGCACCAGTCGGGACTGCTCCTTACAGGCCTGGTCCATGCAGGGGCTCCCGGCACCCCTGGACGTGGGGAGGGGGCTGCCGCTCCCAAGACACACACCCCCGCTCCATGGAACCTGGGGACCTGCTCACCAGGGCAGGGCTGAGCACACACGTGCTCTCGTGTGTGTGCGTGTGTGCATGCGTGTGTGCGTGCCTTCTGCGAGCAAACTCCTAACTGTGGCATTTGTGCCACAGATAGACAAAATCTATTTCTAATAAACCCCATGCTCAGTCAAACCGCCTCATTCCAAGGGGAATATCGCACAGTGCCAAGGCATCGCACCTGCGATCTCCAGAGGCAGAGCTAGAGAAGACTTAGAAACGAGCGGAGACCCGCCTCTGGTGGTTTCTAAGAGCCCCAGGCTCCAGGTGACAGGACTCTGTCAGATGTCTGCTGGTGGAAGGACCTTCGTGAGGACTCGCATCAGGTCTGTCCCAGACTTGGGGAACTGAAATGAACGCACACCGTGGGGGCGGGTGTGTGCCCAGGGGCCACTTTGCAGAAGACGCCACCTCTATAGACGAAAACAGCCAGCGCCTTCCTTTCTTATCAAGAACGGCAGTTTTTTCCGGTGGTGCCATTTTCAGACTAGAGAAGCTATTCAGAGGAGCTACCAAAGCTCAAACATCAGAGGCAGATATTAGCTAAAAAGTGAAAAAGCTGTGAATTCCATCCGCCATCTGCCTCTCACCGCTCGGGAACTCAATATTACCATCATGAGTGCGTGGTGTTTTCCCGACATTTTCTTCTGGGCCCATGCAAACTTCTCTCCCTCTCTCACACTCTTTCTTCTCTTCCTCGTGGAGAGTACGTTATATTGTACAGACATTTCTGCAACTTGCCTTTCCATTGGGTCAGACGTGTGTGGATCTTGCCTGTCTAGATGTGTGCGGACTCACCCCTAACAGCTGCGTGAGTCTCCGTTGCACACACGCCACGTTTATTCCACCCCGCCCCACCCCGCTCATGAGCGTCTGAGCGCTTCTGCGTCTGCGCCAGCACTCCCGCACACCCGGCCCGGAAGTCGGGGGCCCTGCGCATGCGCTGGGCTCCCGGCAGGCGTGGCCCAGGAAGAGGTGGGAGCAGTACCGCTCTGGCCGAGCTGTGGTTGACGCATCGGTGGGCTTCCCTTCTCTCTTCACTCCAATCTGCCTGTCCTCAGTCTTGAGGACGGTGAGCATCTCTTCTTTACGGAAAGCTTTTCCTTTGGTCCTGAGCCTCAGCCCGACCCACTGATGCAGGCGTCAGGGAGCCAGCCGCTGCTCCAGGTGGCCGGCCTACCTGACTCAGGCCCTGTTGAAAGTTTACAGATTAATGTGTTTATTCTTGGGAACGGGGGCGAGACTCAGCATAGACTGTGGACGATGTGCATCTGTCACCTGTTTGCGTCACTGGCCATGAGCCCTCCAAGAAGCGCGCTCAGCTTGTGTACATCAACAAAGGATTTAGGGCATCTTTTATACAGAAGCATGCTCTTTGGAAGATGGAAGGAAAAGAGCCTGTCACTTCCTCTCCTCTCTAAAGCTTTAATGAGGACAGGGGAGTGGGCAGAGGTGGCCGGAGGTCCCCTTGCTCCTGACAGCAGTCCCACCTCCCGGGGCGTCCTGACTGGAGCCCGGGACAACAGGCCTCAGTGCCAACACTGACCCAGAGCTGTCACTGGTATCGTTGTTAAAGCTGCTTATATTCAACCACTGGCACTGCACCACAGGGGATGCAAACTATTGGAATATAATCACAAAAAAAGGAGGCTGAGCAGTTCCAGTCTCTCCTTGGGAGATTTCAGTTCAGTTTAGTTCAGTGGCTCAGTCGTGTCTGATTCTTCGCGACCCCATGAATTGCAGCACGCCAGGCCTCCCTGTCCATCACCAACTCCCAGAGTTCACTCAAACTCATGTCCATCGAGTCGATGATGCCATCCAGCCATCTCATCCTCTGGCCTCCCCTTCTCCTTCTGCCCCCAATCCCTCCCAGCATCAGCATCCTTTCCAATGAGTCAACTCTTCACATGAGGCGGCCAAAATATTGAAGTTTCAGCTTCTGCATCAGTCCTTCCAATGAACACCCAGGACTGATCTCCTTCAGAATGGACTGGTTGGATCTCCCTGCAGTCCAAGGGACTCTCAAGAGTCTTCTCCAGCACCACAGATCAAAAGCATCAATTCTTCGGCGCTCAACTTTCTTCACAGTCCAACTCTCATATCCATACATGACTACTGGAAAAACCATAGCCTTGACTAGACGAACCTTTGTTGGCAAAGTAATGTCTCTGCTTTTGAATATGCTGTCCAAGTTGGTCATAACTTTTCTTCCAAGGAGTAAGCGTCTTTTAATTTCATGGCTGCAATCACCATCTGCAGTGATTTTGGAGCCCAAAAAAATAGTCTGACATTGTTTCCACTGTTTCCCCATCTATTTCCCATGAAGTGATGGGACCAGATGCCATGATCTTCGTTTTCTGAATGTTGAGCTGTAAGCCAACTTTTTCACTCTCCACTTTCACTTTCATCAAGAGGCATTTGAGTTCCTCTTCACTTTCTGCCATAAGGGTGGTGTCATTTGCATATCTGAGGTTATTGGTATTTCTCCCGGAAATCTTGATTCCAGCTTGTGCTTCATCCAGCTTAGCATTTCTCATGATGTACTCTGCATAAAGTTAAATAAGCAGGGTGACAATATACAGCCTTGACGTACTCCTTTTCCTATTTGGAACCAGTCTGTTGTTCCATGTCCAGTTCTAACTGTTGCTTCCTGACCTGAATATAGGTTTCTCAAGAGGCAGATCAGGTGGTCTGGTATTCCCATCCATAGAAGAATTTTCCACAGTTTATTGTGATCCACACAGTCAAAGGCTTTGGCATAGTCAATAAAGCAGAAATAGATGTTTCTCTGGAACTCTCTTGCTTTTTCGATGATCCAGTGGATGTTGGCAATTTGATCTCTGGTTCCTCTGCCTTTTCTAAAACCAGCTTGAACATCTGGAAGTTCTTCACGTATTACTGAAGCCTGGCTTGGAGAATTTTGAGCATTACTTTACTAGCGTGTGAGATGAGTGCAATCATGCGGTAAACCTTTGGCGATTTAGGGTTTTACAAATCCTTGTGTGCTGGATGCCATGGGCGACAAAGTATGAGAAGCGGCGTGTAAACCCAGGACGCCTAACGACACAAGCTTTCGTATTAATCATTCAGTCATTGCGATCATGCATCCAGAATATGCAAAATTTGTGGTTTTCTGATCTTCATGCAATCACAACCCTTTCAGGTTTAAGTCACACAATATAGTAAGACCCCGTGATAAGGTGACTCGTCACCCTGCAGACTTTCCCGGGCTTGGGTCAATGCATTTTCCCAAAACTGTCAGCCTGCTCTGAAACCCAAGGACTCTCTGTTCTTGGCACTGTAGAAGGCCCATCTCTGGAAGCATAGTTCCAGGTTCTGTGTTTGTGTGCGCACGCAAAACACACTCGTGAATGCCAGTCAGGGAGTATTTCCGGGGAGGCACCCCCAGCTGCCTCCCCAGGGCCTTTGCAAAGCATCCTCCTCTTCTGTCCCTCTGAGGAGGGTTGCTCCTCATCAGACAGGCTTAGGACTTTGTGATGGAGAAGCTGGAGGAAAGTGGGGGGCCACCCCCACCCCCTCCTCTATGACCTCATTTTGTTGGTGTTAACCAACAGCTTCTTAGCTGGGCTCTTGGTGCTGCTTCTCCCCCGAATTCTCCCCAAGTCATCCACAGGATGACCTTCCTGATGTGCACTTCATGTCACACTGTGCTCTGGGGGACCCTCACCACCGTGACCCCCGGTTCTCAGCCCACCCCACAAAGCAGTTGCACTCCCTGCCGGCAGACTGGGCTAACCAGAAATGCAGAACATGAGAGTTGCAGGTTAAGTTTTACTGGGGGCAAAAAGAGGACTATAGCCCAGGAGACAGCATTTCCGATAGTTCTGAGAGTGTTCGTAAGAAGTAGGAGGGAAGGTCAGTATACATGTGATTTCAGTGAAGGGGGCGTACATACAATCGGGCATGTATTTTTTGTGCAGAAGGTTTCTGCTAGTCATGAGGAGCAGTCATCACCGTGAAAGATTTTAGTGTTCTAGATAGGTGATAACAAGAACTGGACTCATAAAGTCAGCTCCTAAAATACCTATCTGATGACCTGTTCTGCCAGTTTTTCCTGGAGCACAGAGAGCCTCGTTCCTCTCCCCACCCTGAGCTCCTTTCAGGGGGTGTTGAGGGTCGGCAGCTGCAGCGGCGCCTGGTTCAATCCTTGCTGAGGTGGGTGGCAGGTGCCCATCTGTGGCTGAGAGTGAGGACTCCCCCAGGGGCCTGAGGCACCACCTTTCCCTTGGCACCAGCCTCACCGTGAACACGCTCGTGCCGCTTCTCATCTGGACTCTAAGTCTCTTAAGAGAAATGGTGTCTTGGTCGCCTCTGCCCCCCAGGACTGAGGCGTCACTGCAGAAAGCAGGTCCTGTTCACTCGCTCTGCATTAATGGTGATGGCCGAGGCGGGCATGCTGCCTACAGAAGTGTTCCTTGCAGAGATCTGGCCCAGGGCAGAAGTCGTTCCTCTGGCCCACATCCCTGGGACTTGTGAACTCAGGAGGCAGATTTTCTGGACATAAAGAATCAAATGGGTGAGGGTCTCCTGTGCTTCCAATGGACAGCAACATCCAAAGACTGCTTAGACGTTATCCTGCTGACTTTCCTCCATGCTTGGAAGCAGAAAACCTCAACTTAGAATTCCTGGAGAGCTGACGTGTTAGATCTCTCCAGGGAGTAAAGATCAGGTGATTCTCAAGCCAGCTCCTATGGATCCATCACGTCGAGGCGCATCTGGTGCTGCTCATCTGCACATGGCAGTGAGTAGAGCAGGTGGCTGAAGAAGAGCAGCCGGGGCCCCCGGGGCTGCGGGATGTGGTCTCAGCACCTGTGATCAGGGGCTGGGCGGCAGCACCTGAAACAGAAGGACGCCCTCCACTCGGGCCCCGAGGTCCCTGCCCCAGGCCCCGGGGGCCAGCATGAACCATGGTCCTTCCCCCAGGCAGGCAGCCGACGAGCTGCAGAGAGAGAGCGTGGAGCCCCTGGGCACGCCTTAGGCTTGTTGATCACAGATGTAGTAACTTAAGAAAGAGGTCTGTGAAAGATTCAGGACTTCGTTAAAAATTTCCCTGGTGATAGGATAGGTCGCAGGCAGCCCCAGGAGGGCTGGAGGGTGGCTGTGGCGCTGAGGTGCCTGGGAGAACATGGCCGTCCCAGCAACCAACCCACCCACGGCCTGGCCTGGTCAGCAGGCAGGGGTGCCCTGGACTGATGAGACCAGGACTGAATAGGCCTTCACTTTATTTTCCTAGGACTACATTTGACAGCATTTATTTCTCTGAGGAAAAAAAAAATGTTTAAATAAAGTAACTGATTTTCTCAAGTAGTCGCTTTGTCTCCAGCTATCTGCCTTACCAAAAGATACTTGTTGTCATAGTAACGAGTGTGGAATGAGAAGTAACCAGTCCAGAAATTTCAGAGTTCTTCCTCAGAAAATTTTTGGGTTTGTTTTGATAGGATCTTTTCATTAAGACAGTTCTGTTCTCAAATAGCAGACGGACCTGATTTGGCGCCAAGGTCAACGAAGCAAAGGTTTCCCAGCCTCACGGTCGGACCACGTTTCCCTCCAGCAGCCCAGCCACCCTGTGCTGAGAACACGCTTGCTGTCCCCAGGGTCACGAGCCAGGCCCGGGCTGGAGACCTGGGCTGGCATCGCACTGGCCAGGGTCTGGGCCAGGCCCACCCACAGCCCTGCCCATCCACAGCTCTGGGAGGGCAAGTCTGAGCCACTCGGAAGGCTAGGTGCCTGTGGGCTCCTCGTGAACCACGCATGTTCCACCAGCATCCAGGAGCTGGAGACACCTCACCTGACCAGGGGTTCTCAAGGGCCCTTTCAGAATAGGAAAAAAAAAAAAGGCTCATTTTAAAACCAGAAAAGAAAAACATATGCTAGTACTTCACGTTATGGATGAATATGAACCTCGGAAAGATAAAACAGTTAATAACGTATTAAAAATCCAAACCAAAAGATAGTACAAGAATATATAGGTCCATGAAAAAAGAATATATGGGTGAATTTTTTTATCACTAATTGAGAAAACTCTTCCTAAGTCCAAAGAAACATGCTCCATTTTACCACATAAACATTTTAAAGTTCTGCACATCAAAAAAACAAAAAAGCCGAAAACTAAATTAAAAGGCAAACAAAAATATTTGCAAGAACTATAAACAGCAGTTAGTATTCCTAAGGTTCAATCAGTAAGAAACCTGCCAAGACACCAAGAAATATGTAGGCAGGTTACATAAAAAGCCAAGTACGAATGAAAATGACTGATAAACGTACAGAGCTTGTTCAGTCTCACAAGAGAGTGAAGGGACGCATTTTTATTTCCTGACACTTAACAATAACTTGTGAAACAAATGAGGTTCAACTCTGCCCGTGTGAGGCAGGACCTGGAATGTGAGTGATAGGATTAAATTGACCCAAAACTTGTAGAAAACGATTTGGTAAAGACAGCAGTAACTTTAAAAATGTTCACAAACTTTGACAGCTTAACTTCTGAAGACTGTATCCCGGGGCACTTGCCTAGCGGTCCTGAGGCGAGGACTCTCGGCTCCAGTGCAGGAGGCCCAAGTGCCACCCCTGGTCAGGGCACTGAACCCCGCACCTGCAGCAAAGGAGCTGTGTGCCCCCCGGGGCGGCCGAATAAAGACGGGTGCTTCTTCACAGGAGTCGACCCTAAGCAAGAAAAGGGGCAAAGGTTTTAAGCAACTGTTATGCACAAGGATGCCCACAGGACAAAACTGGGCCCTGAGGCCATGACTAGATAGCAGTGTGCCGTTCCCTGGGATATAATTTGACCACTGGATACAGATGATGAAATGATGAAAGATAATGCTTAGGATGTTAGGAGAAAACAGAAACCCTAAACTGTATGTAGAAGCCTCAATCCATATTGTTATTGTTGTTCAGTCACTAAGTTGTGTCCAACTCTTTGTGACCCCATGAACCGAAGCCCGCCAGGCTCCTCTGTCCTTCACTGACTCCTGGAGTTTACTTAAACTCGTGTCTGTTGAGTGAGTGATGTCATCCAACCATCTCGTCCTCTGTTGCCCCCTTCTCCTCCTGCCCTTAATTCATATGATAGGCATTAAAAACACAAAATATTAAAGTGGTGACTCCCAGGGCCACTAGTCACTCGTTCTCATCAGCTTGTCCTTCCTTCCCGTCACCAGCATGTGTGACATGCACTGCACGCAGTGGGGCTCTGGGAACACGTGTGGATGGATTGGACCCCTGCCTCCCCAGGACTCGTGCTCCAGTCAGGAAGGTGGATGGTCCGTCATGCCATGCACAGTCTCTGCACAGTCTCGGGGCTCAGGAGCATCGGGGGGTGAAGACAGAGGTACCCAACACTGACGTTATGATGAGAAGGAAACAGTGGAAACAGAGACCCCACAAACCTGGCTTGCGGGCAGTTCCTTCTCACTTAAGCACGCTCCTGCCGTGTGCCATGGGCCTCCGCCCTTTGAGGTCAGCATACCACCCTGAGGTGCAGCTCCAGCAGTCAGACACCACACACACGAAGGCTTGAGACAGTTTATTCATCAGAACCTGCGCTCCACCCCAGGCGCTGGCTTTTTAACACAACCACACATTCCTTCCCGGGCTGCGTCCTCCACCCTCGCCAGGACCAGCCCTCTGTCTGAGCCTTGGGGTCCCGGGCAGCCCCCCTCCACCCTGGGTGTGAGGCCTTCTCCGGGCATAAGGGGAGCCCCGCACAGCAGAGGCTCAGTGGGGAAAGAGGGACAAGCTCTCCACTGATTTTAGAAGCGATGATGTCTGTATTTACTTCTGCTTTTTATTTGCAATACTTTGTTTATATTAAATTTCATGTAGAACTGTGGGCACATGTCTTTAAAAGAGGAAAGCATCTTATTCTATTACCTAAAGACCTAAGTCTTTAGGCTATGGTTTTTCCAGTGGTCATGTATGGATATGAGAGTTGGACTATAAAGAAAGCTGAGCACAGAAGAATTGATGCTTTTGAACTGTGGTGTTGGAGAAGACTCTTGAGAGTCCCTTGGAGTGCAAGGAGATCCAACCAGTCCCTCCTAAAGGAGATCAGTCCTGGGTGTTCATTGGAAGGAGTGATGTTGAAGCTGAAACTCCAATATTTTGGCCACCTGATGCGAAGAGCTGACTCATTTGAAAAGACCCTGATGCTGGAAAAGATTAAAGGCAGGAGGAGAAGGGGATGACAGAGGATGAGATGGTTAGATGGCATCACTGACTCAATGGACATGAGTTTGGGTAAACTCTGGGAGTTGGTGATGGACAGGGAGGCCTGGCGTGATGCAGTTTATGGAGTCACGAAGAGCTGGACATGACTGAGTGACTGAACTGAACGGAATTGAAAGACCTAAGTGAGTACGTGCTCACTTGTGTCCGACTCTTTGTGACCCCACGGACTGTGGTCCACCAGACTCCTCTGTCCATTGGATTCTCCAGGCAGGAAAGCTGGAGTACGTTGGTATTTCCTTCTCCAGGGGATCTTCCCGGCCCTGGGATTGAACCTGTGTCTCCCATGTTTCTTGCATTGCAGGCAGAGTCTTTACCACTGAGTCCCCTGGGAAGCTCATTAACTAAAGGGCTAAGCCTCCATAATGTAACTCAGATTTCCATTAAGTGGATTTTGTGATAATTCAGATTCAAAGTATGTGGGAGGTATGTGTGGCAGTAGTAATTGAGCTTCAAATTATTCTTCTAAGTTATATTCTGACTTTTTTGTAATTTAAAAATCTTCTACAAACATTGAAACAAATAAAGGCTGAAAATCAAGCCACTGTCAGATTTCTCTACAAACCTAGACATCAGATTTATACCCAGCCAGATCTCTTCATGTGTAAAGGCAGGAAAAGACATAAATGCTCAGAAAACGCCAGACTCAGGACTCAGACGCCACCCAGGAACTCCAATTTTTTTTTTTTTTTTTTTAACAACATGGCATGTCAACAGTTCAACAAATAGAGAAAATAAAAATTTTCAAGAATGAGAAATGATGGTATTATAAAACCTGTTAGCCCTGAATCAGTCTAAGTAGAGATGGTCTAAATAATTAAACTGCTTTTAAAATGAAATGAAAATGTAAAAAGCAATCTCAATATTGAATTACATGACATAAGATTATATAAAATAACTGCAATAGCCATTTAAAACAGTAGATATTTCCTTCATCCTGGGCAGTGGACATACGTACAGCACGTGTGTGAAGAGCTGAGGGCTCTACAAACACGTCTTCAGCAGAAGGGGATTCAAGACAGGTCATGTCACCAGTGTCAATGGCAAATTGGCACTTACCAAGAGCATTGCCAATGACTCAGCAACAAAGGCGTTTGCCATCTGCCCCCACGGAGATCAAACCCCATGCTGCTAGCTGGCGACCCTAACACTGGCGACCCTAACAGTGAGGCACTCTGTGCTCCAGGGAATCTGGTGGGACAGGTCTTTAGATAGTTGGATGTTTTTAGGAACAGATTTTATGATCTCAGTCCTTGCATCTCCTCATATCTAGAGAAGCACTAAATCCCTTCAGGGTGACATCACATCCTCATGACTAACAAAAAACCTTTCATAAAATGACTGCTTCACAGCATTGGACTCCCCCTTCACAAAAACCTTCCCCCACTGCAGTCTCTCAGAGCTATCTGAGATGCCGCCTCCCGGGCTGTAGTCCTCATTTTGCCCCAAATAAAACTTAACTCACAACTCTCAAATTGTGCATCTTTTTTAAGTCAACACCAGTGACTCTACTAATTAGGGAAATACGGCTGAAGAATGCCATTAAAAACTAAAAATAATCACTAGTTAGCACTGAATATAGTACATATTGCTTGTAAAACATAGAGAACGCAGAAGAAAATACCAATCCAGTATCAAAAGAAGGAAGCTGCATGCAAGCCTAAGTTAAAATGAGGAAAGAGTATTTAAATTAGATATGATTTTAAATCATTCCCAGGCTTCCCTGGTGGCTCAAATGGTACAGAACCTGCCAGCAATGCAGGAGACCCAGGTTCAATCCCTGGATTGGGAAGATCCCTGGAGAAGGAAGTGGCAACCCACTCCAGTATTGTTGCCTGGAGAATTCCATGGACAGAGGAACCTGGTGGGCTACAGTCCAAAGTGTCACAGAGTTGGACACAACTGAGCAACTAACCTGAAATCATTCATAGGTTAATTCTCTGTAGAAGAATAAATTTGAAACTGAATCTAAAACCAAAATCCAACCACATGCTATTTTTAGAAGTTGCACCTAAAATAAATGATACTTGAAACACTACTATATTTTATTTATCTATTGGCAAAGAATCCAGGCAAATACAGTGCTGAGTAATTCCAGGTGGAGGCAGGGAGGCTGTGATTTGGTTACTGGTCTGGTTTCCCTCCTACAGTAATATGCAGATGACACCACCCTTATAGCAGAAAGTGAAGAACTAAAGAGCCTCTTGATGAAAGTGAAAGAGGAGAGTGAAAAAGTTGGCTTAAAGCTCAACATTCAGAACTAAGATCATGGCATCTGGCCCCATCACTTCATGATAAATAGATGGGGAAACAGTGGAAACAGTTGCAGACTTTATTTTGAGGGGCTCCAAAATCACTGTATATGGTGACTGCAGCCATGAAATTAAAAGACACTTACTCCTTGGAAGGAAAGTTATGACCAACCTAGACAGCATATTAAAAAGCAGAGACATCACTTTGCCAACAAAGGTCCATCTAGTCAAAGCTATGGTTTTTCCACTGGTCATGTATGGATATGAGAGCTGGACTATAAAGAAAGCTGAGCGCCAAAGAATTGATGCTTTTGAACTGTAGTGTTGGAGAAGACTCTTGAGAGTCCCTTGGACTGCAAGGAGATCCAACCAGTCCATCCTAAAGATAATCAGTCCTGAATATTCATTGGAAGGAATGATGCTGAAGCTGAAACTCCAATCCTTTGGCCACCCGATGCAAAGAACTGACTCATTGGAAAAGACCCTGATGCTGGGAAAGACTGAAGGCAGGAGGAGAGGGGAACGACAGAGGATGAGATGGCTGGATGGCATCACCGACTCAAGTTTGAGTAAACTCCGGGAGTGGGTGATGGTCAGGGAAGCCTGGCATGGTAAAGTCCAGGGAGTCACAAAGACTCAGACATGACTGAGCGACTGAAACTGAACTGAACTGGGAGAGTCAATTCTTAGGTTGATAGAAGTCCAGGGTCCCCAAGGAGGAGAAAGGGGTCTGGGGCTCTCAAGAAGGAGAAAAGGACAAACTTCTTTTCTACATTCCTGCATCTTAATCCCATAAAACATTTTTTCTTTAAGCCCAAAGCTGATGATACCACAACAAAACAGCTCATCTTGAACTCTGTGAAAGGGTAACAGGCAGGAAGGCCAGGGGTCTCCAAACAGAGGAAATAGGCTGCAAGTGTCAGACATTTTTATCTTTCTAAGTGGCAGGAAGAAACAAACTAGCAATATTTTTTTCTTCTCTATACAAATTTAAAAGGAGGTTTCTCTTAAAACACTGTGTTGCCATAATGACACCTGGTTTCACTTGAAGTTAACTATTCTCAAACCTGGAGATAACCAACGCATTTTTCTTATGGGAATGTTTGTCTTAAGCTATGCTAATGTGCTATGCATTTACCCCAGACTCTGTCTTCAAGTCGGTTCCACCTCTTGGCTCAGAACCTACTTGACAAACCAGTATGTTAGACTCAGATATTGTTCCCCTAATCTATGTGAACAAAACTATTTGTATGGTAATCTGTCCTTCTACAAGATTCAAGTTAACCATTTTATGGTCCAGATTGGTGTCAAGATTATCCCAAAATGCATCTTATAGGTGAGGGCCCTGGTGCCATTCTGAGTTTAAGACATTCCTTTCTTTCATTAACAGACTGTGAGTGACTATATGACAACCAGCTGAAGACCAGCAGGGGGGCACTCTTTCTGCCCCCTTCTGATGCCTATGTCAGAAGCTTTCTCTATCTCCTTTATGCTTTAATGAAACTTTATTACACAAAAGCTCTGAGTGATCAAGCCTCGTCTCTGGCCCCAGATTAAATTCTTCTCATCCGGGGGCAAAGCATCCCGGCATCTTTGTGTTGTTCAGCAACAACCTTTCATCTGTACCAATGATTATATACAACAGTGTACCCTACTTGAGGACTTATTTCTCCTCCTTGAGAACCTTCTGACTAATCCTGTCACCTTAAAATGTGTATTATGGGAGTGGGTCTGGTAAGATCTTTCTATTGTTAGTTCAAATCTTGTTGTCTCAAACTGTAAATTGTGGAAGTGGGTCCGGTAGGACCTTTACTGCCTTGAGACATTCTTTTGATGTACTGTAGCAGCTAACTGGAAGAGTATATACCTCCCTTGTTAAAACTAGCAAGGGGGGCAGTCTCCATCCCCCTTCTGATGTCTGTGTCAGAGGCTTTCTCTGACCCTTTCTCACGTTAATAAAACTGCTACACAAAAGCTCTTGAGTGATCAAGCTGTCTTTGGAGATCGAGCATCTGACACCATTCACCATCAGCTCTCAGTGCCCGGCCCTGTGTTTCTGGCTCTGTCTGATGCCCAGCAGCTCCAGCTGCCCCCTGGGCACCCCAGCAATTCCGGTCTCCTCTGGGGCCTTGTCAGCGTCCGTGCTCTGGACCGATGCCCACGTCTAAAATGTCCAGGGAGTCAGGGAGGGTTTGCAGGTGCACCGTGAAGGCAGAGCAGCAGCACAAAGGTCTCAGGGGCCTTGAGGTGGGGGTCTGCCGGGGCCCCAGGGGTTCTGGGAGAGCGACCTCCCAGAGGCCAGCTGTTGCTCTCACACAGTGTCTGTCCCTCAAGGAAGGTGATTTGACGTGCAGTGACTTGCAGGTTCTCCTTCTCCCCAGGCAGGCGTTTCTAGGACAGTGAGGTCTGTGGGCAGTGGGACCTTGTTCTCCCACCACGGGAGCCTGTTTGGACCCAGGCTCGGACCACGCTTGTTTCAGTTTGGGTCCCCCCCGGGCACACCCCCAGACAAAGGGGGAGTGCGGGATGTTTATCTGGGGAGGACGTCTGGAAACCCATGGAGGGGCAGCAGCCTGACAGAATAGTGACATCCAGCAGCTGACCTGTGTGCCTGATGGGATGGACCTCCAGACCCAGCCCCCCACCCCAGCTCCTGGACAGCACCCCAGTCTGCCTCCAGACACAGCCCCCCACCCCAGCTCCTGGACAGCACCCCCCTCTGCCCCCAGACCCAGCCCCCCACCCCAGCTCCTGGACAGCACCCCACTCCGCCCCCCAGAGACGTCCCCTCACCCCAGCTCCTGGACAGTGCCCCACTCTGCCCCCAGACACAGCCCCCCACCCCAGCTCCTGGACAGCGCCCCACTCTGCCCCCCCAGAGACGCCCCCTCACCCCAGCTCCTGGACAGCGCCCCACTCTGCCCCCAGGCACTGGGCCGACAAGGTGCGCAGAGACTTCCACTGGAGCTCCTGCAGCTCCTCTCTGCTGGACAGGGCTCTCCTGCAGTGTGCACGACCAGCGCCCGGAGGGCCCGTCCATCATGGGCAGCTGAGTGTCCTCACCCGCTTCCCCAGCAGTCTGGCCTCCAGGACACAGCAGCAGACACTTGGTCCGAACCTGGCAGCCCAGCCGCTGCAGACAGGCTTCCGCGGTGGGGCTTCTCAGTGTGAGGCCAGGCCCGCCCCTCTCCCTTCGCTGGCCTGGGTCCAGTGGAGGCATCAGAACGTCCCCAAGCTCTAAGGCAGCCAGAGACGGGCCCGCAGTGCAGAGGGTCCACGGGCTGGCCGCATGCACGCCTGCAGTCCCCACCTAACTCTGCCGCCAACGCGGGGATGGGTCCACTCAGTGCTGGCGGAGCCGGCGTTGGGACGCGTCTGAAGTCCAGGGCCGGGCACAGAGTCGGCTCTGGTCTAGGGGTTGGCGGGTCTGCCCAACGCCCCCAGCCGCTGCCACTTCCTTCCATCCTCCTCTCTCCAAGTCTGAGGAGAGCAGGCCCTCAGAAGTGACCAGTTTCTATTCCATTCAAATCCCGTTTGAGGGTTTTCCCAGGATTTTGTGGTGCTGATTTTCAGATTAGCAAGCTCCAGCCTGAGGTTTATACATCACGTTCGGATCATCCAGACCCAGTCAATCATGAACGCGGGGCCCCCTCACACATCCAGCTCCAGCTCCCCCGGGTGCATGGGTCCACAGTGCTCACGTGTGGCGGGGACGTCCCACTTCTGCAGGGCTGTGGCTGCTCCTGAGTCACTGCTGTGTGGACAGCCCCACACAGTGGCAGGATCGGCCGCAGCCCAGGAGCAAGGGGAGCTGGGAGGTCCGGGTCACGCAGAGAGAAGCCCCTGCCCCAGGCTGGTGAAGGTGGTCTTGCCCTTGGCAGATGTATCACAGGGCAGGTCTGGCTAGAATCAAGACAAGAAATGCATGAAACCTCCAGTCACAGCTGCAGAGCACAAATCAACAAGTCAATACAGTCCTTCTGGTTCACCAGTGCACGGGTTTCTCACAGGGGCTGGCTCTCCAGGGGGATGATTTTAAGAGTCAGCAGCCACCTCTCCTGGACCTCTCTTCATATGATAAGTAAACCCTCCTTTTCTAAGCTAAGTTGTTCTGTTACTTGCGGCCAAGGAGCGTCTGGGACCAGAGACTGGGCCATGTCTGCCTGTATTGCTCCCCAGCCCAGGGTGCACTGGCCACCCCCACCCTCATGGCACCCCTTCCTGGGGGAGAGGGGGGCCTGAGACCCTGCGTGGGCCAGTCCCACAGAGGTCCTGCCCTTTCTAGGGTCTTAGTAACCAGAAGCTTCCATGGCCTGAGTCTTGGTAAACTCTGCCAGACCAGAATTACTCCAGCTGGTCCCCCTGTCAACCTGGGCTGTCCTGGCCCCTCAGGGGCTATGGACCTCCTGCCCAGGGCTCACATCAGGGAGGCCAGTCCCCCCAAGCTGAGTCCAGGCTTAGAGGAGGAGCTGGCCAATGAGCCGAGAATTCCTGCTGCATCAGATGTTGGGTTGCTCTTTTCATTACTGACAGGATTGGTGTGATCACTTCTCAACAGTGTGCCTCAGTCCTTGACTAGATGGATGATCATCACCCAGTGTCTTGGTAGAAACCTAGCAAAGGGCAGCTGAAAGCTGAGGCTGGCCACCTGAGAGCCATCAGGGAGGTCTGGCCCCTCTGCCACCGAGAGCCACAGCACAAGGCTGCAAAGCTGGGAGTCAGGAGACCTGGGTGCTCCGGCCTGGCTGTCTGCCCACAGCCCTGCGCCCCGGGAGCTGGCGTCCAAGGCATCGTGCCTGAGTCTCTGGGTCAGCCCACGGCAGGTGCCTCGCTCGCCTGCTTGTCAGTTCCCGCAGGGCAGGAATTTGGGATGAATGGTCCTCCTAATTTTCTAGACAGAGGAGGAGATGGTTGGATGGCATCACAGACTCGATGGACTTGAGTTTGAGCAAGCTCCGGAAGTTGGTAATGGACAGTAAATCCTGGTGTGCTGCAGTCTATGGGGTCGCAAAGAATCAGACACTAAGTGACTGAACAGAACTGAGCTGAATTTTCTAAGATGCACACTTCTATAATTAAATCAAAAGGCAGCTCTTCACTCAGCACAAGGAAGTATGACACATTTTGGGCCAGCAAGTTGTGAATACAGCGTCGTTTCAAATGAAACCAAAATCAGGCCCCTAAATCCTTCAGCTGCTGCAAGAGGCTCTTCCTGTAGAGTGAGACGTCCTGCAGACAGCTTTGCCAGTTCACTGTCGTGGCTAATTTGTGGTTAATCTTACAGGATGTTATGGCATTTTCTACACAAAGAGGGCCTGCTGAGGAACGGAATGCAGGAAGGCCCAGCTAAATGAAAGGACAGTATCCTTACAGACAGCTCACCCAGCCAAGCTCTGGGTCTCGATTACAGGGGCTGGGGGGGTGGGCGGGGGGAGGGAAGGGGGAGCGGGGCACAGAGCAGCAGGGAAGAGGGCAGGTGAGGAAGGCAAACTGGAGCTCCCACCTCGAAAACGCCCAGAGAAAGGCGCAGATGTGAACAGCACCCCTCAGTAGCTGAAAGGCTGGACTAACCTCATGTGTATGTGGCTGGCTCCCCCTTTGAAAGAGGGGCAGGGAGGGGGAGAAGCTGGTACCATGAGCACCCCCAGAAGAGGGAGGGGCTGGCCTCCCAAAGAGCCTTCACTAGTAGGCTGACTCAGCACCTTCCCAGAAAGATCTGCTGGTGGTTCCATCCCAGCCACCTGGACACTAGCTAGTCTCCCTCTTCAGGAACAGGAACCACAGATACAACCTCACTGTGTGGACTCCTCAGCAGGACAGAGAAAATCCTGGGCTAACACCAAACACCTCGGGTGTCTTCATAAAGCAGCTTGTGAAAGCCATGACCACATGAGATTGTCTACAAACACAGTGAACTTTTTTCAATAAACAAAGAGCACAAAAATACTTTTCCTTCAGAACCTGAGGCCCTGTTGCTTGGTTGGGAAGTTTGGCCCCTAAAGCCAGAGCTGTGGCCCTGACCCTGAGCAAATCATCAAATTGGACTCAATTTACAACCTGTGAAATGGGATTCCTTCACCTTCCCACCTACTCAGTCAACCTGGAACACGTGAAAGTATCTGAAATACAGTCATGTTAAAAATCAGGTCCTTTTCTGCCCTGCACAGACAGGGCAACGAGAGCGCACTGAAGGGAGTTGCCTAACTTTGCAGGTGGCGTTGTGTCGAGAGCCAAACGTCCGAGCTGCCGTGGACCAGGAGCCAGACACACAGGAGCAAACCGGGGGAGGGGAGGAGGACAGCAGGCTGGCTCTGGGGCCTGGGTCTGCACAAGGCCCAGAGCAGCCTTCTGTGACGGGGTCCCTCGCGCACAGGTAGGGGCCTGTTAAGGATCACCTGAGCCCCGAGGGACATCGGACAGGGTGCGTGTCCCCTGGCTCTTCAGGACACCAGGAGCCAGGGGGCCAGCTCTCCTCTCCGCCTAGCCCCCAGGCAGAGAGAGTGTGATGTCAGCTTCCCTAACACCTTCTCTGGGTGAAGAAATTTGAAGTGGAACCTTCTCAAGACGTACTCTATAGAATAAAACCTAAGGTCCCGAGATGGCTTGGTCAGCCAGCAGAGACACTCACTCTTAGGAGACCCTGCTGGCCATGCAGGAGTCTGGCCTCAGAGCCTCAGGACCAGTGGAACTCCAGAGGGCCTCGCCCTCCCCAGAGGACCCCCACCCCCACACACCACCACCCCGCCCCCCGAAAACGGTAAACTCTGGAGGACTTGGCAGCGCTGTCTGTTACTGCGCAGACACACATGCCCCACTTTCACCAGCTGCTGACTGAAAGAATCATGGATGCATGGCTGCTGTCAACCTGACCTGCTGAGTTTTTAGTCCAAGTCTGGGGCTAAGGCTTGAACAGACCAACAGCATTGTTTACACGTATTTCAGTCAACTCCTGTTGGCGGCTCCTACAACAAAAAGCCTAAGGCTCATCTCTGCTTTGAAACAAAGCAAAGCGACATCTCAGATCTTGTGTACTACATGTCTGCACGTGGGCTGTTGTCCGAGCACAAAACATTTAAGAGGGCCCTCGTGCACGGACACCACCAGCCATGTCTTATCTTGCGGCACCCCGCCCAGAGACTAGTCCGGGAGGTCTACGTGGGGGGCCCGGCCCCCTGGCTCCAGACGTCGGGACCGTGAAGAGGAGTAGTGCCCGGGTGGCATCAGAGGCTCAAAGTTCTGGCCAGTAAGGACTCAAAACAGAAATGACCATCTTTTGTCATTAACATGACAAAAGACATAAAATTTTAAAAATAAAGGACACTCTGTTGAAGACATTTCTGCTCATCAGGACTGGAGAATTCTGCTATAATACTGTCTCTGTCCCAGAGAAGAAGCAACAGCTCCTGGGCACAAACGTTGGACAAATACCCAGGTCAGTGGGTCTGCCCTGCACACCCCAGACAGGACGTGGACAGGTCACCCCATCATGGACATGAGGTGAGACAGGAGCTCGGGGGAGACTGTGGCAAGCCTCACTCTTCTCAGCTGCTGGAAACCACTGGAGCATATTTGGAGTGAAAAAGGCCATCAAATGTGGACCAAAGAAACCAACTCACACCTCTTGGGGCCACACAGAGGGACACAGTCCTCGGTCAAGAGTCCAGAAATCAAAGGCAGACTGAGGAAGTAGAAGCTCTGGCCCAAAGCTGGGAGGACTTTAATTAGCGTAATCAACCAGCAGAGAGAGGCCCTGTGTTGGCCCTGTATCTCATGGACTGCTTTCTGAGCTGCCAGGAAGGGCAGAGTGTTCCAAGTAGCATAGTCTCCATTGCTAAGAGCTGCTTCCCCAGCGTGCAGGCAAAGGTCACTGACCTCCTGGACTTCCCTCCTCCCTAAGTGAGACCATCCCTGGACACGGACCTGATCACCTGCTGCTGATCCAGGAGTCTGCTTTCCCCTCTCCACCCAGTGGTCCCGGGGATTCCTTTGTTCCGGAACACGCAGGCCTACAGTAGATGATGACATAAGGAGACGTGGTGGATTCTGATCCCAACCCCACCAGACACGTACCTGGAGGAGCCCAGAGCAAGGGCAGGGAGCACCACACCATCTAGGAGCAGGTGCCCAGAGAGGAGCCATGTGGACTGCCGGGCAGGCCCATGGCCACGTCAGCCGCTTGTGAACACGAGTGTGGCTCATCCAGCACCTAACTGCGGGTGGGCCAGACAGCAAAGTGCCCTCCTCTCTTTCCCTGAAGTGCTGGCTGGGCGACAAAGGAGGCCAGGGTGTGCTCCGTCCTTCAAGCCTTCCAGAGGCTGTAACCGCGGCAAACATGTGTGCCGGGAGCCAGCGTGAGGAAGTCTGCCCATGGCAAAGGTCATAAAGAAGGAGGCTTGGCATACGCAAAGGCAGGATCAAGCCTCAGGAGTCCCCCTGGAAATTCTTGAGCATCTACCCCCAAAACCAGAGTCTGCCTACTTTACTGCTTTGTGCTCTCACCTACACCTCTGACTTTATGGGGGACTGTTCCCCACCACCTCTCTCTGAAAAAGAGTTAACTTACAGCTTCAGTTGATAAAGTTCCTGGGCGTGACAAGAGTGTTTCAACCTACAAACTCCTTTGGAAGTCCTCTAGCCTGCCTGAATAAGTTCTTCTGGCCACATGTGATTGTTCACAGCCTCCCAACCGTGAGAGGCATGAGATGTTCTAAACTGTCTAAATACGGATTCCTTTGAGCAGTTAAAAGATTAATTAGAAATTAATTGTATTGGTGAAGGGTTTTTCACTTGTTGGGCCAATGTTTGCTGCTAAGTTTCCACATCCCTTACCTACTGTGTCCCTGGGAGTGTATTGATTAATATAATTGGTGTAAGCAGTAGCTTTACTGTTTGTAACCTTGGACCCTTGAGTTAATTCTTTTTCTTGTTATAGCCCACCACACCTTTGCCCCATAGGAATGCAACTTTATCTAATGCTTTCAGAGGGTGGCGCCTGACTTTAGAATAATCACCTTTAGAGAAAAATAAGTTTTCTGAAGAAAGGGTCATAAAATTTTAACAGGCCTCCTGGCCAGAAGATGATGTAAATCACCTAAACGTTTGTATATGATAAGTTTGAAAGCCTGGCTTCGATAGGGATCAAGGACTGCTGTCCTTGCATGACTCTACCCCTTCCCCCATTATCCTCTATGCACAACTTAAGGTATAAAAACTACTTTGGAAAAAAAAATGCGGGCCTTGTTCACCAAAGCTTGGTCTCCCCATGTCGTTCTTTCTCTCACCTTCTGGCTGAATTCCATCTGGAGCGTGGAGGCTCGTCAAGCCTACTAATTGTGACTGGGCTTCTAAGATTTGACCGGGGAGGGCTTAGTGTCTCCTCTCTTTCAGGAGAACGGGAGGACGCCTGCGGCCTATGTAGGTGACGTAAATTCCTTGCCTTGGAATTTTATTAGCTTTCCACGTAAACCAAGTTATTCAGCCTCTTTTCTCTGCTGAATCTTCTCACTGAGCTATCCTCATTTGATCACTCTTTATATCTTTAATCCTATCGTATCCTGATCACCGAAGCCGTCTCCCCTTCGAATTCCCTGGATCCACCAGGGCTGGACCCCAGCACATGTAAAGTCTTGGAAATCCACAAGATTAGCAGGTCCTGAGTCAAGCGTTAGGAAGATTTGTCGCTCGGGTGATGTACGCTTGAGGATGGTGGGTTTCCTTAAAGGGCCACCATCCATGCAGGTCATGAGCTCCTTTGATTAGACTCCTGTGCCTTAACATACCTTGTGATATATTCTGATATCAGGAACTGTAATGCCTCCAACTTTGTTCTTTATCAAGATTGCTTTGGCTCTTCTTTCTGGGTCCTCATTAACTTTAATTTTTAGCTATTCTCTATTTCTGTAAAGACTACCATTGGGATTTTGATGGGGATAAACATTGGCTCTGGACATTGTAACACTAAGTCTTCCAAGCCTCAACCATGTGGTATCTTTCCATGCATTTTTACCTCCTCTAATTTCTTTTTCTAATGTTTTGTAGTTTTCAGAAATGACTTTCATCTCCTTAGTTAACTCCTAAACATTTTATAATCTTTGATCCTATGTAAATGAGATAATTTGATCAATTTCCTTTTTGAATGATTCATGTTAGTGTATAGAAATGCAACTGATTTTTGTATCCTGAAACTTTACTGAATTCATTTATTAAATCTAGTAGTTTTTTTTATGCAACCTTTGGGGTCTTCTACACATAAATCATGTCATCTGCAAACAGATCGTTTTGCTTTTTCCCTTCCAATATGGGTGCTTTTTGTTTCTTTCTCTTGCCTGGTTGCCCAGCACGGGCACAGTCTTGTTCTGCTCTTGTTCTTAGAGACAGAGCTTTTGGTTGTCATCACTGAGTATGATGTTAGCTGTTGGCGTGTCATACCTAACCTTTATTATGGTGAGGTAAATTCCTTCTAATTCCTTTAAGTTCATATGGCACATAACCCTTGTGATTTTGGATTCTGTATAATGTGGAAATGATGAACACAGAAACAGGTCAAGGCAGAAGTTTGTCTTTGAAATAAAAGAAAGTTTGTTTAAAAAAAAAAAAAAGCAATTTCAACAAGTTCCAGAGTAAATCTCTTTGTGACATCAATGTTGGGAGGTGAGCTCCTTCGACATCTGGGGTCTATGAGCAGTAACTTTGTTCAAGGGGTAAAACTTGACCATGGTCAGTCCCAGAGTAACTGGTCCTGTAGTAGTCAGAGCAGAAATTGGGTTAATTGCAAACTTTCTACATCTATTTGGAGAAGGCAATGGCACCCCACTCCAGTACTCTTGCCTGGAAAATCCCATGGACGGAGGAGCCGGGTAGGCTGCAGTCCATGGGGTCGCTAGGAGTCAGACACGACTGAGCAACTTCACTTTCACTTTTCACTTTCATGCACTGGAGAAGGAAATGACAACCCACCCCAGTGTTCTTGCCTGGAGAATCCCAGGGACGAGGGAGCCTGAAGTGACTTAGCTTAGCTTAACTCTACATCTATTACTGTGTGTGCCCCTAGAATCAGGCTGATGGCTCCATCTGATTTTCTACACAAAACCAAAAGTAACAGAAGTGTGCTGCTTCACAAATTGCAGCAACAGATTTTTTGCTCTATTCTGATCTAGACTCTCATGAGTGGTGGTAACAGTGGTGCTTCACTGTGTGAGAAACACTCCATGTCCTGGCACCCCCTGAGGGCTGTTCCCAGGCAGCAGCCTTGGTTTTCACTGGAACCGTCCGACAGTAAAGGAGTCCTCTGTTGAAACTATGACTGTGGGTAGTGGCTGGAAGTGCCTTTAAAGGTGCAGATTATTTCACAGGGCAGAGCAAGTGCCACAGCCCCTCTCATCTCCTTGCTTTTCAGACCAAGCTCACCTCCCAGGGCAGCTGCTCCTGATCCATCACTGACTCCAAATACTCTTTCCTTCGGGCTCCAGGTTCCACTCTGTCGATTCCTCTCTGTGCACATTGCTGTGTGTCTGAAGACACCTGGGCTCCTCTCCACAAGTCCAGCCCCACCAGAAAGGTGCTCTTTATCAAGTCGTCAGACGTCCATCAGGACCCGGGAGTGCTGAGCATCTGGAGAGACCGTACCCACCTCGGCAAGATCACCGTCTTGCAGGGAAGGCAAAGAAGATACAGAAACTGCAAGCAAGTGTCCATGCAAATCATGGAGACTGAGGCTCTTATTCATTTGATATGTACTGAGCTCCCACGTGTTGGGCACAGTTTTTAAGAACTAACAGTGTTTAAGGGCTAACCTTGAATTCGTTTTGTGAAAACTTAGACCTGAATCAAAGAGAAAAGTAATTTCTGGAAAATGGAATTTTAAAGAAAAGTCCTTTAAAGAAAACTGTGATTGTCTGCCCCAGTTAGTGAATTATTAATGCATATAACAATCAGAAGACTGATGATCAGACAGAACTTTCTAGCAGCCTTTCTGTAAGAGTGAGGATTTGGGCTTGCTCTGTAATTAAGTGGGATGACATCCACATTAGACCAGAGCCAAACCGTACAGTCAGTGGAATAAAAGCTGCCCTTCATCTCTCCCCAGGAAGGCTTCCAGGGGTCACCTTCTTGGCTAGGAAATATTTGGTTCTGGATGTGTCATGAGTTACTTCTGCAATATCGGTTTGATTTTTTTTTTTTTTTTTTGGTTTGATATTTTTAAGTAGTAACTGGCACCTTCTAAAAAGCATTTCTGGCTTTGAGGGACTTCTTTATTGTTTTCCTATGAAGCCTAAACTTTCAAATAAAGTAGCAAATATCCTGACATATCACACTTATGACACTTTACCCACCGACATTTAGAGACTTGACATTTTCTGAGTTTTCCTGGTTTGCAAAGACCAAGCAGCTAACAGGCTCTACCTATCAAAGAGTCTAATTACATACAAGCAAAGCAGAAAGCCCTGCAATATCATTGCAGCAGTTTCAGACGGGACCCTGAAACGAGAGTCTCCATCCTTTCAAGCTTGAGCACTGCCCCGTGGCTCTTAGCATCAGCGGAGACAGCGGTGAAGGGCTGTGGAGGGGTGGACCGAGGGCGTCTGGGGAGGGGGGTCAGGAGCAGAAGCAGACTCCCATCGCCCGCTGCAGGGCTGTGGTCGGGAGTGCGAGGCTCAGGGAGCCCTTTGGCCAGGGCGCCAATGTCCTGGACTCTCGGGCACTCACTCCTCCTTGGAGCCTGGTGCAGGCTGGGCCCCAAAACCACCTGGTTTCAGGATTCCTCTTCCAAATCTGCAGGTTCTTCCACCACATGAAAATACAAATATTTTTCACTTTTGAAGACACTAAAGAAAGGTGGTTTTCCAATTAAGCCTACTTGTGAGGGACATTACTTTACTAGTGTGTGAGATGAATGCAATTGTGCCGTAGTTTGAGCATTCTTTGGCATTGCCTTTCTTTGGGATTGGAATGAAAACTGACCTTTTCCAGTCCTGTGGCCACTGCTGAGTTTTCCAAATTTGCTGGCATATTGAGTGCAGCACTTTCACAGCATCATCTTTCAGGATTTGAAATAGCACAACTGGAATTTCATCACCAGACTACCTGACCTGCCTCTTGAGAAACCTATATGGAGGTCAGGAAGCAACAGTTAGAACTGGACATGGAACAACAGACTGGTTCTGGAAATAGGAAAAGGAGTACGTCAAGGCTGTATATTATCACCCTGCTTATTTAACTTCTATGCAGAGTACATCATGAGAAACGCTGGGCTGGAAGAAGCACAAGCTGGAATCAAGATTGCTGGGAGAAATATCAATAACCTCAGATATGCAGATGACACCACCCTTATGGCAGAAAGTGAAGAGGAACTCAAAAACCTCTTGATGAAGGTGAAAGAAGAGAGTGAAAAAGTTGGCTTAAAGCTCAACATTCAGAAAACGAAGATCATGGCATCTGGTCCCATCACTTCATGGGAAATAGATGGGGAAACAGTGGAAACAGTGTCAGATTTTATTTTTTTGAGCTCCAAAATCACTGCAGATGGTGATTGCAGCCATGAAATTAAAAGACCCTTACTCCTTGGAAGGAAAGTTGTGACCAACCTAGATAGCATATTGAAAAGCAGAGATATTACTCTGCCAACAAAGGTCCATCTAGTTAAGGCTATGGTTTTTCCAGTGGTCATGTATGGATATGAGAGTTGGACTGTGAAGAAAGCTGAGCACTGAAAAATTGATGCTTTTGAACTGTGGTGTTGGAGAAGACTCTTGAGAGTCCCTTGGACTGCAAGGAGATCCAACCAGTCCATCCTAAAGGAGATTAATCCTGGGTGTTCATTGGAAGAACTGATGCTGAAGCTGAAACTCCAGTACTTTGGCCACCTCATGTGAAGAGTTGACTCATTGGAAGAGACTCTGATGCTGGGAGGGATTGGGGGCAGGAGGAGCAGGGGACGACAGAGGATGAGATGGCTGGATGGCATCACCGAGTTGATGGACATGAGTCTGAGTGAACTCCTGGAGTTGTTGATGGACAGGGAGGCCTGGCATGCTGTGATTCATGGGGTCACAAAGAGTTGGACATGACTGAGCGACTGAAATGAACTGAACTGCGAGGGACAATTTATGTGGAAGAAACTGTGCTGGATAGACTGTAATATTGTGTGGGAACTTCATGCTGAAGACCTGGATCTTTCGCTTTTCCTAGATGATACAGATCTTTCCAAAACTGGATTCCTACTCTTACGATACAGGAAACAAATGTCTAGTTTTCCACACTTCAAGACTTGCCTAGTTAAAAAAATAAGAAATTCACCAACAGCCACCTTTATTTTTATAGCCACATGCCTCTCCTTGGCTCCCTGACTCTGAAATGCCAGCCCACCCACCTCCCATCCACCAGCCTGGCCGATAACCAGCCCCACCCCCATTCCTTAGAAAACTCCATGTGGGCCCGAGCTGCTCTTTCTGCAGCCCTCATCCCATCCCTGTGTTTCCATCACAGTTTGCCCACCCCTGTCCAAAGCTTTGGGCTGCCCGTGAGCACCCACCCGCAAGTGCCCACCTGTAAGCGCCCACGTGTGAGTGCCCCGCTGCTCTGGCCCATGCGCTGGGGTTGCTGCTCCATGGGAACCTGGGCCGCCCACCTTCTCTGCAGCACACGTGTGCGCCATGAGCCATGGAGATCAGCTGTGTGAGTCTGAAGCAAGTTGGCAGAGCAGCCCCCAGGGATGGGAGACAGTGTGAGGCAAGAGCCCTTCAGACAAACTGTCCTCTGCACGGGAGCCGGGTGGGGCCCCCTGAGGGAGGGGCTGCAGGGGCATCACACTGCAGGTGTCTGGCCAGGTCCCAAAGCCTTCAATGTTGCCAACGATTTCACCTTCTTCCTTCTTTCCAGTGTCTGACCGTGGTCATTGGAGAACTGCTTATGCTATCCTTCCTGACACTGGCCTTACCTGCCTGTCCTCTTAGGAGACCCATAAAAAGCTAAAAAAAAAAAAAAGTCCAGAAGCTGAGCAGCCAAAACTGGGAAGAAGAAACACCAATAACTGGAAGGACAGTGAGTTTTAAATCAGAGGCAGAGCTGTATGGTCCTTAATGACCTCCTTAATGGTTTTCAAGCTGGCAGAACATTTTGTTCAAATAAGATGGAACAAAGGATTCCAATTTATAAATGGATTTGTTGGTTCTGGTTGATGGAGGGGTGGCAAATCCATTGGCCAACAAACCACAGACTTGGCCTGTTCCCAGCCCGTCCTAATAGAGAAGCTCGAAAAGCAGTTTGAAACCAGCACATCTGTTCTGCCTCTCTTTTTACAGCATAGAAACTGACCAGGAAGGTTAAGCAACCTGTCAAAAGCGACATCCTGCATTTGGGCAGAAAGTATTAGTCGCTCAGTTAAGTCCAACTCTTTGCGACCCCATGGATGGTAGCCAGGCTCCTCTGTCCATGGGATTCTCCAGGAAAGAATACTGGAGTGGGTTGCCATTCCCTTCTCCAGGGTATCTTCCCAACCCAGTGATCAGACTTACATGTCCCACATTGGAGGCAGATTTTTTACTGCCTGAGCCACCAGGGAAGCCCTGGATCAAAGTTCAAGGCATCTGACCTCTACGCTAGTACTCCCTTTGTAATGCCAAGAGAGCTACTAACAAGAAGAATCACAGTGAAGTGTGGATCCGAAGGATAAGGAGGGCCATGATGCTCAGAAGGGGCAACTGCCACATTCTCCTAACCTCCCTTTTAATAGAAACATGACAAGTTCACAGCTGTTAGATTTCCTCTGCACTAGTGTGGTGCATCAACCAAAAAGTAATATATGACACTGCAAATAAGAAAAGAGTTTATTTGGAGTCTTATGAATTGCCCTTCAAGAGACACAGATACAGGTAAACCCAAGTGAGAGGTCTGGGGAAGAGAAAATCAGGAGCTTATAAAAGCAAAAAGCCAGAAAGTCATTAAAAGTTGCCCGCCAATAATTGTGATTGATGTGAGTCAGGAAGTAGTTGTCCTTGAGGAAGCATGAGTTACTCTAAGCTTGTGCTTGTTGTTGGGCCACTCAGTCAAGTTTGAGTCTCTGTGACCCATGGACTGCGGCACGCCAGGCTTCCCTTTCCTTCAGTATCTCCCAGAGTTTACTCAAACTCATGTTCATCGAGTCGGTGATGCCATCCAACCATCTCATCATCTGTCACCCCATTCTCCTCCTGCCTTCAATCTTTCCCAGCATCAGGGTTTTTTTCCATTGAGTCAGTTCTTCACATCAGATGGCCAAAGTATTGGAGTTTCAGCTTCACCATCAGTCCTTCCAGTGAACACCCAGGACTGATCTCCTTTAGGATGGACTGGTTTGATCTCCTTGCAGTCCAAGGGACTCTCAAGAGTGTTCCCCAACATCACAGTTCAAAAGCTTCAGTTTTTTGGCACTCAACCTTCTTTATGGTCCAACTCTCACATCCATACATGACTCCTGGGAAAACCATAGCTTTGACTATATTAACCTTTGTTGGCAAAGTGATGTCACTGTTTTTTAACATGCTATCTAGGTTTGTCATAGTCTTAGTGAAGGAGCAAAAAATAGCTGCCATTTTTGCAGCTATGATCACAATGATCACACGGAAGACTGACCTAACAGTCTTACTTTCAACACGCAGTAATTTGCAGTGGCCATGTTGAGAGTTGTGTGAATATGCCCTTGAATTCGGAGGAATCATAAGGAATAACATCCTGTCTACTCAGGAGGGAGTCGAGCCCAGAAGTTAGTTCTACAAAGCCGTTGGGTTCCATTTGGGGTTGCCCAATAAACACTAGGTCATCTGTCCCAATCTGTTCCAAACCAGCCTTTAAAGCAGCAGTTGCAATTCAAGAATCACGTTTTGCCTATCTGAGATGTCAGGTTGATATCAGTTGGTGACTTCTTTTTCATATGGTTATGCTGCCTCCAACAGACATGAGTCTTGGTGTTTAGATAACCATACCCTAGTGGATTGGAGTTTCAGCTTCAACCAGAAGCTGATAGTTCGGGTATGGCATCCCCTAAAAGATGGGAGGTGAAATTTTTAAGTTCTGGTCTTGCTCTTTCCTGAGATTGGACCTTGGTAGCACTAAGAAGAAGAGAAAAAAAAAAAATAGTGTGTGGTGTCATTTAAGGTTTGGTTGATGGGCTGTTCATGTGGGTTCCAATTAGTGATATCTGCTATTGCTAGAGGAGCTTCACTGTTAGCTCATGTGGTAAAGAATCTGCCTCCAATGCAGGAGACCTGGGTTTGATCCCTGGGCTGGGAAGATCCCCTGGAGGAGGGAGTGGCTACACACTCCATATTCTTGCCTGGAGAATCCCACGGACAAAGGAAATAGGGAGTTCTACTGTAATTCCCCTCTAAAATAAAGTCTCCTAACCTAACTAGTCAGATCCCTATAATGGGGGTATACATACATCAAGGTAGCCCAGAAGTACTGGAGCAGGGCAGACGTCTACAAATTCAGCAATTTGATTTATTTTTTTTAATTAGCATATGATTGTCATCATAAAAGAAAAAGCATTGAAAGGTGGAAAAAAGCAAATAAAAAGTAAGGTTGTACAGGCCTGGCCCTTAATCTTGGGACAGTTGTCCACAACGGATGTTGTCTGTTTCATTTTCCTAGCTTTTGTCTGGTTAATTTTGGTTTCAAGTCTCCAAATGGTTGTGAAGTCCAAATAGGAGGCAGTATCTTCTTTAAATGAGAAAAATGAATCCACACGATGATGTCTTTAAGTTTAGCAGTACAGAGGTTAGTTAGAAATACGTAAAGGAAATCAACCATGAATATTCATTGGAAGGACTGATACTGAAGCTGAAGTTACAATACTCCTGCCACCTGATGCAAAGAGCTGACTCTCTGGAAAAGACCCTGATGTTGGGAAAGATTGAGGGCAGGAGGAGAAGGGGATGACAGAGGATGAGATGACTCCATGGACATGAATTTGAGCAAACTCCAGGAGCTGGTGAAGGACAGGGGAGCCTGGTGTGCTGCAGTCTATGAGGTCTCAAAGAGTCGAACACGACTTAGCAACTGGACAACAACAATGGTCCCAACGAGGTTGGAGGGCGTCTTTGTGAAGGTGTCGTTTCCAGTGGACACAGCCTCCAGGTTGGAGAGCATCATCATGTTGCATGTCTTCATCTCCCAGGGCGGCACTGTGGGAAGGCTGCTCTTGCGTCTGCTTTCCAGGTCCTGGTAAGCTCCTGACAGCAGGTGTAGAAGCTTTAATAGAGCAGGTTCACAGAAGCGTTCATCAGACCTGACGGGCCTGCCAGTCAGGATTTTGAATGGTGACAGCCTGTTTTCCCAAAGAGAGTAGATCTCAGGTTAAAGGCTCTAGGCCAAGGCAGCCTAAAAGATGTGGCAAATTTAGTTACTGGATCTTTACGGCTCCATTAGTACATTCCACCAATCCTGACGCCTGGGGATGAAGGCACAACAGAAGTCCTGTAAAACCAGCCAAATTTTACAAATGGATTGGGTTACTTGCCAGTAAAATGGGAGCGGCTGTCACTGTCCGCATTCCCAACTTCTGTCACCCTCACTAGGAGTCAAAGGATTTTCCCCAAGTGGGAATAATTTTTTCAGCTTTACCTACTGCCATGGTCGAGGTTCTGTGACAAGCAAGTCTTCCCTGATGAGAGAGACACAAGTCACTACCAACACATATTCATATCCCTGAGAGGGCAGCAACCACCCTGGGGTGAGGGAAAATGACTCATGGGAGTATGGACGGGTTGTCTTTCCTGGGCTATGTTTAGGACAAACTGGACGACTTAGGAATAAGTTGAGCCATTTTAGGAGACGGTTTTTTACAATATGGTTTTCCCCATTGAATTAACTTGTCCCATGAGTCAGATCAAGTGTATACCCAAGGATGAAAGTGGAAGTGAAAGTGTTAGTCGCTCAGTTGTGCCCGACGCTTTGCAACCCCGTGGACTGTAGCCCACCAGGTTCCTCTGTCCATGGGATTCTCCAGGTAAGAATACTGGAGTGGGGTCCATTCCCTTCTCCAGGGGATCTTCCTGATCCAGAGATCAAACCCAGGTCTCCTGCATTGCAGGCAGATTCATATTCAAGGATAAGTTGGATATGAATTCATGTTCAGTTCAGAGAGTACAAGCCTACCATTTGGTCCTAACCAAAGGTTTCTCTTAGAGTCATGTACACAACCTTGTTTGATACAACTTTTTAGATCTCTCTGAACAGAGAGTCGCTGTGCTTCTAACACCTTAGCAATTAGCTCAGACTCTGACTTCCCGGTAGGCAGGGTCCCTCTAGCGTCACTTTGGGCTTCTGGAGGGCTGCTGCCTGAGCTGCCGCATCAGCCAAATGGCTCCTTCCACTTCCCTCCTTGTCTGCTGCTGAATGTCCAGCACGTTTCATTGTTGCCAAGGATCTATACAGTTGCGTGGCATCTGAGGGTCTCAGCACTTAACAACTGTTTGATTTTCTGTCCTGAAAATGCTAAAAACCCTTCCAAAGCATGACAAAATCATGAGCAACGCCAAAAATTTTATCTCCTGCCAGTGTTTATATTAATGGCTTTCTCCTTTTCCATTACGTAGGCTCCAGATAACGCGAGAAATTCTACCTGCTGAGCAGAAGCGGCTTCTGGTGACAGCGGGCTCAGTGCGTTCAGTAAAGCCCAGACTCATCTTCAGCAAGGGTCCACCCCACTCCCTGTGGTCTAGGACTCAGGACTTGGTGCTCTCAAACAGGATCCATCAGTAAACCAGATCAGATCAGTGTTTGGGGAGGGGAATCCCACAGATCATGCCAAGGGTTAGGAGTTGGTCAGTCAGCGTTACGGTCCAGAGGACTTCATCAGCTGGTAAGGGGAGGAGGCTGGCAGGACGCAGGGTGTCAGAGCAGGAAGAAGCCCTGTTAGAAGGCCCAAACGGGAGGTCGGGGTGCTGGGGAGAGGTGCTCAGTGTGCAGAGAATGAAGCTCCGGGACAGGGCAGAAAACAGCCCCTCTGTGTCCTGATCACTGGGCAGAGGCCACAGCGCCTAACCAAGGAGGAGGGGTCTGGTTCCCAGGTCTAGTTGTCGGCTGTAAGGCACTGAGTCAGTACCACAGGCACCGCCTTCTCTTTCAGGAACAGAAGGAAAAGGGTAGTTTAGAACCAGGGTGACTGAAGGCAGGGGGATGAGGAAGACAGCCTTCAATCAGGGCTGAAGCTTCTTGAGTTTCTTTTGTCCAAATACTAGGTTAGGTCTGATCAGCCTTCAGGAGGGAGTACAGAGCTGGGCCATGGCAGAAAAATCTGGGTCCAGTCTCCACAGAACCCTGGCCATCCTGAGAGCCTCTCAGTTGGCTCTTTGCTTTGGGGTGAGGAAATGTTAGGAGACACTCAGTTTTATGTGGATCCAATAGCAGCCATGTTCAGTAATTAACTGGCCTGAACATCTAATTTTAGGTTTACAAAACTGGAGTTTTTCTCTTTGACACTTCATGTCCCCTTTCTGCAAGTTCTCAGAGAAAATGGAGGCTATCCTCCAAGAGTGCTTCTGCCAAAGGAGGGTGGGGAATATTGTCCACATGCTGCAAAGGGGAAGAATTTGGAGGGAAGGTGACTTCGATCTTAAAATTCTGCTTAAAAACACTGGGCTTTCAGTGTGGCCCTGAGGCATACCAGTCCATGTGAACTGTTGATTTCCCAGATGCAGGCAAACACATTTTGACTCTCAGGCCAGCAGGGGTGCTGAAGAAAACACTACAGAGTCGACCACAGTAAAGGGTGGGCCCTCAGGGCTGCGGCTCAAAGAGGGGAGGGGCATTCGGCCCAACTGGGTGTCAGGGTGCAGTGATGTTGCTAATGGCTCTTAAGTCTTGGATAGACCTCCAACTTCTTTCAAGTGGTTTCCAAAGAGGGAGCATGGAGTTACTGTGGGGGCCTTTCTGCGGAACAATCAACCGCGTTTAACACATTTTTCAGTTACACGCTAGATTGCTTCAACAGCCTCTGCTTTCAGTGGATACTGATGAACGCTTGGCAGAGGTTTTCTTTTATCCAGCTGAATCTTCATGCATGGCACAGAGTGACTCATAGACCAAGGTTTATCAGGGATGGTGTCTAAAAGACGGTTAGGCTCGACCGTGGAGGGTTAGGGTCAAAAACGTAGAATGGCAGTAGATGAGTCTCCTGGAGAATCTTGAGGCTTAGGGTCTCCTTGGAGACATAACAATATTTCCACCTTTGGAGAGAAGGAAAGATGGATTTTATAAGCTTCTAGGAAATCTCTCCCTAATGGGTGGCTAGGGCAGAAGGAAGTGGATGAGTGCCTTGAATCAGTCATAATAAAAAGGGACTGGAAGAGATTGGATGGATGGTGGACGGATGGATGGAAGGAAAGATAGGTGGATGGTGGATGAATGGATGATGGATGGATGGTGGATAAAATAATCCTCCTGTTCCTTTCCTCTATGAAAGTCAACTAATTATATCTCTAAGCTGCCTTTTATACCAAAGGCAGCTTTCCCCAATCACTATCCAAATAATTTCTCAAAGTATTACTAGCAGTCAAACAGTTTTGACCTGCCTTCTTCTATGTTTATACTTAGTTGAACCACTTAACAAAGACCATTGCTCAAGTACAATTATATTTCTTCTTGAGAAATGATGCCACTAAACTCAATAGATATTTGTTGAATAAATATCAAGATGTACTTTCTGAAACAGCTGAAGCCATTGAGTGGCAAATTAAAAAATGTAAAATGTGGCCCTAAACTCTGAATAACCTGCTTTACATCTCTCGGAGGGAAAGCTGATTGTACCAGAGCATGAAATTTTGAGCAGTGGGTCCCCAAATGCTTTAAGAACTTTTCTAATTGCATGTTCATTATGAACACAGTTAAATTCACAGCATTCATGTTTAACTAGGGAGCACGTGGAGATTGCAGCTGCCTGGGAATCCGTGTGGACTTACGTCCTGAGTCGTTCAAGCCCAGAGACTGCTTCGGAAGACATGCAGTCCAAGCACTGACGTGATGCATGGGGGCGCAGGATGTCCTGGGAGAGGGGCTGCCAGCAGGGAAGTGAGGGGGCCCACCTCCTACCCGGGACCCGGGAGCCGCTCCAGGTGAGGCCGGCCCTGCCCACTTTTCTGCACAAGCCTGTCTTCTGTTTGGGGCTGAACACTGTGTGTTCACAGTTTCTAGCTCCAGTGTCAGCACCTTGATGAGACAGAGTTAAAAGTGTTGTCAGAGCTGCCACACAGAGGAAAATACAGCAAAGAAGATGCTGGGCAGTGAGCCTCTTCCTGGGCTCGGGGGGCTCTGGGGTGTGGAGACCATGTTAGCAAATCTGGACACTGTGTATTTTTCCTCCCCCTGGATCCGTGGGAAGACCTGGCCATCTGACCCCTACAGTTGAATGGGCTTGGATCAGTCATGTGTCCCGGGGCACAGAAGCTGGTGTGAAAAGCTTGAGAGAGGAAGCGAGCTCCCTCCAGGGGTGCCAGCCTCTGGGGCCCCTTCTCAGCCCGCGATTCCAGGAGGGTGATGTGACAATTCAGGGACTGAGGCCGAGGAGCTGCAACAGGAGGGGCACTGGTTGCCGCTCCCTCCCCAACGCATGTCGATCCCTTTTATCTTTGCAGCTTCAGGCTTTGGGTACTCAACACGATTCTCCATGCAGAGACATCGCCATCATCTGTGATACATACTGAGCATCTCTCCAGATGTGTCAGTAAACAGACAAACGAAAAGACCCTCATCCTTGAAGAGTCTACAGGATAGGTCGCAGCGCCTGCCTCGTGCCCCAGGAGGATCCCAGGAGAATTTATTTTACTCAGTCCTTAGTATGCAGACTCTCAGATTCTTCACAGCTTTCCATTATTGTAAACAAGAAAGCCATCAGTATCCTGGTGTGGAACTTTGGGAGCAGAAAGTAGCCTAATCTAGGGCAGCTGCACAGCTGTTGGCTCACCCCTTGGGCTCATCAGCTTCCCACTTTGATGCCCTTTCTCTTAGAAGCACGATCAGGACTCTGGAAGGAAGGTCCTAGCCAAACACTCCCCCTCACGGTTTCCATCTGAACTTGCAAACACTTCTGGCGCCATCCCTGGATGATGTCCAAATGAGCATGTAAGAGGTAATTGGAAGTAAACACAATTGTTCTTTCTGGTGTTTGGCATCCAGCAGCCCTGTCAGAAAAATTCTGCACAGTGTGATCTGAGACCCCCGAGTTGGTCCTGGGGGCTGAGGTGGGGGGCGGGGGTTGCTGTGTAGGGAAGGCCCCCACAGGGCCTGGGAAAAGCACATCCTTCGCTCCCCACGCTGTGGGACCCAGGGGAGGGGCCAGAACTCAGCGCACTGGAACCTGGTCTTCCCGTGCACCTGGGGCGGCCTGCCCTTCTGGCTGCCCTCCAGCCTCGTCAGCCCTTTGTCCTGAGAGCAAAGCCACATGCTGACCCTTTGCCAGTGGGTCCTAAGTCTTCACTGAACGGCCGCCACTTTGATGAAAATCATTTGTCTTTATCGCTGTGGGGTTCTCCTGATAATCTCCCAGATTATCAACTAGACCATGCTGTGTTGCCATCCAAGGCACTATCCTGCCCTCGCCTGGGGTCGGCCCTTCACAATGTGCTTTGGTATGTTCAAGGGTCCCCACGATGCATGCACGTGTTTCTCCATGGTGATGCCTGGCCCCCAAAACACTGAAACCAGTTTTACAGTGTTCTGTTATAAACGCTGTGTCATTGTAAAAGATGAATTCAGGTTAATGAACCTCAAAGTGTTGGTTAAGCCATCAAGGGTGGACAGGCTTTACCCTTGCTGTGACCATACCAGAAACAGCAGCATCTGGTTATTTAGTGTCGAGAACCAGAGAGACACATTGAACCATAAAAATAAGACTTCAGGCATATGTAATGTACTCCTGCAACTCAACAACCAAATTCAAAAATGTGCACTGTGCACTTAGTCACTCAGTCGTGTCCGACTCTTTGTGACCCCATGGACTGGGGCCCACCAGGTTCCTCTGTCCATAGGATTCTCCAGGTAAGAATTCTGGAGTGGGTTGCCATGTCCTTCTCCAGGAGATGTTCCCAACCCAGGAGTCTATCCAGGGTCTCCTGCATTGCAGGCAGATTCATTACCAGCTAAGCTACAATTCAAAAACAGCAAAGGACTTGAGTAGACATTTCTCCAAGTAAGGTAAACAGACAGCCAATGGGCACACGCAAAGAGTCTCAGCATTGGTCACTAGAGCAACACAAATCTAAACCACAGTGAGATACCACCTCACATCATTAGGGTGACCCTTGTCCAGGAAAAGACAGAAAACAACAAGTGTTGGGAGGATGTGAAAAGGCTGCAACCCTGGTGCACTGCTGTTGGGATTGTAAAATGGTGCACCCTGCTACAGGACATGGTATGCTGGTTTCTCTAAAATTAAATGTAAAGTTACCCAGATATTAAAAGCAGGATCTCAAAGAGATATTGATACACTCCTGTTCATAGCAGCATCATGCATCACTCATCGCAGCTAAAACGCGAGAAGCACCGCCAATGTCCACAGCAGATGACGGGTCAGCAAAACATGACCTGGGCACGCGGCGGAGCATCATCTGGCCTGTAGCGGGAGCAGGTCCTGACACCCGCCACAGCACAGATGAAGCTGGAGGACGCTGTGCTCACTGAGATAAGCCAGACACAAAGAGACAGCCCCTGTGTGCTTCTGTTCACGTGAGGTCCCTAGAGGAGCCAGACACACAGAGACAGAAGGAGGCTGGGGGAGGGGAGGGAGCTAGTGTTGGATGGGGGCAGAGTTTCTGTTTGGGCCGGTGAGAGAGTTCTGGAGAGAAGGTGTAAAGGGTTGCCCACCAGTGTGCTGAATGCCACTGAGCTGTGCCTTTGAAACTGGTCAAGGTGGTGATTTTATGTTGTGCGCATGACGGGCTCAGGACCACAATGTCACCCGGTTTGGGGCAGGCAGGAAGGAGCGGGGTCAGGGAAGCAGACCTAGCCCGGGACCAGATAGCAGCAGCGCTGCCGCCTGGAGTCCACGTGTCAGTGAGGGAGCCACGCCCTGAGACCCCCCTTCTCCACCAGCTCAGTGAGGGAGCCACGCCCTGAGACCCCACTTCTCCACCAGCTCAGTGAGGGAGCCACGCCCTGAGACCCCGCTTCTCCACCGGCTCAGTGAGGGAGCCACGCCCTGGGACCCCGGTCCCTCCTCAGTCTCCATCTCTCACTTCAGAGTCAGGGGGCTTGGAGGGGCCAGGGTGGGGGCATCAGGAGGCCCTGGCCCGGGAGGAGTGAGGGGTTGGCATGGCGCTTCCGCGTCCATGGGGTTCTGGGGCATCTTCTCAGTTCGGCCACAGGAGCCCCCATCTGCCTTGGGCCCTCTGGCCCTGAGCCAGTTAATTAAAAAGACATAATTTAACTGAGCATCATAAGAAAAGATGTAGAACACTCCCAGCTGAGCAGACTACAATTTAAAGATGTCAGCTGGAACCTAATAAACCCAAGAGCGTGATTCCAAACAAAAGGCCGGACAGGTGCCACCCTTGCCGGGGCTGGACGAGACAAATCTGAGCCTCACCTGCCAGAACAATGGCGTGAAAGACAGACGCTGCTCCAGTTGGAAGACAAAGGAGGTGGGAAATCAAAGGGAGGCACTTAAGTTCACAGCGGTGCTGCTCGAATGAAAGGAAAAAAAGCTCCGCAGAGAAGCCTGGTTATATAATAAATGCTTTTCTTGCTGAGAGAGTCCGGTGTTGACGCTGAGTCCCCACACTCCCCACACCGTGCACCAGACCTCAGTCAAGCTCCCCAGCAGTCAGAGCCCCAGCCACCCCTCTCGGACCCGGGTCAGGCCCAGAACCCCGGGCTCCAGCCCCCCAGGCCTGCACCTCAAGCCTCCAGGCTCTGACCCACTTCCATGTCAGGCCCTTCCACGTTCCTTCCACCAGCACCTGTCAAGAGCCCACAGCATCCACGGTATTTACAAATACGTCATTCTATAGAAAACAAAGAACTCTCTCACCCAAAGAAAAGAATGGACACTAAGGTTGATTACGCCCAGCTCCCAGCCAGTCCCAGACTCTGGCCAATCTCCGGAATTCCTTGCCCCAGTCATTTAAAAGATAACTACTCTGAACAACCTTGGAGAAGAACAGGCCCCCTTAAGACAATAGCTTTCCACATACATGCCTGTATGTACTTACTCTTTCCTTGGGTCAGTGCAGCAGTTCACTAATCTGCCTGCTGCCGCTTCTCGCCTCATTAAAAGTGATTTGCTCCTGTAAAGCACCAGTCTTGTTCTTTCTCCAAACCTTCTTTCTCTAATTCCCTTACCCTACTTCACAAGGAACTTCTCTAAACTTTCAGTGAGTTGCAGACAGCCTGGAAAGTGCTCAGGCGCCAACCACACCCATGTCCCCGGGTCTCGAGCCTGGCTGGCACCTCCTCCAGCCCCCCAGGGGTAGCCTAGGGTTTGGCCAGGTCAGGGGAGTGTGTGTTTTGGGGACCCTCTGCCCCCACCTCCAGCCGGCCTGCTGGGAGCCCACCCACTAAGTAAAGTGGCCTGTTTGCGTCTAAGCAAAGTGCCAGGGACAGTGCTGTGCATGGCAGCCGCTGTTTCAGGAAAGGGCCTTCGAGAAAAAGCCGTTCCCAATAAGCCTGTCCTGCCGCCATCCGCTTTCGCCTCAGCTGACTCAGCCCTGTGACTCTGACGGGGACCCGGGGACACAGCTGCTGCACACGACACAAGCTGCTTCAGTGATGAGATCGCAGTTCAGAACTCACAGGAGAACAGCCATCGTCACCCTTAAATGTGAACAAGATGATGCCCCGTGGCTGAAGGAAATGACCACCCTCTGGGGGACTTTCAAGCCACCACGGGACCCATCTGCGTCTGCTTGGGACGCCGGTGAGAGATCACTGTGAGGCTGGAGGCTGGAAGGCCCGGCAGGCTCCGTGTCCAGGGGGAGCTCTTTCTGGATCACAGACGTGGCCTCACGGAGGAGTTGGGGGGCCAGGGGCAGGGGCTCTCTGAGTCTTTACAGGGGAGCACTGACCTCACCCTGGGGGTCCACCCTCCCGACCCCATCACCTCCAGAGGGCCCACCTCCAGACACCATCCCCCAAGGTTTGGTTTCAGCAGGTGAATCTGGGGGACACAGGCCTTCAGCCTACGGCATGCAGAACTGTGTGTACAGCTGCTGATGTCCAGAGCTGCCCTGTAGGGAGAGGGAAACAGAGCTCTGCTGTCGTGTGAAGACAGGTCAGTACACATGATCATAAAAGGTTGTGGCTGCGAGCCGTGAACTATGCTGGGATTTGTGGCCCCCAGGGGAGAGGAATTCGATCCAGGACCAGAGAGGAGGCTTGATCACTAGGAGGTTTGCGTGGCAGAGTTTTATTAAAGTGCAAAAGAGATGGAGAAAGCTTCTGACAGAGACATCAGAAGGGGACAGAAAGAGTGCCCCCTTGCTAGTTTTTAGCAAGGCGTTTTATACGTTGGCAAGCTGCTAATCAGATAAAAGAAACACCTCAAGACTGAGAGAGTTGCACCAGGCGCCTCTCCCACAACATGCATTTAGAGATAGAATGGCAGAAGGGTAGTCATCTCCGGCCAGAAAACACTTGTCATGAGTATTGAAGAAAGGCAGGTTTCCAAGCAAATACATAGCTTCATTGACATAGCTTAAGAAAATATTTCCATAAGAAAAGCACATTGGTTAGCTCAAGGTTTGAGATAAAGATAAGTTCCGGTGGAACCAGGTGTCGTCATGACAACACAGGATTAAAGCTGGCTCCTTTAATTTTGTGCAGCGAAGTAAAAAAAGTCTGCCCCCTTGAATTTATTTCCTCCTGCCTCTTGAGGACCTCTGGCCTCCCTACCGAGCCTGTTAACCTTCTCAGCCGACCTGAGACGGTGAGAGTAGCTGTGCTGGACACAGCCAGACACCCCACCCGGCTGTGAACCCACCGCCTTCAGGCCCCATCTCCCGAGGCCTCTTCTCTTTGCTCTGCCATCCTAAACCTTCCGCATTTATGAGCATGAATTACTTTTATAACAGAAAACGGTAAACCATTTTTAAAATAAGTTACAATAGTCAAGAAAAAATCAGCTTCATAAAGTCTAGTTGTATAATCAAATGGTAGGTTTCTTGCCAAAAAAAAGTCAGTTGGGGTTTTGTGCAAGAGATTCCCCTTCCAATGTTAATATTCTGAAATCCAAAAATACTTGATTTCCCATAATCAGAAGACTCCATGATCCTTACCAAACACTACTGTGCAAATTAGGATGATCACTTCTGGGCCATGGAAAAATTAACTGGGGACATCATTTTTTAACATTTGTTGTTGATCTGGGATATAAATGCCTTTAATTTGGGATTTCTCTTCCAGCAGCTAATTTTAGATTAGCTGTTAGACTGAACGCTTCCACATGGAGAGAGTTTATGTTTATACCAGCTGACAGGAAGCTTCATCTCAGAGCCAGGAGGGGCCAGAGCTAATGTAAACATTTGGAGCCATTTTTAATACAGGAGTTTCTATTATTCTTAATAGAAAGGAGCATACTTCAAATAGTAACAACAAAATCACCAGCATGAACATTTTCTCTTCGAGATTTGTGGCATTTGTCTTGGCCTCTAAAGAAGGCCCTGACTTCCTCTTTCAAATTCCATTTCATTTCCCGCCTTTCCCCCCACACTACTATGCTTTCAGAGTAATCTCTCTGACGTTTCTGGCCATGCAAGTGAAGAAACCAGCGTAACGGACTGGTTGTCCTTGAGAAATGTGTAGACCCCAGCTTCCTGAACTGAGTCCCAAATGCTGCATCTCTGAGATGTCCAAGGTAACGTGAGGAGGCCCTGACGGGGGTGGGACTGTGAGGGGAAGCGCGCTGCCTGAGACCACCCACCCTGGCCAAGCACCACAGTAACCATCTGCAAGAGTTGTTTTACAACAGGAGGTCCTGGTAAGGAACACGGAACTAATAAGCCACCACCAACTGGAAGAGTTCGGGAAAGGTCAAAGGAGACACCACATGTCTGACCACCTCCCAGAATCCTCTCTGGCATCCATCTTGGCTGAACAGGGCGTGCACCACCAGGAAGGGCTCTGAGTCAGAAGGATTGGCTAAAGACAACCCGGAAACTAATCCCATCACCATAAAACAGAGCAGTTCTCCTGGGTGCCGGGGTCCAGCCCCGGTGGATCCAGGGAATTCGAAGCGGGGACGGCGTCGGCGAGGATCAGGAAACAACTGCTTAATTAAACGTTAATTAAGGATATAGCAAGTAATAGAATAAGGATAGCTCAGTGAGGAAATTCAGTGGAGAAAAGAGGCTGAATAATTCAGCCAGAAGGTAAGAGAAAGAACGACATGGTGAGACCAAGTTTCGGTGTACAAGGCCCGCACTTTTTTTTCCAAAGTAGTTTTTATACCTTAAGTTATGCATAGAGGATAATGGGGAAAGGGGTAGAGTCATGCAGTAAGCCAGGCTTTCTTCCTGCAAACTTATCATATGCAAAAGTTTAGGTGATTTGCATCATCTTCTGGCCCAGAGGCCTGTTAACATTTTAAGACCCTTTCTTCAGAAAACTTATTTTTCTCTAAAGATGATTAGTCAGGCGCCACCCTCCAAAAGCATTAAAGTTGCATTCCTATAGGGCAAAAGTGTGGTGGGCTGTAACAAGAAAAAGAATTAACTCAAGGGTCCCAGGTTACAAACATTAAAGCTACTACTTACACCAATTATATTTATCAATACACTGCCAGGGACACAGCAGGTAAGAGATATGGAAACTTAGCAGCAAACATTGGCCCAACAAGTGAAAATCCCTTCACCAATACAATTTCTAATCAATCTTTTAACTGCTCAAAGGAATCTGTATTTAGACGGTTTAGAACATCTCATGCCTCTCACGGTTGGGAGGCTCTGAGCAATCACATGTGGCCGGAAGAACTTATTCAGGCAGGCTGGAGGACTTCCAAAAGAGTTTGTAGGTTGAAACACTATCACACCCAGGAACTTTATTAACTGGAGCTGTAAGTTAACTCTTTTTTTCAGAGAGAGGTAGTGGGAGACAGTCCCCCGTAAAGTCAGAGGTGTAGGTGAGAGCACAAAGCAGAAAGTAGGCAGACTCTGGTTTTGGGGGTAGATGCTTGAGAATTTCCAGGGGGGACTCCTGAGGCTCGATCCCGCCTTTGCGTATGCCCAGCCTCCTTCCTCATGACCTTTGCCAGGGGCGGAGCTCCTGCTCCCGGCACCTGGGTTCCCTTACCCTCCTGCTCTCCCCCTGGGCGCCCCTTCCCAATAAAGTCTCTGACTTTGTCAGCACATGTGTCTCCTTGGGCAATTGATTTCTGAGTGTCAGACTAGAGTCCAGTTTCGGGCCCTGGAAAGGATCCCCCTTCCTGCAACGGGGAGGGATGGGGCAGGTCCTGTGGTTCAAGGACTTCTCCCTTGTTTCTTATTAACGGACCCTTCACACACGTGTCCCACATGCTGGCGTACATACAGCTACGTGTTGCTTCATTATTTATTCCTTGACTCCCTGCTGGAGACTCACCCTCCACAGTCCCTCTGGGGAAGTCCGCAGTCAACGAGCACTTTGTTTTAAGCCCAGTTTTTTCAAATGCACTGTATTCTGTTGACTCTTAGTAGCCATTGATTGAAAACATAATATGTTTGTGTACTAAGGAAGTACAAGAGAAGTAAGTGCTGTTAAGTAAACTACGCACCGTGGCTCTGCGTTATAAGACACTGTTGCTGTTGTCGTGTTGTTCAGGCACCAAGTTGTGTCCGGTTCTTTACCACCCTACAGCCTTCAGCAGCCCAGGCCTCCCCGTCCTTCACCATCTCCCAGAGTTTGCTCAAATCCCTTGTGACTCAGCTGGTAAAGAATCCGCCCACAATGCGGGAGACCTGGGTTCAATCCCTGGGTTGGGAAGATACACTGGAGAGGGGAAAGGCTACCTATTCCAGTATTCTGGCCTAGAGAATTCCAGGGACTATACAGTCCATGGGGTCACAAAGAGTCGGACGTGACTCAGCGACTTTCACTGTCTCGTGTCCAGGAGACATTGTGACTCTAAAAATGTTACGATGCTCTAATGACCATATAAGGGTCTGGTGACCTCTGTTCCCTCTCCAGGCACATTGGTTACCTGCTGCCAGCAGGCACACCCCCAAAAGTCAGTGGTGTGAACGGTCCTCTTATTTGCTCAGACTCCATAGCCTGCATTGTGGGCCGGGGTGGGGGGGAGTTCCCCGCCCACTCCAGGGCCCTTCTCTCAGCCACCAACACAGGCAGCCCATGAAGACCGTGCTCCCTGTGCGTCGCTGCGCTGCCTGGGGGAGGTGCACTCAGGGCCCTTCCCTGTGGTCTCAGGTCTCTGAGCCGTCAGATGATGGAGGCCTGGCCGTGCCATGAGAGCCAGAATGAAAGGCACCACGTCTGAAGGATGTCCGGGGCCACTAGAGGTCAGGGCCCTGGAGGGAGAGCAGCTTGAGGAGTCCCCAGACCTGAGTCCAGCTCCTCAGCCCCTTGGTCACCCCTGAACTGCACTGAACTCCCCTGGAGGAGTCCAAGCGCAGGGGAGGAGGGATCCTGGAGACTGAAGGGCTGAGTGGACGGCCTCTGCCCTGGACCCTGGAGCATAGTGCCTGAGTCTCTCCAGGCTCAAGGCTGGGCTGACTCCCCACTGAGATACTGGCAGAAACATGACTCACAGCCAAGAGCCAAGGGGAAACTGAAACAGATCCATCCTAACCGGCAGTGAAGTCAGCCCCCACGAGCTCAAGACCCTCCAGCACACAGCCCAGCCCTTCTGAGGGCATTGGGGGAAGCCAGCTCCAGGAGGTGTCCGTCACAAGGCCAGGGACACAAGCAGAAACAGGAACACTGACTCACAGCTAAAGGTCAGTCAATAGGAGGAGACCCACCAATGAGTCAGAGCCTAACCAGTAAAGGGGCGTTAGAATAGCTATGAAATACGTGTTAAAGAGTCTGCAGGTAAAGGATATACACAAGGAGCAGGAACTTTCAGAAGAGATTTAGAAACTTTTCTAGAAAGATATTCTAGACATGAAAAATATAGTATTTAAAGTAAAAAAAGTCATTGATTGAGATCAACATTAGATTAAACACATCAAACTAAAATATTTGTGAATTTGAGAACAGGTTAATGAAAAAAAAGATTTATTAAAAAGTGAAGAAAACCCAAATGACCTATGGACAATATCACATGGTTTACAGATGTGCAGTTAGAGTCCCAGAAAGAGACACAGCGAGAGAAGGGTGGTACATAAAAATTACTTAAAACAAGTGGTGAAAAAAAGGATGTTTAATGAAACTTGCTAAAGATGGTGAGGGTCTGCCCAGAGGAGCAAAACAGGACCCTCTTCAACGGACAGCTCCCCCTGCCCAGGAGGCCAGCAAAGGAGCCTTTAAAGGGCATCTTTATCTTAGACTTTCCCCCATTTCTGGGTCACTCTTTGCTATTCTGCTGCTGTGACAACACCCAAACTCTGGATTCCTTTTGTCTAATAAGCAGATCTCTCATGCACAACCCCGAGTCATGACACACCAGTGGATCCCCTCTCCCATTTTCCCACAGTAAGTCACTGTACTTGGCCATCACTTACCTGTGTTACTCACCTGCCACTCACTCATGCACACAGCTGTCCTTCAGAACTGACTCAGAACAAGGCTCACATGTATTCAGCTCTTACCCTGTGCCAGGAACTGTGCTAAATGCTCCACATGGAAGATGAATAAATTCATTAAACCTGCCGGCCCTCCATGCACGGGTGTCATCACAGCCTCTGTGCCAAGTGGAAGGAGCCCAACCAGGCCAGGAGGGGCCCCTGGTCTAAACACCGTCTAAATCCATCCTTCCTGCAACATCCAAGTGCTGGAGCAAGACAGAAAACAGGCCAAAGCATCCGTGCCCCTAACTCCCCCAGGCCTGCTTCCCTTTAGGAAGGTGACAGGAGCGGGTTGTGTGTCCAGTGGTGTCAGAAAGACAGAAACATGGGACGGGGTCAGGGGCCACTGCACGAGGTGTTCTGTGGGGAGTCGTGTGAGACGCCCCATCACAGAGGCACAACTGTGCACCCCGACCAGCAGCTGACCTTGGAGAAGAGGCTTGAGGAGCCCCTCGGGGCCTTCTAGGAACCTGCTCCCCCGGCTTCCTGTCTCTTTTCCATTCCTTCTGTGTTTCAGACTGTTTCTAAAACTCAAATAAATAAACAAAACTTCCAGGGTCTGAGAGTGTGAGGAAGGGCTCTGTGCCCACCCCTCCTGTGGTGAGTGGACCTGGGAGATGCCTCCCCTGGGGGACAAAGAGGGCCCCGTGGAAAGCAGTGAAGGGTCAGTGGCTGAAATCAGGAGGAAAGGTGGCTTCAGAGATCAACACGCCAGAGAGGCCACGGGGGACGAACTCGGGGCAAGTCGGTTCCAATAAACCCTCCCCCCCCCCTCCCCCCAGCTGCCGCCACCAAGCTCTTCCTCCCACATCCTGGTTTCTGCAGGCGACTGCTCCACCCAAGCCCCACTGGAGTCTCACGGGAACCTCTCTGTGAGGTGGTTGCTTCTCCATCCTTTACATAATAGGAGGGGCTGGATTAAAAGTAAAATAATCGCCCCTTACAGGGCTGAAGAAGGATTTGACTCCCAAACAAGTGTAAAGGAAGTTTGGAATAATATCCGCTCATAAATCCCGGATTACTTACATATAAATAAATGCACAATTAATTCAGAAGGAAAGAGGTTCTAATATTGATAGATAAAGAAAACTTCAGTCATCCAATTATTTATAACAGAACAGACGAGGTAGAAGGCCCTTTCAGAAGACATGGAAGCCGAGCCTGTGATGAGCCTGTGATGAGAGGAGGTTGTCCTATAACACTAAGAAGGAAAATGAGGAAGACCGGCTTCTGATAAACAGTCATTAATACAGCCGAGTGACCTCAGAGATCACTCTCCCAGAGAAACTCTCACTGTCACCCAGACTTTGGGGAATTCCCAGGATGGCCCCCTAAGAGCCCGTGGAGCAGAGACCAGCGCCTCTATAAATCCTGCAAGGGAGAGAGAATGCACTCCCACACTCGTTACTGCAAAACAGCGGGGAGAGGGGGCTGCCTAAGCGGAAAGAGGGCAGCAGGGACGCCCTTGAGCCTGACTCCCACGGTCAGCGGGAAAGGAGGCGTTTTCCCTCCCTGCGCCCCCTTCCCACCCTCAAAAGTGCTGGGCGGGAGGGTGAGGTCATCACAGATTCGACGCTGAGGACCCTGCAGTCAGTTTGGGACTGCTTTGCACCTAAATTGAGGCAATCTGGGCACAGAAGTTTCCGCCTGGCCTGAGGGGCTGGTGAACGGGATTTGGGGAAAAAGCCTGCTGATCAGGTTCGACCCTTTCCCGGAGGCACCCTCCTCTAACTTTTGCTTTTCCTCTGACGCCCTCTTCAGGGTGTTTGTGAAAAGTGCCCCGAATCTAAGGCCTCTGGGTGAGCCGTGCTCAATCTCTGGGCTATTGACACAAAGCTGGGGCAGCTGCCAGACCTGGGGTGACTGGGGAGACGTGCGCTGGCCGCCTCAGCCGGCCCGGAGCTGGGTCTCGGGGGACCAGGGCCACCCCAGGGGACAGACAGGTCCTAGCGGGAGCCTGCGTCACCTGTGTGGTTTGCCTCCGTGGGGCACCACTGTGGGTGAGCTTGCCGGAGCCCCTCCTTTAGGTTACAGGAAGGAAAGAGCCACCGTGTGTGTGCAGGTCCAGTGAGAGGCCCCTTGTGAGGCCCAGGGCTCCGTGCTCATTCCAGGAGAGGCCTGGGTTCCCGCCTTGCGGGACTGGTCAGTCACTGAGGGGCCCCCAGCCTCTGCCCAGGGCGGCCTGTGGTCCTGCGTGGGGAAGCCTGGCTGGACTTCCCTCGGGGGAAAGGGTTGAGCTCACCTTTCAGCAAGTCTCCCTCAAATCTCCGAGTGCCACCCAGCACTCTGCTTGTCCTGGAGCCACAGGACGCTGGTCTTGTGAGTCATCTAAGCAGTCACAAACACAGGCTTTCAGAGTCACAAGGAAGCTCGGCTCCTCTGCACTGCGTTCAGTGTCTCAGATTTCATACGGGGACAGTCGCTGAAGGCCAGGCCCACAGGACTCAGCAGGAAAGTCTCCGATGACCAGGACCAGCCCAGAGGAAGCGGGAGTAGTCCTCAGTGTGGCAAGAGCTGCCACACTTTACACACTTTATGTGTAAATGTTTGTATACTTACACATTTTATGGGTAAACATTTGTATGCTTACACATTTTATGGGTAAACATTTGTATGTTTGCACATCTTATGGGTAAACGTTTTCACAAGAAGCAAGGGGACCTGTGGGGCTGGAAGTGGTTCCTGAACAGGTTTTGGGGGCTGGCATTTGGGTATGTACATGTCACCCAGCCCAGATTATCCTGCACTTTCTGGGCAGGTTGACCAAGGAACTGATGGGAGCAGACAAGCCACATGGCTGTGTCTAGCAACACGGTGCTCTGAGTGGGTGTCCTGGCCTTGCTCTCCAGACACCAGCAGCCACTGGAGGCAGGAGCCAGATTCTGACCGGGGGTCCTGGAGCCCCGGTGAGCAGGGAAGAATGGCTGTCTCTGGGTCTCCAGTTGGCAAGGGGTGAGGTGATGCCACTGAGTTCTCAGATGACAGGCACAGACGTGCCCCTGAGCTGCGGTGCTTGCTGTGCGCTGATGTTTCCGGAATCAAGGTGCATCTCAGAACCAACACCAGAGGAAATGAAGCAGACGTGTGCTCACACTCCTAGCCCAGCCCTGTAGCCTGGTGGGCTACAGCTCCCTGCCTCTGTCATACCACACACCGCGAAACCATAACTTCAGTTTCAGTCCCTAATTATGACTTCAAATAGTTTCAAAACCTCTTCAGTCTGAAGCATTAAAATAAAAAGTTAGCGGGCATACCACTGACTGTGAGCTGATGGCCAAATAGCAGGGAAACCTGGAGCCCAGGTCTTCCCAGCCCACCATTCCCCTTCCCACCCCCTCATCTGCTCTGCGTACAAAGGCTGAGGAAGAAGATGGGACGTGTGCTTCTCTTGATGCTGAGAGCCTGATACTGGCTGGGCTGACGGTTTCAGGTAGGGCCGTGTCTCCCTGCACAGGGACAGGCCGTCCCTGACCTGCAGCAGGCACACTTCTGGCTTCCTCATGGGTACAGCACACTTCTGAATGTAAGTGGATTGTAGGGTGTGCCCTACCAGTACAGATGGCACAGATGCTCCTGTGAGAACTAAGGGAACATTGCCCTGCATCTGGACAGATTAGCCAGTTGTTAGTGGTTCTGTTTCTTGGCTGCAGACTGAAATCTTAGCAAAGGGCCAGCTGGCCTCCAAAGCACAGGATGGATCAGGGCAAACAGATTTGTGCAACCCACCAGAGCTTCTGAAAAACAGCTCAAAGGGCAGATAGTGCAGAGAACAGGCCATGGGTTTCTTTTGTACATGATAGGGTTGAGCATTACGGGATGGGTCATATTCTTGATTTTATTTAAGAATAATTATGCTTCATTAAGCCTTAAAGCTACCTCTAGATTATCTGATGCTCTATTTCTAATGAAAATAAGAGAAGTGCAATTTCAATATACCCCTTATGTGACTCATTTAAAAACCCAGACATTTGGAAACATCTTCAAATTTTACTTTGCATCCTCAAAGTTACCTCCTAAAATCACCCCAAAAAAACACACCAAGAAGAACTCAGTGTCCACTAGAATGGAGCCCTTGGTGCAGAATGTCCCACTAGAATGGAGCCTTTGGGTAGAATATCCCACTAGAATGGAGCCCTTGGGTAGAATGTCCCACTAGAATGGAGCCTGTTGGGTAGAATGTCCCACTAGAATGGAGCCCTTGAAGTAGAATGTCTCCCTAGACTGGAGCCCTTCAGTAGAATGTCCATTAGAATGGAGCCTTTGGGTAGAATATCCCACTAGAACAGAGTCTTTGGCTAGATCTCCCAGTAAAATGGAGTTTTTGGGTAGAATGTCCAAAAGAATGGAGCCCTTGAGTAGAATGTACCACTAGAATGGAGCCCTTGGATAGGATGTCCCATAAGAATGGAGCACTTGGAGCAGCATGTCCCACTAGAATGGAGCCCGTGGAGTAGCGTGTCCCACTAGAATGGAGCCCTTGGGTAGAGTGTCCCACTATAATGTAGCCCTGGGATAGAATGTCCCACTAGAATGGAGCTCTTGGGGTAGAATGTCCCACTAGAATGGAGCCCGTGGAGTAGCGTGTCCCACTATAATGGAGCCCTTGGGTAGAATGTCCCACTATAATGTAGCCCTGGGATAGAATGTCCCACTAGAATGGAGTCCTTGGAGTAGACTATCCCCCTTGAATGGAAGCCCTTGGAACAGAATGTCCCACTAGAATGGAGCCCGTGGGGTAAAATGTGCCACTAGATGGAGCTCTTGGGGTAGAAAATCACACTAGGAAGAGCCCTTGGGGTAGAATTCCCCACTAGAATGGAGCTCTTGGTGTAAAATGTCTCACTAGAATGGAGCCCTTGTGGTAGAATATCCCACAACAATGGATCCCTTGTGTAGAATGTCCCACTAGAATGGAGCCCTTGGGTACAATGTCCCACTAGAATGAGATTTTGGGGTAGAATGTCCCACTGGAATGAAGCCCTTGAGGTAGAATGTCCCACTAGAATGGAGTCCTTGGAGTAGACTATCCCCCTTGAATGGAAGCCCTTGGAACAGAATGTCCCACTAGAATGGAGCCTTTGGGGTAGAATATCCCACAACAGTGGATCCTTGTGTAGAATGTCCCACTAGAATGAAGCCCTTGGGGTAGAATGTCCCACTAGAATGAAGCCCCTGTGTTAGAATATCCCACTAAAATGGAGCTCTTGGTGAAGAATGTCCCACTATAATGGAGCCCTTGGGATAGAATGTCCCACTAGAATGGAGCTCTTGAAGTAGAATGTCCCATTAGAATGGAGTCCTTGGAGCAGAATGTCCCACTAAGATGGAGCCCTGGGAGCAGAATATCCCACTAGAATGGAGCCCATGGAGCAGAATGTCCCACTAGAACGGAGCCCTTGTAGTAGAGTGTCCCACTAGAATGGAGCCTTTGAGGTAGAATGTCCCACTAGAATGGAACCCTTGGGTAGAATGTCACACTAGAATGAGATTTTGGGGTAGAACGTCCCACTAGAATGGAGCCCTTCGAGAGAATGTCTCACTAGAAATGGAGCCCTTGGAGTAGAATGTCCACTAGAATGGTGATCTTGGAACAGAACATTCAGCTAGAATGGAGCCCTTGGTTAGAATGTACCACTAGAAGGAAGCCCTTTGGGTTAGACTGTCACACTAGAATGGAGCCCTTAGGTTAGAATATCCCACTACAATGGAGCCCTTTGGTAGAATGTCCCACTAGAATGGAAACTTTGCATTAGAATGCCCCACTAAAATGAAGCTCTTGGAGTAGAATGTCCCACTAGAATGAAGCCCTTGGGGTAGAATATCCCCCTAGAATGGTGCCCTTGGGGTTGATTGTCCCACTAGAATGGAGCCCTTGGGTTAGAATGTCCCACTAGAAGGAAGCCTTGGGGTAGAATATCCCACTAGAATTGAAGCCCTTGGATCAGAAAGTCCCAGTAGAATGGAGCCCTTTGGTAGAATGTCCCACTAGAATGGAATCCTCACGTAGAATGTCCCACTAGAATGGAGCCCTTGGGTAGAATGTCCCACTAGAATGGAGGCCTTTGTGCAGCAACACAGAGCTAGTAACCTAGTTGTTAGTTCTTGCAGAGCAGGGTGCGGGCCTAAAACGTGGCAGGAAGGCAGGCACTGTCTCTGGGTCTTGCAGGAAAGGTTGGCCAGGCTCGGCGCTACTGAGGAGGCTGACCCTCTCCATGGATAGACCAAACATGTCTTTAGGACAAGGAAGCATAGCAAGGGGCAGAATTTTCATCCTGACTGCGTATAAATATCTCATAAAAAAGACAATGGTACAGTCACATGCAAAAGAATGATACTGGGACCCTATCTACTTCACACTATGTACAAAAATTAGCCCAGAATGGATCAAAGAACCAAAGTTAGGAGCTAAAACTAGAATATGCTTAAAGAAGCATACAGTAAGTCTTTGCAATTTCTTGTTAGGCAAAGCCTCTTAGACGTAACACCAAAAGCAGGAGCAACAGAAGGAAACAAGTTGGGCATCATCAGGATTAGAAAATTGCGTTACAAAGTGAACCGTCGGGAAAGTGAAAAGACAACCAACAAAATTAGAGGGAGTATTTGTAAATCGTGTATTTGATAAGAGACATATCTAAAAATATGAAAAACACTAGTCAACAATTTCAAAGATAAATTGCCCAATTTAAAAATGGTGAAACAATCTGCATAAACTTTTCTGTGAAGGGCTGATATGTATGAACGGCTGAAAAGCACGTGAGAAAACGCTCAGCATCACTGGTCTTTCAGTTCAGTTCAGTCACGCAGTCGTGTCCGACTCTGTGACCCCACGAACTGCAGCACGCCAGGCCTCCCTGTCCATCACCAACTCCCACACTGAGACACCAATGCACACACGGGTTATAATCAGAACGTCAGATGGTGAGTGTTGGCAAGGATTCCACTCCAAGATGTGTACCCAAGTAAAATGAAAACACACAAAAACTAGTACACAAATACTCCCAGTAGCCAACAGCCCCAAACTGGAAACAATTCGAATGTCCAGATGATGAACAAAGAAAATGTGGTAGATCCATATAATTGAATAAAAAGAAATGGAGTACTGATACACGGAAGAATCTTGTGAACATCATCATGTAAGTGAAAGAATCCAGTCATAAAAGGCCACATATTATATGTGATTCCACTTGTATGAAATATCCAGAATGGACAAATCTAGAGAGACATGAAGTAGTTCAGTGTCCATCCTGGGCTGGTGGGACTAGGGACCATGGGGAGAGACTGCTATTGGACAACTGGGCACGAGATTTCTTTCTGCAGATACAGAAATGTTCTAAAGCTGGGTTTACTCACACACTGGGTTTACAGCACACTCACCATGTGCTGTGTTGGGTCTGTGGCACAGGGGATCTTCACTGTGGTGCACGGACTCTCTACTTGTGGAGGGTGGCCTCAGTAGCTCTGGGGCATGTGGGGTCTCAGTTCTCGGGTGGGGGATGCTACCCTCCTCCCCTGCACTGGAAGGTGGAGTTTTAACACTGGACCACCAGGCAAGTCCCAACCCTGTGGTTTTAATACCAAAGCCATTGAACTGCACACTGTAAATGGGTGAATTGTATGTGAATTGCATCTCAGTAAAGTTGCTTAAAAAGTGAGGGGAAAAAAGACACAGGAAAGAAATCCAGTAATATTGAAGGTATTTGCCTCTGGATGGTCCAAATACAATTACCTTTTTCTTACTTTAGTTTATTTGTAAATCTTTATTATTTTTTTAACTACAGAACAGTGTGAGATTATTTGTTGAAAAACTGGATATACATCTCCAGCTCTTGGTGAGTCCTTGATGTGTGATAGTTTATATCTTCATCCAAGTAAAACTGTGAGCAAGAACCAGTAATACTCTACTGTGTTGAGTCCAAGCTCACTCTGTTCACTGCACGACAGGCCCATGAATCCAACAGATGAGGTGTTGAGGCAGGGAGGAGACTTTAGTCAGGAAGCTGGGAGACCAACAGGATAGCAGGCTAGAGCCTCAAAATAACCATCTTATCGGGGTCTGGATGCCAGGTTCTTTTATAGATGAGAGAGAAAAGAGCAATGAGAAACTAAAGGCAAAAGGCAGAACAGAGAGGGAGATGCAGTGGGGAAGTAAAGTAAAGGGTCTCTCAGTTCAGTTCGGTTGCTCAGTCGTGTCTGACTCCTTGTGACCATAGACTGCAGCACGCCAGGCCTCCCTGTCCATCACCAGCTCCTGGAGTTTACTCAAACTCATGTCCATTGAGTCGATGATGCCATCCAACCATCTCATCCTCTGTTGTCCCCTTCTCTTCCTGCCTTCAATCTTTCCCAGCATCAGGGTTTTTTCAAATGAGTCAGTTCTTCGCATCAGGTGGCCAAAGGGTCTTTAGTCTTGCAAAACGTCTCCAAGGGAATGTCCAGCCTTTGGAAGGGGTCTGTTAACCTCTTCTATTCACAGGTGGGCAGGGATGAACTCTCTCTCCTTGAGCTGAACAAGGCACTTTAGTTTACAGTCGAACAGGGGGGCAGGGTCCTGCAGGCAAGCCATTGAGTATGACTGTAATAACAAAAACAAGCCAAAGAAACAGTTTCCAACATGGAGTCAGAATTGGCTTCCTCCTTGCAACAACTATGATACCACCATATTTAAGAGAATTCTTCTCTTCTAACCACTGTAAACAAATTAAAGAATCCTGACAGATTTAGAGCTTCAGCTCGGCCCTGCTCACACAGCCCTGAGGACCTGGCTCTGCTGGGAGGCGGCTGCTGACCCAGCGGGTGGAGCCACTCCAGGGCTTAGGGAGGTGCAAGGGGCGGTTCCACAAACATTTGCAAATGTTGGGTGTAGGGTGAGGGGCAGACACGGGGCTCAGAGCAGCTCTCCGCTCTGCTCTGCTCTGTCATTCCAGACCTGTCACTTCCTGGGTATTGACACCACACCACACAACACGCTGTTTCCCCAGACCGATCACACGGAAGGAGCAAAACCCTCAGCAGGCGCAGGCGACTGTCTAGAGGACAGAACCCAAACCCGCAGGCCAGGCCCTGGACCAGTCTTGTTTACTGTTTCCTATCTTGATTGCTTTTCCTCAAATCTCTTAAATGTAAAAAAGCAACACAAGATTACAAATAGCTAGATATTGAAGCCAAATTATGTTCAGGTACGTTAGTCCATTCAGGAAAAAAAGATGAATGGAGGGCTGAACACTTTCAAAGTGAAGTTTTCGCACTGAAGCAGTGATGCTGATAAAGTTCTTTCTGCATCAGATTCCTTCAGCGGCTCCTCCAGGAAACCCTCACGGAGCTGGGCTAAGCCAGACACTGGGGCTCTGACCACCAATGAGACAAGCATGCTCCCACTCCCTGGAGCTCATCCACAAGTGGGCAGAGACCCTGAGGCTGACACTTATGGAGCAGCCAGAGGGCAACGGAGGCTGACGCTCCAATACTGTGGCCACCTGATGCGAAGAGCCAACTCACTGGAAAAGACCCTGATGCCGGGAAAGATTGAAGGTGGGAGAAGAAGGGGACAACAGAGGATCAAATGGTTGGATAGCATTACCGACTCGATGGACCTGAGTTTGAGCACGCTCCAGGAGCTGGTGAAGGACAGGGAAACCTGGCATGCTGCAGTCCATGGGGTTGCAGAGAGTTAGAGACGACTGAGTGACTGAACAGCAGCAGGAGACTTCCAGAGGCAGGACCAGGGGAGGCCTTGGAGAGAAAGTGGCTCTGAGCTAGCCACAGCAAGGGCCACACCAGCAGATGCAGCAGGGCACAGGGCTCTAAGAGGACCATGGGCAGCTGAGGATTTACGAGGAACTCAGAGAACATCGGCCAGGGGGCCCTGGGAGCCTGTGTTCTCCGCCAGCTCCCGGTTCTGGGTTTAACCCTCCTGTCACTGGCACACAGCAGCAGCTGCTTGTGGTCCAGAGAGAACAAACCCCTCCCCACGCTGACCACTCACCTGTCGCCATGTCGGTGATACCGGGTGTGAGCAGAGACCATCAGCCCAGGGTTCTCCCGCCCCTAAACTGCTATGATAACTATATAGATAAGAGAACTTATACACTCATGTCATATTTACTCAAAGCTAATACACTAAAGTGTAAAGCAAACGTGCCGAAGCAGACATTCCAACGTCTCCCGTAGAAGCAGCCCAAGAAAGTCCAGGAGCACACAGTGGGAGGTCATTCCACTGGAATCAGGTCTTTAATTTAAACCAGTGAATATATCATTTTATGTAAGACTAAGAAAACTGTTCATTAAAATAAATTTTCATTTGGAGTGTTTAAAAATCTAATAATAAATTTTACAAAGCTGTTTTGAAAACAAGTAGAAATATCCTTGGAAAACAGTGTCTATATGGCTGTCTGTTGCCTTTGGAGTTTAGTATACACTAAAAGGTTTGCTGTTTCCATTCAAAAATAGTGATTTATTTATGGCATATTAAAGCAATAATTTTGAAAATTAATTCTGTACAGACACACGCTTTCTAGCTATACAAATGTACATGCATCTGATGTAAGCTTGGAGCCACCGCACAACTTCATCTCGGGGTCTCGCCACCTACAGGGCTTCCCGAAGCAGCAGCCGCAGCCTTTGCAGCTCGTCACTGGCCGGGGTTGCCCACTCCCGCCGCAGGTACTGGACGTCTATGCTGCCAGAGGCTCTGGCCAGCACCAGAGCCAGGAAGCTGCCACGGGTTTTCTCTGCTTCCCCCACAATGGTCATGGCCACCAACCTGAAATGAAGAAACACATGCTGTGTGATGCTGAGTCACCTGATTACCCACCTCCCCCAGGGGGAGCAGGAGGAACAGAAATGCTGAAAACACAGCGGGCAGCTCCCTGACATCAGTCTGGGGATGGTTTTCTGGATCTGACTCCAAAAGCAAACAGGTGGGATGACTAAGAGGGTAGAAGAAGCCAAAAACAAACAGGAAGGGCCACCTAGAGATGGAGAAGACATCTGCCAATCCTATGTCTGTTAAACAGTTAATATCTAAAATATATAAAGACTCATACAACTAAATAGCAAAAAAAAAACAAACCCACAAGTAATCCAATTACAAAGTGGGCAGAAGACCTCAACAGACATGTTTCTAAAAAAGACACACAGATGGCAGACATGTGAAAAGATGCTGAACATCAGTAATCAACAGGGAAATGCAAATAAAAACCACACTGAGATATCAACATCAGAATGGCCACCATCAAAAAGATACGAAATAACAAATGTTGGTGAGGACAGAGAGAGGGACGCCCTTGGTCACTGTAGATGGGAACGTAAATTGGTGAAGACACAATGAAAAACAGCATGGAGGCTTCTCAAGATTTAAAAATAGAACTAACATAGATCCAGCAATTCCACTCCTGGGTATTTATCCAAAGAAAATGAAGTCAGTATCTCAAAGAGGTGCACGTCGCCATCCCACGTGGGGATGGGGTTCCACGTCCCCACGTCCACTGCTGCACTGCTCACACCAGCCGGGCGTGGGAACAACCCGAGTGTTGGGGCAACCCCAGGGGCACAGGAGGGTTCATACTGGGAAAAGTCTCCCTCACGTGGGCCACAGCATCCTCAGCACCAACTCTAGGCCCCAAACCAACAAGGCGCAGCTGTGAGTCAGCGTGCAGCCACGGGAGGGGCCCGGCTCGCACGGCCTCCGTCAGCCACTGGTGACAGCATGGACGGACCGAGGCACCACTCGAAGTGACACCAGGCAGAGGACAGGTGCTGTGTGGCCTCACTCACACGTGAGCCCCCGTCGAAAACAAGCTCAGCTCACAGAGAACTGACTGGCGGCCAAACGAAGGGGTGGGGTCGGGCCAAACAGGTGAAGGCATACGAGTTCTAGTCATTAAACAGCAAGTCACGGGAAGCAGTGCACATGAAAAACGTACTTCATAACACTATTGCAAATCTGAACGTTGCTAAGAGAATAAACATTAAAAGTTCTCATCACAAGAAAAAAATTCTGGGACTATGTGAGGTGACAGATGTAATCCTTTGATAATATATGCAAATATCAAATCATTATACTGTACACTTGAAACTAGCATATTTTATATCAATTATACCTCAATATAAATGAAAAACAATAGATAATAATTCTTTAATCCTGAGACTATTTTGGGCTATTATGAAATGAACCCATTTTAAAGTGGCTTTTTCAGAACTTAAATATAAAAGTGATATTTAAATTTAAATATCTAAGTAAATATAAAGTTGGAGAAGGAAACAGCAGCCTACTCCAGAATTCTTGCCTGGAGAATCCCATAGACAGAGAAGCCTGGTGGGCTACAGTCCATGGGGTCGCAGAGTCAGACACGACTGAGAGATTAGCACAACCACCAGAGTAAAGTACGCTGGCCCTTTACATAAATCAGGATGGAAGACCAGCAGGGACGCGTCTGAAGAAGTCACTGTGGCGTCTCACCTGTCTGGACAGATGGGCTGCCTGGCCACAGGCCCCAGATCGCTCTCCAGGAGGTCCCACACGTACACACAGGATGTATCATCCTGCACCAGAAACACGGCCGGCCTCGTCAGGGACCACTGCAGGCCAGTGACGGCGCGGCCGCAGGTGCTGTGGTCCCACTGCAGGAGCGGGCACTCTGCCGTCAGCCGGTGCAGCCTGATGCTGCCGTCAGAACAGCCGGCCTGGGGGAGGCAGGGAAAGCGCATCACAGTTCTCTCTCGTTCACTCAAACCGAGCAGCCAAGGAAAATTCTCAGAACATTAGCTTTCACACTTACACAGCAAAAACATCTGGTTTATTCTTTTGTTTCCCCAAACATAAAATTGTAACATTCCATCTTGTTCTCACAAATTACAAAGGTGGGCATTTGGAGATCCTGACACACTCTGTACCTCCTCCCCTCCAAAGAGGGCTAATAATCAGTGAATTCAGTGAATATATAAATAGGTGTTTATTTTTGAACAAAGCTGAATATCATTGATTCAAACATAGGACATTAAGACTGGAAAGACTGACTTAAAAATAAAAACCCACATACATTTGTACCAATAATATGGTTTTATATTCCTTTTCAACTGAATTTCCCATAAAACAAAACTTAGCTGGTCTAGTAAAAGAATAAATTTTAGCCTACTAAAATTAACTCCTTTTTACTCAATATATTTAATTTTTCACATATTTAATTTTTCCAAAAAAGCAGAGGCAACAGACAGCAATCACAAAAGGTTCTGTGAGTCCCGAAATGGAGGAAGTAGACTTAGTACAGATAACAGGAACCGGGTTTGCACTGTGGGAGGGCGGGGGCCCCGAGGCCAGCCTGCACCTGGGGCGCGGGGTAAGAGGACACCGTGACAATGTCCTTACAACGACACTCTGACTGCCCAGCCTGCTATCCAGGTGTCCTTCTCCCAGCAGGAGCCAAGACTCCTTGGAGGAACGGCTGACCCCAAGGGTTCCTGTACCGGAAAGCAAGAGGCGCTCACAGACCCAGTGCCCTTGCCCCAGGGGCACCATGTGAGAGCAGAGTAAACAGAGGCAGTGACTCTGAACCCACTGAGGACACTGAAAAGCCCTGTGTCCACGTTAAGAAAGAAAAATACACAAAGAGGAAAGGAAGTTTTCCAACCAGGGAGGCTCACATGGAGTAAACAACAGGGTGACACAACCTCCCTGGGACAGAACTGCCCTGGGACAGAACCACTCTGGGGACAGAACCGCCCTGGGACAGAAGCACTCTGGGGACAGAACCGCCCTGGGGACAGAACCTCCCTGGGACAGAACCGCCCTGGGGACAGAACCTCCCTGGGACAGAACCGCCCTGGGGACAGAACCTCCCTGGGACAGAACCGCCCTGGGGACAGAACCTCCCTGGGACAGAACCGCCCTGGGGACAGAACCGCCCTGGGACAGAACCTCCCTGGGGACGGAACCGCCCTGGGGACAGAACCGCCCTGGGACAGAACCTCCCTGGGGACGGAACCGCCCTGGGACAGAACCGCCCTGGGGACAGAACCGCCCTGGGGACAGAACCGCCCTGGGGACAGAACCTCCTTGGGACAGAACTTCCCTGGGACAGAATCGCCCTGGGGACAGATCCGCCCTGGGGACAGAACCTCCTTGGGACAGAACTTCCCTGGGACAGATCCACCCTGGGACAGATCCGCCCTGGGGACAGATCTGCCCTGGGGACAGAACCGCCCTGGGGACAGAACCTCCCTGGGGACAGAACTGCCCTGGGACAGATCTGCCCTGGGGACAGAAACTCCCTGGGACAGATCTGCCCTGGGACAGAACCACCCTGGGGACAGATCCGCCCTGGGACAGATCCGCCCTGGGACAGATCCGCCCTGGGGACAGATCTGCCCTGGGGACAGAACCTCCCTGGGCACAGAACTGCCTGGGGACAGAACCTCCCTGGAGACAGATCCGCCCTGGGACAGATCCGCCCTGGGGACAGATCCACCCTGGGGACAGAACCTCCCTGGGACAGAACCTCCCTGGGGACGGAACCTCCCTGGGACAGAACCGCCCTGGGACAGAACCGCCCTGGGGACAGAACCGCCCTGGGGACAGAACCTCCTTGGGACAGAACTTCCCTGGGACAGAATCGCCCTGGGGACAGATCCGCCCTGGGGACAGAACCTCCTTGGGACAGAACTTCCCTGGGACAGAACCACCCTGGGAACAGAACATCCCTGGGGACAGAACCTCCCTGGGGACCGAACCGCCCTGGGGACAGAACTGCCCTGGGAACAGATCCACCCTGGGTACAGAACCTCCCTGGAGACAGATCCGCCCTGGGACAGATCCACCCTGGGACAGATCCGCCCTGGGGACAGATCTGCCCTGGGGACAGAACCGCCCTGGGGACAGAACCTCCCTGGGGACAGAACTGCCCTGGGACAGATCTGCCCTGGGGACAGAAACTCCCTGGGACAGATCTGCCCTGGGACAGAACCACCCTGGGGACAGAACCTCCCTGGAGACAGATCCGCCCTGGGACAGATCCACCCTGGGACAGATCCGCCCTGGGGACAGATCCACCCTGGGGACAGAACCTCCCTGGGGACAGAACAGCCCTGGGGAGAGAACCTCCCTGGGGACAGATCTGCCCTGGGGACAGAACCACCCTGGGGACAGAACCTCCCTGGGGACAGAACTGCCCTGGGACAGATCTGCCCTGGGGACAGAAACTCCCTGGGACAGATCTGCCCTGGGACAGAACCACCCTGGGGACAGAACCTCCCTGGGGACAGATCTGCCCTGGGAGCAGCAGGAGCTCAGTCCACACATCTCCCCGCCCGGCCCTGGCTGATCAGACTGGGAAAGAGGAGCCCACAGTCAGGACAAGGCCTGCCTCTAACCACGAGGAGACACCCCCAGCCTCAGGGTGTCAGGTACCCAGGCCCTCTATGAGGTGCTGAGCCTGTTCCCAGGTGAAGGCAGTGAGGATGAGACACAGTAGGTGGACAGAACTCCTGACTGGGGCCACAATCCCACTCACAAAGGACACTGGTGGGGCAGTCACGGGGCAGGCCTGACAGACTGACCTGTGACCACAGGAGATGAACACGCAGACCCTGGGGTGGAGCACCCTGGCCACACACAGGCCACTGCATGTGGAGTGCTCTGCGCCAGCCTTGTAACTTCTCTACAAACTTACATTAGGTCAGAATAAAAAGTGTAAAGAAGATCCACACAACAGTGCAGTGGAACAAACTGTACTGACCACGCAGATGAGTACTGACCATGCAGACGGGACTTCAGGAAGCCAGGAGGCAACGCATACAGACCCAAGTGCTGGAAACTTCAGCAGGTGCTGCCAAGACGTCAGTGCCTACAAACAGGTGTCCTTACCAGGAACACAGGCTCCTCAAATGGTGAGAAGTCAATCACGGTCACTTTCACAGGCCTCGGGCCCTGCTGCTGGGGCCGGAACAGCCTGGGAGACACTCTGACGTCCCGTCTGCTGCCGTGGCTGACGAGGCCCTGGATGCGGGGTGAGGGGGGGGTGGGAACCAGGCGGGGTGAGGCTTGTATTCTCGGAACTATTTAAACAACATTCTGATTAGAGCAAACAGGAAGCTAAGCTCCAATGAAGATACTTATTAAGCCACTGTAGTTATAGGAAAAGGTCTAGACGGTTACTCACCACGTCTGTGCCAACAACAAAGTGATTAGGGTCTGAAGGCAGAAATTTAACATTCAGTGTCTGCACGGACCCCCAGGATTCATAATCTTTATGAGAAAGGCTGGAAAAAAACAGCAAAGATTAATAGATGGGCAGTCTTGAAACCGTCAGGGCAGAGGTGCCACCAGCACCACCTGCCATCTGCCACTCGACGCATCTCCAGTTCAGTTTTCTAGGCTCCAGACGGTCCCTTCACCCGTCCCGTCGCTTGCTCGCTCACCTACACTCCGTGTGTGCCATCCATGGGGACAATGGGACAGGCCACCAGGACCCCTCAGCAGAGGCCCTGCAGCCCAGGGTTGCCCCCACCCCAGGGATGCTCACGTTCAGGGACTGATGGAGGGGGCTGAGGCTGGCACTGTGGCTCTGAGCTCCAGGGCTGGGCAGCTCCCTGTCCCCCTCCTACCAGATGCCAACCCTGTGGGCCACAGTGGCCAAGGGTCGCTGGTCTGCACTTAGGGGCCCCTAAGGGAAGAGGCAGCATGAAGCAGCTGACAGAGCACACTCCATGCGGCCCGTGTGTGGACGAGCTCTGAGTGGCTGTTTGCTGCATCCGGACAGGGGGTGTGTGTCCTGCAGGGGAGACCCAACATCAGCTCCAGGTGACACTTTCTTTAAAGCAGGTGAAGATCAATGCAATTCAAGGCTCAAAGTGACAAGGCCGTAACGGAAACGAGAACAGTCTCACAGAAATTCCATGAGGGCCTGGGATTGGAGTCTGCAGTTTATCAGGTGGGTTTTTGTAAATGTTAACAGATTCCTTGTTATACTGAAAGCAATGGCAGGTAATGTCTAACCACAAAGCATGTATGGAATCATTAACACAACCCAGGGGTGCTCCAACTGACAAACAGCAGGGAGGATAACATCAGGACTCTCCTGGTCAATTGCAGGCTGGGAGCCAGCCCAGCTGCAGTGACTGATGGGAAGAGACAGCTTTGGGAAGTAAGTTAACATGAGATACATAAATACACACAATATTCATATAGCCAGAAGGTTTTTACATCACAGGAAGTTATTTGAGTAAAAACAGAAAATTAATTTCTGAATAAAACTTTCATGTCAGTGTTTCTAGTTTCTGAACCTCATCTATTTAATTTCAGGGTTGTATTAAAACTGGATGAAAAACAGTCAAATAGTACCAATTCATAAGACAGAAAATATTTTAATTCAAGAAAAAATGTTAGCTGTAACACCTGGCAATTACATTTGTTACACTGACTCATTAATAGCAAACTAGTTAGCAAATAAACTAAGCAAAAATACAATGTGGGAAGCCAGGATTCTCTAGTGCCAGTCTGGCCATGATTTATTACCTAAGGCTGTTTCCTCCTGTGGGAAACAGGGCTTTGTGGGTACAGACCCACCTGTCACTCAGCTGGATCGCAGCACTGTGTACCAGTTTTATCCGTCCTCCAGGAATTAAACCTACAAAGTAATCAGGGATAAAGGCACCTCTTAGTACAAGTTACACCAAAACCCAAGCATTCTGGAATTCCTTTTCACCGTTTAAGGCCTGTGCAGGGAGGAACATCAAAGGCAGGGCGGTGAGCACTGTAGGGGAGGGCCCTGCAGATGCCTCAGATGAATTGGGAGCTGGCAGCTGAGGGCCTGGCGGGAAGAGGGCTGCTGGAATCAAAAAGCCTTTCCATTTTTAGATTTGATTTTAAAAGGGAAATATACTTCTAAAAGCAAAAGGTCAATATTCAACAATCTTCCAGTTCCCCACGGAAACCCTCCTCTGGAAATCTCCTCCCACAGGTCTGGGTTACCTGTGCTGGCGGGGATGTCCCTCAAGCCCCATCCCGCCCTGATGTCCCCCTCACGCAGCCCCGCTCACATGGCCCTGCTCACGGCCCAGGGAACAGAGTGGACTGGACGAGAGGTGGAAAAAATGGCCCCTTGGGAGTGAAAGGTTGTTGCTGAGTCATGAAAGACACCAGGATTCTTGGCCGCCAGAGATGAGGCTTGATCGCTCAGAGCTTCTGTGTGATAAAGATTTATTAAAGTATAAAAGGGACAGAGACAGCTTCTGACACAGACATCAGAAGGGGGCAGAAAGAGTGACCCCCACCAACCTGCTGGCCTTCAGCAGTATGTTATATTCCTATCAGCAGGCTGCTAAGTAGAGAAAGGAAATGTCTCAAAACTCAGAGTGGCACCAGGCCCCTCACCCACAGCATGCATTTTGAGATAACATTGGCGCCAGGTAAGTAGTCCCACGCCATAAAACCAGTGACATGAATCTTGAAGAAAGGCAGGTTTCCAAGCAAATACATAGTCTCCTTAAAACATAGCTTAGGAGAACATCTGCATGAGTAAAACATACTGGTTTGTCAAGTCAGTTCTGAGTCTCAGGCAGAACTGACTTGAAGAAAGACAGAGTCTAGGGTAAATACATAGACATTAACATAGCTTAAGACAAACATTTCCGTAAGAAAAATGCACCGGGTAGCTCAAAGTTTGAGGAAAGTTAAGTTCGGGTGGAACCAGGTGTCATTATGGCAACACAGAATTTTAACAGAAACCTCTTTTTAAATGTGTATAGGAAGGGGAAAAATATAACACTAGTTCCTCCTGCTACTTAAGAGAGAGATGAAAACGTCTGCCATCTGCAGCCTGTTTCCTCCGTCTGGAGACCCCTGGCCTCCCTGCCTGTTACCCTCTCAGGAGGGACCCCCGCAAGGCCCCGCAGCAGCACCAGGCTCCTAGCATGGGCCCTGCTTGCAGGAGACACCCCTCCTTCATTTCTAGAAGTCAGGGACAGTCAGAGTGGCTCTGGTCCTATTTTTTGGCCGGATCTATGGCAGCGTCTGCAGCCTGGTCACTAAACAATCAATCGGGGCTCTGAGAAGTGCAGGCTGGGGCTCCTCAGTGCCCGAGCCCTGGGCATCAGGACAGCAAACTGCCAGCCAATCCCCTCACCACCACCTAGGGGTGGGGCTGCGGTCTCAGAGACCTCGGGGGTCATACCAAGGGCTCCTCAGACACTGGAGTCACAGGGACGCCCTGGGGGATGAGAAGCAGATGCCACACAGGCACAAAGAGGACACGTGTCCTCCTGCAATAAGGGCGTCAGGCCTGTGCGACAGCCGGCAGGCTATAAAATACACGACTTAATCTCCATTTTCCAGGCAGCTAGTTACTGATTCTTCAAAGTGATTCTGGGTATCCCTAATCTTTATTGATTCTAGCAAACATTGACTAAAATTAGTTCTTTTATTTTTAGTTACCTAAATCACTTATTGAACCTGCAACATCCGCCTTCTGTAATTCAACCACCACCTGAAACAGACCATCAGAGACGAGGGTCAGCACACAGGATGACCGGGAAGCAGTCCAAGCAAAGCACAGCTCTGACCAGGAGAGCACGTCACACAACACGCTGAGGACACAGTCGCTCCAGAAGGAAGACTGACGTTTAAATGTTATAAATCCCTGACTTTGATCTTCTTCTTTCCACCCGTGACAGGCCCTGAAGCTGCCCCCTTCCATTCCTCGTTCCCTCGTGAGTTCCCTGCAAGCTGCCTTGTCCTGGTTCCCTGGCTGAGAGCTCGGCCACCTCTCGCATACACGTTGCCTCCTGCCCTTCCCCACCCCCGCACACATCACCTCCCGTCCCCCTCCACTGACCACGCGCCTGACTCACCCACACATTGAGAAGCCCGCTTTCATCCAAGGAAGCGATGTGGAAGGACAGGCCTGCCGTCTCTGGTGAGGGCACAAGTGGGTTAGGACTGGCTCGCAACCAGAAACCACGTCTCACCAGCGGAGCTCAGATTCACGGAGTGAAGGTCACGTACCTTCTTGAGTAGAAAAGGGTGAGAGCACACAGCTCTGCCTCTTGCAGACAGACCCTGTGACGGGCTCTATTGCCTGGAGGGGGCTGCAGTGGTTCACGGACGTCAGGACGCCGTCTGGGGGCAGAGCACAGGCAGTGTGTGCATGCGGTGAGTCACGGAGCACAGCTGCCCGTGCGGGGCACACGCGTGTCCCTAGGCGCCCAGCCACACGCATCACCGTGGAAGGGCACGTGCCATGGCTCTCAGCACGGCCGAGGAGCAGAGACCACAGACCACATCCACCTGGAGGAGGAGGCGAGCGGAGTCCCTCGAGCCCCGTGTCTGCACAGCTGCAGGTGCGAGGACAGACTGGGGGCCAAGGGCACTCTCCACAGGAGGAGGGGTCCCAGAGCCAGCGGAAACTGCTTCCCAGGTCAGGGCCCCAGGAGCCCTGCAGCTTCGGGAGGAGACGGAGGCTCGCAGCCAGACCAGAAGCACCTTCACAGCCCAACAGAACACAGCTCCTCTGGCCTGGCAAACCCACCTACAAAATGCCCCTAGCAGAGAAAGACAAACTGCACACAGCGCTACCACAGAAACAGATAGAAAACGCGGATGAAAGCATTTCAACCCACGAAGGTTCTTGCTCCAAAAACGAGCGTGAAACAGAAGGCCAAAATCCAGCACCCAAACGACATCACGTGTCACCAAAAAGCACTCGGAAATACATTTAACAAACAAAGAAAAACATTTGGAGTCAGAAACCTAGAACAAAAATGGATTTAAAAACATCAGAAAGAAAATAAGAGTTAGAAACTGAAGAAAAGACAAAGTGCTCTTGGGAATGGAGAATGACAGGCTTCAGACTCAATGAACTGGAGGCCCACTGAGGAGGGGTGTTCTCCAACTCAGTTACTAGAACTTTGAAGGTTTAGAGACAATGTTTAGATAGCAAAAAAAAAAAAAAAAATGAAAGAAGCCTTTTAATGAAATATTAAGTTTCAAATCCTAAGCGTTTCGGTGTCTTAAACATAGTGGTGAATTCAAAGGTTAATTAGTAATAGCAGCAGCAGTTAAAAAATATAAGTTCTTAAAAGATACCTTTTCCAATGGCATCAGATCCATAGTGAAGTGAAGTCACTCAGTTGTGTCTGATTCTTTGCAACCCTGTGGACTGTAGCCCACCAGGCTTCTCCATCCATGGGATTCTCCAGGCAAGAATACTGGAGTGGGTTGCCATTTCCTTCTCCAGGGGACCTTCCCGACCCAGGGATTGAACCCAGGTCCCCGCATTGTGGGCAGATGCTTTAACCTCTGAGCCACCAGGGAAGCCCTTATCAGATCCATAAGGTGCCTATAAACACACACGTTCTCAACAGTGGCAATTTCACCCCCAAAGGGGCAAAGATCAAGTTGCTGGGACACAAAAGAAACCTTGCCCTTTTACGCATAAAACACAGACAAACTCAGTACGTAAACAGGCGTGCAGTATATGCATGGAGTTCCCCAGAGCAGGGTCAGGAATGGAAAGTTGAGGGCTGGCCTCGTTGAGGGCTGGAGACAACCCAGACAAGTCTACACAGGATGGTACTGAGAACACAAGGACTCTTAAAGCACAGCAGTCAGAAGCAGCTTGTGTGCGGAAGGCCCGCACAGACACCCCGTTGAAGACAGACACCCGGCACCCTGCATCCTCAGGGACGCCTGCTGGAGCAGAGAGGCTGCCGGCCGGCAGTGAGGACCTGCGGCTGTGGTGCCTGAGGTGCAGACGCCCGTCCTGACTGCTGACAGAGGAAACTGACCAGAAGCAGCTGACCGCTGCTGGGCGGGTAAAGCCCCGCGGCACCCATGGGGGCCTGCCCAGTAGAGGAGTGACGTCCTGACTCCGCACACCTGCAGGCACTTGTGAGAGAAGGAAAGCAGACTCCAAGGTCTGAACACCACAGAGTCTGGACACCAGAGTCTCACCCTCACCATGGGAGAAGACAGAGACAAAACCTCGTGGGGACGGAGAGGGCGGGGGATGCAGTCAGCTGGGGCGGGGTAGTGGGGGAGAGTGCCATTCTGGGCAGGAACGTGAAAGTACTGGAGACGATCTGGGTGCTGGCCCCCTGCGTGGCCAGTGTGACCACGGATAAGCCTCCCATCTCCCTGAGCACCGGGAGGGACCCAGACGGGCCTGCGTGGGACACGTCCACACAACACGGGGAAAAAACCCCAGAACACAGTGCCTAGCAGGGGCGGGGGTGGGGGGTCACGCTTGTCCTTGTTTGAGGTTGTGGTTTCAGCTGTGATTGCAACCGTGGTTGGGCTTAGGTTGCAATCGGCTGTGGTTGTAACTGGGGTTGTGTCTGTGACCTGGAGCCCCAGAGCTGACAGGACAAGCACCCCACCACTGCCCAGAAAGATGCTGCTCCCTGGCTGGCACAGGCGTCTTGTGCCTTTAGGTCAGGGCGTCCTCTGGGGCCACCTGCATGGAGGACGCAAAGGGGCCTCACAGCTGCTCCAGGGACCCGCACCGGTGGGCCGCGTCACTGACCGGTGGAGAAGGTGGGGGTCCTGAACGTCCAGGAGCACCCGCTCAGCGTCACACGGAGATGGATCCTGGGGTCCTCCCTCAGGTCCCACACGACCACCGAGCCATGCACGGTCCCCGCAAACAGCAGGCAGGCTTTCACAGGGCTGAAGCAGCAGCACGTGACCTAGACAGCCGCACAGAGAGCAGGGCTGGGGGTGGGGGGCGGTCAGGAGCCAGGGCGAGTGGAGGGGGCGGGCTGGGAGGCGGGGCCGGGTGGGGGCGGGGCTAAGTGGGGGGGGCAGGGCCGGGTGGGCGGCGGGGCCGGGGAGCACTGGCCCCGTGGACTCTCCATCCAGACACAGCGCGGGTACCGCAGCAAGCGGCTGGCGCCTCTAAGGGTGCCCTCCTCGGGACACGGGGGTGGTGGCCGCAGGGTGTCTGGCACAGCGGAGCCGCCCGTCATTCATAGTAAGCTATTTTCAAGCCCACAGCACCAAGAAGCAGTGGAATGGAAATCAAATGGTTCTGAAGTCAAGAACCACAAGACCAGAAACAGCTCTCCCCCGCACCCGTGCGGTCACCACACCACAGCCCCACTCACCAGGGGCCAGGAAACACACGCGCTAAGGACTCAGAAAATCCCAGGCACTGGAAGAAACCTCTAAAGCACCCGTGACCCGACCAAGCAAGCTGGGAAGCTCGCTTCCACGACCCCAAGGACGCCAGGCTGGTGCTTCCACTAACCCACAGCGGGATGACGCCCACCCTCGGGGCCCTGGGGCCTATGGCCACGTGACCCCTCGGTCGACCTGGTCCTTCCTATAAAGAGCTCCTGCCCCTGTCACCCTGCACATGGCGGCCGGGATGGGAAACTGTGACCCTGGACTCCCCTCCCTGGGGCCCACCCTCTCAAGTCACACCCACGGCCCCCCAAGCTGTACCTTCGACTCACACACCAGGACCTTCTGGGGCTCCGAGGGCTGCCGGACATCCCACACGCAGAGCACGTATCTGTGCTCCAGCAGCGGCGCCGAGGCCTTCCCCGGCAGCCCGTGCACGGACACCACAGTGCGCCTCTGAGCCCGACACGCGTGCAGGCACGACACTCTCCGGTCTGAGGACAAGACAAGAAAAATGCTGCAGAACCCACGCTGCATTAACACACAGGACTACTCCAGTAGGTTTCAGCTTAGTGACGAAGACATGGTCTTTCAAAGATACGCCTGCCCGAAATCGGGGTTTTGACGAGTGGCCAAGCTCAACTCGAAAGCGTCCGGGTGGCCTCACTTGCAAGAAGCCACCCTCCCCCACAGGCGGCACAGCACGGCCCAGGACCCCACCATCCACCATCTACTCCCGCGGGCCGGGGGTGCGGAGGGGACCTGGGGGCGCAGGGGGCGGGGGTCATCACATCCGCCCCATCAGCTGCCCCTTTTCCCCCTGCAGCGGGCCCCAGCCGGCCTCCTCCCAACACCTGCCCTCGGACGCACCATCCAGTGCCCCCATTCGTCCTGTGACGCGCGCTTTCTGTCCGTCCACTGGGCTCCAAGGCCCGGGACCTGCCTGTGTGCCTAAGTATCTGCGGGGCCCACAGAAGGACAAGCGGGCGGCTGGTGCTGGACAGCCCGCTGACACTGAGAGGGCCCACTACTCCCTCCAAGCTCAGGTCCAGGATGGGACCCAGGCTCAGGTCAAGGGCACCTGTGTCCCAACTTCCCTCTTAACCTCAAAACTCACTTTACTAAAACAGACACAAGAAAAACCTCCGCTCTGCACACAGGTGGAACTAAGGGGCGAGTCCCGGACAACACACCTGCATCGTCCTTCTCTGAGGAAGTGTTCTGGGGGGTGTGGCCTCCCCACCCCTCCCCCACCACCACCCCCTTTCCCCACCTCCCACCCCCCACACCACGCCCCCACCAATCCCTGCCCCAGTCCAGGGCTCTTTGATCCCTCCTCAGCTGAGGAAAGCACCTCTTAAACTCCTGCTTCCTGGGGTGCAGAGGGAGGTGGGTTTGTGGGCTTCTGTGTTTTCAATGCTACAATCTATTGCTTTTCTAATAGGATAACACAACTTTAAAAAAAAAACATGCTCAAATAATACGTGCTTGTTAACTTCATGCCATTGGTGCTAATGGTCAGTGCAGAGGGCTGGACGTCAATCTGAATCTCCATAGAAACTTCTGGAACAAGTGGCAGCCACACACCAGGTCCCACTGGCCCAGAGGCGCCCTGGAATGCCGACAGCAGGGCCAAGCACTGCCCGCCCTCCTGCACTCAGACCAGGACCCTGGCCCCACCCAGGCCCTCAGCAGCCGGGAAGGCAGAGACTCACTGAAGAACTGAACACACAAAGTTTGTTCAGCTTATAGTCACAGGCAGCTACACACCGTATGTGAAGACACAGCTTTACTGGGGTAGCGTTTGTGCTGTGACCACGGATCAGCTCACATCTCACCACATGACTCCCACCTGGACTGCCTGTGGCTCCCACCACTCCTCTACCAAGAAACCAAAAGAAATTAAGAGATGCAGGACTGAAAACAAATGTTCCCTTAAATCACTGCATATCCCTCTTGTGAGGACAGTGACACACACGCTCGAGGCTACAGAAGCCAAACCTCTGCTCCGTTCAACAAACCCCTCCCAGGATGCATCCGTGAGGATCACCGTCTTGGGGTCCACGCCCACCCTGAGGGCCGCTTACCCTGCAGGAAGGGCAGGCTGGTGCCCAGCCGTGCACAGCTGTCGCTGAAAGGCAGGGTGCAGTCCTGCGCCTGGGATGCCCAGCCCGGCTCTGCGGCCGCCCGGTCCTCTTCAAGCAGAACTGCCATCACCTGCAGCAGACACGCGGGCAGGCCTCCATCAACACTCTCAGATGGGCTCATTCTCAAAGAAAAAGCAAAAACCGCAAAGCACTACCTAAATTCACCCATCCCTTAAGTTAACCAAGTCCCAGACTCATAGAAACGAACAGAAGGAAGTTATACTGTCCCTTCTGCACAGCAGTAGAGACTACCAAGTAAAGCCCCCCTCTGTAAACCCCAGAGCCACGATGTAACACCAATGCTGTTTTTCACAGTAGACATACAGGAGGGGGGATGGGGCCCTCCACCTCCTCTAGAAGAAACGGGGGCACAAACACGTCACCCACAGCAACACGGCCTGCCCGCTGGGCTGCAGTGAGGACCAGCCAAGTCCTGCCACTGCCTTTGTGGGTGGTGGGTCACACTCAGGACGACCACGGGGAGGGAAGGTGGTGGACACTGGGACCCTGAAGTACACAGGACCACGTGCGCCCTCTGACCTTTGTATGGACTTTGAAAATTCCCATAACCAGTCTTCAAAGTCACGAGTTTACTAGTTTTAAAAACCCTAGACCTGTGCTCGCCTTGCCGATTTAGTTATGTCTGTTCTTCTGTCTATATTTATTCTAAAATGCAAGCAATCAGTATTATTGTTCAGAATCCAAACAGCATGTGCAGCACTGGGGTCCCTGCCCCAATGGAGCGCACCTGGCAGGCCGCCCGCAGGAAGCCAGACAGACGGGGCGTGTCGACCTTCGGGACGATGGCAGTATCTCCGGGGCCGCTCCGCTCACTCCCTGAAAAACAGGTCACATCAACCCCTGCTGAGGGGATACTCACCAGGTGGGCGGGCTCCCAGTCAAGGCCGCACACCAGGAAGGGCGTGCCTGAGAACCAAGACCCCTAGAAGGAGAAGCCAGGTCATGTCTCTTTCTCCAGAGCTCAGCTCCTCCTCATTCCTCACAGGAAACTGTTCACAGAAAGTCTGTAAGCAGAGTCCTACACAAAGCATCATTTTACTGTGGATGTGTTACATTTAGGATCTTGGTTCATTCCCAAGGCAAACCATTCAATGTCACAGTAATCCAAGTCAATGCCCCATCCACCAATGCCACACTGACCAGTTCTATGACCTACAACACCTTCTAGAAACAACACCAAAAAAAAGATGTCCTTTTCATCATAGGGGACTGGAATGCAAAAGCAGGAAGTCAAGAGATACCCAGAATAACAGGTAACTTTGGCCTTGCAGTACAGAATGAAGCAGGGCAAAAACTAGTTCTGCCAAGTTCTGCCAAGAGAACACACTGGTCATAACAAACAGCCTCTTCCAACAACAAAAGAGAAGATTCTACACATGGACATCACCAGATGATCAATACTGAAATCAGATTATACTCTTTGCAGCCAAAGATGAAGAAGCTCTATTAACAAAGATAGAGAAGCTCTATACAGTCAGCAAACAAGACCTGGAACTAACTGTGGCTCAGATAATGAACTCCTTATTACAAAATTCAGACTTACATTGAAGTACGGAAAACCACTAGGCCATTCAGGTATGACCTAAATCAAATCCCATACGATTATACAGTGGAGGTGACAAATAGATTCAAGGGATTGGATCCAGTAGACAGAGTGTCTGAAGAACTATGGACAGAGGTTTTTAACGCTGTACAGGAGGCAGTGACCAAAACCACCCCAAAGAAAAAGAAATGCAAGAGGGGAAAATGGTTGTCTGAGGAGGCCTTACAAATAGTTGAGAAAAGAGAAGAAGCAAAAGGCAAACGAGAAAAGGAAAGATATACCCATTTGAATGCAGAGTTCCAGAGAATAGCAAAAATAGATAAGAAGGCCTTCTTGAGTGAACAATGCAAAGAAATAGAGGAAAACAATTCAGCACCACCAAACCAGCTCTTCAACAAATGCTAAAGGATCTTCTCTAGACAGGAAACACAGAAAAGGTTTATAAACTTGAACCCAAAACAACAAAGTAAATGGCAGTGGGATCATACTTATCAATAATTTCCTTAAATGTAAATGGGTTGAATGCCCCAAACAAAAGACAAAGACTGGCTGAATGGATACAAAAACAAGACCCCTACATATGTTGTCCACAAGAGACCCACGTCAAAACAAGGGACACATACAGACTGAAAGTGAAGGGCTGGAAAAAGATTTCACACAAATGGAGACCAAAAGAAAGCAGGAGTAGCAGTACTCGTATCAGACAAAACAGACTTTGAAATAAAGGCTGTGAAAAGAGACAAAGAAGGACACTACATAATGATCAAAGCATCAATCCAAGAAGAAGATATCACAATTATAAATATATATGCACCCAACATAGGAGCACTGCAATATGTAAGGCAAATGCTAACAAGTATGAAAGGGGAAATTAACAATAACACAATAATAGTGGGAGACTTTAATACCCCACTCACACCTATGGATAGATCAACTACACAGAAAATTAGCAAGGAAGCACAAGCTCTAAATGATACAATGGACCAGTTAGACCTAACTGATGTCTATAGGACATTTCACCCCAAAACAATGAATTTCACCTTTTTCTCAAGTGCACATGGAACATTCTCCAGGATAGATCACATCCTGGGCCATAAATCTAGCCTTAGTAAATTCAATAAAATTGAAATCATTTCAAGCATCTTTTCTGATCACAATGCAGTAAGATTAGATGTCAACTACAGGAAAAAAAACTATTAAAAATATAAACATATAGAGGCTAAACAACATGCTTCTGAATAAACAACAAATCCCAGAAGAAATAAAAAAAGAAATCAAAATATGCATAAAAATGAATGAAAACACAATAACCCAAAACCTATGGGATTCAGTAAAAGTAGTGCTAAAGGGAAGGTTCATAGCAATACAAGCTTACCTCAAGAAACAAGAGAAAAATCAAATAAATAACCTAACTTTACACCTAAAGCAACTAGAAAAAGAAGAAATGAAGAACCCCAGGGTTAGTAGAAGAAAAGAAATCTTAAAAATTAGGGCAGAAATAAATGAAAAAGAAACAACAGAGACCATAGCAAAAATCAACAAAGCTAAAAGCTGGTTCTTTGAGAAGATAAATAAAAGAGGCAAACCATTAGCCAGACTCATCAAGAAAAAAAGGGAGAAGAATCAAATCAACAAAATTAGAAATGAAAATGGAGAAATCACAACAGACAACACAGAAATACAAAGTCATAAGAGACACTATCAGCAACTATATGCCAATAAAATGGACAACTTGGAAGAAATGGACAAATTCTTAGAAAAGTATAACCTTCCAAAACTGAACCAGGAAGAAACAGAAAATCTTAATGGAAATCAAAACTGTAATCAAAAATCTTCCAAAAAACAAAAGCCCAGGACCAGATGGCTTCACAGGTGAATTCTACCAAAAATTTAGAGAAGAGCTAACACCTATCCTACTCAAACTCTTCCAGAAAATTGCAGAGGAAGGTAAACTTCCACACTCACTCCATGAGGCCACCATCACCCTAATACCAAAACCTGACAAAGATGCCACAAAAAAAGAAAACTACAGGCCAATATCACTGATGAACATAGATGCAAAAATCCGTAACAAAATTCTAGCAAACAGAATCCTACAACATACTAAAAAGATCATACATCATGACCAAGTGGGCTTTATCCCAGGGATGCAAGGATTCTTCAATATTCACAAATCAATCAATGTGATACACCACATTAACAAATTGAAAGATAAAAACCATATGATTATCTGAATAGATGCAGAGAAAGCCTTTGACAAAATTCAACATCCATTTATGATAAAAACCCTCCAGAAAGCAGGCATAGAAGGAACATACCTCAACATAATAAAAGCCATATATGACAAACCCACAGCAAACATTATCCTCAATGGTGAAAAATTGAAAGCATTTCCTTTAAAGTCAGGAACAAGACAAGGGTGCCCACTTTCACCATTACTATTCAACACAGTTTTGGAAGTTTTAGCCACAGCAATCAGTGAAGAAAAAGAAATAAAAGGAACCCAATTGGAAAAGAAGATGTAAAACTCTCACTATTTGCAGATGACATGATCCTCTACATAGAAAACCCTAAAGACACCACAAGAAAATTACTAAAGCTAATCAATGAATATAGTAAAGTGGCAAGATATAAAATTAACACGCAGAAATTCCTTGCATTCCTATCACTAACAATGAGAAAACAGAAAGAGAAATTAAGGAAACAATTCCATTCACCATTGCAACAAAAAGAATAAAATACTTAGGAATAAATATACCTAAAGAAACAAAAGACCTATATATAGAAAACTATAAAACACTGATGAAAGAAATCAAAGATGACACAAATAGATGGAGAAATATACCACATTCATGGATCGGAAGAATCAAAATAGCAAAAATGAGTATATGCCAAAGCAACCTATAGATTCAGTGCAATCCCTATCAAACTGCCAACGGTATTTTTCAGAGAACTAGAACAAATAATGTCACAATTTGTATGGAAATACAAAAAAACCTCGAATAGCCAAAGCAATCTTGAGAAAGAAGAATGAAACTGGAGGAATCAACCTGCTTGACCTCAGACAATACTACAAATCTACAGTCATCAAAACAGTATGGTACTGGCACAAAGATAGAAATATAGATCAATGGAACAATATAGAAAGCCCAGACATATATCCACGCACCTATTTCAGAGAAGGCAATGGCACCCCACTCCAGTACTCTTGCCTGGAAAATCCCACGGACCGAGGAGCCTGGTAGACTGCAGTCCATGGGGTCGCTGAGGGTCGGACACGACTGAGCGACTTCACTTTCACTTTTCACTTTCATGCATTGGAGAAGGAAATGGCAACCCACTCCAGTGTTCTTGCCTGGAGAATCCCAGGGACGGGGGAGCCTGGTGGGCTGCCGTCTATGGAATCGCAAAGAGTTGGACACGACTGAAGCAACTTAGCAGCAGCAGCAGCAGCAGCATGGACACTTTATCTTTGACAAAGGAGGCAAGGATATACAATGGAGAAAAAACAATCTCTTTAACAAGTGGTGCTGGGAAAACTGGTCAACCACTTATAAAAGAATGAAACTAGAACACTTTCTAACACCATACACAAAAATAAACTCAAAATGGATTAAAGATCTAAACGTAAGAACACAAACTATAAAACCCCTAGAGGAGAACATAGGCAAAACACTCTCCGACATACATCACAGCGAGATCCTCTATGACCCACCTCCCAGAGTAACGGAAATAAAAACAAAAATAAACAAATGGGACCTAATTAAAATTAAAAGCTTTTGCACAATGAAGAAAACTGTAAGCAAGGTGAAAAGACAGCCTTCAGAATGGGAGAAAATAATAGCAAATGAAGCAACTGACAAAGAATTAATCTCAAAAATATACAAGCAGCTCATGCAGCTCAATTGCAGAAAAATGAACGACCCAATCAAAAAATGGGCCAAAGAACTAAACAGACATTTCTCCAAAGAAGACATATAAATGGCTAACAAACACATGAAAAGATGCTCAACATCACTCATTATCAGAGAAATGCAAATCAAAACCACAATGAGGTAACCATCTCACACCAGTCAGAATGGCTACTATCAAAAAGTCTACAAACAATAAATGCTGGAGAGGGTGTGGAGAAAAGGGAGCCCTCTTACACTGTTGGTGGGAATGCAAACTAGTACAGCCACTATGGAGAACTGTGTGGAGATTCCTTTAAAAACTGGAAATAGAACTGCCTTATGACCCAGCAATCCCGATGCTGGGCATACACACCGAGGAAACAGAACTGAAAGAGACACGTGTACCCCAGTGTTCATTGCAGCTGTTTATAATAGCCAGGACATGGAAGCAACCTAGATGTCCATCAGCAGACGAATGGATAAGAAACCTGTGGTACATATACACAATGGAATGTTACTCAGCCATTAAAAAGAATGCATTTGAATCAGTTCTAAGGAGGTGGATGAAACTGAAGCCTATTACACAGAGTGAAGTAAGTCAGAAAGAAAAACACCAATATAGTATATTTACGCATATATATGGAATTTAGAAAGATGGTGACGATGACCCTATATGCGAGACAGCAAAAGAGACACAGATGTATAGAACAGTCTTTTGGACTCTGTGGGAGAAGGCAAGGGTGGGATGATTTGAGAGAATAGCATGAAACATGTATATTATTATATGTGAAACAGATCGCCAGTCCAGGTTCAATGTATGAGACAGGGTGCTTAGGGCTGGTGCACTGGGATGATCCTGAGGGATGGGATGAGGAGGGTGGAGGGAGGGGGGTTCAAGATTGGGACACATGTATACACATGGATGATTCATGTCAATGTATGGAAAAACCACTACAATATTGTAAAGTAATTAGCCTCCAATTTAAAAAAAAATTTTTAATAAAAAAATGATAAAACTTTTAAAATACTAAAAAAAAATCTTGGAAACATCTCAAATAAAAACAATAAATCTTATGGTGTAAGAATATATATAAAAAAAGATAGATTCCTCTCAGCCTTCCACCTATTAACATATATAAACTTTCCTTATTATGTAGCCTGTTTTTAAATTACTAGCATATTTTCCCTATGCAATAATTTTGTCATTTTCTACTTTTTTGACCAATAAACAGTTTTAAACCAAAATAAAAAAGAAATAGAGGAAAACAATAGAACGGGAAAGACCAGAGATCACTTCAAGAAAATTGGAGATACTCAAGGGAACATTTCACGCAAGGACGGGCATGATAAAAAACAGAAACAGTAAGGACCTAACAAAAGCAGAAGACAATAAGAAGAGATGGAATGAATACACAGAAAAGCTATACAAAAAAGCTATTAATGACCAGAAGAACCATGATGGTGTGATCACTCACCTAGAGCCAGACATCTGGGAGTGTGAAGTCAAGTGGGCTTTGGGAAGCATCACTACGAACAAAGCTAGTGGAAGTAACAGAATTGCAGCTGAAATAAAATCGTAAAAGATACTGCTGCTACAGTGCTACATTCAATATGCCGGCAAATCTGGAAAACTAAGCAGTGGCCACAGGACTGGAAAAGGTCAGTTTTCATTCCAATCCCTAAGAAAGGCAATGCAAGGAATGTTCAAACTGCTAGCAAGATTATGGTCAGAATTCTTCAAGCTAGGCTTCAGCAGTACGTGAACCGAGAACTTCCAGATGTACAAGCTGGATTTAGAAAAGGCAGAGGAACCAGAGATCATATTACAGACATTCACTGGATCAGAGAGAAAGCAAGGAAGTTCCAGAAAAACATGTTTCACTGACTACACTAAAGTCTTTGACTGTGTGGATCACAGCAAACTGTGGAAAATTCTTAAAGAGATGGGAATACCAGACCACTTTACCTGTCTCCTGAGAAACCTGTATACAGGACAAAAAGCAACAGTTAAAACCGGACATGGAACAACAGCCTGGGTACAAACTGGAAAAGGAGCACGTCAAGGCTGCATATTGTCACACTGCTTATTTAACTTACACACAGAGTACATCACGTGAAATGCCAGGCTGGATGAATCACAAACTGGAATAAAGATTGCTGGAGGAAATAACAATCTCAGATATGCAGATGATACCACTCTAATGGTAGAAAGTGAGGAGGAACAAAAGAGCCTCTTGATAAGTGTGAAAGAGGACAGTGAAAAAGCTGGCTTAAAACTCAATATTCAAAAAACTGAGATCATGACATCCAGGCAAATCACTTCGTGGCAAAGAGAAGGGGAACAGTGACAGATTTTATTTTTTGGGGCTCCAAAATCACTGTGGATGGTGACTTTAGTCATGAAAATAAAAGACACTTGCTCCTTGGTAGGAAAGCTATGACAACCTAGATAGTGTATTACAAAGCAAAGATATCACTTCGCTGACAAGGATCTGTATAGTCAAACCCATGGTTTTTCCAGTGGTCATGTATGGATGTGAGAGTTGGACCATAAAGAAGGCTAAGCACCAAAGAACTGAGGCTTCTGAATGGTGGTGTTGGAGAAGACTCTTGAGAGTCCCTTGGACTGCAAGGAGATCACACCAGTCAATCCTAAAGGAAATCAATCCTGAATATTCACTGGAAGGACTGATGCTGAAGCTGAAACTCCAATACTTTGGCCACCTGATGTGAAGAACTGACTCATTTGAAAAGACCCTGATGCTGACAAAGATTGAAGGTGGGAGAAGGGGACAACAGAGGATGAGATGGTTGGATGGCATCACCGACTCAACGGACATGGGTTTGAGCACACGCCAGGAGATAATGAAGGACAGGGAGGCCTGGCGTGCTGCAGTCCACAGGGTCACAAAGAGCTGGACGTGACTGAGCAACTGAACAGCAATGTTTAGGTTTGTTACTTCTTAGGATCAGGCTTCCCTGAGGAACGGGAGTGACAGAGGTCATTCCTCAGAGCAAACAATCATCCAGTAAAGTAACATTTAGCACGTAAGCAACTGATAAGAACCAGCGGGAGCAGAACTCGGCATCATCCAGGGCCTTCCACCTGTCTCGATGAGACACACCTGGAGAACGTACTTAGAGCAGAAAATTCTCTAAGAACGTGAGCCGCTGAAGAGCACGGAGTCTCTGAACAGCACCTCCGCAGGTGTGTCTGGAGTTGGGCTCTTTCCTCTGTTCAGGAACGAGTGTCACGAGCCCCGATCAGGGCCCAGACCAGGCCTCCAGGCCGGGGTGGCATCTGCCAACTCACTGGTATTTCCGTAGTCAGCTCACATGCAAGCACACACGAGAGCGAGGAAAGAACAAGAGAGGGGACGAACACAGCCACCAAGGCCGAGAGCAGAGGCCGTTACCCCCGGACACGGCGGTGCCTTCCCCCGGGTGCTGGGTCCACACTTCCCGCGTCTCTACTTCCTCGGTCTGGATGTCCCGGTCCACGCTGTCTTCATTACACTGAATGTAGGCCTGAGAAGGAAGGCAGGCTGAGTTAGCCATGGGTCTCCACCTCAGACCTGTTTCTCATCAGTGAAAAGAAAACAACTAAATTTTTTAAGTTAAGGATGACACTGTTCTTGCTTCCGTCAAAATTAAGTATCGTGGCATAAATAACAATCATGCAAAGACTACTTATGTCTTAAACGTTTGAAAAACATGGGCCTAAATTTCAAAAGTGTTCTCAAAAGTCACAGCAAACAGTTCAGCTACAGTTTGAAAATACTATGACCTAGAGACTTCCCTCACAGTTCAGAGGTTCCTTCCAGTGCAAGGGACATGGGTTCCATCCCTGGTCAAGGAGCTACGATCCCACCTGCCTCAGGACAACCAAGCCTGCACACTGCATCTGCTGGGCCCAACTACTGAGCCCAGGCGCCCTGGAGCCCGTGCACCACAACTAGAGAGGAGCCCACAGACCACAGCTAGGACCCGGTGCAGCCAAAAGCAAATAAATAAACAAAACCTTTACAAGTTTAAAAACTCTTATGACCCAGTCTGCCAATACCCTAGTCTCTAACAACACAGCAGCTCTGCAAAACCAGACACACATTTGTTTCAAAAAGGTACATGCTTCAGTTTTGATACTAACAGCTTTGCAAAATTGATGCTTTTGAACTGTGGTGTTGGAGAAGACTCTTGAGAGTCCCTTGGACAGCAAGGAGATCCTAAAGGAAATCAGTCCTGAATATTCATTAGAAGGACTGATGCTGAAGCTGAAGCTCCAATCCTTTGGCCACCTGATGTGAAGAACTGACTCATTGGAAAAGACCCTGATGCTGGGAAAGATTGAAGGCAGGAGGAGAAGGGGACAACAGAGGATGAGATGGTTGGATGGCATCACTGACTTGATGGACATGAGTTTGAGCAAACTTCAGGAGATGCTGAAAGACACGGAAGCCTGGGTGTGCTGCAATCCATGGGGTAACAAAGAGTCAGACACGACTGAGTGACTGAACAATAACAACAAAAAGGTTTGAGATGAGGAAAATAAGCAAAGAAGTTAAAGAGTCTACTCAAGGTCAGAGTGGGTCAGCTGCAAAGCCAGGGTTAATCTGTCAGCTTAAATGTCTGGCTGTGACCCTCTTCCTGTTAAAAGATTATTGACAGACACACCCAAGAGCATGTTGAGGGATGGCTCCACGGGGACAGGAGAGAAACACTGGAGGGACTGCTGACTTCAGGACCTCACCACCCTGGAAGGCCAGCCAGCTCACAGTCAGTGGCAGGAAGTGAGACGGGGAAGGGCAGAGTTGTGTGGGGCGGACCGAGCAACGCTGGGGTCAGAGGGCATGCAGGGATGATCACCTAGTTCACCTGGAAGACAGGCGGTGAACACAGAGAGACAGGCAGACAGATAAGGGACGAGGTGTGGACAGCATAGGCCAGGTAACGGAGAAAGCCAGGCAGATGACCAAGGGGCCTGCAAGGGGGTGCATGGGGAGATGAGGGGGTCCGGGGATGGGTAGGGGGCAACTGGTCAGGTGGGGGGTCCAGGGGCAGGTGGGGGAAGCCTGGTCAGGTGGGGGGGTCCAGGGGCAGGTGATGGAGGAGCCTGATAAGGTGAGGGGGATCCAGGGGCAGGTGGGAGGGGGCCTGGTCACATGAGCGGGTCCAGGGGCAGGTGATGGGGGAGACTGGTCAGGTGGGGGGTCCAGGGGCAGGTGGGGGGAGCCTGGTCAGGTGAGAGGGTACAGGGGCAGGTGATGGAGGAGCCTGATAAGGTGAGGGGGATGCAGGGGCAGGTGGGGGAAGCCTGGGCAGGTGGGGGGAGCCTGGGCAGGTGGGGGGGTCCAGGGGCAGGTGGGGGGGTCCAAGGGCATTTACCAGAGGGCCTGGCCAGGGCTGCCTTTTCCCAAGTAAGGGCAAGTAGAATGGAACAGGCAGGAGGGACCCTGAGGCGAGTCCAGAAGCTTGGGACCTCAGGGAGAGGTGGGCAGGGGGGCACTCCAGCCCAAATCTTGGAGCCTCTGCACCTAGGGTCACACATACAAGATGCTGCAGCCCCGTGAGGACGGGAGCAGGTGACCCCAGGTGACACCCGGTGACTTTCAATAAAGCCGCCCTTCCCAGGTTGCCCTCAGAGCCTGCGAGTGAGCCATGTCCGCGGCCAGGTGCCCCCAGAGCACAGGCTCCAGGTGATGAGAGTGCCCTGGCCACCCCCACTCTGATATCGGGAACGCATGTGTCACACCTCAGGTTGCCACCGCACTGGACGGGCCCCTGGCGGGCGCGCGGCACTGACCTGCTTGGTGTTCTTCTTCCCGAAGTTCCGGATGTACATGTCGTACTCGTTCACGGGCGGGAGGTCGAGGAGGGAGAAGGTGAAGGAGAAGTCCATGTCGATGAGCCGGAGCAACTTTGCGCTGCGCATCCTGGAGGGAAGAGCACAGACGTGAACTGGGGGCGGGGCGGGGGGGGTGGGGGGCAGGACAGAGGCTGGGGGCAGCAGGCCATCCACATTCAGTCACCACACTGGGACCCCCTGTGGACACCGAGGCTGCAGGGCCAAACCCCCACCTCCCACTGCTGTCGGTCCCCCCCCACCCCGCTCCGGAGGTGCTCCAGCGGGGTGAGCCCCCACCAACCTCACCCTGGCTCCCTCTGCTACAGAGGGCAGGTACTCTTGGGGGAGGTGGGGTGGGGGAAGGCTGCTTCCTGCCAGCACAGCTCTCTGGCTGACCAGATACTCTCCTAAGTCCACTGCGTCCAGGACTCCGACATCTATCCCCAGACTGCACTGGGCTCGGTACCACAGACGTGGGCTGAGAGTCTGTCCTTCGCTTTCACGAGCTTCTGGGTTCATAGCTGTCAAGCCCGGACTCTGACCCCGCTGATCCTGGCTCTTCACCCTCATCTCCACCCTTGCTGGGCTGACCCGGGCCTGCACAGGCGGCCTGCAGCCCACGGAGGACGCTGACACAGGGGCTCAGTGCCTGGGACACAGGACGGCTGGCCGACGTGAGGCTCCCTCGCTGAGACGAGGGGCGCCAGCTGCGAGAGCGCGGCCCACACGGCAGGAGGCAGGGGGCGTGGGCGGACCTGGCCCGCTGTCTGCTATAGCTCCCGCTGCCCGCCTCCAGCCTCCAGAGCGCCTGTGACACTGCCTGGCTGTGAAGGCGGGGCTCCCGGGGCCCCCAGAACTGACACAGATGCCGGGCCAAGCTCGCCTACGGCACTGCACTCCTGCACCAGGAGCACGAGCCGGGACCTGGGAACGCAGCACAAACATGACCACGGCCTGAGCACAGCACTGACAACAAAATAAACACTAATATTCACAGGTCCGTTGCAGGTAAGTACAGAAACTCCTAATTCCTTCTGCAATTTTTCCAGTACACCTACTTTTGCTTAAGGGCCTGAGTCCGATTCTTTTGACGGTGTGAAGCTGTGGCAAAATCCACGAAAATTCCACACAGTGGGGTTTTGGAAAGGGAGCTGTTTGCATCTGCACGTAAAAAAAAAAAAAAAGCTACTTTTGTGAAACTGAAATATTTCTTTCAAGCAAAAGAAATCAAGAGTAAACCAATTAGACACATATAAACCAATTATGTTCACTCAACTAATGACAAATGTCTTCTATGTGCACTTAGGAACCACTTCTGCTCATTTCACCTAAAACCTGCAACAAAGCAAAATTTCCTCCATCTGTGCCACACTACTTCCAGAAATACATAACACATATAAGCGGGGTCAGTCCTCCGCTCCCACCCCACGCTCTCCTGCCCGCTCCAAAACCCGTCTTCTCAGGTAAGGGAGTTGAGGTGTGAATACACAGAGCAGCTGGAAAACAGACAGAGGCTGGTGCATGCCGGACAAGCCACTCACTGCAGCAGAAGACAGAAGATGGGCGGACACGGGCGGGGCTTCGGCAGCTCACAGGGTGCAGGCTGGTCGGCCTGGTGGCGGCCGCGGCCGCCAGAAGCCCCCACAGGACAGACCGCTCCACCCGCTCCCTCTGCGGGGTCCACCTCCGTGGCCTCGGCCGCAGGGCCCCCGCGCTTCGCGTGCAGACAGACCCGCGTATTTCTCTATGCACTTATTCTCACTCTGTCTTCTCGTTCCCCTTGGACCCAGGCAAAGAGCGCACCGTGTCCTGTCAGAGGCCGTGAGAAGGTGCTGACCAAGCACCTCCTGTTTCTCCTGCTTCAGAACACCATCACTCGGGGCTGTCAGGAGCGTTCATGGAGAGCACTCTCCTGCCCTGACAAGTAACCTTCGCACACCCAGGTGCCAAGAGCTTTGGAGCAAAACACATTCCCAGTTTCATAGAGAAAGTCGCCAAGGCTGCCCCACCACGTGGTGCCGGCCTCCTGACGATGCAGTCACTTTGTCTGAAGAAACGCAGCCGGGGCCTTGGACGCCGACTGAGCTCAGGGCACGGGGCTGGCCCGCCCCGCCACAGCGCCCTCCCCAAGGAGGGCCTCAACCCGCACTCCCGTCACGTACCCGGGCCCGGCCCCCCAGCGCGCTCCGGGCAGCTGTGCTTCTCCAGAAGCTTCGAGGACAGCTCGCCGACCCGCTGGTTCTCCGCAAGGATGGCCTTCTGGATTTCCTGGATCTCCCTCCTCCTGGCCGGAGGCAGCTCCTCCGCCGCCTCTCCCTCTTTGGGCTCGTCCGCCCCGCAGTCGTCAGCCCCGTCAAAGACCTCGAAGTCGTCCTCATAGTCCTGCGCGCAGAGCAGACATGTTCGCAGGCAGAGCACGCACAGAGCAGACACGCGTGAGCACGCACAGAGCTGGGAGCACGCAGCCAGCAGGATACACAGACAGGGCCCCGTGTGCTTGGGCGCCCTGGAGCTCACAGGTTTCTGTGCAAACTGCTGTGCTTGTTCCTCCGCGTCCGCACACACCCTACAGAACTGTGCACTCTGAGAGCTCTGAATGAACAATAAAGTGCAAACGTACCTGTGCCGAGAATGGGCGCGTGAGCACACGGAGACCTGTGTACCCATGTGTACTTCATGTAGACACACACACACATGCACGCACATAATGCACACACATGTGCGCACACACACGTTTGACTGCAGTGCACTATCAACAGGCTAAATTGAAAATTTTAATTCCACCATACTGGTCAGCAATGATAGACATATGGCAAACTTTTTATAGGTACCAGATCTAAATCAAGTAGATAAGGAGTACTGAGAGCAGTAAGAGGAGATGAAAAAACAATTGTTCCTGGTTTGAGAACAAACTATCTTTAAGACAAGAAAATTTTAAATACCTACTTCAAAATCATCTTCAAAAATGGCTGTATACTCATCCGTTCCAGCATTTTCTAAATCAAGGTCTTCCTTTTCAATTTCCTACGGGCAGAAATCAAACATATAATTAAAATATTCAATCTCAGGTTGATTCTTGCAAATAGGCTGGAAAATACATGTTTTCTGAGATTCACTTCAGGTTGTTAATTTAGAAATTCAAATGTTTATAAAATTAACATAACCTAATCGCAACTCTTAAAGAAATACTCTGACTTATAAGTATGACCAGAAAGAGAAAACAGTTAACAATCATATCCTTTTTGAGAAAACTATAAATTCTGATGGCCAAAGAAAAAAGTGGGTCTCTGGTTACTGAACAAATAAACCAGAGACCCAGCATCGCAGGCTCACCACATCCCAACAATTTATTGCTCGGCAAACACACCATGAGCCCCCCAGCTACCCAGGGTGCCTGCCAGGGACAGGAGGGAGGAAGGGGACAGGAGAGTGTCTCTGGCTTGCTGGGCCTGAGCTCAGGGCCCCCCGCTCCGCCCCGGATTGGAAAGAACACCCCAGCACCACCAGCGGCTCCTGCAGGAGCTGGCTGCTCCTCCACCACTGGCTCGGCATTTATTTCTGCAAACTTTCTGCTCCCTGGACCGTTCCTCACTGACAACACCCGAATCGTGTCTTTGTGAGGTCTCTGTTTACTTTCTTGCATTCTCCCCAAAGCTACTGACTTTCAAGGCAGAGAAACGGCAAGAAGGCTGGGGGCGCGTCCAGTCCGAGTTCCTGGGAGCGTACACGGAGGGTGCAGGGCAAACGCACGGCAGCCCCTGCGACCCAGCGTCCTCAGGGCCCCAGGCAGACAGACAGCGCAGACGGACGCGTCCTCTCCTCACCATGGCCTCTTCATTTCCCTGCCTCTGCTCCAGCTTCCACATCGAGGGGCCCTCCTCGCGGCCATGCTGGGGGACAGAGCACAGCGGGTCAGCCGGAGGGCAGAGGCGAGGCCCACCCTCCTCCTGCGGGGACCAGGGGCTGGCGTGGAGTGGCACCGGCCGAGCAACGCCTCACAGGGAACTCTACCTCTCCGGGCCTCAGGGTCCTCCTCTGAGAAACGGAGAGACTGTGAGCCTTCCTCCAGGTGCCGGTGAGGCGGGGCACCTGGCTGTCCCACTGGGGCCATGGCCCCAGGGAGGCACGGCTCTCAGACACCACCGATGCAAAGGCGTGGGGATGGCATGGCGCCCCCAAGAGGAGGGGAACCCCTTTCCGCCTAAAAACTTAATCTGGCCAAGTGGGCTCTCCGTGTAAGTGCTGAGCAACCACACCAAGGTAACTCAGGGCTGATGCTATGAAACACGTGGCCAGTCATAAGCCAAACAGGCTGCCAGCTATCTTCAAGATCACTTCCGGGCTCTCTCAGGGGAAAAACACCTCTCATATTTTTCTCCCTTAGTGAAAAAAGAATGTAAAATGTCTAATTTTGTATATTGGCTACATGTTGAAAGACTATTTCAGAAATGTTGGATTATATGTTATTAAAATTAATTTTATGTTTCTTTTTTAAGGTGACCACCAAAAAAATTAAAATTACAAATGTGGCTCACATTGTAATTCTAGTGAACAGTGCTAACCCTTACCAAAAAAATTGAGAGACAGAAAGAAAGTATTAAAAACTGTATATTTTCATTCAATAATTCCAGTTTAAGAAACTTACTCATGAGCAGTAGGAGGGAGATCTGAATCATTACAGCTAGAGGGGCTTCCACAGAGTCAGGGCAAGCAGCACACGCTGCAGGTGTGAGCAAGACACAAAGAGCGCCAACCACCCGCCCCCAACACAGACGCCAGAACAGCAGAGTGAAAGGCTACACAGAAAAAAGACTACGTGGGAAGAATCACCTATAAGGCTCACTTTTTACTAAGGACTGGCTATACCTAGACAGGGGGAATCCAACCACTGCCCAGACTGAACACAACATGCTCACATCAACCAGCACAGCTGCCCCACCTGACTTATCTGAAAACACTGTGCTCCTGGGTGTGTGCGTGGAATACAGACCCAGAAAAACACGGCATCAGATGCTAAAGACACGGCTCTCATAGTCCACTGTTTCAGATAACTATCAGAGAAAGAAAAAGATCCTTCTTCCCGGGAAACAAAAGAAAGTAGGTTAAACCATTAGGCCATTTAGCTATGACCTAAATCAAATCCTTTATAATTATACAAATTATAAAGGTGACAAATAGATTCAAGGGACTAGATCAGATCTGGTAAACAGAAAGACTGAAGAACTATGGACGGAGGTTTATAACATGGTACAGGAGGTGTGACCAAAACCATCCCAAAGAAACGCAAGAAGGCAAAGTGGTTGTCTGAGGAGGCCTTACAAATAGCTGAGAAAAGAAGAGAAGCAAAAGGCAAAGGAGAAAGGGAAAGATACACCCAACTGAATGCACAGCTCCAGAGAACAGCTAGGAGAGATAAGAAAGCCTTCTTAAGTGACCAATGCAAAGAAATAGAGGAAAACAAAAGAACGGGAAAGACTAGAGATCTCTTTAAGAAAATTGGAGATACCAAGGGAACATTTCAAGCAAAGATGGGCACAATAAAGGACAAAAACGGTGTGGATCTAACTGAAGCAAAAGATATTAAGAAGAGGTGGCAGGAATACACAGATCTATACAGAAAAGCTCTTCATGACCCAGATAACCACGATGGTGTGATCACTCACCTAGAGCCAGACATCCTGGAATGCAAAGTCAAGTGGGCCTGAGGAAGCATTACTATGAACAAGCTAGTGGAGGTGATGGAATTCCAGTTGAGCTCTTTCAAATCCTGAAAGATGACGCTGTGACAGTGCTGCACTCAATACGCCAGCAAATCTGGGAAACTCAGCAGGGGCCACAGGACTGGAAAAGGTCAGTTTTCATTCCAATCCCAAAGAAAGGCAATGCCAAAGAATGTTCAAATTACGGTACAATTGCACTCATTTCACATGCCGGCAAGATTATGCTCAAAATCCTTCAAGCTAAGCTTCAGCAGTATGTGAACCAAGAACTTCCAGATGTACAAGCTGGATTTAAAAAGGCAGAGGAACCAGAGATAAAATTGCCAACATATACTAGATCATAGAAAAAGTAAGGGAATTCCAAAAAAAGTCTACTTTTGCTTCATTGACTACACTAAAGCCTTTGTGTGGATCACAACAAACTGTGGAAAATTCTTAATGAGATAGCAATACCAGATCACATTACCTGCCTCCTGAGAAACTTGTACGCAGGACAAAAGGCTACAGTTAGAACTGGACATGGAACTGGTTCCAAATTGAGCAAGGAGTACATCAAGGCTAGGTATTGTCACCCAACTTATTTAACATACATGCAGAGTACATCAGGTGAAATGCAGGGCTGCATGAAGCACAAGCTGGAATCAAGACTGCCAGGAGAAATATCAATAACCTCAGACATGTAGATGATACCACTTTAATGGCAGAGAGTGAAGAGGAACTAAAGCACCTCTTGATAAGTATGAAACATTTAAACATTCAAAAAATGAAGATAATGGCGTCCAGTTCCATCACTTCGCGGAAAGTGGAAGGGGGAAAAGTGGAAACAGTGTGGGATTTCATTTTCTTGGGCTCTGAGATCACTGCAGACAGTGACTGCAGCCACGAAATTAAAAGACGCTTGCTCCTTGGAAGAACAGCCGTGACAAACCTAGACAGTGTATTACAAAGCAGAGATATCACGCTGCTGACACAGGTCCGTCTAGTCAAGGCTATGGTTTTTCCAGTGGTCATGAATGGATGTGAGAGTTGGACTGTGAAGAAAGCTGAGCGCCGAAGAATTGATGCTTTTGAACTGTGGTGTTGGAGAAGACTCTTGAGAGTCCCTTGGATAGCAAACCAGTCCATCCCAAAGGAAATCAACCCTGATTACTGACTGTAAGGACTGGTGCTGAAGCTGAAGCTCCAATACTGCGGCCACCTGATGCCAAGAGCCGACTCACTGGAAAAGACCCTGATGCTGGGAAAGATCGAAGGCAGGAGGAGAAGGGGACGACAGAGCATGAGATGGCTGGATGGCATCACCGACTCAACTGACATGAGTTTAAGCAAGCTCTGGGAGTTGGTGATGGGTCAGGGAGGCCAGGGGTGCTGCAGTGCACGGGGTCTCAAAGAGTCAGACACAACTTAACTACTGAACAACAACAACAGGAGCCAAAACCTGCTTGCCACATTACCGATAACAGAACAAAACCTAGGAAATGGGAGGATAACAATTTTAACACCACAGTATACAATTCTAAAGATATTACATAATCATTATGAAGGTTCTTCTGGTGATAATGATGAAGATGGCATAAAAATGAAGCCTAGGATTGTGGTGTCTGAATGATACCATATCACTGACCTGTGCTTCTCACGTGTACACACGCATGCATAACCCAGAACGTAAAACAACTATTACACTTTATGACTTGCGTGTGCTTCTCATGTACACATACACACGAGTGCACACACTTAATCCAGGATATGAAGTAACTGTGAAATGAGTGAAGCCATGAGGGCATCAGTGTTAATAACAAACGCCTGATAGACTTTGCCAGTCACCCAAGCCTGCGCTGCTTTGTGGAAAGATTTTCAACACTAATGCAACTTTTTTACTAAGTCGGTCACTCAGTCGGTAAAGACTCTGCCTGCAATGCAGGAGATCTGAGTTGGATCCCTGGGTTGGGTAGATCTCCTGGAGAAGGAAATGCCTACCCACTCCAGGACTCTTGCCTGGAGAATTCTATGAATGGGGGAGCCTCGTGGGCTGTAGTCCACGGGGTTGCAAAGAGTAGGACACAACTGAGTGACAGTTGTATATACACACCCTCAGACTTCCTATTTCTTCTCGAGGCAACGTCACTAACGTCGATATTCCAGGAATTTCCCTTCTATCTAAATCGTCTAATCTGTTAGCAGGAAATGCTGTCAATCCTATTTGTGAAAATGGGAGCTGAAGTCCCAGTCTCTACTGACTTTTCTGTTTCTCCCTCTAATTCTGCCCGCCTCTACTTCTTGTATTCTGGATCTCTTCTGAGCAGCATGTTCATTTACACTTGTCATGTCTTCCTTGCAAGAGACCTGTCTTATTCCTGTGATGTGTTCTCGGGCCTCTGGTCCAGCCACCCAAGCTCTGGTACAACTGTTGTTTGGTGGCCACCGTGTCCATCTTTTCACTTTAATCCATTTGAGTCTTTTAATCTAAAATGTATCTCTTATGTGCCTCGTGGAATCACCACTCAAGTAAACCCATGAAAAAAGGCCTGCCAGGCTCTGCTCTCTGAGTCTCAGGACCACACCACAGAATCCCCAGGAAGGGTCTCACCTTCCTTCTTGAGTCTCTGTCCTTCCCGTTAGTCCTCACTAAGTTCTCTGAATGCCTAGAAAGCAAATATGATCAAGGTCAAATTAATTTTAAACAAAGACTTGAAAATTAAAGCATTTTCGTCTCAGTGAAGGCTGCTGTCAGCTTTTGATATGATTAAGAATGGCTACAGGTTGGCATATTTGCAAAGCATGCTTTATTAGGACTATTATTAGAACTTTATTAGAACTAAGGCCTCTTTAAAACTATTTTTTAAACTATAGGTTAAACCTTTTTAAACTATTTTTACTGTCTCAGCAGTAGTACAGGATAGGAAATATCTTCAGTAGAGAGAAGAAATTGTGTTTTAACAAATTTGTGTTTAGGTATAAACCCATATCCTTTAAGAGTTCTAGAAAATTCCTATAATTTTATTAGAGAATCCATCCGAAATGTTTTAGGTTTAATATAATATTTATATTTCCAAAAGATTTATCTTGAACTATGTTCTATTTTTATAGAACATATTTTGTATGTTTACTTTGGACCTAAAATTAAGGTTTTCAAAATTACAACCTGATTCTCAATATTTGGAACTTAACATTCATACCAATTCAACACAGTGTATGTTTAAAATCATACAGAACCAAGCAAAAGCTTCACTGCCTTTCTAGCAGATCTGCAATACAAAATCTAGGAATCTGCACCCCAGGCTTAAGCATAACCTTGTACAAACTTGTAAGATTTAGGGCAAGGTGTTTAACCTGAATCTCCCTAATCTGTGAAAAAGAATCACCAAATATCGCTGCTGTAAAGAATAAATTATAATCTGGAGCTCACATTCAAAAGGAGGATTTACAGGCAAACTATAACCTTAGCCTTCACAAAACCCACAAAATTGGCCTCATCCAAGCTTCACCAGTAAAGACAGGCTCTGAAAGGCCAGCCACCCCCAGGAAGGGCGGACGCAGCGGGTGCCTGACCTGCAGACATGGGGCAGCCGGTCTGCGGGGCACGTCTGTGCTCAGCGTCCAGGGGTCGTGAACCGGAAGCCCAGAGCCACTGCAGGTGCCCTCCCCCGCAGAGTGGAGACTCCCGGAGACCGGTGCCCGGGGAGGGCTGGCGTCCTGAGGCCACAGCAGCAAGTGTGTACAAGGCCAAGCAGGACTTACAACCCATAACAAGCTCCCAGCCCCTGGAGGACCCCGAAGACACAACTTGGAGGGTTCGTGTCTGGAGAACCTGAAGTCTAGCTGTAGTGTGCTCTCATCTCCTGGCCGTAATCAGGCCCAAGAGGAAAAGTCCATTTTGACGCTTTCTGGGAGAACTCAGCTATAAACACAGCCATCGCCGAAGGACACATTCACTCACCGGCTGCCCGTGCCGTCTCTCCTCAGACTTGTTCCTCGATGTCTGTGCTCCCCATCCTGTCAGGAAGTCCCACACCCGTTAATGAGTACAGCATAACGAATTCACCATTACTAGGCTCTGAAAAAGGGGTCACGGGCTCAAAATCTAACAACCGCATCTATGCTACAGGCACCTCTTAAAATGACTGTTTTTACCACCTGTCTTAGTAAATAAGGTGTTTGACGTAAGGGAGATGAATAAGGTACACTAAAAGGTGGTTATCCATCGTCTCAGTAATATTACCTAAGTAAAAGAAACTTATACTTACCAAGTCTACATAATTTTCAGAAAATCTGACTAGATCCTTACACTGTTTAAAACGATAAAACTTTCAAACATATGGAATATGGCTGTTTCACAAATCTGCACACCTATGGAAAAAATTTAAACGCTCTTCTCTTAAATTAAGTGAATTTTAAAAACAGAATGTAAATCAACACATGAAGGCAGGCTGTTTAAAGGAGAGCCATCTGTTGAGTGGGCACTGCCCGGAAGCACGTGGGAAAGGAGGGGCAGTAGGCTGTTCCCTGAGGAGGGCCTGGGCCAGAGGGGCTCCAGACCTGGGGGCCGGAGGGGAGGGGGAGTCAGGGGGAGAGAGCCAGAAAAAGCACAGAGCGGAAGGAAGCTTGGCGTGCAGGGCAATACACAGCAAGTAGCAAACGCCTAATAAAAGTTAGCATTATTCAGACACTGTCTCTGACCAATAAATTCTACCGACCTGTGTGTCCAATATTAGGTCACTTGTAAACAAATGAGGTTAGGACCATGACAGAATACCAGGCAGCTAGGGGAGGGGGGGAGGGGGGAGGGGGGGAGGAGGGGCGGTACCTTCGGCTCCCTCCTCCTGTGCTCCTCCCTGCGAGACCGCTCTTTCCTCTCCGCGTGGCCCCGCGGCCTCTCCTCGCCGGCGGGCAAGCCCTCTTTATGGCGCCTCTCTTTATGTCTCTCTTCCCCTTCCTTGTCGGAGAACGAACTGCCTTTTTCTTTTGAATTCTTCTCTCTCTTCTCCCTCGTGCTGCTCTTTTCCCGGTGCTTCTTTTCCCGGTCTGGTTCCTTCTGCTTCCTGTGTCGCCTTTCGCCCTCTTCTTTGTACAGCCAGTATTTGAGCGGGTTGTCCTTGCTGTCACCATACTGCAGCTGTGAATGTACCGGTGACAGACACGTAAGCGTGTGTAAGCGGCACGCGCCGTCACGTGTTCACACCCCGCAGAGGTGGGAGGCGCAGGCCTCCGGCGCGGCCGCCCTCCCAGATGCGCGTGACAGCCAAGGCAGGAGACGGCAGGGACGCCCCGCCAGCACGCACACTCACGCAGCCTGGCCCTCGCCCCCGTTCTTCCGCGGGGCGAACCCCCCTGACCCTGCTGCTGTCCCCTCCCCGGCTCCCCGCGTCCCGAGCACCCGGCCCGCCAGGCCCCCCGACAGCGCCGTGTGAGGCGTCCCGGGACAGCACACGGCGCCTCTCCTCCCAGCACGGGTCTGCCCCCACCCGCAGGGAGACCGCTCCTCACCCCTGGGTCCCTCAAGACCCCAGGGGTGCCCGGTGACCCCGGGGGCGGGCACCACAAGGCAGTGAGCGGCTGCAAACTAATATGGCGGATCGTGAGCGTTACCACGACGTCTTAATGGAACACAAACCATCCTTTCCCTTCACTCAGGGCCTCCTCCGTCTCTGCACCCTGAGGGTCCATCTCCACCACCCCTCTGGGGACAATCCCACTGCCCCATCCACTCTGCTCACAGCACTGACATATATAACTATCAGACAGTTCCCCTTCAAAAGCACCCAGACGAGTAGGCAGACATGCACAAGTAGTAACAAGTTAAAGGGCAACAGACCCTTGCACAGAACGTGTCTGAGTCGAATGAGCAGACATTACAAACTGGGATAATGCCCAGGCGCTGCTTAGGACGGGGGACTCACACCCGGACAATGGGAACAACTACGCTGGGTGTGAAGTGAGCAGGTGAGGCGGCACAATGTAATGCAGCAAGTCCACTTTCAGAAACTGATCATTAGGAAACACTTAGGAGTAAACGCAAGAAGTCTACACCTCGGATGTCCTCACAATAAAAAGATTTAGAATCAAAGTAAATATCCAAGGAAGCAGATGTGTCAAGAAAACTATGACGTGTCCATATGACTGAATAATGTATTATGCAGCCATTAAAATACTACAGACAGGTGTGATAGCTTAGAAAAAATGCTCAAAATGTATTCAGTTTAAGCGGCTATAAAACAGCAAAGATCCAACTTAAAACGAACTTTCTGTGTACATATCCAAACACATACATATATATGAATATATGGACATAAACCTACAGGACATATATACTTAAACATTACCAATGATTATCTCTAGGTGGGCACCCACCTTTAATTTTCTTCTTATTATTTATTTGTATTTTGTAAATTTTCCAGAATAGTCAATATTGACTCTGGGAATTGGAGAAACACATTTGCCTAAAGGATCTCAGTGCCTGACAAGAGTCTCAAGTCTTGGACTCTGTTTTACGCTCTTCACCAGAAAAGCTCCCACAGTGCCCGCCTGGGCGTCCTGGGCCCTGCAGCCGAGGCCCAGGGCCGAGCCCTGCATACCTTTCTCTCTCGGTACCTTCTCTCCCGATCCTCATCTCCTCGTTCAGAGTCTTCATCTCTCTGCTCCCTCTCTTCAATTCTTGCTTTACTTCCTACAAAAATAAAACATATTTTTAACATGCCCAAACTTTAACGTCCTGCAGCAGTCTCTACAGTACATGTCACACAGTATCACATATGTAAACATGTTCTTTAATTAAGAAACATTCTCCAATCTCAAGAATAGAAAGTTCTAGAATCTAAACTTAAAATGGAATAAAGAAGGAGAAAACCTGGAAAGTGTGTCAGAGGAGCCCCAGACAGGCACCAGCCCAAACACAGGCCTTCAGAGCTCCAGTCGCTGGCAGAGACTCAGGGAAGCAAAGTCCAGTCCAGCTGGGCAGGCATTCCCTCCCCACGCTCAGCCACGGGGAAAAGCCGCCTCGGACAAACTGGGGGACTGCCCCCTCCTGCCCCCAGGCCACCTGGAGCCCTGCCACCGAGGGCACACGAGTGCAGGAGGCCCTGTGATGCAGGGGGCAAGGACGGCCCACTCCACTGGCTCCGGGTGGAGGCTCTACCCTGTGATCTCTCCCTGCCATGGGGACCCAATACAACCACCTCAATCACCGGTGACGCCCACAGCCCAGTCCAGGATCGAAAAACCAGACTTTTGCTTTTGAATCTGCACAATACTTATTAGCCTTAAAACTACCAAAGCCCACATTTTTAAAGGTGAGGACAAAACTCAACATACAGAGACCACTGAAAACAAAGTTCATTCACCACAAAAGTATTCACCAAACCTGACCACTTTCTAAAAGTCTTGGACAAATGAGAACAGGGGCTTCCCTGGTGGCTCAGATGGGAAAGAATCTGCCTGCAACATGGGAGACCTGGGTTTGATTCCTGGGCTGGGAAGATCCCCTAGAGTAGGGCATGGCAACCCACTGGAGTATTCTTGCCTGGAGAACTCCATGGACAGAGAAGCCTGGCAGGCCACAGTCCACGCGGTCACAGTCAGACACGACTGAGCGACTAAGCATGCCCATAAGAGATCAAAACACACAGTGGGTCCCCTGGTGCGGGCCACAGGAGTGCAGAGAAGGGCTAGGCTCTGAGAGAGAGTGGTGATCAGGGTGGTTCCCAGGGTTTGTGATGTAAGGAAGGAAGGGAGGGAGGGTCTGGGGACCCAAGGGAGACATGGAGGAGACAAGGGAAGGGGTAAGAAAATGGCCAGGGGGAGGAGGAAGGCCCATCAGAGTCAGGTTGCACAGACTCTGCACAGACTCCTGAACAACCAGAGCAACGCTGCACTGAGAAAACAAGACCATGTAGCAACCAGAGCAACCGGAAAACAAAAAAGACTTCATTACTAAAAACATACCAAGAACATCAAAATGATAATCCTGAAAAGAGGCAATAGATGGTAAGGGAGTCATTGTTAAACTTGAGTAGAGATAGCCTACTTAACCTCACCCTGCCCAAACCTCGGGTCCTGGGGCCCAAGCCCCTACACAGGGCAACACATGACACCAGACCATGAACTGAGGTCCTGCTTCCATCACGATCACAGCCTGAGGACACTGGAGCCATGATACGCTCTTCTAACATATTCCTTTTTAGTTTATGTTGGCTAGTTTGAATTTTTATAGGAAGATACCATTTGTATAATAAAAAACAATGAAGATACTTAATTCCATTTGGGAAGAAAAAAGTACTTACCTCTACCTTTAGAATCTCTAGGAATTTGAAATATTTAAATATGGCTAAAATAAATCTGATACTTTTGAGGAATTCTTTTTATCAAAGAGCATTATTTTTTTATTTAAAACAGGGGCTGTGAATTATGGAGGGAATAAATCTAAAGTATATTTCAATAGTAAAACTCCAGCCAATAATTAAGCTGCTACTCTTTCTGTTCACTGCTGCTGCTGCTGCTGCTGCTAAGTTGCTTCAGTCGTGTCAGACTCTGTGCGACCCCATAGACGGCAGCCCACCAGGCTCCCCCGTCCCTGGGATTCTCCAGGCAAGAACACTGGAGTGGGTTGCCACTGCCTTCTCCAATGCGTGAAAGTGAAAAGGGAATGGGGAGTCGCTCAGTTGTGTTAGACTCTTCCCGACCCCATGGACTGCAGCCTACCAGGCTCCTCCGCCCTCGGGATTTTCCAGGCAAGAGGACTGGAGTGGATTGCCAAAAGAAAACAGTGCCAAGTGCGCACACAGGCGCACCGCAGGGGCTCTGACCCCACAGTCAGCCTTTAGAAAACCACACAGGAGAAGACCAGGGGGCGGGGTCGCCTCCAGGGACACACAGACCTGCCCGCCTGCGCTCCGGCCTGTCCTGGTCCCGGTTCCGGTCGCGGTCTCGGTCCCGGTCGCGGTCGCGGTCCCGGGCCAGCAGGTTGTGGTGCGCGGCCGTCTGCCTCAGCTCCTCGCGGCGCGCCCGGTGCTCCTGGTCCCTCTCACGCTCCTTCCCCCGGCCGTGCGGCCTCTCCGCGTCCAGCTCCCGGCGCCTCTCCTTCCGCCGGTCCCGCTCCCTGTCCCCGCGGGGATGCTCCCGCGCGGCGTGGCCGTCCCGCTCGGCGGCCCGCTCTCTGTGCTTGGCCTCGCGATCGGGGTCCCTGGATCGGTGCTCTTTGCCGTCTGCCAGGTCCGCTTCCGACTCTCGCAGTGGTTTCCGGTCTCTGTGCTGCTTCTCCTCCTTGGGACCAGAGGACTGAGCCGCCTACACGAGGGAAGAAGAGCGGGGGTCTGCACCCCGGGGTCACACCCACCGAAGGGCCCTAGGCAGCACTGGCTTAAACGGTCGTGGCTCCCTGCACGCCTGCAGTCAGCTCTGCAGCCCCTTGACCTGCCAGGTGCTCACCTCCAGGGACATCAGAGGGTGCCGGCCAGTCAAACCTGCATGGCCCCGTGAATCCGAAAGAAAGGAAGGGAGCTTGAGGCCGTGCCCGAAAGCCTCAGGACACTGGCCGCTGGGGTCCCCCTCAGAGAACAAGGACCATCGCCATAAACTCTCAGGAGGTGTTTTGTGTGTGTGACCTCGGAGATCCAACCAGTCCATTCTAAAGGAGATCAGTCCTGGGAGTTCATTGGAAGGAATGATGCTAAAGCTGAAGCTCCAGCACTTTGGCCACCTCATGCAAAGAGTTGACTCACTGGAAAAGACTCTGATGCTGGGAGGGATTGGGGGCAGGAGGAGAAGGGGACGACAGAGGATAAGATGGCTGGATGGCATCACCGACCTGATGGACATGAATTTGGGTGAACTCTGGGAGTTGGTGATGGACAGGGAGGCCTGGAATGCTGCAATTCATGGGGTTGCAGAGAGTCGGACACGACTGAGCGATTGAACTGACTGACTGACCTCGCAGCATCGAGATCTCAGTTTCCGACCAGCGATGGAACACATGCCCCCTGCAGTGGAAGCGTGGAGTCTTAACCGCTGGACCACCAGGAAGTCCCTTCTCAGGAGGTCTTGATTGCAACCCTTCAGCTCCCCACATATACATATACACACACAGACCACACACACACACACACAGACCACACACACACACCACACACACACACACACACACACACACACACAAGGCCCCAGTTATGAACCCCAACAGGAACCCCACTGGGGTTCTGGGATGCTGGGCTGAAATAGGCCAGAAAACTGCAGCCAGGACGGTTCCTGAGCAACTAACCACGTGGCTTTATCTCTGCGTCAAAACGCCTCTGAAATGAGCCACATGTAAGCAAAGCCATGCAGAGCTGAGAACCAGGTAACACTATCCAAGATTACCATCCAGGGTCCACACAGACCCAACCTCAAAATTTTTTTCCCCAAATCTTTAAAATATACTACCCAAAGGTGTTTTCGGAGGTCATCTGCTTTCCAAGTATCATCTTTGGTTCTTCTCTAAAAAGAAAAGTATAGAGTTAGAATTTAATTTTAGAGTTTAAAACATCTAATTTTTTATGCTCCAGTGAGCTGCTTTTTCATTAGACCATTTTAGTCAATGGCAATCCTTGATATGCCAGACATTATTGTCTGTCTGTAAGAATAAAAGATATCATAAACAGATTTTTTTTAAGTTACCCATAAACAATCACAGGCTACCCTGTATTCCTGCTGCTCCAAGGCTCAGGCCCAGTGCAGACACCCAGCCCCACCTCCCCAGGCAGACCCACAGTGGGCCCCTCAGTGGGAGGTTTGCTGGGCAGATGCCTCTTCAGGTGCTGACAGCAACAAGTCCACAACACAGGGCCCAGCTGTGAGCCCTGGGTGACGACAGATACGAGTCAAGGATGGTTTCCTATAGAGAACAAGATAAACCTATCCCAACTACATCATTTGCCTTTGAGAAACTCTGCCTTAAGAGCATAAATACAGGAGGACCTGGTGTGTTTCGAATTTAAAGCAAATGGAGTGCAAATAAAAAACAAAAACACATTCATGGACCAGCCACCAAAAATCATCCTGGTGATGTGTAAATGAAGAAAGCAGGGGGAAAATTCACAACAGCTCATAACACTCTAAGGAGAAATAAATGAAAAGCAACAAGGTCAAGAATCTGCCAGAGTACTAAGCAGAAAGGGCATCATTCTCTGCTCTCAGTGGAACACGCACTCTTTTCTGATAAATTGGTCGATTTTACAAAAGGAGTGCACAGTAAGACATGGTAAGGATGGTGAGCAACAGTTAGCATTGCTACAACCTGCAGCTGCTAAACTGTAAAACATTCTCTCTCAAGTTAACTGCTCTTAAGAGAGGCTTAACACATGCTCGTTTCCAAACAAATGGCCCAAAGCCGCCAGTGTGCTGCTGGTGGAGCAGGCAGTGGAGTCCAAGACCCCTACCCACGGAGGCATCCGCAGGAATGTGATCCAATGTGGGAAACCCACTGGATCAGGGCTCTTAATGGTTGTAATTATATTACGTACGCCAATAAAATTTAAAAAAAGAAAAAAAAGAACAAGGCAACAGATCAACAGGGACCCCAGGATTTTCTAGCTGCCTCTTACATCTTCACCAACAAAAACCTGGCTTCGGGCCTTACTTCATCCTGAAGCTTTTCTTCCTTTCCTTTTTAAATTTCTCCTTTAAATTCTTTAAACTGTAAAATGATACAGAGCTCCTCATGCCCATCACAACCCCAGGCATCACCCTACATAGGCTTGGCCACTGTGCTTCAGACCAGGAGCCCCTGCCTCCTGCCCTCTGCTCCGCCAGGGTCCCATCCTGTGAGGCAGATAAAGGCAAATAAATTAAAACTGAGGCTCCAGGTAGGGAGGCAGTGTTTTCCCCCTTGAGAGGAATAAATCGCAGCCTGAGGACAAAGGAAAACTCCAGAAGAAATGCCTAAACAGCAGAACCTCCAACCTCCTTACGCAAATGTAACTTATACAAACCAACCCGTGCTACTTACATATATTTAGGTATATACATGCCCACATGGCTCTTTGAGCAGCACGACTGCACTCTCTCCCTTGGTCCAAGCACACAACTTAGCTCTGCAGTGAACTCTGCGTGAACTCTGCTTATATGACAACTGACGACAAACAGATGTTATAATGAAGTGACCCCAGTTCAGGCAAACAAAAAGGGTAAGCACTGAGGATCCGGTCTCAGACACTACCCCACAGCACTGAGAAATTGAACTGTCTCTGAACAGCACCACACCCAAGATCACCACCAGCGATCAGAACAGCACCTAGCAGCTGCAAGGACCCCAAGCAAGCCCTGATCTCCTCCCAGCTCCAGTGACAATTCTTGACAAACAACTCAAGCAGCTAAAAGTAACATTGTAAATTCTTGCCTTTATAAGCCTCCCCCATTGTGCAACCGGGGAACACAGTTCAAGAGTTTGCATCTGTGTCTCCCAAGCTGCAGTCGTAACATACGCCAAATAAACACCTTTTAACCTCAATCAAGTCTCCTTTTCTACAATTTTGGTTAACACAACTTTTAAAACTTCCTATAAACAAATCAGAGAAAACAAGTGACAGAATAACTTATTAAAATGTAAAGAACCGGTGCAGAAGACGACAGAAGTCAGGAAGTTGATGCTCTAACTCCTAATCGATATTACTAACATTATAAAAGTGAATGACAGAAGACAAAAAAGGGGAGGCAAATGCGTGCAAAGGAAGTCCTCATCTTTTACGGGAATCCACAGGCAAGCAGAACGAGACAGCTCAGTTACTCGTTAGTTACTGAGCACTTTAACGTTTAGAACCTCATCCAGCCCTACTCGTACTGCCCCGATGTATCCGTTGGGAAGTAAGACACGTCGGTAGGTTTCCTAAGGTCCCACAGCGCGGCCCCGGGGCGCCTCCCGCCCCGAGGAGGAGGCGGCCCCGACGAACACGGGCTTGCCCGCTTGGCGTCCGCACCCACCTTCCCGGGCTCCATCGCTGCGCGCAGGCCCCGGAGGCCGCGTTGCCCTCCGGCCGGTCAGGCCAGAGAAGAGACGCTCGGCCTCCCGCGCCCCCAACCGGCGTCCCGCCTCCTAGCAACCTGCAGGCGGAGTAGCCGAGCACCGAGCGACCGCCGGCCCGGCCTGCCCCTCGGCCGCCCCCAGCGCGCCTGCGCTTCTCCTCCTCCTAGCAACTGGTAGACGGCGCCGCGGCGCGGCCTCTCCTAACGCGCTTGCGCCACCCTTCCTCCTAGCAACCGACAGCCTGGGCAGTAGAGCACCGAGCGACCGCCGGCCCGGCGTGCCCCGCGGCCGCCCCAGCGCGCCTGCGCCCTCCTATCTCCTAGCAACCGACTGGCAGGCCCGCGAAGCCCAGAGCTACTGCTGGGCCGGGATTCCCGTGGGGCCGAGGGGAAAAGGGTGCGGAGCAGGGCAGAGCGCGGCCGGAGCTCGGCCCGGCGGCTCTCTGGGCGGGGAAGCAGCCGGGCAGAACGGGAGCTGCTGCAGGGAAACGGGCAAACCGCCTTTTGAAGCGGAGCGGAACCCAGCCTCTGTCCGGGCGGGCGGCGGAGGGCGCTCTCCTTCCGCGGAGGCGCGCACTGCTCGAGTTCCTCTGCCCGTGGTTGCCGTTTGACTCCGTGCGGGATTGGTAGGAATCACGAAGTGTCTGAAAAAGTAATTGTTGAAAATTTCAACTTTTACACAAAACGGGAGAGAAGGGGACTGAGATATTAAGGCACTAGTCTGCATCTCACGTTTATAATATTTTATCACAACTATTTTAAGGTTAACACAAAAGCCAACCTTAAGCATGCAAGACTAGAGAGGGATGGGTCCTACTCCCGTGATGCGCATTGTAACTGACATTTAGCTCTGATTCTGCCGAGTGTTTCGCGTCAATTTAGCCTGCCAGTGTTACTTAGAAAAGATTTAACTTACCGGTAGAGAGAGAGAGAGGGCTCAAATCTTGTGCTAAGGAGCGCATCCGTGAGCGTGTTATTAGGGGGTCTGTACTTTTGATGTCTTTTTTCCTTTGCACACTGTTCATGGGGTTCTCAGGACGAGAATACTGGAGCGGTTTGCCATTCCCTCCTCCGGTGGACCGTGTCTTGTGTTGTTAGAACCTTTTACTATGGCCCATCCATCTTGGGTGGCCTTGCACAGCATGGCTTATAATTTCGTTGAATTGTCTAAGCCCCTTGCCCAGGACAAGGCTGTGGTCCATGAAGGGACCATAAAGAAGGCTGAACACCAAATAATTGATGTTTTTGAACTGTGGTGTCGGAGAAGACTCTTGAGGGTCCCTTGGACTTCAAGGAGATCAAACCAGTCAATCTTAAAGAAATCAACCCTGACTACATTGAAAGGACTGAAGCTGAAGCTCCAGTACTTTGGCCACCTGATGGGAAGAGCCAGCTCACTGGAAAAGACCCTGATGCTGGGAAAGATTGAAGGCAAAAGAAGAGTGTGGCAGAGGATGAGATGGCTGGATGGCAACACCGACTCCATGGACTTGAATTTGAGCGAACTCTGAGAGAGAGTGAGGGACAGGAAGGCCTGGTGTGCTCGTCTTTGGATTATAAAGAATTGGACGTGACTTAGCAACTGAACAACTTTTGATGTCATGGTTTTGCTGTAGATATGCAATTTTGCAGACGTTGTGTTTTGAGTCACAAACTGTTATGGTTTATGGATCTACTTCCCTCCAGATATAAAAGCCATTTTCTTGGCTGCTTGCCTCAGAGGAGTTAGTATCATCAGATCCAATCGGCCTTTTATATTTAATTCTTCTCTGGTTTTGAACTTTGCAGTACTACCTTTTTCATTTTCACTACAGCATTTAGGAAGAACCAAACAGGAAACAAGAATAGGAAAGGTAATTTCAGTGACAGCTATGATTTACTTAGGGACTGCTCCAAGGGAGGCAGCAAACTGAAATTTTTCCCTTGGTAATTCATTTAATTCTCCTACTGTTCCTGTGAGACAGGCATGTTACTGTTTTTCAGGGGATGAGCCTGAGGGCCAGAAAGATTAATTTAGTTGCCTGAGCTCAAAGCTAGGCTGGTGGATGATCTGACAGCAGTTAATTCTCTTAACCACTGGGTCAGTCTTTGTCAGCTGGGGAAACAGCTGATACTGGAAAGGCTTCAGCCTTGAGGATAAGGCGGTCAGCTACAGTGTTAGATGAAGTCATGGACACAGCAACTGCATGAATGCCCTGGGCCTGGCCCTGGAACTCCTCTCTCCCCTCCTGAGAGTAGCCATACACTCCTGTCAGGACCATTGTGTCTTAACTTCTCCGTCTTTTCCCTCTCCAGCCTGACCAATCCATCGTCCACTGCAGCCAGCAATCCAACAAGTGACACACTTCAACGCCCTGCTTCCGACTCCATCTGGCTCTCACCCACTTGCACTCTTTGTCACCAAGCAGACTGACTTAGGGTTCCCCAGATGCACCATATTCACAGGTCTTTGCAAGTGCTATCTCCCCTCTCTCACCGTCCCCACCATATGTGCCAAATAAATATCCATAGAGGAAGTTAAAACAGTTTTTCTCTCCTTGGACCTCTTAGAAGAATTCTTTTCTAAACAATTCATTTGCCAATCACATTTTATCTTGTGATAGTTCTTCTATCACTTTATTCACTAGATGACTCTCTAGTTTATTTGATGACGTGGGAACTCAATGCTGAAGACAGATGAATAAAACACTGCCTGGGAGACATCCCTGGTGGTCCAGAGGCTAAGACTGCACTCCCAGTGCAGGGGGCCTGGTTTCCCCCAGGGACCCAGACCCCACGTGGAACACCAAGATCAAAGATCCTGCACACCACCATTCAGACCTGGCGAACCAAGTAAATAAGTGTTTCTAAGAAACGCCGCCTGGACCTCCAGCTTCTCATAACTGCAAACAGTAATTAAACAACATGAAAGCGTAAGAGCGACTCATAAAAATGCAGTGACTGAGGAGGTGACAAAGTCTGCCTGCAGGAAAGGAACGAGTTTGGGAAGGGCCTCCTTTCAGGTGGACCCTGAAGCACAAACAACCTACAGGCAGAGACGCACAGAGAACATCTTAGGCAAGAACAAACGTGGGGCAAGTGCACAGGAAGGGAGGGAAGGGTCTGGAGGGTTTAGGAAATGTAATAACTTGTCTATAGCAGAGCTGCCCAATAGAAATATAATACGAGCCACAGAGTCATTATAAATTATCTAGTAGCCACATTTTACAAAGTGAAAAACAGATGAAATCAAATATAGTATTTAACCAAGTATATACCAATGTTATCATTTTGTCACAGAAAATATGTTTCAAATATTGTGTTGTTTTATACTTTTTTTATACTGTCTTTGAAGTCCAGAGTGTTTTTTATACTGACAGCACACCTCGGTTCAGACTGGCCCCTTTTCCTGGGCTCACAGCCCCAGGTGGCCAGTGGCTTTCACTCCGGGCAGTGCAGGTCTGGAGCATAGGGTGTGTGAGTGGGGGCAGGGGACATGCCATGGGTGGATGGCAGGAGATGAGACTGGGGGGGAGGGGAACAATTTGTCCAGGGCCTTGGAAGGTTTGATATAAAGATAAAGCATTAGATTAGGCAGTGATCAGTCCTTAACATGGGAAGAGAAAGCTGCAGCTGAAGACTGGGCCGGTGGAGAACTCCTGACACCCAGAAACTGGGTGGTAGCTTGGCGGCCTTCATACAGGCTGCTTCTCTGCCTGGATCTGCAACACCTCTGCTTCCCCCAGCGCCTCCTCTGCTCCATCTCTCTCTGATTCTTCTGCCTCAGTCCCCCATATCCTCGTCCCTGTAATTTAAAAATGTATGTTCTGGGCTCCTCTGGCAGCCCATTGGTTAAGGCTCAGAGCTTCAACTGTAGGGGGTATGGGAGCTAAGATCCTTCCTGCCACTCAGAGCAGCCAAAACATATATAAAAATAGGGATGTATGTTCACTCTGGCAGGTTGTGGTAAAAACAAAAAAATTTTTCCCACATTAATAACTTTGTTACAGAAGTCACATCACAATACTGTCACTGAGGTGTGTGAATGTGAAACTTGCCTGCAGTGTTAACTAAGGGCTGGTCAGAAGTCTGAGCTCAGGTCACCAGCAGGGTGTTTTACCACCTGCGTCGAAGCGGGATCACAGGGCACCTACTCTGCAGGGATCACGAGGGCTGAATGAGTAATTCTATAAAGTACTGAGCATCTGTACCTGCAAAGCTGAGCAGTCAATAAATGTAAGTTATTGACATTTTTATTATTGTTGCTCTTTTTTTTTTTGGTTCAATCTAGTTTATTTGACTGGAAATTTTGATTTCATTTTTTTTTTCCAACCTGGAAATTAATGAGAGAGGCAGCCTCACTGCAGGAAGGAAAGTTGTTGTTCAGTCGCCAAGTCAAGTCCAACCCTTTGCAATCCCGTGGACTGCAGCATGCCAGGAAGCAGAGTGGCCAGCAGCAAAAGTCAAACCCCACAGGCTGAGGATCAGGGCTGAGGCTATGCAAGGATTATCAGAGCAGTTTGGACATCCCTGACTGCTGTCTCCCAATTCACGTTTTGCACTCTGGGCTCTGTAAACTGCATCCTTCCACCTACTAATTCTTACCTACCTCTCTGAGCCCCGGAGACTTAGTGATGGCAGCACTTGTGTCTTGGACAAGAAAGAAGGCTTGTAGCCTTTCCATCCATCTTTGTCACTGTGTTGGACTTTTGTAATTGCAAGGTCAAATACCCTGGAGAATGAGCACCACGAGCATCATCGACTCAATGGACACTCAAACTCGATGGAGTTTGAGCAAGCTACGGGAGCTGGTGATGGACAGGGAAGCCTGGTGTGCTGCAGTCCATGGGATCACAAAGAGTCGGACATGACTGAGTGACTGAACTGAACTGAGGCTCTGTTATTGTTGTTTAGTTGCTAAGTCCTGTGATTCTTTTGCGACCCCATGGACTGTAGCCCGCCAGGCACCTCTGTCCATGGGATTTTCCAGGCAAAAATATTGGAGTGGGTTGCCATTTCCTTTTGCAGGGTACTATTGCTCTTACAGACTAGTGCTTAAACTATAAGCATTTAGAAATAAAAATGGGTGCAGTACCAAAATTATAGCCTTCCTTTGTAAATTCATAAATCATCTGCCACCATGGGAAACCAGGCTGCCATGCTGCTCAGTGGTTAAAGATCTGCCTGCCAATCCAGGAGACCCAGGTCCTATCCATTGTTTGGGAAGATCCCTGGAGAAGGAAATGGCAAACCACTCCAGCATTCTTGCCTGGACAAGCCCATGGAGAAAGGAGCCTGGCGGGCTGCAGTCCGAGGACTCACAGAGAGTTGGCACAACTGAACAGCAGCAACGATCTGAAACCATAATTGCAGCCCCTTTTGCAATTTCAGATGGCCCATCAGCACCCCTTTCTTCTCTCAGTCCACAAAGAGACCATAGTGGCAGAACCCTAAATGTACCCCAACTCCACAGTCCCTTCTCCTTGAGAATGTGATGGGATTTCACACCGAGGACTAGCTTACTAATCAGTTCAGTTCAGTTCAGTCGCTCAGTCGTGTCCGACTCTTTGCGACCCCATGACTTGCAGCACGCCAGGCCTCCCTGTCTAGCACCAACTCCCGGAGTTCACCCAGACTCACGTCCATCGCGTTAGTGATGCCATCCAGCCATCTCATCCTCTGTCGTCCCCTTCTCCTCCTGCCCCCAATCCCTCCCAGCATCAGAGTCTTTTCCAATGAGTCAACACTTCGCATGAGGTGGCCAAAGTACTGGAGTTTCAGCTTTAGCATTATTCCTTCCAAAGAAATCCCAGGGCTGATCTCCTTCAGAATGGACTGTTTGGATCTCCTTGCAGTCCAAGGGACTCTCAAGAGTCTTCTCCAACACCACAGATCAAAAGCATCAATTCTTCGGCGCTCAGCCTTCTTCACAGTCCAACTCTCACATCCATACATGGCCACAGGAAAAACCATAGCCTTGACTAGACGAACCTTTGTTGGCAAAGTAGTGTCTCTGCTTTTGAATATGCTATCTAGGTTGGTCATAACTTTTCTTCCAAGGAGTAAGCGTCTTTCAATTTCATGGCTGCAGTCACCATCTGCAGTGATTTTGGAGCCCCAAAAAATAAACTCTGACACTGTTTCCACTCTTTCCCCATCTATTTCCCATGAAATGATGGGACCATATGCCATGATCTTCGTTTTCTGAATGTTGAGCTTTAAGCCAACTTTTTCACTCTCCTCTTTCACTTTCATCAAGAGGCTTTTGAGTTCCTCTTCACTTTCTGCCATAAGGGTGGTGTCATCTGCATATCTGAAGTTATTGATATTTCTCCAGAAATCTTGATTCCAGCTGGTGTTCCTTCCAGTCCAGCGTTTCTCATGATGTACTCTGCATATAAGTTAAATAAGCAGGGTGACAATACACAGCCTTGATGTACTCCTTTTCCTATTTGGAACCAGGCTGTTGTTCCATGTCCAGTTCTAACTGTTGCTTCCTGACCTGCATACAAATTTCTCAAGAGGCAGGTCAGGTGGCCTGGTATTCCCATCTCTTTCAGAATTTTCCACAGTTTATTGTGATCCAAACAGTCAAAAGCTTGGGCATAGTCAATAAAGCAGAAATAGATGTTTTTCTGGAACTCTCTTGCTTTTTCCATGATCCAGCAGATGTTGGCAATTTGATCTCTGGTTCCTCTGCCTTTTCTAAAACCAGCTTGAACATTAGGAAGTTCACGGTTCACATATTGCTGAAGCCTGGCTTGGAGAATTTTGAGCATTAGTTTACTAGCATGTGAGATGAGTGCAATTGTGCAGTAGTTTGAGCATTCTTTGACATTGCCTTTCTTTGGGATTGGAATGAAAACTGACCTTTTCCATTCCTGTGGCCACTGCTGAGTTTTCCAAATTTGTTGGCATATTGAGTGCAGCACTTTCACAGCGTCATCTTTCAGGATTTGAAAGAGCTCAACTGGAATTCCATCACCTCCACTAGCTTTGTTCGTAGTGATGTTTTCTAAGGCCCACTTGACTTCACATTCCAGGATGTCTGGCTCTAGGTGAGTGATCACACCATCGTGATTAACTTGGTCATGAAGATCTTTTTTGTACAGTTCTTCTGTGTATTCTTGCCATCTCTTCTTAATATATTCTGCTTCTGTTAGGTCCATACCATTTCTGTCCTTTATCGAGCCCATCTTTGCATGAAATGTTCCCTTGGTATCTCTAATTTTCTTGAAGAAATCTCTAGTCTTTCCCATTCTGTTGTTTTCCTCTATTTCTTTGCATTGATCGCTGAAGAAGACTTTCTTGTCTCTTCTTGCTATTCTTTGGAACTCTGCATTCAGATGCTTATCTCTTTCCTTTGCTCCTTTGCTTTTCACTTCTCTTCTTTTCGCAGCTATTTGTAAGGCCTCCCCAGACAGCCATTTTGCTTTTTTGCATTTCTTTTCCACGGGGATGGTCTTGATCCCTGTCTCCTGTACAATGTCACGAACCTCAGTCTATAGTCCATCAGGCACTCTACCTATCAGATCTAGGCCCTTAAATCTATTTCTCACTTCCACTGTATAATCATAAGGGATTTGATTTAGGTCATACCTGTATGGCCTAGTGGTTTTCCCTACTTTCTTCAATTTAAGTCTGAATTTGGCAATAAGGAGTTCATGGTCTGAGCCACAGTCAGCTCCCGGTCTTGTTTTTGCTGACTGTATAGAGCTTCTCCATCTTTGGCTGCAAAGAATATAATCAATCTGATTTCAGTGTTGACCATCTGGTGATGTCCATGTGTAGAGTCTTCTCTTGTGTTGTTGGAAGAGGGTGTTTGTTATGATCAGTGCATTTTCTTGGCAAAACTCTATTAGTCTTTGCCCTGCTTCATTCCATATTCCAAGGCCAAATTTGCCTCTTACTCCAGGTGTTTCTTGACTTCCTACTTTTGCATTCCAGTCCCCTATAATGAAAAGGACATCTTTTTTGGGTGTTGGTTCTAAAAGGTCTTGTAGGTCTTCATAGAACCATTCAACTTCAGCTTCTTCAGCATTACTGGTTGGGGCATAGACTTGGATTACTGTGATATTGAATGGTTTGCCTTGGAAACGAACAGAGATCATTCTGTCGTTTTTGAGATTGCATCCAAGTACTGCATTTCGGACTCTTGTTGACCATGATGGCTACTCCATTTCTTCTGAGGGATTCCTGCCCGCAGTAGTAGATATAATGGTCATCTGAGTTAAATTCACCCAGTCCAGTCCATTTTAGTTTGCTGGTTCCTAGAATGTCGACGTTCACTCTTGCCATCTCTTGTTTGACCACTTCCAATTTGCCTTGATTCATGGACCTGACATTCCAGGTTCCTATGCGATATTGCTCTTTACAGCATCGGACCTTGCTTCTATCACCAGTCACATCCACAGCTGGGTAATGTTTTTGCTTTGGTCCATCCCTTCATTCTTTCTGGAGTTATTTCTCCACTTGATCTCCAGTAGCATACTGGGCACTTACTGACCTGGGGAGTTCCTCTTTAAGTATCCTATCATTTTGCCTTTTCGTACTGTTCGTGGGGTTCTCAAGGCAAGAATACTGAAGTGTTTTGCCACTCCCTTCTCCAGTGGACCACATTCTGTCAGATCTCTCCACCATGACCTGCCCATCTTGGGTTGCCCCATGGGCATGGCTTAGTTTCATTGAGTTAGACAAGGCTGTGGTCCTAGTGTGATTAGATTGACTAGTTTTCTGTGAGTATGGTTTCAGTGTGTCTGCCCTCTCTTACCTTGGACATGGGGAATCTCTTCACGGCTGCTCCAGCAAAATGCAGCCATTGCTCCTTACCTTGGACGAGGGTTATCTCCTCACCGCCTCCCGTCCTGACCTTCAACGTGGGATAGCTCCTCTAGGCCCTCCTGTGCCCACACAGCCACGGCTCCTTAATCAAGTAAGTCAAAAAGGAGATTGCCCTGAGTGGACATAACAGCAAAGGAGGTGACACTTCAGAGAGACACTTCTGCTGTCCTGAGAAGATAAAGTGAGCTGTGACAGGGGGAGGGGCAACATGGAGGGAGCCCAGGGAGAGCCCTGACTGTCAGCCCCACAAATCAGGACCTGCGTCCTAGAGCCTCAGTGAACTTGGAGAGGATCTCAGGTGAGGCCCTCCAAGAGGACTCAGCTAGCACTTCACTTGCCTTCCTGGACCTGAGCAGAGGGCCCAGAGAGGTCATGCAAGCACATCTTCATTACTGGTAAACACTGAAAGATGGCTGTGACTTGATACATGGCTTCAGTTGGGGGTTCTCAAGTGTACTGCCTAATTCAGACTTCCCCATGAACACCAGGGCTCCCCTCACAGGCACAGAGCTTCCTCAGGGCTCCTGAGGGTTGAGCTGTATTCGGTGGATAAGTTTCATCATGGAGACAAGCGTAAAGTATAGACAAGATTAACTCACTACAACAAAAGGCTTCTCAGAAGTGGAGACATACAAATCGGGTTTTGAAAGATGCATGGGAGTTTTGCATAAAGACAGAAGGAAAAAGTCCAGACACAGAGAACAGTGGTGCAGGTGCAAAGGCTTGGAGAGACAGACAACAGTGAGGTCTGGCGAGAGCAAGTGGGGAGCAATGTGACGGTGCAGGGAGCAGACCCTGGGTGAGGCGAGACACAGGTCAGACTGTGAAGAGCTCTGCTTGCTTGCAGAAGGTCTTTAACTTCACAGGAGAAGAAAAGGGAACAGTTTATAAGCAGGGGAGAGATTCAATCAAACTTGCACTTTAAATTGGCCATTTGATAGAAAAAGGGACTTTCAAAAATAATTTTTGAACTAACTTCAAATTTGGAGAAAACATTTGAACACAAAAGTCTCCACCACCAGATCCCCACTGTGAGCCTCAACAGCATGTGCTCCCCTCGCCTGACCCCATCTCTCATTTAGCAAGCATCTCTCTACACACACACACACACACACACACACACACACACACACACACACGCTTGTGCTTAGTCGCTTAGTCACGTCTGACTCTTTGCGACGCCATGGACTGTAGCCCAACAGGCTCCTCTGTCCATGGGGATTCTCCAGGCAAGAATACTGGAGTGGGTTGCCATGCCCTCCTCCAGGGGGTCTTCTCGACTCAGGGATAGAACCCAGGTCTCCCGCATTGCGGGGGGATTCTTTACCATCTGAGCCACAAGGGAAGCCCAAGAGTTCTGAAATGGATAGCCTATCCAATCTCCAGGGGAACTTCCAAACCCAGGAATCGAACCAGGGTCTCCTTAATTGCAGGCAGATTCTTTACCAGCTGGGCTACCAGCTGAGCTTACCTATTATTATTAGTCTTTTTCTGAGTTATCTAACAAAGGCTTTCAGATATGATTACTCATCACCCTGAAATACTCCAGTACCTATTTCCCCAAAATAAGGACAGCCTCTCCTCTACAGCACTCTCACTCAAGAAGTAAAGACTGAAACAACTCTATCTAATCCACAGACTGTCCCCAGGGTATTTCCTTTGTGGCCCAGATCCCACTCTGGAGCATACGCTGCAAGGAGTTGTGTCTCTTCAGTCTCCTGGGATCTGAGATAATTACAGTTTCTCAGTAGAAAAAAGGGCATCTGAACACCCCATCTGTCTGATGAGCTCCCAGGCCACACTTGGACCAAGCTTTCTGGCAGAAATGCCCCAGGCATGCTGCTCTGCTCCTCTCCACTTGTGGAGTCAGGACGCAAAATTCCACCCCGGCCCCCAACCCCAACTAGGTCACATCTGCCAGTTTTTCCCTTTGAGATTGAAGAGTACCTTGTGACAGGTATTAAGGCCTCCACCTACCATCCTTAGCCTACACTAATAACTGACTACAGCCCCATGATGCCTGCTAAATGGTGATGTTTTCCGTTTCCATCACTCCCAATTATTTATTTCTACATATTCAACACTCACTTGTCTACCTACGTTGGTATGGACTCATGGGTTCCTGTTTTACTCACTGGATGGTAATCTGTCAACATCATTCTTGACTTTGCTGCTCAAATTCAGTTCAGTTCAGTCACTCAGTCATGTCCAAGTCTTTGCGATGCCATGGACTGCAGCATGCCAGGCCTCCCTGTCCATCACCAACTCCCAGAGTTTATTCAAACTCATGTCCATCGAGTCAGGGATGACATCCAATCATCTCACCCTCTGTCAGCCCCTTCTCCTCCCGCCTTCAATCTTTCCCAGCATCAGGGTCTCTTCAAATGAGTCAGTTTCTCATATCAGGTGGCTAGCGTTTTGGAGTTTCAGCTTCAGCATCGGTGCTTGCAATGAACATTCAGTACTGATTTCCTTTAGGATGGACTGGTTGGATCTCCTTGCAATCCAAGGGACTCTCACGAGTCTTCTCCAACACCACTGTTCAAAAACATCAATTCTTCTGCACTCAGCTTTCTTTATAGTCCAACTCTCATATCCATATATGACTACTGGAAAAACCATAGCTTTGACTAGACAGGCCTTTGTTGGCCTTTGTCTCTGCTTTTTAATAAGCTATCTATGTTGGTCATAACTTTTCTTCCAAGGAGTAACCAACTTTTAATTTCATGACTGCAGTCACCATCTGCAGTGATTTTGAAGCCCCCAAAATAAAGTCTCTCACTGTCTCCACTGTTTCCCCGTCTGTTTGCTAAATTACCCAGATTTCGTCAGGGGCACCCTTCCCATTGCCTCCCATATGTCCTTTGACATCACTTGATTCTTTGATAATTTTCTTACTTTTTGGCACAACAAAGTATTTCAGGCTCAATGGAAGTACTTTCACTTCTTCAGCCCTGAAGTCAACTGTTTCTCAAAAGATCCCTAGTTCCTTTTACTGGAGAATGGTATTTACGAGCAAGATCTGGGAACTATGCATATGATCTGTACACTTACATCATACTCCCTCCAATGCCAATCCAACACCTCAGGGCTCTTTCCAGCCTCCCCTTTTTCCATGGTTATAAGATCTCCAACAGCAAGAAACCTGGCTTGCAATATCCAGTGTATGTGTCTCTTCGCCAGTATATCCAGGCTGACTAGTCACTAGTGCTAGGTCTACCACTGTCCCTTCTGTGCTGGGGAGCAGAGGCCTCTAGAGAGCTTTAAAAGAGAGAAAGGTTAAAGGGATATCAATCAGTTAAGACACTACTGTAATAATCTAGGTGAGCCAACGAGGACCAAGCTTTCTCTGATTCCTCTAGTTGCACAGCAAAGAGATCCACTTGGTAACTTGGTGACGTCACTCTTGGTGATGTGATTTTGTCACCATCTCAGAGACACAGGAATAGCAGTCTTCAATGGTTAGGGTAAAACGAGTCTGGATGGTAGAGTCAGCTAACAATTGTCGTCCGCTATCTGCCTCTACAAGGATGAGGTCACCGGCCACTGCAGTAGCTACCCTTCCACACCCCTGAAAGGAGATCAGGGCAGAGACCAGGAATGAGGGAGGCCCTCTGTGCTCTGGGAAAACTGGCAGAACAGGCTTTAGGCAGTTTGATATGTTCAGGAGAAGATTTTATGAGCTCAATTTCTTGCATCCCGTCATAGCTTAGAAAATCACTATAATCATTAACAAAGATGTCTGCCCTTGTGACCAGTAGCAACCTTCTGCCAAAATGTGTCCGATTTCATGCACCTCCTTCACCAAAATCACACATATACTACCCCCCCCCCCACCCCGACCCCGACAAGCTCTTTGGAACAGTTCCTCAGAACTATCTGACAGGCTGTCTTCTGAACTATGGTCCTCATTTTGCCCCAAATAAAACTTCACTCACAAGTCTCATTTTGTGTATTTATTCTGTCGACAGCATGAAAGGGAGGCCGACTGTGCCCCTCCTCTCTGCATGAAGCTAGTGTAGAGGTGCAGGGAATGAGCTAGGACACAAAGCTGGGAAAGGTTCATTAAAGCCCAGCCCCTCCACCAGAGGGGAATCTAAAACAAAGCAGAACGGATTGAACTTACAGAGAAGGCAGCACTTTGCTCTGAAACTAGACAGGATGAATGCAGAGGCTGAACTTCTAAAGTTCTGCACTGGAACACTCATGATCATGCTCGTCTTTCCTCTGAAAAATGTCTGCCCCGAAGATAAGGAAAGAGGCACCATGAAGAGGTTACAGGAGTCCAGGGTGTAGAGTAACATGCTATCAAAGACCTAAGAGCTGGGGTGTATTTGCCGACAGGCTCAGTGTAGAAGGAGATGGTTCCACCTTGCTGGGAAGGAGCCAGAATTTCAGTGGGGTCACAAAGGCAGCAGAGAGGCTGGAGACTGATTGGTGCACAGAGTATTTTATTAGATTGGTGCAAACATAATTTCAGTTTCAGGCCATGAATTTTAAATCATAACTAAGCTCAAACACATCTTTATTAATCAAAATAGGAACCATTATAATCAACACATCTTTCCCAATGAGAAATAAGTTTGCTTATTCTTCTAGCATAAAAATCCATGCTTTGGGATTCGACGAACTCTTGGAAAGCATTTCCTGCCTCTTCTGGTTGTGGAAGCATTTTCCCTGCAAAAAGTTGTCAAGATGCTTCAAGAAGTGGTAGTTGGTTGGCAAGAGTCAGGTGAATATGGCAGATGAGGCAGAACTTCGTAGCCCAATTCATTCAACTTTGGTTGGTTGTACATGTGGTTGGGCATTGTTGCAGAGAATTGGGCCCTTTCTGTTGACCGATGCCAGTGCTGCAGTTTTCAGTGCATCTCATCCATTTGTTGAGCATTCTTCTCAGGTGTAATGGTTTCATGGGGATTCACAAAGCTGTAGTGGATCAGAGGGGCAGCAGAGCACCAAACAGTGACCATGACCCTTTATTGGTGCAAGTTTGGCTTTGGAATATTGCATCAGTTCAGTTCAGTTCACTCAGTCGTGTCTAACTCTTTGCGACCCCAGGCCTCCTTGTCCATCACCAACTCCCGGAGTTCACCCAAACCCATGTCCATTGAGTCGGTGATGCCATCCAACCATCTCATCCTCTGTCATCCCCTTCTCCTCCTGCCCTCAATCTTTCCCAGCATCAGGGTCTTTTCAAATGAGTCAGCTCTCTGCATCAGGTGGCCAAAGTATTGGAGTTTCAGCTTCAACATCAGTCCCTCCAATGAACACCCAGGACTGATCTCCTTTAGGATGGACTGGTTGGATCTCTTTGCAATTCAAGGGACTCTCAAGAGTCTTCTCCAACACCACAGTTCAAAAGCAGCAATTTTTTGGCACACAGCTTTCTTTATAGTCCAACTCTCACATCCATACATGACCAATGGAAAAACCATAGCCTTGACTAGACAAACCTTTGTTCACAAAGTAATGTCTCTGCTTTTTAATGTGCTGTGGGTCAAGGTGGAGAGGTCTGACAGAATGTGGTCCACTGGAGAATAATATTGCATAGGAACCTGGAATGGTACGACCATGAATCAACGTAAATTGGAAGTGGTCAAACAGGAGATGGCAAGAGTGAACATTGAAATTTTAGGAATTAGTGGATCTAAAATAGACTGGAACGGGCAAATTTATTCAGATGATCATTATATCTACTACTGTGGGCAAGAATCCCTTAGAAGAAATGGAGTAGCTCTCAGTCAACAAAACCGTCTGAAATGCAGTAGTTGGGTGCAATCTCAAAAATGACAGAATGATTTCTGTTCATTTCCAAGGCAAATCATTCAGTATCACAGTAGTCCAAGACTATGCCCCGATTGCTGATGCTAAAGAAGCTGAAGTTGAAAAGCTCTATGAAGACCTACAAGACCTTCTAGAACTAACACCCAAAAAAGATATTCTTTTCATCATATGGGAATGGAATGCAAATGTGGAAGTCAAGAGATACCTGGAGTAGTGGGCAAGTTTGGCCTTGGAGTACAAAATGAAGTAGGGTAAAGGCTTAGAGAAGACACTGGTCATAGCAAACACCCTCTTCCAACAACACAAGAGACAACTCTACACATGGACATCACCAGATGGAAAATACCAAAATCTGATTATATTCTTTGCAGCTGAAGATGGAGAAGCTCTATACAGACTGAAAAAACAAGACCAGGAGCTGACTATGGCTCAGATCATGAACTCCTTATTGCCAAATTCAGGGCTTAAATTGAAGAAACTAGGGAAAACCACTACACCATCCAGGTATGACCTAAATCAAATCCCTTACAATTATACAGTGGAAGTGACAAACAGATTCAAGGGACTAGATCTGATAGCCAGAGTGCCTGAAGAACTATGGACGGAGGTTTGTGACAGAAGGCACTGCTCAAGACCATAATCAAGAAAAAGAAATGCAAAAAGGCAAAATGGTTGTCTGAGGAGGCCTTACAAACAGCTGAGAAGAGAGGCAAAAGGCAAAGGAGAAAAGGAAAAATATCCCCATCTGAATGCAGAGTTCCAAAGAATAGCAAGGAGAGATGAGAAACCCTTCCTAAGTGATCAATGCAAATAGAGGAAAACAATAGAACGGGAAAGACTAGAGATTTCTTCAAGTAATACACAACCTTGACAAACTCCTTTCCCAATTTGGAATCAGTCCATTGTCCCTCATCCAGTTCTAACTGTTCCTTCTTGACCTGTATACAGGTTTCTCACAAGGCAGGTAAGGTGGTCTGGTATTCCCATGTCTTTAAGAATTTTCCAGTTTGTTGTGATGCATGGTAAGGATAACAACAAATTTTCTCTTCAAGAAAATTAGAGACATGAAGGGAACATTTCATGCAAAAATGAGGACAATAAATGACAGAAATAGTATGGCCCTAACAAAAGCAGATGATATTAAGAAGAGGTGGCAAGAATACACAGAAGAACTCTACAAAAAAGATCTTCATGACAAAGATAACCACCATGGTATAATCACTCACCCTAGAGCCAGACATCCTGGAGTGTGAAGTCAAGTCGGCCTTAGGAAGCATTACTACGAACAAAGCTAGTGGAGGTGATGAAATTCCCATTGAGCTATCTCAAATCCTAAAAGATGATGCTGTGAAAGAGCTGCACTCAATATGCCAGCAAATTTGGAAAGTTCAGAAGTGGCCACAGGACTGGAAAAGGTCAGTTTTCATTCTAATCTCAAAGAAAGGCAGTGCCAAAGAAGGTACACCTTAGCGTGGATCACAACAAACTGCAGAAAATTCTTAAAGACATGGGAATACCAGACCACCTTACTTACCTCCTGAGAAACCTGTATACAGGTCAAGAAGCAGCAGTTAGAACTGGACATGGAACAATAGACTGGTTCCAAATCAGGAAAGGAGTACGTCAAGGCTGTATATTGTCACCCTGCTTATTTATCTTGTGTGCAGAGTACATCAAGAAAAATGCTGAGCTAGCTGAATTAGAAGCTGGAATCAGGAATGCCAAGAGAAATACCAATAACCTCAGATATGCAAATGACACCACCCTTAGGGCAGAAAGTGCAGAGAAACTAAAGAGCCTCTTGATGAAAGAGGAGAGTGAAAAAGCTGGCTTAAAACTCAGCATTCAAAAAGCTAAGATCATACCATCCGGTCCCAACACTAAATGGCAAGTAGATGAGGAAACAATGGAAACAGTGACAGATTTTATTTTCTTGGGCTCCAGAATCATTGCAGATGGTGACCGCAAACCATTAAGTAAAAAGATGCTTGCTCCTTGAATAAAACGTATGACAAACCTAGACAGCATATTAAAAAGCAGCGACGTTACTTTGTAACACAGGTTCGTATGGTCAAAGCTATGGTTTTTCCAGTAGTTATGTATGGATGTGAGAGTTGAACCAAAAAGAAGGCTGAGCACCAAGGAATTGATGCTTTTGAATTGTGCTGTTGGAGAAGACTCTTGAGAGTCCCTTGGAGAGCAAGGAGATCAAACCAATCAACCCTAAAGGAAATCAGTCCTGAATACTCATTGGAAGGACTGATGTGTAGTCCAATACTTTGGCTGCCTGTTTTGAAGAGTCGACTCATCAGAAAAGACTGATGCTGGGAAAGACTGAAGGCAGGAGGAGAAGGGGATGACAGAGGACGAGATGGTTGGATGGCATCATCGACTCAACAGACATGAGTTTGAGCAAGCTCCAGGAGATGGTGAAGGACAGGGAAGCCTGGTGTGCTGCAGTTCATGGGGTCACAAAGAGTCAGACACAACTGAGGGACTAAACAACAAGGCCGCCAAGTCAAAGTCTTTATCACAGGCATTCAGGATTTCTCATATGGATCATGTTCATCCAAATTTTTATCTATAGGATGTGCTGCTGCTGCTGCTGCTGCTGCTAAGTTGCTTCAGTCGTGTCCGACTCTGTGCGACCCCATAGATGGCAGCCCACCAGGCTCCGCCGTCCCTGGGATGCCATTTCCTTCTCCAATGCATGAAACTGAAAAGCGAAAGTGAAGTTGCTCAGTCGTGTCCGACTCCTAGCGACTGCATGGACTGCAGCCTTCCAGGCCCCTCTGTCCATGGGATTTTCCAGGCAAGAGTACTGGAGTGGGTTGCCATTGCCTTCTCTGATAGGATATGATTCTACAGCTTTTTAGAGGAAATACCACAAGACAGAAAGGCTCATGCTTCTTCCTAGGTTAACACAGCAATTACTTGTTTTGAGGTTGTAAATTGGCCTTGAGTGACAGGTGGCCTTCCAGCTTTAAGCTGCTGCCTAGCAAAAGGGATGAGACTCACCCTTTCACGTATCTGTAACTCACATGATGTAATTTGGGGAAGAGAAAGAAAAAAACACTCCTTCCCTTGCTTCTGGTTTAGTGTCCTTGCTTCATGTTGTGTGTTTAAGACCCTAGAGCAAAGTTATGAGATTATATATTTACGTATCTCTCCATAGCCACACACACACACACACACACTTATGTATACCTATTACATACAGACTCACAGATGAGGGGAGGGGGTATCCTTTATTCACTCAGGACCTGCTGTGACACGTACTGTGCTAGCCTGAAGAGATGATAATCAACATAATAAATATGGTTCCTGTCCTTACCAACTTAAAGCCTCAGTTCAGCTCAGTTCACTCAGTTGTGTCTGACTCTCTGTGACCCCATGGACTGCAGCACACCAGGCTTCCCTGTCCATCATCAACTCCCGGAGTTTATTCAAACTCATGTCCATTGAGTCGGTGATGCCATCCAATCACCTCATCCTCTCTCAGCCCCTTCTCCTCCCACCTTCAATCTTTCCCAGCATCAGTCTTTTCAAATGAGTCAGTTCTTCACATCAGGTGGTCAAAGTATAGGAGTTTCAGCTTCGGCATCAGTCCTTCCAATGAATATTCCTTTAGGATGTGGACTGGTTGGATCTCCTTGCTCTCCAAGGGACTCTCAAGAGTCTTCTCCAACACCACAGTTCAAAAGCATCGATTCCTTGGTGCTCATTCTTCTTTATGGTTCAACTCTCATATCCATACATAACTACTGGAAAAACCATAGCTTTGACCATACGAACCTGTGTTACAAAGTAATGTCGGGGCTTTTTAATATGCTGTCTAGGTTTGTCATACGTTTTATTCAAGGAGCAAGCATCTTTTAACTTCATGGTTTGCGGTCACCATCTGCAATGATTCTGGAGCCCAAGAAAACAAAATCTGTCACTGTTTCCATTGTTTCCTCATCTACTTGCCACTTAGTGTTGGGACCGGATGGTATGATCTTAGCTTTTTGAATGCTGAGTTTTAAGCCAGCTTTTTCACTCTCCTCTTTCATCAAGAGGCTCTTTAGTTTCTCTGCACTTTCTGCCCTAAGGGTGGTGTCATTTGCATATCTGAGATTATTGGTATTTCTCTTGGCATTCCTGATTCCAGCTTCTAATTCAGCCAGCCCAGCATTTTTCATGATGTACTCTGTACATAAGTTAAATAAGCAGGGTGACAATATACAGCCTTGACGTACTCCTTTCCTGATTTGGAACCAGTCTGTTGTTCCATGTCCAATAGGCTCTGTCCCTCCTAAAGGTGATCATTCAAGGCTGCCAGAAATTGAATTAAAATATCCTTCGAAACCACTTGATATGCTTTAAAAACTTACTTAGGCTGTCCTCTGCAACTGTTTGGCTTTAAGGAGACTAGAGTGCAAATATAATTACCCTGATTGAGTTTAAGGGGAAACAGAGCGATCAAGAGCGGTTTGTCCTGCTAGCGAAGGTATTCAGGAAACACGGGCGCTCGTCGGAAATCCGGCTGAGGGCGGCTGTCGGGTCCCCGCGATCCCGCGGGCGAGAAGAAGTCCCGCCTTCGCGCACAAAGCGGCCTATCCAAGCTCCCTCGTCTCCAGGGCCGCGGAGAGAATTCCGTCAGGAAATCGTCCGTCGGCTGTGGGCGGTCAGGACCCGCAAACTCAGGAGCGTGGGCTTCTCCTTCCGCAGTATCCCGGCGCGAAGCGCGGCCCAGGTGACTGGGAGAACGGAGCCCCTTCGGCGAACACGGAAGCCGGCTGGCTGATCGTTCCGCGCCGCAACTTTCACGCAAAACCCGCCCGCCACGCCTCAAGGGCGCCCCGCCCATCCGTGATGGCGTCACAAAGCACCGCCCACTCCGCTTCAGGCGCGCCGTCTCAAGCCTGTGAGGCGACACCCACGCCGAGCCCAGCTCCCCCCAGTGTCAGAGGCGCCCCGCCGGTCCGTGATGACGTCACAAAGCACCGCCCACCTCGCCTCAGGGGCGCTCTCTCAAGCCTGTGAGGCGACACCCACGCCGGGCCCGGCCCCCCCAGCGTCAGAGGCGCCCCGCCCACCCGCGCCAAGAAGCCACACACCAGCCAGCCCCGCCCAACCTCCCGCCACCGCGGCGCTGGCGGGCCTTGTGGGATGACGTCCCTCGCGGGCCGGGCCCACCCCGCGTTGGGCCGCACCCAGGCCTGGGGCCACACCCGGCTGCCGCAGTGGAACACCTCCGCTCCTCTCCGCCACCGCCACCGCCCTGCGCGCTGACGTCACACGGCGCCGCGGGCGGAAGCGCGGGCGGCTACGCCGTCCCCTCAGAGGGGCGCTGCAGCGCGGGCTGAGGCGCCTCGGCCGGGAACCGAGGGGAGCGGTACGCGGCGGGGCCATGAGCGGCTCCAGGGCTCCGGGCCCCGAGGTGGGCGCCTCCGGGGCAGAGCCCCCCGGCGCGGCGCTGAGCGTGGACGTGGCAGGGCTGCTGGCACAGCTGGCGCGCAGCTTCGCGCTGTTGTTGCCGGTGTACGCGCTGGGCTACCTGGGCCTGAGCTTCAGCTGGGTGCTGCTGGCGCTCGGGCTGCTCGTGTGGTGCCGCAGGAGCCGCGGCCTTAAGGCCACCCGCCTGTGCCGCGCGCTGGCGTTACTGGAGGACGAGGAGCGCGCCGTGCGCCTAGGGGTGCGCGCCTGCGACTTGCCGGCCTGGGTGAGTGGGCGCCGCGGACCCCGGCCCGCCCCCGGACCTGACCAGCCCTGCCGGCCTCCGCTGGTCAGGGTCAGGGGCCCCGGGCCCGCTCTGACCCCGCCTTCCCACTCGGTCTGGGAGGTCCTCGCCTACCTTTACTCTGGCTCAGGTCAGACCAGGGATGCCCGCCCGCCACGGTCCCGGCCCTGACCCCGCCTGCCCGCCCGGCCGGGAAAGCCCGTCGGGAGTCCCGACCCACCACTACCCGGCCCGGGTCGGGTCCCCACCCGCCCTGACCCCGCCTGCCCGCTGGGTCAGGGGTCTCCGCCCGCCACTACTCCGCCTGGTCGGGGTTCCCACCCGCCCCGTCAGGGGTTCCTGCGTGTCCTCGCCCCACCCGACCGGACCCCGCCCGAGTCAGGGTCCCTGCCCGCCGCGACCCGGGTCCTGGCGCTGGCCGCCCGCCCGGTCGGAAGTCCGGGCTCGTCCCCGCCCCTCCCGGGTCTGGGGTCCCCTCATTCCTCGACCCCTCCCACCTGGGGCGTTCTGAGCCCCGGGCGCTGGCGTCTGTCCGAGCCGGGTAAATCGGGGGTCGCCGCCGCTGTCGCCGGGCCCCCACCCCGGCCCGCAGACCCCGCGGGTGGGCGCCTTCCCCTCTCCGCGCGGGCGGGTCCCGAGCGCAGGTGAGGCGCGCCCCGCGCGCTCCTCCCGCGGCCACGTCGCCGGGCCTCCCCGCGCGGTGCCGCGACTCCCGCCGCTGGAATGTGAGCTCGGGGCGCCTGGTGCGCTCCGCGGGCCTGGACGCCGCTCGCTTCTCTGCTGCGGAGAAGGCGGCCAGCGGTGAGCGGGGAAGGGCGGTTTCCTCCTCCGCTGAGACGCCTCAGCCATTTCTCGGTTGTTTCTGACACAGTTGAGCAGTGGGGGGTCCGCCAAAAGGTCCTCTGATGTTACGATAATTGGAGGTTTGTTTTCACATCTTTGGAAGTAACGTTATGAGCTGAGTAGCTTTTATGTAGGGTAGACTTGAATCCGAGGTGAATTTTAGGTGGGTGGGGGCAGGAAGTTTTGGAAGAGTTGCACTAATGGAAAGAGTCCTGGTATTGATTATGTTTACACCCAGCAATTCTCATAATTTATTTATGCAATGTGGAAACCAATCGAGTTGGCTTCCTCGTGCTTTCTTAACCATAAGTTGGTGTCGCAGTTTCAGGCAACAGGAAATAGTGCTTATTTTAAGATAAATGATGCTCATGTTAGGCTTGATGTAAACTTCATGGGGAAATGGCCAGCCAGTGACTTTCAGAAGGGTCGTTTTCTGTTAGCGGAGAAAAGGACTTGGCGTGTGATCCCTGTTTCCAGTCATAAGACATTTGTCATGGAGTACATGACACAGGCAGACAGGTTGCAAAGCTGGAGTGCCCAGGGTCAGGAGGAACCTAACCTAGTGGCTACTACCTGTGAGGACAAATAGCAATTGTAGTAAGAATCTCACAGTCAGGGACTTTGGGAATTTAAAATTCTATCAATACATGGTGGATGTGTGCACAGTAGTATTTGGAAGAATCAGAATAAGTAGTGTGGTGTAGCTTTTCGCCAGTAGCAGCAAAGAGGAGTGACGTGTAGAAACCCAGGTGTGAAAAGCCAAGAACAGAGATGCACTTTTTGGAAAGGCAGAAGGACTTTAAAGTGGCATCTTGTGTCTTATGTTACACCAAATTAAATGATTACAGAAAGTAACCAAAAACAGTGAGTAGGAACATTAATGGCACCCCACTCCAGTACTCTTGCTTGGAAAATCCCATGGACGGAGGAGCCTGTTAGGCTGCAATCCATGGGGTCGCTAAGAGTCGGACACGACTGAGCGACTTCACTTTCACTTTTCACTTTCATGCATTGGAGAAGGCAATGGCAACCCACTCCAGTGTTCTTGCCTGGAGAATCCAAGGGACGGGGGAGCCTGGTGGGCTGCCGTCTATGGGGTCGCACAGAGTCGGACACAACTGAAGTGACTTAGCATAGCATAGCATAGCATAGCATAGCATAGGGACATTACCCAAACAGTAGACATAATCAGGGTCGAGAGTCACAGGAATTGGGGCTGTTGACATTCATAGATAGTTGGTTATGGAGCAGTTGGCTAACATCAGTGCTTGTGAAAGTTGTGAAATGCATGCTGTTTTAACAATAAATTAACAGGTATGTTTGTTACCATATTGAAGGACATGACAAATTGTTATTATTTTATTAACAGAAGAAAAGGGTGATTAGCCAAAGATTCCTTTCTTGGATTTTCCTCAGTGTGACTTAAACTGATGAACCTTGGTGTTCATCTCGTAAAGTATGGAATTTCTATTTTTCACACAGCTTTTCACTTGTTCATCAAATTTGTATTTGCGCTCACATTACATGTATATACACTTAAACACGCCTGTATTGCTTAGAAAACTGCTGTGAGAATTCACACAAAATTTGATTGTGATCATATCCAAGAAAAGCCTAGGAGTCTGAGGTTTGAGGAAGATGTTTTAATACCTTTTTTATTGTGATACCCATGTGTTATTTTCCTAATAAAGCCAGTAAATTACACTGCCTAGAAGTGGACCTGCTGTTCTGTTATAGCTAGGGAATAAATCAGCAATAGAAACCGTTCATATATAAGAAGAGTTAAGATTTCTGTATTAGTAGTTTGATTTTTACTGTACAAACTTAGGTTCTTCTGGTTGGTATTTTGCTTTGAACAAGATGTGTTTGTGCAGATTTCATAGTGGATCATTGACAGCTGTGATTCACAGCAGGGTAGAAGCAGAGGAAAACATGAAGTAATGTGGTACTCACTTCCTAGCTTCACTTTTGAATATGTTTACTCACAATTTTTCTTCTTTTTATTTAGTAAAGTAAAAATTTATGTTAGCTGATAAACAAATATGAATACTTTGAGAAAAGTGTATATACTATTTCAAATCAAGGCTATTAGGAGGATATGAAAAACGGCTCTCATTTAACATGTGACAATTCTGTAAGACTTTGATCTTACAGCTTTAATGAACCACAGTACTATTCATTTCTTTACTCTCTTTTTTCATCAACAGGGAAATCACCTGGTAAGTCTGAGTTGACAGATTGAGGACTGGCCTTTTTGTTGTCCCTGTGGTTGTCCCTTGTCAATTGAGCCCTGTAAAATTAGAGTATGGTTGAAGAAAATTCTTGAAGAGTTTTTCATAGAGATGCGTAAAGATGGTTTTCCACTACGATTTTTGTTTATTTGAAAAAGTAGAACTTGATGTGAAGTCTGCCCTTTTTCCGTTTTCACTGGTGCCAATTAATGTTGATTCTATGGCAGCAAATAATTAGAAACCCAAACCTGCTGTAAATGACTATTGGTCTTCTATGCTTCTTACACCTTGATGATTGAGATTTAAAGCACCGTCAGCTTATGTGTTCTGCTGTTTTTACTGTTATGCACTAGCTTTTCTTTAGGGAGAGCTTTCTTCCTGTGGTTCTTCTGGGAAGTTCAGGAGAATTTTAAGTCTAGCCAAAATTTATTATGTGTACAAAGTTTGGTCTTATGTAAAGGAACGGCAAATACTTTTATTCTCAGTGTTAATCATTGACTTATCCTATTAAAAAGTTTTGTGAAGACTCGTTAACAGACTTGTAACTACATCAGGTCCCAGAGTTTAGCTATTTTAAACTGCAGTTGCAACTTTAGACCCTAGACCAATTAAGTGCTTGGAGAAAATGTTGGAACCTCCTCAAAGCTATGAAAGAGATGTGGATACTCTTCGGGTTTCCTTTCTGCACCCGCTACTGCTGTAGTCACCGGCAGCTCACTGTTGTGCCAAGTGCTTCATGAAGTTAGAGCAGAAGGCCCCACGGTGCCGGACGTAAAGCAGTAAATACCTTTTCACATTCAGGATCTATGCATACATCAGGTTGTGTGCTCTGGGTTTTCTGCTTCAGGTGAATATATTAGCCTCACTTTATATTTCAAGACCGGAGAATGTAGAGCTAGGACTAAACTGTAAATAATTAAACAGATACAGGAATTGAAAATATATGTAATTATATTAAGTTATATTTAGTTAATATATGTTGTATTAAGTTATATTAAATATTTGTGTAAAATATAGATCTTGGTCCTGTGAAGAAACAATTATCAACAACTGACTAGTCACTTAGTGTTCTCCTTAGGCCTGGTGAACTTCTTACTATATTCTTTGTGAGTTTTCATGATTTCTATACTAGTTGCGACATTTAACCTTGAATGATATCACAGATGTTGAAAATAGATTAAAAACAACTGAATTGTAGACGTTAAATGAGTGAATTTTATGGTATGTGAATTACTTGTCAATAGTGCTATTGAAAAATATTATAGACATTAAATTTCTTTTAAAAATAAGTGAAACAGGTGATTAGTTATAGTACAGAGTAAGCCACACAAACCACCTTGCTTATGGAATTCCAACTAAAGCTGTTATACCTTTTTAAAATTATTGTTTCAATGTAAATTTGGAGTAATTTATAAAGAATATTTAATGAACGAGGAGGGCTTATGAATGAAAAAAGTAACTCCATAAATATTTTTACCTTAAACCTAATGTTACTTTCTACTTCCCTATGGTTCAGTGGTAAAGAATCCACCTGGTAAAGAATATAGGGATGTGGGTTTGATCCCTGGTTCTTGAAGATCCCCTGGAGAAGGAAATGGCAACCCACTCCAGTATTCTTGCCCACGGACAGAGAATCTGACACAACTTAGTGACTAAACAACAACAGATGTTACTTTAAGCATTGCTGCTACATTGGCTAAATGAACAAATAGAGATTTTACTTCAAAGATGTAAATATCCTAAATGTGTGTGTGTGTAGGGAGTTGTGTGTGAGTTATTCTAAACTCTTAACTTTAATTCAAGGTAATGATACGTAATTACAGTGTGTATTTGAGAAATCTAGCTGGTAAATTGGTTTGTTTTTTATAAGATATATTCTATCATAGGGCTTCCCTGGTGACTCAGACTGTAAGGAATTTGTCTGCAGTGCAGGAGACCCAGGTTTGATCCCTGGGTTGGGAAGATTCCCTGGGAAAGGAGATAGCAACCCACTGCAGTATTCTTGCCTGGGAAGTCCCATGGATGGAGGAGCCTGGCGGGGTACAGCCCATGGGATCGCAAAGAGTCAGACATGTCTGAGCAACTAACACTGACATTATCATAGCATGATTTTATTTTTTTAAGGCCCACTATTTTTTTTAAATTTTAATTAATTTATTTGTTTATTTGGGCCACCAGCATGTGGCATGCAGTATCTTCGTTTCTCTACCAGGGCTAGAACCTGTACTTCCTGGAGTGGAAGTGAGAAGTTTTTATATAGATGTAATTTTTTATATTTATGTAATTTATTGTTTGGCTGTGTTGGGTCTTCAGTATTGCATGGGCTTTTCTCCTGTGGCAGCAAGCGAGGACTACCCTCCAGTTGCGGTGCTCTGCCTTCTTATCGTGGTGGCTTCTCTTGCGGATCGTGTGTTCTAGGGCACTTGGGCTTTAGTAGTTGGCGGCGTGAGGGCTCAGTAGTTGTGGTTCGCGGGCTCTAGAGCACAGGCTCAATAGTTGGGGTACAGGGGCTTAGTTGCGCCACAGCATGTGGGATCTTCCTGGACCAGGGATCTAACCCCTGTGTCCTACATTGGCAGGTGGATTCTTCACTACTGAGCCGCCAGTGAAGTCCTGGAAATGTGGAGTCTTAACCATTGGACCACCAGGGAATTCTTCATAGCATGATTTTAGAATGAATGTACTGTTTGTAGACTCTTGAATTTTGTTATGTTTTGTTAATTTATTATCTTTTTTGGTTTCCATGCCAACACTGTCGGATTAATTTTCCTTCTTCGTTTAAAGATCTAAGGACCCACTACCTACAGTCGTGTTAGAGATCACCTTCCCTTCCTGTGTGTACTTACTCCAGGCAGCTACGAGGTGGGGTGTGATGGCTGAAGAGTGCCCTCATGGTCAGAAAGTGGTTTGTGGGGGAAGGTGTGCATATAGACACCCTAAAGGACAGAAGAATAAGTGGGAACAGCAAAATCAGGCGTGTCTCAGGGTGGAGGTGTCAAGTGTCAGAGCCCAGTAGGACAGCACAGTGGATCCCTGGGCTTTTCCTTGGTGGGGGTTCGGGCGGGGGAGGGTTGTAAGTAAGGTGGGAACTGTCATCCGGGCCCAGGGGTGAGGAGCGGAGGTGCTCAAACTGGGGACTGGGCCACCCGTCAGGCAGCACCCCCGTGTCTCAGGGGGGCTGGGCGATGTGTTCAGAACCAGGCTCGTGAGGTCAGAACACGGGAACCCTGCGCAGTGCGGGAGATCTCCTGCCCTGGCTCCGGAACACTTAGCGCCACGCTGCCGCTGGGTCGCTCAGCCTGGAGGGGCTGCTGGAGGTGCCCGCCCGCCTTCCCTCAAGCTCTACTCGCTTTCACTCCTAAGGACCTTATTGTGCTGTAAACACTGAGTCACCTTGTGTTCTTTTGGAACTGGGTGGGGCACAGTTCTTGTATAAATAGTGTCTGTAGTTGTCTTGCATGGCATTTTTCCATTTAACATGTTTAATTCACAAGTTTTCTCATGGTCTTTCTCCCTGTCAGTGGTTTTGCTTCATTTTTTCCCCTGCTTAACTGTTTTTTTTAAAAAAAAAGTCTTGTAAGTTTTTTTTAAAAGGAAACTATTCTATTTTGGTGAATTTTTCCTAGAGTAGATGATATTTTAAGTAACAAGCCTAGCTTAAGTGCAGGAATCAAAAATGAGCTTTTATTGATTCATCTGTTCACTGAGCCAGAATTTATTAAACCTTTGCTATGTTCCATGCACTGTGCTAGGTAATAAGTAAGACAAGGCCTTAAACTCAGAAGTTTATAGCTAATAATAACATAAATCCAGGAATAATCCTAATTTTAGTGTGCACTAGCAGTTTTTTCTTTTTTAAAAAATAAAAATAATACTCATTTTTCTTAAATCAAAAAAGTGTATTAAAACATTATTCATGTGGAAAAAGAAAGGCAAACCTTTATTAGATCTTTCAGTTGGTGAAATGATATGTTCATTTTTTTAAAAGAGTCTGCCTTTTAGAGCATTTTGTGCATTTAAGTAATAGCTCATCTCTTTAAAGGAGAAGGCAATGGCAACCCACTCCAGTACTCTTGCCTGGAAAATCCCATGGACAGAGGAGCCTGGTAGGCTACAGTCCCTGGGGTCCCGAAGAGTTGGACACGACTGAGCGACTTCACTTTCATGCATGGGAGAAGGAAATGGCAACCCACTCCAGTGTTCTCCAGAGCCTAGAGAATCCCAGGGATGGGGGAGCCTGGTGGGCTGCTATCTACGGTGTTGCACAGAGTCGGACACGACTGAAGCGACTTAGCAGCAGCAGCAGCATTTCTTTAAATCAGTGTATTGTAAAAGATTTTATTGATAAGGATTAAACCCTTTCTTCTAGGGTTTGTAGATATAGCTAGCTGTGCATATAACTTCAATGTTATGTTGTCCTGTCTATGCCTATTTTGGGAAAGGCAGTCTTGTGATCACTCATAGTGGATGCCTCTGAGACCCGTAGTTCAATCTCTGTGTCTATTAAGTGGATTACAGCAGGATGTGCAGAGGAGAACATCAGAGTGATGGCACTGTCAGCAGCGGTGACTCTGTTTTTTAAAGGACGTCGTCGTCGTACCTGGTGACTATACTTGAGAATTAGTGATAACCGCACAAATGGCAGATGTGGAAATACTAATATGAAAGTGTTTATTATTCTTTCTTTTTTTATTATTTCCAAAAATGTCATTGAAGTTGAGCTTGAAGTTCTTTTCTTTGTTCAGTCATGTAGTGAACTTTATCTTTCTACTTTCAATGAATATGTTGTCTTGTATGTCTTTTATTATGGCTGTGTGCTCAGTGGCTCAGTCATGTCTGACTCTTGGCAACCCCATGGACTAACTGTGGCTTGCCAGGTTCCTCTGTCCATGGATTTCCCAGGCAAGAATACTGAAGTGGGCTGCCCTTTCCTCCTCCAGGAGATCTTCCTGACCCAGGGATCAAACCTGTGTCTCTTGAGTCTCTTGCATTGGCAGGCAGATTCAGGGAAGCCCTTTATATTATGGCTAGACAAGTTTTAAAAACATGTTTTTCTGGTATGAGAATACATACTCATTGTAGAACATTTCAAGCTTTGCAGAAGAATAAAAGGAAAACAGTTACCTACTGTCCTCCTAACCAGTGGTAGCCATTATTAATGTTTTGGTGATTTTCTGAGTCTTTAGTATTGACATGATTGGAGGTCATGGGTGTATGTGTGTGTTGTATTTGCCTTCACTAAGCATTATGGTGTGAACATTACGTCATTATTCTTCAGAAACATGGCTGGTTTTTGCAGTAGTGTCTTGTTTATGGGAGTGCCATGCTTTATTTAAGTTGTCTCATGTACAGATTCCAAAAATGAGATTGTTAGTTACTGAAGGTTAAGAAAAGGTAAAACTAGAGTTTGAGATATTTAATTTTTTACCTTTTCACGTTACAAAAGATGGTTCGTGTGAGCCATTCATGTAATCTGTCCAGGATATATGAACTATTTTTGAACTCCTAAGAGTAGCATAGTAATTTTATAAGCAGAAGTCTAGCTTTAGAGGGCAGTGTTTGTTTTTGAATAGTGTGATGTTAAAATAAGCACAGTAGATTTATCCAGATCCCCTCTTATGTAAATAACCTTTAGAAGAAGAGAGTGCTCCCACGCAGTCACTCTTTGAAGGGCTTTTCTTCCTCTGTGCTGTGTTGGCAAGTGAGAGTTGGGTAAGCCAAGTCATTGCTTTTTGTAGCACGGTATAGGGATGGTTGTTTGGAAATGGCTGAGAGGGCTCACTGCATTGTCCTTGATCTTGTCTGAAAATAGCCAGCTGTGTGACTGGCGTCGTCAGTGTTACCTGGCAGTCCTTGGGCACTGAGTGTTGTGGGTCACCCTCAGGGACCTGTGTCACACGTGACGGTGTTGCCGCTGGGGCACACACTCGAGAAGCAGGCTTGGTCTGACCCACGTGGGTCCCTGTCTGAGGCCCACCCACTCCCAGCTCTGTGCTCTCTGACAGGTCAGCACTGCTTTCAGAACCTTAGTGCCCTTATCATTAGGTGGGCACTGACAGGAGCCTCGGCTTGTGTGTTGTGGTCTTGAGGCTGGAATAAGGAAGGCCCAGGGCTAAATGGCAACCCACTCCAGTGTTCCTGCCTGGAGAATCCCAGGGACGAGGGAGCCTGGTGGGCTGCCGTCTATGGGGTCGCACAGAGTCGGACACGACTGAAGCGACTTAGCAGCAGCGGCAGGGCTGGCAGGGCAGCTGGGGGTCCCTTAGGGTTAGGAATCCCGTGCTCATGCCTCCTTTTAACTGTCGGCTGTTAACCTCCCGCTTCCTGCTGCCTGAGGGCGTCTCTCACCTTGCCACTGCCTCCCCCACTTCAGCTGGAGCAGGCAGATGACAGAGCTTCTGTTAGTTTCTGTTTCACTGGGGTTGTTTGTTTTGTTGCTAGGAGTTTATCTACCATAATGCTTTGTTATGAGTTGCACTTGAAAATACTCCTTGTATTTTCTTTCTCTTTTGTCTCTGAACATCCTAAAGTAATATCCAAGGAGCCAGTGTTGTTACCCCTCATCCTCGCTGCCTCTTCCTTAAATTCTGTCCTGCTGCTGTTCAGTCCCTCAGTCGTGTCCAACTCTTTGTGACCCCATGAACGCTGCAGAATGCCAGGCTTCCCTGCCCTTCACCATCTCCTGGAGCTTGCTCAGACTCAGTCCACGGAGCTGCCTGTCCTCTGTCCCCGTGTCGTCCTCTGTCCCCGTCTCCTGCCTGAGGCTGTGGTTGCTCTTGCTCTGCTGTAGCAGCCGCCCTGACACAGCAGATGGCTGTGGCTCGTTCCATTAGGAGACTGTCACGCAAAACCTTTAAATTCATGTGCTCATTTCCTTCCTCTTGTGAGTAAGTGTTGGTTGGGGACTAAAGTGGGGGTTTGAAACTGTATATCAATAACCTCAGATACGCAGATGACACCACCCTAATGGCAGAAAGTGAAGAGGAACTTGGTGAAGATGAAAGAGGAGAGTGATAAAACTGGCTTAAAACTCAACATTCAAAAAACTAAGATCATGACATCTGGTCCTGTCAGTTAGTGGCGAATAGAGGGGGGGGGGGGGAATGAAGACAGTGACAGACTTTATTTTCTTGTGTTCCAAAATCACTATGGACAGTGACTGCAGCCATGAAATTAAAAGGCGCTTGCTGCTTGGAAGAGAAACTCTGACAAACCTAGACAGTGTATTGAAAAGCAAAGAGATGTCTTTGAGACCTTTGCTGACAAAGGTCCATCTAGTCAAAGCTATGGTTTTTCCAGTAGTCGTGTGTGGAGGTGAGAGTTTGACCATGAAGAAGGCTGAGTGCTGAAGAATTGATGCTTTTGAACTGTGGTGTTGGAGAACACTCTTGAGGGTCCCTTGGACAGCAAGGAGATCCAACCAGTCCATCCTAAAGGAAATCAGTCCTGAATATTCATTCATTGGAAGGCCTGACGCTGAAGCTGAAACTCCAATACTTTGGCCACCTGATGCGAAGAACTGACTTATTGTAAAAGACCCTGATGCTGGGAAAGATTGAAGGCAGGAGGAGAAGAAGATGACAGAGGATGGGATGGTTGGATGGCATCACTGACTCAATGAATGAGTTTGAGCAAGCTCCAGGAGATGGTGAAAGACAGGCAAGCCTGGCGTGTTGCAGTCCATGGGGTCGCAGAGTCGGACATGACTGAGCTGAACAACAACAACAAAATTTTGGGTCAACTATGATAGTTTAATTTAACTGATATTAGATGTAGAGTTGTTTCCTTCTGTTTCCATCCAGTGGGTTATGTTCTGGGTTTCTTAGAGTACGGTGGATCTGCAGAAGATAAACCCAGTGATGTGGAAAGACAACATCCTCCAGCTTGCTTTGTGCCGTAAATTCTACCCTGGAGTGCGTGTGAAATGCTGGGTTTTGAGTCTGCCACTCATGTTCTGAGGTACCAGCATCAGATGAAAGTTCCTCATCTGGGCGATGCTCTTCTTGTTTTCTCACAGAACTGCTTCATATCAATCATTCAGTTAAGTGTGCTTAGTCTTGTAATTGTGGATCAAGAGTTTTAAGACAGGGACTTTTTATGTCTGCTGTAGCATCTAACAGTTTGCAAGGAGTCTGCACAGAAAACCTAGTGAGTGGTTGAAACAGTGAACTACTAATTGCTTGTTTTACGAGGACTCTACACTCAATTATAAATTGTCGTGTAATGCCTATGATGCCAATATATGTATTTGAGGTGAGCTGCCTACTGAGATCATCAATTTATTTCATTTGTGCTATAAATACTTGCATGCATAGCAAGTGAACACAGAAGATCTATTAATGCTAAATTAATGTTTTTTCATATACATAGATTTTGAAATCTATTCGGAGCTGTTAGAAAGTGTTGATTTTACTTAGTAGCTTGAATCTGATTGTGGTTTTACACTGGGGAAGTGAAAGCATGAACACTGCTGTGTGTGTGAGGGACAGTCTTAGCAGGACTTACCTGAGGGCTGTTTCATCATGGATGGGCAAGAGGGGAAGGGAGCAGCCCCCTTAGCTTGCTCCCCGGACTGGGGCCACCAGAAGAAAGCTCTGCAAACTGGTGGCTTAAAACAGCACAGATTTATCATTTACAGTTCTGGGGGCCAAAAGTCTGGAAGCAGTTCCCAAGGGCTGAAACCAGGGGATTGACAGGCCCTTCCCAGCTTCTGGAGCTGCGCTCCTGGGTGCGTGGCTCCTCACCCTCACTGCCGGCAGCTGCTCCAGTCATCACATACTTTCTGTTTTCTGTCTGTGTCTGTTCTGCCTCTGCTCCCACCTGAGAGGACGTGTGTGATTGCATCACAGCCCACACAGGACGCAGGACAGCTCCTCAACTCAAGAGCTTATCAACTCATCACATCTGCTAAGTCCTTTTTTTTTTTTGTCTCGTAAGGAAACACGAGTCCTAAGGAGTGAAACGTGGCCATCTCCTGAAGAGCCACGAGCGCCCCTCCATCTTGGATACTCAGGAGGAGGGTAGCTGAGCACAGTGGCGGTGGCTCAGCTTTGTCTCATCTGCTCTGGAAGGCCTTTCCCTCCACTGGACCTCTGGGCTCAGATTCATGTTGTGTCTTGAGTTCAGTACTGTGACTATTCCCCTTCACTGCCGTTCTCCTGGTGCCTGAGAATTACGTGTGGCCTTGTGGGTGCAGGCGGGGGAGAGGAGCTGGGCTACAGTGTTTGCGTCGGGAGCTGAGGAGTGGAGCAGGGCCTCTCGCTGCTGGCATTTGGGCCAGATCTGAACGACGCCAGGAAAACACCGAAACATTTAAAGCAATGGCATGTCCCAATTTGAAAACTGGACGTGTAGCAAGATAAATCTGGCAGTGATGGCCAAGGAGACTGAGGGGACAGAGTGGGGACCGGCTCCGAGCCTGAGGAAGGAAGCAGCGCCTGGCCCTGACGGCTCACTGGAGGGAGGGATACAGGGCTGGGCTCGTGGAGGGAAGGCGGCTCCAGCTGAGCCCCTGGGGGAGGACGCCTGATGGCCTTCGCCAGTAACCATTCAGTAGGAACAGGAGTTTGGAGGCCTAGGGATAAGGCTGGGAGATGGTTAATCTTGTCTTATAAACGTTGAGTTTAAGAACCCTAAAGGAGTTCTTAGAGGAGTTGTCCAACAGCCGCCAGTGGCTGGTAAGGGAGACCTGGGAGCATAGCCGGATACCTCAGTTCACAGGCGATGGGTGCTTGAGATCATGCTTGAAGTGGAGAAATGGAGGAAGTGAGTGTAGACAGTGTAGAAAGACCAGAGCACCCAGGACAGGCCTTTGCTCCCCGGAGGAAATCAGGAGGTGGAAAATGAGGAAAGGGAATTCCCTGGCCATCCAGTCGTTGTGAGTCCATGCTTTCACTGCCATGGCCTGGGCTCAGGCCCTGGTCAGGGAACTAAGATAGCACAAGCCACACAGCATGGCCAAAAAAAAGGGGACATGGTCCATCCATTAGTGCTCACTGTGTGCAGCTTCTCTTCCAAGTTCTGCGTAGAGGAAGTCAGTAAGGCCCGCAGCGTGCCTGTTACCCTGTCCTAAGGGCGAGGGGACAGACCACACTGGCACGCACTTTGGGTCTGCGACAGACTTTGAACTGGGAAGTCTGTGAGTTCTCAGCCCTCTCTTGATGGTGGTGAGGAAGAAACTGGGGATTAGACATCATTTCATCTAGTCATTTACTAATGTGGGCAAGAATCCCTTAGAAGAAATGGAGTAGCCTTCATAGTCAACAAGAGAGTCAAAAATGCAGTACTTGGGTGCAGTCTCAAAAACAGCAGAATGATCATGGTTCATTTCCAAGACAAGCCACTCAGCATCACAGTGATCCAAGTCTGCGCCCCAACCACCGCTGCCAAAGAAGCTGAAATTGATCAGTTCTAAGACCTTCTAGAACTAACAACAAAAAAAGATGTCCTTTTCATCGTAGGGGATTGGAATGCAAAGTAGGAAGTCAAGAGATACCTGGAATAACAGGTTAAGTTTTGCCTTGGAGTACACAATGAACCAGGGCAAAGGTAACAAAGTTTTGTCAAGAGAACACACTGGTCAGAGCAAACACCGTTTTGCAGCAACACAAGATACGACTCTACATGTGGACATCACCAGATGGTCAATACCGAAATCAGCCTGTATTCTTTGCAGCCGAAGATGGAGAAGCTCTATACAGTCAGCAAGACTTGGCACTGACTGTGGCTCAGATCACGAACTCCTTATTGCCAAATTCAGGCTACGATTGAAGACAGTAGGGAAAACCACTAGACCTAAATCAAATCCCTTGGAGTGGGTGGTGACAGTGGAGGTGACAAATAGATTCAAGGGATTAGATCTGGCAGACAAGAGTGCCTGAAGAACCATGGACAGAGGTTCATAACATTGTATAGGAGTCAGTGACCAAAACCATCCTTTTACTGAGTCCAAGCTCACTCTGCTCAGTGCACGACAGGCCAGTGAATCTAAGAGACAAGGGGTTGAGGCAAGAAAGAGACTTTATTCAAGGAGCCTGCTGAAGAAGATGACAGGCTAGTGCCTCAAAATAACCATCTCATCGGGTCTGGATGCCAGGTTCTGTTACAGATCAGAGATGGGGAAGGTCAGTCAGTTAGTTCAGTTGCTCAGTCGTGTCTGACTCTTTGCGACCCCATGAATCACAGCACACCAGGCCTCCCTGTCCATCACCAACTCCTGGAGTTCACTCAAGCTCGTGTCCATCGAGTCGGTGATGCCTTTCAGCCGTCTCATCCTCTGTCATCCTCTTCTCCTCCTGTCCCCAATCCCTCCCAGCATCAGAGTCTTTTCCAGTGAGTCAACTCTTTGCATCAGGTGGCCAAAGTATTGGAATTTCAGCTTCAGCATCAGTCCTTCCAATGAACACCCAGGACTGATCTCCCTTAGGATGGACTGGTTGGATCTCCTTGCAGTCCAAGGGACTCTCAAGAGTCTTCTCCAACACCACAGTTGAAAAGCATCAATTCTTCGCCCTCAGCTTTCTTCACAGTCCAACTCTCACAACCATACATGACCACTGGAAAAACCATAGCCTTGACTAGATGGACCTTTATTGGCAAAGTAATGTCTCTGCTTTTTAATATGCTGTCTAGGTTGGTCATAACTTTCCTTCCAAGGCATTTTTTGTCTCTATAATTGTGACAGGACCTTCTTCCATTTCCACGTTTTTGTGTGGGATCATTTTCTTTCTACCTGAAAAGGTCACATTAATACTTACTTTAATGCAAGTTGGACAGCAACAGGTTTTCTCTACTTGGTTTACAGAAAAGTCAAGCAGATACAGTTCCCATATCCCCCTTGCAGGCAGTTTCTTGAGTTGGCATCTTGTATTAGTGTGCTACATTTGTTGCAGTTATTGAAACAGTGTGATACATGATTAAGTAAAGTCCCTGGGTTTACATGAGGAGGCTCTAGCTAGTCTTCCTTCCTCCCCATCCCTGACCTTCTTGGTGGCCACTTACCTTTTTACCGTTTCCAGTACCTCAGGGAGTTGGAATCATACAGTGTAGTGTTTTCAGGTTGGCTTCTGTCTCTCTTCGCAACATATGTTTTAAGATTTATTCTTATTTTTTCCTGGCATGATAGTTCATTTCTTTTATTCTTACTGCAGAAGGTTTCAAGTAACAAAATTATTCAGGGTCATTTAGTACCTTCATAGTGTTGTGCAGCCATCGCCTCTATCTGGTCCCCCAAGTTTTCATCACCCAAAAGAAAGCCTGTACTAGCAATCATGATGCATTTCACCCTCCCCGTGGTTGTGCCATCACATATGTTTCTGTCTTTCTAATTTTACCTTTTCTTAATGTTTCATATAGATGGAATCATACAATATGTGAACTTTTGTGTCTTTCACTTAGCGTAACATTTTTAAGATCTTGCTGCTGCTGCTGCTCAGTTGCTTCAGTCGTCTCCGACTCTGTGCGACCCCATAGACGGCAGCGCACGAGGCTCCCCCGTCCCTGGGATTCTCCAGGCAAGAACACTGGAGTGGGTTGCCATTGCCTTCTCCAATGCATGAAAGTGAAAAGTGAAAGGGAAGTCGCTGAGTCTTGTCTGACTCTTGGCGATCCCGTGGACTGCGGCCCACCAGGCTCCTCCGTCCATGGGATTTTCCAGGCAAGAGTACTGGAGTGGGGTGCCATTGCCTTCTCCGTTTTAAGATCTTACCCTATAGCATACCTCTTATTTTATGGCTGAATAACGTTCCGTTTTACAGGTATGCTCCGCTTTGTTTATCCTTTCATCCTTTGAAGAACTTTTTGGGTTGTTTCTGTCTTTTGGCTATTAAGAGTTGTGTTCTGAACATTGATGTTCACATTTTTGTTTGAATACTTGTGTTCAGTTTTGGAGGGTATATACCTAGAAGTGAAATTGATGAGTTTAACTTTTGGAGGAGCTGCTAAACTGCTTTCCATAATGGTGGGAATACTTTATAGACTCACCAGCAATGCAAAAAGGTTCTAATTCCTGCACCTGCCTGCAAACACATATTATTTTCTGTTTTTTTGATTGCAAGTCATCATAGAGTGTGTGAACTGGGATGTCACTGTGGATAATTCTGCATTCTCCAGTGACTAATGTCACCTTCCCACATGCACTTCCTCCCAGCTTCACAGGGTGAGATTGTCTCGTAGCGTGAAACGACCGTGGTGGGACAGTGTACCCTGGCAGTCGGCAGTCCTGGGAACTGGCTGTGAACCCGTGCTGGCTCTGCCACTGCCCCAAGCCATCTTCGTTCCCCTCCTCCGGAGATCTGCACCCCAACCGCTAAAGGCAGAGGGAACAGACGCCTTAGCCCAGCAGGTTTGAGTTGGCCTGAGGGCGGGTTGGTAGGGAGGAGTGCTCTCTGATCTGGACCCAACTGTGCTCCGGGTTCCGTACAGTGGAGGCTGTACCGGAGCCCGTAACAGAAGAGGACCTGCCCTGTTGACCGGGTCCCTTCCAGCCTCTCTCAGAGTCCAGGCTGTGCTTTCTCAGTGCAGGACACCTGCCAAAAGCTCTAGTTTGCTTTTTATAGACTAGCTTCTTGCCCTCGGTAGTTCAGGAATTTGGCAGATGCCTGAAGGGAAGCTTAGTTGGCCTCTCCTCCCAACCCCAACACCCTCCCCACCCAGGGTCTGGGCGCTCAGAGTGTCGCTCAGCTGACCTGAACTCCAGTTCCTGTCTCCCTGGTCTGGTGAGGTTTCTGTCAGCTCATCTGGCTTCTCAGCTGCATTCCTCCGGGTTTCTCAACCTCTGGTACCACAGCGCTGGGGGAGAGGCACCGCAGAGTGCCTCCTCACTGCCCTGCGCGCCTTCTGCCCTGTGTCCTCGTCCTTCGCGCCTTGAGTGCCCTGTGACCTCAGGTAGACATGCACTTGGGTCTCTTCTGGGTTTCTCATGTTCTCAGCAGATGGGCTGCTGCAAGGTGCTCTGATCATCATATCTGGAAGCCAGTGTTATTTTTAGGGAAAAAATAGATTTGAACTCTAGTATATTTCCATGTGAAAGTTGGAAGAACCGATAGTTTCTGTTGGGAGATAGGTTTAGAAGACAGAGGGCGGAGGTTGAGTTTTAGGTGTGTAATTTGTTTCAAAATATTTCTCTGGGTAAATATTTTAAATTTAGGTGGGTTTCATGGTTTTGGGGGTTTGTTGTAATTGTTGTTTTCAGGAAAATACTGCCCAAGGTGTGAGGTAAATTTTAAGCAGTGAGGCTTGACGTAAACAGCTGTAGAAAAACTCCAGTCAGGGCTTCACTTATTTTACCTGTGAAACGCCACCCAGCAGGTCTGGTAAACTCTTGGAAATACCTGTTTAGCTTGACCACTTAGTCGACTCATATCTTTATGAGTGGTGAGCACTGTTTCTTGGATTTTATGCTTTGTAGCTTCAGGACGAAGACAGCCTGAAAACACTGGGAGTGTTACAAATAGCAGAGAAAAGAGTTTTGAAAAATGGATTTTAGAACTTTTCACTAGAGCCCCTCCTGTGTAAGGAGGGGCCGGGAACCTGGCCCCTGGAACAGTTTGGCCCGGCACTGTCTCAGGGACCTCAGGACCCGGCCTGGTGCCAGAGTTGCATTGGAGGCCAGCCTCGGCGTGCCCGCCTGTGCTCCGTGGCTTCTGGCTAGCACCCGCTTTCTGGTACTCGGATTCTTCGCCTGCCGAGTAGGGAGGAAGCACAGTGGTTCACCTGTCAGGTTCCTGCACAGCCTTAGAGACAAAACAGGAAACGAGCCAGGAGTCGGGCCTTCAGGGAGGGGCAGCGGTGAGCAGGGCAGTGCAGACAAGGGGAGAGGCTGCTTTCAGGTGGGCAGCGGGCATTAGTGCGCTGAGGAGGAAGCTAGAGGGGGTGAGGGAAGGAGCAGCTGGCTGTCAGGAAGGACAAGCGTTTGTTGTTGTATACACTGTGGATCGTATGACAACGCAGTTTATCCTCCTAGTTTTATGGCCTCAGGAAGTACTTTGGTTCTGGTGTATAAACAGCTTTTAACTTCAGGAATCATCTGGGGGCCCCAGTGGTGTGACTGCTCTTCCTTCACCAGTGAGTGGACCAGGGTCCTTTAAGGCTGAAACATCACCAGTGTGTCCTCACTTGCTGGCTAATCTACTGACAGCTCTGAGTCAAGCTACTGGTTTGCCTTGGGACTCTGCAGTCACTTATTTGGTGGTGGTGTTATTTGGGGAAATATTGATCCACATGAGGACACAATACTACATGATCCATGGTCAGTTGGAACTGAGGATTCGGAGGACTGACTGTAAATTATATGCAGATTTTTGGCTGTGCAGAGGGTCAGCTCCTCTAACCCCTAAACTGTTCAGGAGTCAGCTATATATGGTTCAGATTTTTGTTACATTCACAAGATTGTGTCAGTTCAGTTCAGTTCAGTCACTCAGTCCTGTCCAACTCTTTGCGACCCCATGAATTGCAGCACACCAGGCCTCCCTGTCCATCACCAACTCCCAGACTTCACTCAAACTCACGTCCATCAAATCGGTGATGCCATCCAGCCATCTCATCCTCTGTCATCCCCTTTTCCTCTTGCCCCCAATCCCTCCCAGCATCAGAGTCTTTTCCAATGAGTCACCTCTTTGCATGAGGTGGCCAAAGTACTGGAGTTTCAACTTAAGCGTCATTCCTTCCAAAGAACACCCAGGACTGATCTCCTTTAGAATGGACTGGTTGGATCTCCTTGCAGTCCAAGGGACTCTCAAGAGTCTTCTCCAACAGCGCAGTTCAAAGCATCAATTCTTCGCCCTCAGCTTTCTTCACAGTCCACCTCTCACATCCATACATGACCACTGGAAAAACCATAGCCTTGACTAGACGGACCTTTATTGGCAAAGTAATGTCTCTGCTTTTTAATATGCTGTCTAGGTTGGTCATCGGAGAAGGCGATGGCACCCGACTCCAGTACTCTTGGCTAGAAAATCCCATGGACGGAGGAGCCTGGTAGGCTACAGTCCATGGGGTCACTAAGGGTCGGACGCGACTGAAATGACTTCACTTTCACTTTTCACTTTCATGCATTGGAGAAGGAAATGGCAGCCCACTCCAGTGTTCTTGCCTGGAGAATCCCAGGGACAGGGGAGCCTGGTTGGATGCCGTCTATGGGGTTGCACAGAGTCGGACACGACTGAAGTGACTTAGCAGCAGCAGCAGCAGGTTGGTCATAACTTTCCTTCCAAGGAGTAAGTGTCTTTTAATTCCATGGCTGCAATCACCATCTACAGTGATTTTGGAGCCCCCCAAAATAAAGTCTGTCACTGTTTCCACTGTTTCCCCATCTATTTTCTATGAAGTGATGGGACCAGATGCCATGATCTTCGTTTTCTGAATGTTGAGCTTTAAGCCAACTTTTTCAAATCTCCTCTTTCACTTTCATCAAGAGGCTTTTTAGTTCCTCTTCACTTTCTGCCATAAGGGTGGTGTCATCTGCATATGTGAGGTTATTGACATTTCTCCCGGCAATCTTGATTCCAGCTTGTGCTTCTTCCAGCCCAATGTTTCTCATGATGTACAGTGCGTATAAGTTAAATAAGTAGGGTGACAGTATACAGCTTTGATGTTCTCCTTTTCATTGTGTAACCATCATCAAAATCTAATTTTAGAATGTTTTTGTCCATAAGCACTGGCACTCACTCTCCACTCCCTCCGCCTTCCTTATGCCAGCCTCAGGCAACTGCTAGTCTCCCTTCTGTATCAAGGCTTCCCTTTTCTGGGTGTGCATGCCTGTGGAATCAGACACTGTGCAGTCCTTGTGGCTTGGACAACCCATGTGATAGATGATAGAGGTCTGTAGATAGGTGATAGAAAATGAGAGAGGTGATGTGATTGATAGATACAATGGTGATACGTTGATGATTGATAGATGCAATGCTGATGGGTTGATAGATAAACGGCGATAAACAGAGATACCCGTCCATTCCCTCTTGAGGTGATGTACTCTAGTTGTATAATATATAACCACTGGGGAAGTCTGGGTGAAGTGCACACAGGGGCTTTCTTCTGTAATATTGCTCTTTTGCAATATTTGTAATTATTTCAAAAGAAAAAAAATGAGAGTGATCTTATGATCTAGTTACTGGTTTCTATATAATTTGCATTTATAGTGAATAAACTAGTGGGTTTTTCTAGGAAAAATTGGACAGAGTTTGGGATTTGATCAAGAGATTATGAAAATTTTTGTAGTTTTTTTCCCCCTGAGATTCTTGTATGGAAAACAAAGAATGATAAGGTAAGCTATGGTATTTCTCCCTGGGTTATCACTGTAACACCAAAACTGAAGGGTTTCTTTTTAATTTTTGTTTTTAGTTATTTCTGTATTCCGTGGTCACAGTTAATTACAGACAAGCACTGAGGGATGTGCTGGAACGTTGGTCTCAAACATCCAATAAAGATAAATGATTATATTCAGGGAAAAGTCTCAGTGCTTTCAGGTGCTGGAGTCTCTGTTGTTTCTCTGTTGCATACAAATAGAGGAATGAAAGGAGAAAACAATAAGGTTTTAGGTTCATAAATTTCTCTGACTTCATTCTCATAACTTTTGAGATATTTGTGTCAGTGTGAGAGAATGAAATTAAGCTTTTAGAAATACCATATATTTCTTTACTGTAAATCAAAAGATTTATTCATGGCTTTTCTGAATTTGCATTTGAAAAAACAAAACCGAAACAAATACCTCTCCCCACAAAAAAACTCCCATACATTTTTCCAGTATAATTTCTCAGAGCTCTAAGATTTTGCTGCACTTATTACAATGGTAGTTTTCCCCCAGGATAATTGTGTAGATATCTACAGAAGTGAAATACTGCCGGAAGTCACTCTGTGTTAATGTTTAATTACATACAGAGTTGCTTTTTCTCCTTAGAAGAGTATTTAAAATTTTAATAAATATTGCATGGTACTAAGCTTATTCCTTGAAAATGAAAAATTTATAGTAAAATTTCAAACATAAGGTGACTTCTGATTCCGTGTAGATGTTTGGTATACCTGTCCGTTCTGTAATCTGTAAATTTAACCCCAGCATCACAACATCATAGTCTCATAGGTTCTTTCTTCCCTTCCTCCTTCCCTCCCTTCTTTCCCTTTTCCTTTCCTTTTCATTTTTATAACAGAACAAAGCTGGGTTGATTCCACTTAGTACAAAGAATGTGTCCAGTTAATTCAGCGCAATAATTACTTCTCTATCTTCTTGTCCATTCCAATCAAGATGTAAGCTTGTAAATTTGAATGGTAGCTTTCGATTTGAATTTAAAATAAAAAACAACCATATTGTCTTATGTGTTTAGCAAAGAAGATGAGAAGACATGTTTCCTGTTGTTGGACTCATTTTAATTTGTGAGATATGTCTCATGCCAAAACTTCAACTTTAAACCAAGCTTGTCAAGCAATTTCCTTGTGTAAGTTTTTTTTTTCTTTTTAGCATTTACGGAAAGAATATGTCAATGACTTTAGAATTTTATTAAAATATGCTTCAAGTCTTTGAAAAATATCACAGACATGCATCTATATGTAAGGCATTAAACCTCTTGGCATTAGTATTTTGATGAAGGGGGATGTCTGATTGTTCTCCTGGGTGGAAGTCATGATGCATCCCTGTTGGTTTTTTTTTTTTTGCTTTTGCTTGTTTTCTTGTATCCCTGTTTTGACCCAGCCATTGATTCTGAGTCCTGGCTTAAATCCCCTTAATCATTCTATGCATGCACTGAAATTTAAGCCCCCTTCAAAATTAAATGGATAGATAAATAGTGTGTCTAACACAGCAATGTATGAGATTATAGGAGCCTCACAGTGACATTCTCTTTAGTGAATTAGAAGTAAGTTTGTTCTCACATAATTTGGACAGCTTTCTTAATTATAGAAATCATGCTGGGATAGACCTAGCTTTGTTTTTCTTTTGGCCATGCCATGTGGCACACGAGATTTTAGTTACCTGACAGGGATTGAACCCATGGCCCCTGCAGCGGAAGCACAGAGTCCTAACCACTGGACCACTGAGAAATTCCCCAAGCCAAGCTTTTTAATTTTTATTTTACTGTTTCCTGATCTGCAAAAATAGGTAGTGGAAAGTAATCAAAGTCTACATAAAGCTGATCAAACCAACCAAGAAAATAGTAATTGTGGATGTTGAAAAATATTAATTGCTGTATTTACTGTGTGACTGTGGATTGATTGCCTACTTTTTTGTGCACTAGACATAGATGAACCAAGTTGTTTTTTTACCCTCCAAAGGAGTAATTTGGCCCTGCTGCTACCATTTGACAGAGATTCTGAGAGACATTCCTCCCCCACGTTTTTAGCCTTGAATACTTTATTCTTTATAGAAGTAGCTATTAGGAGAAAGTGTCCCGGTATTTAGAAAAAAATATCATTAAGATTTCTTGGCCCTATTTTTCCAATTTCCATGCACGCTGAATCTCTGGAGAAGATGGGAGGCAGCAGATTGAAACTGGGAATTGTGAGGCTTTAAAGACAGAGATGGTTTAATAACCCATGTGCGAAATGGATAAAGAAGTTTTAATATAAAAAAATTAGAGGCCATACATTTAGCTGATGCCACTTTGCGTTTGAGTCATTTTCTCCTAACATGCTCCCCAGCCAGTCTTGAGGATGCTCAGAGTCCCCCTCTGCGGTACTGGAAAGAGCTGGCATGGGCCTGCAAGATGCTGGTGCCGTTTAAACTTTGTTTAGACCCTCTTATTTGAAAGTTCTCTCCAGTGTCAGTATTTGTTAGTGTCTCTGATACTTTTTTCCCATCATAATTACATAGCATAAAGAGATTTTGAGGGACTTTCCTCCAGGCCACATACAGATGCTCCCAGGGCCCCGGTTCATCACAGCAGGCCAGTCACACGTGGTTTTCTGAAAGCACTGGTATAGAGACCTGTAGGTATCTGATTGACCCAGGGTCCACAGAGGGAGAACGGTTTCTGGCCTTCTCTTGGACTGGTGTCCATCTTTCTCCATCATTGACAGCATCTCCCAGATCCTGGCTTCTCCAGGCAGTCCTGGCTTGATTGGCCAGTTTACTGTTTGAAGTTTAATGACATTTCATTTCTAAATTGCTCATTTTATCCATTATCTTTTGTATTTTACTTAAAGATGTTAAATCAGTAATGCTTCCGGTGTAGTAGATAGGCCGTCTTTACTTGGATTTCCCAGACCTTGACTAATTCTTTTAGATGTTTAAATAAAGGAGTGAGTTACTTTCCACCGCAGTTTCAGTGCTAATGGTGCTCGCAGGCTTCATCGGGGTTCTCTGCAGCCCCAGGAGGCGCCCGCTGCACTGTGTGTGGTTGTCTTGGGCTGAACAGAGATGTCTGCACGAGTGCTGACCATCAGCAGGGTCTCCCAGAAGAGAGTCCTCTGTTTAGCTTCAGTTCCAAACATTACTTCATGTTCAGAAGTGGGGGAAATAGGATTTAAGTAGAAGATGTCAGCTGTGTGTAAATTGGTTCCATCCTTTATGCTTCAGGGAGGACTTACAGTCATGGGGTCTGGGCCTCTTCCCTCTAACTCACTTGTTCCCTTGGGACTTTGAACAGATTATCCGTGGAGAGACTGTGTTTCCATATCTGTTAGGTGGTGCATGGACTGCTGACAAGGTTGTTGTGAAGATTAAAAAAAGGCACTGTTTGCAGGGTTCTGGCATACAGTCAGCGTTGTGTCTTGGGTTTATTTTTCCTAAGCAAGCAGCTTTGATAATATCAACATCATATTAGAATCAAAAATATGCCTTTGTTCTTTTTGAAGAAAAGATTAAAGAGATTTCTTAGTTTCAACTCTTAAGTCAAAATTTCGGTGCTCCTACAATGGTTATTTCTAGTTTGTAAAGATACTATGAATAATAAATATGAAAACATGTTTCATAATTAGACGTATAGAGATTTGAGTGGATTTTCTTCTTCTTTGGATTTTTGAAAATGATTTACAACCAAATGACATGTGTTCATTATTCCTCTATGCTTTGGGGACACATTTTCTATTTTCCCTGTACATCTTTACCTCTCTCTCTGAGGTTTTTGCTACTTTAAATTGTTTTGTGGAACATAAACAAATGTCTGTGAGTATGTATTAGTGAGAAGCAGTAAACAGAATTAAAATGTGGTAACAGGTTTATTTTATTGCATTTTGAAATATTCTTTTTCTTTGGCACTTTGAAACAATCTCTTATAAATTAAAAACCACAGAATTGTTGAATGTCTTGGGATTCTCTACCAAGAGATGGCTTGATTTTCAAATTCTTCTTATATAAACTTTAGTGATGTAAGCCCGTTCTCTTCCCTTGAAAGCTTACTTGTGCAGATGGTTTCTCTGCCCTCTCCTCTGGTAGTTACAGGATAGAGTTCCTCAAATATTAATCTTATGTAATTTTTCTTCTGAAAACCCTCAGGTTGACCCGTTGCCAGTAGAACAAAATCCGTGCTCCTCTATGTGTGGCACAGAAGGCACATCGGGCTGGTCCTGACCTGATTTTCCAGCTTCAGCACCTACCATTCTTCCGTTGTCTTGGTCCAGCCAGAGTAAATTACATGCTCCATTTTTTTGCTTAGAATGTACTGTTTCTTTGCATGGCAGACCCCAGCTAATCTCATCAAACCCATGTCACATGCTATCTTCCTAAATCTCTCATGGACTCTTAGAGGCAGCATCAGGCCCTCCCCAGCCTGTACTGTCCTTCCCTCCTAGGCTGGTGGCCACACCTGTCCTTGCCAGTGTGAGCCTCCCAAGGACATGACCACACCCAGTTCTGCATTATGTCCCTGGCCCTGGGCACAGCGCCAGACCCAACTAACTGAAAAGTGACTTCTTCAACCTGTTTTTCTAAAAGAACAGCCTGTATATTTGCGGTAGATTAAGGAATAGCACAGTGATGAAAATGCAGTAACAGAATCAGAATTTACACCAGGTGAACTGTACTCTTTCCTGGTGCATGGTGGTGAGTAGCTGCTGCTAAGTCGCTTCAGTCATGTCTGACTCTGTGCGACCCCATAGATGGCAGCCCACGAGGCTCCCGTCCCTGGGATTCTCCAGGCAAGAACATTGGAGTGGGTTGCCATTGGTGGTGAGTAGAGAAGTTCTCTTATTAGGTGTAGGTGACTCAAGGGACTGGTGTGTTTTGCCTGAGGTGTGTGACAGGATACATAGGAGTTGATGGTTTGTTAGCAGGAATGGCTTGAGGAATATCAGTGAACTTGAAGAAATCACGTTATGTTAGAGAAAGCAGATATTATATTTTTGAATAGTTTTGCAGGAGTTATTGTATTTGGTCATTAAGATGTTTGTTTCAACGTAGTTATATTTTAGCTTTAAAACTTGAGGATTCAGAAAAAAAATTTTTTTCAAATCAGATTTAGAGTAGGTTACTTGTATTATAAGAAAATCTTGTTTCCAAGTATTCTTGCTGATATAATCAATATGTTCAAAATCAATTTTGTGAAAACTCTTGTTACACAGTTTGAGTTACTTATTATATAAAACACTACTTCCTGTGTTAGAAAATTCTTGGTTTTAATCTTAAGTTAGACTAATAACTGGAAAAGTAGTTTATGCTTCTTACACATAGTTCAAATGTATAGAAATAGAGGAAAAAGTAAAATCCTCACTCCGGTCCTTGTTACACTAGTTTGATGTGTGTTTTTGCAGTTTTTCTGTACACTCATAAGCATGTATAACGTATATAAAAGTATGTTTATATGTACACAGAGAAATATACCAGTGTTTTTAAGAATATGTGACCTCTATTTAGTACATTTTCATTAATTGGAAAGTTTGGCAGTACTTTATTACCAAACATAGTAATTTCTTGAAATGCTTTCACTGAAAGTAGAAGTTCATTGAATGATATTTGCACAGGTGAATTTGGTCCGCTGTACTGACTTGCTCCTTGGAAGAAAAACTGTGACAAACCTAGTTCAGTTCAGTTCAGTCGCTCAGTCGTGTCCGACTCTTTGAGACCCCATGAATTGCAGCACACAGGCCTCCCTGTCCATCACCAACTCCCAGAGTTCACCCAGACTCACGTCCATCGAGTTGGTGATGCCATCCAGCCAGCTCATCCTTTGTCGTCCCCTTCTCCTCCTGCCCCCAATCTCTCCCAGCATCAGAGTCTTTTCCAGTGAGTCAACTCTTCGCATGAGGTGGCCAAAGTACTGGAGTTTCAGTTTTAGCATCATTCTTTCCAAAGAAATCCCAGGGCTGATCTCCTTCAGAATGGACTGTTTGGATTTCCTTGCAGTCCAAGGGACTCTTCAAGAGTCTTCTCCAACACCACAGTTCAAAAGTATCAGTTCTTCGGCACTCAGCCTTCTTCACAGTCCAACTCTCACATCCATACATGACCACAGGAAAAACCATAGCCTTGACTAGACGGACCTTTGTTGGCAAAGTAATGTCTCTGCTTTTGAATATGCTATCTAGGTTGGTCATAACTTTCCTTCCAAGGAGTAAGCGTCTTTTAATTTCATGGCTGCAGTCACCATCTGCAGGGATTTTGGAGCCCCCAAAAATAAAGTATGACACTGTTTCCACTGTTTCCCTATCTATTTCCCACGAAGTGATGGGACTGGATGCCATGTGTATTAAAAAGCAGAGACATTTCTTTACTGACAAAGGTCCGTCTAGTCAAAGCTATGCTTTTTCCAGTAGTCATGTATGGATGTGAGAGTTGGACTATAAAGAAAGCTGAGTGCCGAAGAATTGATGGTTTTGAACTGTGGTGTTGGAGAAGACTTGAGAGTCTCTTGGACATCAAGGAGATCCAACCAGTCCATCCTAAAGGAGATCAATCCTGGGTGTTCATTGGAAGGACTGATGTTGAAGCTGAAACTCCAGTACTTTGGCCACCTGATGCGAAGAGCTGCTGAATGGAAAAGACCCTGATGCTGGGAAAGATTGAAGGCAGGAGGAGAAGGGGACAACAGAGGATGAGATGGTTGGATGGCATCACCAACTTGATAGACATGAGTTTGAGCAGGCTCCGGGAGTTGGTGATGGACAGGGAGGTGGTTCATGGGGTTGCAAAGAGTTGGACATGAATGAGCGACTGAACTGAACTGACTGGAAGACAGAGGGACCGACAAGGGCCCAGTTGGTAAATGAAGTCCCTCGTTTGGTCAGTGAAGGAGTTCTCTGACGCTGGGAAAGTAGAAAGGAGCCATGTAAGTGTCTTAAGGATTTGAAGAGTTGGACGGGGAGGCGGGAGCTGAGGATGTGCCCTGCCCCTGCTGGTGAACCTCAAGGCCTGTCTGTGCGGTGACTGTGGGACAGCTGTTCCCACAGGGAACAGGGCCGGGTGGGCGCGGACGGGGGAGCTCACTTCCACCTTGGGCCCTTCTCCTGTTCTCATCTCTCCTCTCTTGTCCCCTTCCTTGGGAACCATGTTTTTAAGTTTTTAAGTTAATTTTTATTTTAAAACTTTATTATATACACCTTCTCCCTCCACCCCACTCCCCTGAATGAATGGTAGCCAGTTGTAGCTGCTTTTCTCTGTATTTTCACTGAAAACAAATCTTGGGAGTTACTCCACAGAAGTATTCCAGCAGCTCTGGCAGCCCCCGCCCTGGACCACTCCTCCCTCCTGTAGCTGTGCAGCCCTCACGTGTGGGCACGTCTGTCCCACCCTGCCGCTCAGGGCAGTGGTGGCCGCTCCCGGCATGCCGCACATGCATCGTTCTCCTAGGCCAGATTCTGAGAAATGGGATTGCTGGTTCACAGGGTGGATGGATGCACATGGAATTTTGTCATTACTACTTCATCATTATTTCGTGTTCTTGGACACTAGCTCTTTGCCGTGGCAAGTGTGAATGTTAAGTAAAACCAGTCTTAAATTGCTCTGTTGTGAGTCTTGGGTGGAATACTAGGTCTGCTAATAGTGTTTTATTGTGAAGTGCTGTCTGGTTTTCTGAACTTCGCCATCAGCTGTTTCAGGATTTGTACAACCTCTGGAGCGTAGATTCTTGTTGTTCAGTTACTCAGTCATGTCTGACTCTGCGACCCCATGGACTGCAGCATGCCAGACTTTCCTGTCCTTCACCATCTCCTGGAGCTTGCTCAAACTCATGTCCATGGAGTCAGTAATGCCATCCAACCATCGCATCTTTTCCAGCCTCTTCTCCCGCCTTCAGTCTTTCCCAGTGTCAAGGTCTTTTCCAATGAGTCAGCTCTTTGCATCAGGTGGCCACAATATTGAAGCTTCAGCTTCAGCATCAGTCCTTCCAGTGAACACCCAGGACTGATCTCCTTTAGGATGGACTGGTTGGATCTCCTTGCAGTCCGAGGGACTCTTCAAGAGTCTTCTCCAACACCACGGTTTGAAAGCATCAGTTCTTCAGCGTTCAGCCTTTATGGTCCACCTCTAGATAAATCACCGTTAAACACACATTTTCTACTTCTGGCTACCACTCAGGATCTCGTACATTTTAAGACATGAAATCAGACTTGCAGGTTCTGCTCTTTAAGGGGGTGTGTTCTCGTGAGGGTTCAGCGTGCTCTACGAATGGTGATCTCCATGCACTTGCCACTTCCCTTCGTAGCAGAGTGGCCAAGAGCACAGGCAGACAATCTGGTTTTTCATCCTCATTGTGTCACTAGTAGCTGTCCTGTAAATTTGGGATAGTAATAGTCCCAATTTGTAGATTTGTTGTAAGAATTAACTCAGGGAATGTGTCTGACTAACTTAGCGCAGCACCTGCTACATACATAGCAGTTTATACTCAGTAAACGGTAGTTCAGTCCGGTGCTCAGTAGCTCAGCCATGTCCATCTCTTTGTGACCCCGTAGACTGTAGCCCACAAGGCTTCTATGTCCGTGGGATTCTCCAGGCAACAATCCTGGACTGGGTTGCCATGCCCTCCTCCAGGGGACCTTCCCGACCCGGGATCAAACCCCCAACTCTTGGATCACCTGCACTGGCAGGCAGATTCTTTACCACTAGCACCACTTGGGGAACCCAAATGGTAGTTACTCATATAATTTTATACAAGAATGGTTGGATGGCATCACTGACTCCATGGACATGAGTTTGAGCAAACCCTGGGAGATGGTGAAGGATAGGGAAGCCTGGATTTCTGCCGCAGCCTGTGGGGTCACAAAGAGTTGGACACGACTGAGCGACTAAACAACAACACACAAAAATAGTTTATAGTTTAGTCGTATTGTCCACCTTGATCTCCAGAAACCTAGTTCAGGGGAGATTTATGATATGTCTATCGGCCAGCCCTCAGCGTCTGCCTTTCCTCACTTTCTGCTCCTCCAAATCGTTCACCTGAAAGACCTTGAAGAGACCTTGCCCTCATCGCCCCCCAACCCCCGACCCCTCATGCCAGATCTAAATCTCTTGCAACCTAGTCTGGCTGGTCTGGAGAGCCCTCAGCTTTCTCCAGCACCGCAGCCTCCTGCCTCTGGGGGAACTGCAGTCCTTTCTGTGCTCCGGTTCCCCTCAGGTAGAAATGGCTCCTCTGCAGCGACGTGACCTCCAGACAGGAGCAGCATCGCCAGCATCCTTTCCTAAATCTCTGCTGCTTAAGCATCATCTTTCTCAACTCTTGAGCCTTTTCCTTAATTCTGGAAGGTTGCCATCTATTTGGTTTTGTTCCAGAATGGGTTCAAGCTAAAACTTAATTTAGAAAAATTTGTTGCAGGCATACCAGCCCACCCCTGGGATTCATGCAGATTAAGGGCTTCCCATCCTGCGGCATGAAGGGGCAAGTCTTAGGCATGTGGGCTCGAGGAAGGTGGAGCTGTGCGGCCGTGACAGACGTGGAGACAGTGGTCTCACCAGCCAGGACCTGGCTGTCCTGGTTTGTGCTCGGGGACCAAGGCTCAGAGGTGGAATTGGTCCTCAAGGAAGCATCTTCTTGGGCACGTACCCTAGAATAACGTTTCCTGAGCAGCTGCTCTCAGCCGGAGGCTGGGATGGGGCTTGGCTCTCGCTGGCCGCAGCGTGCATGTTACTGAGAGGAGTCGGTGTGGTCACGTTGGGCCCTGCCCTCCCCCTCCACCCCAGTCCCCAGGACAGAACTGCCGCGCTCCAGTCTGTGCTCCCGGCTGTCGTTGGGCCCCAGAGCAATTTTCAGAATGTTCGTGTGGCCATTGTGTTCTTATTCTTGGAAGGGAATGGGAGCATTTCTTAGACAACTCCCTGCTCAAAACTGCTTTAGCCTTTTTTCTGCAGGGATTGTTTTAATGACAAAAAGAGCACTTTCTCAGCTATTTCTAAGTAGGGTTGTTTTTTTTTTTTTCCCTACCTCTCCACTTATTTTCTCCAGTATACAGGCCCCATCATGGAGAACTGTAATTATAATCCTCGTTTGGGAGACTCTGTGGAGAGGGGCCAATTAAGGAACATTGTGTGCCGTCTCCTTTGGGCCAAAAGGGGAAGAGAAAGGTGGGCTTCTGAGGCTCTGAGCCTGGAGGCCTACGGAGGGTGGGGGTGCTAAGGGATGAGCTCGAGGTTTCGGGCTCTGTGGGTGCTCTTCAGGCCAGCGGGGAGGTGGGCAGGGGTTTCAGAGTGTCCTCACAACATGAGGGCCTGGGCCACACGCTTCTGTGGAAGGTTTCCCAGCACGGGGTGAAAGAGCCGCAGACATAGAGTAGATATACAGTAAGAATACTAACTGGCCTGTGTGACATTTTACTTAGAGTTGTCAGGAGTTGCTAAGTCGTGTGTATGTTTTTCTCTTAGGTTCATTTTCCAGACACTGAGAGAGCAGAATGGCTAAATAAGGTAAGAGAAGAGTACACGAAACACCAGATATCAGTGGGAATTAGAGGGTGAGATGCCACCTTTCCATATTTGGGGATTTGGATGTTGACAATATGTGAACTCATTTGGACTTAGCGGGTTGGCTTCTGCTCTCAAAATAACTGAGACGTTACTTTGCTTTTCTAAGCAGTGCAAACTGTGTCTTTGACATGGAAAGCTAATAATACTCTCATAGTTGGACATTTGGCCCTGTGTCTCCTCACTTTGATGATAGTCGTGAGTGAAAATTTTAGAACATTCTTATGAAGAGGGGGATAACTCCCAAGAAATCTAGCCTTTTTAAAAAGGTTATGTTTTTAAATCATTATACTTTGAAATACATCTCTTTTATCTCTGTATTTTATATATCCTTAGAATTGTAGTAAAAACTAATGTAGGTAATGATTACCCGTAACGTAATCACTGGAAGTTAGTCCGTCCTTAAAGAGAACTCATTAATGTTTGTTAAGAACAACACAGTTTTAGAAAGTTTTTAGCACTGAGTTGAAATTACAGGATTATCTGACTGTTTGTGCATACCAAGTTGCTTCAGTCATATCCAGCTCTTTGACCCCATTGATTATAACCCACCAGGCTCTTCTATCCACGGGATTCTCCAGGCAAGAATATTTGAGTGAGTCGCCATGCACTACTAAAGGGGATCTTCCCGACCCAAGGATCGAACCCTTGTCTCCTGTGGCTCCTGCATTGCAGGCAGATTGTTTACTGATGAGCCACTGGGGAAGCCCCTTTCTGACTTTTTAGTAATGATTAAATGTGCTGATATGCATAAACAAAATATTTAACTCAAATAACTAATTCCTGCAATATACAGGTTGGTTAATCAATAGTTTATTGTTATAATACATTTTTAAATTTTAGATGCTGTTTTTGCATAACAAAAAAGGACGCCCCCTGCTTTTGCCTTTCAAAAATTCTGGTAAACTGTACGAGCGTGATTTTTCATGATGGCTTAGATACTGTACTGTTTGTTTGACTGAGTGAAAGTCTCTCAGTCATGTCCAAGTCTTTGTGACCCCACAGACTATACAGTCCATGGAATTCTCCAGGCCAGAACACTGGAGTGGGGAGCCTTTCCCTTCTGCAGGGGATCTTCCCAACCCAGGGATTGGACCCAGGTCTCCCTCATTGCAGGTGGGTTCTTTACCAGCTGAGCCATGTTTAACCTGAACTCCTTCTCTTTTCCAGACTGTAAAACACATGTGGCCTTTTATTTGCCAGTTTATAGAGAAGTTGTTTCGAGAAACCATAGAGCCGGCCGTGCGGGGCGCACACACCCACCTCAGCACCTTCAGCTTCACGAGGGTGGACCTGGGGCAGCAGGTTTGTCTCCTCTCGGGCTTTCTTACCTGTGCACCACTGGAGAGAAGGCTAAGCCACTTCACATTGCTTTCTAGAGCGAGCTGTTTTCTGGAAGGCTGGCTGTGTGCACAGGCCCTCCCTGGGTCTCCTGTCTCGGGGTCTCTCCTCTGTCGGGACTCGCCTCCTTTGTGCGCGGGGCTGCCTCTGTCAGTCCAGGTCCACCTGCGGGCCCCTCAGCCGCACGTTCTCCCATCACAGTTACCTTTGTACTGTCCTGCAGGAGACAGGGTTTCTGTGGAAACTCACTAATGGTTGACACAAGCTGGAAGGAGCCCCCAGTCCCACCCCCATGTTTCAAAACAGCAACTCGGGGCTCCAGTGCTGGGCTCGTAGCACCGCTTTAGTGACACAGGGGAAGGGGAAGGTGGACTTTGTTCTTGGAATCGAGTCATATACAGAGGATGGTCACTGATTCCAACACTGCTGGAAGCCTCGGGACCACCATAACAGCAAGTTTCCTTTTTTATTTTTTTAAGTCAGTGTTCACAGTAACTAGCAACTGCTGAAGGTAGCATTTTTTCTATCGAGGCATAATTGACACATAATGTTTTATTAATTTCAAGGTAACATTGTTTTTATGCCTAATAAGAGTTCAGAGTTCAACAGTACTTTTTTTTAGTTTATTTTTTGGCCACACTGCGACCCTGCAGGACCCTAACTCGACAGCCAGGGGTCAGCGGCTGCAGAGCCCCACGAGCACCTTCCCCGTGCTGCGTCCTGTTGCGGATGCTCCAGGGGGCGGGGCAGAGGACCGTGACCCCAGCTGTGTCCCTGCCCCAGGCTCCCTCCCAGCCCACACTCCCAGGCGTCAGTCGCCTTTCCTTGTCGAGGTCCATCTGTGTGCAGAGACAGGCGTGTGTGTCCTGCCCAGCTGGGTCGTGCAGGCTGTGGCCCTCCTGGCTGAGTCTGCAGCGTGCTGCCGTTTTGGACGTGGTCCCTGTTCAGCTCACGGGGCCAGCGCAGGACTCCTGGGGGACACTGCCTCTCGCTTCCACTTCACCTCAGTCCCTTAAAGGGACCACGACAAGTGGGAATGCACAGTTAGAAACCGGAATGCCACATGAATGTGAAATGGGGGTTGCAAGGTTTTCTGTAAAGGGCGGGTGGTGAATAGCGTGCGTTTTGATGGTTACAGACGGTTTCAGAGGCGTGTCCTCCTCCTGCCCTGCCCCCTTCTTTTCCTTTAAAATAACACTCAGGCTGTGTCTTACAGTCAGGCACACTCATGTTCATGCAGATTTGGAATTCTTGCTCCAACTGAGTTTGTCTCAGAAAGAATTACATTCATGTTTGTGTGTGTACTTTCAACTTAATGCTGACAAAAGGTAGGAATGTTGAGAGTAGTGCAGGTTTGGTCAGAGAGCTCAGTGTCACAGGGTGCTTGGACTTCTCGTAGGAATAGAGGACCCAGGCGTCTGATGCAGGGACCGGAGGGGGCACGGGAGCCTGAGCGGAGACCCTGCGACCTGGGGTGGTGGCAGCGTGGGCCTGGAGTCTGCTCCTGCGGCCGACTGGGCAATCAGACTTCAGGACACCCTCACTGTCAGAGTGAGCGTGGGCACCCGGTGGTTCTTCAGCTTGAGTTTTTCATGTCCAGCTGTCATGTTTCGAACTTTCTTAGAAGGGGGTCTCAAATCAGTAAATTGGGAAAAGATTCTGAAATGATGTTGAAATATAAAATTTATTATTGTCTGCCTTTTCTTTTTATAGTCATTTGATTCTCACCTTATTGCCTGTATTATCTGTTGAAAATATAGTTAATCTTTTTGATTCACTCAAAAAGTTCCATTTTTATAAAAATATTAAAAAATAGAAAGTTATGACATAAAGATAAAATGAGAAGAACTTCTGTTTTAGACAGGGTATTAAGGGTGGACTAGAGGGAATGGGTCAGAGTCCCCTGGAGGAGGCAAGGACTGAGGGTCCTGGGGCGGCAGTGAAGCCGGGTCACGGCCCCGAGCGCCTGCTGAGCTAGGCAGCGCTCTATGGCCTGCTGGTCCCACATCCTGTGGGCCGCTCTCAGTCTGCAGGACCCTCCTGAGTGTCTTACAGACGAGGGTGCTCAGGGCCAGAGGCCCCCGGCGTCCTGGGGGTGAGACGACAGCATCATGAAGCAGAGTGTTCCCGCCTGGGCCTGGGACCCAGGCTCGTCTTCTCAGCTCTGCTGGGTCACAGAGTTTGGTGTTCTTTACCCTTCCTATGTTTTAAAGAAGCCAATTTTTGTTTCAGCCCCTCAGGATCAATGGTGTTAAGGTGTATACTGAGAATGTGGATAAAAGGCAGATTATTCTGGACCTTCAGATCAGGTAAGTTTGTGTGTCTGTCGTAGTTACTGGTGTGTGATGTCACTTAGCTGTGCCCATAAAGTAGAGAATAGAATGAGCACATATCTTACTGCTATTTGTTGGAATTGGACTAGCTTCTTGTTGAGGACCTAAACTTAGCTTTTCTGGTTTTAGTCCCTGATAGGAGAAGGCAATGGCAACCCATTCCAGTACTCTTGCCTGGAAAATCCCATGGACGGAGGAGCCTGGTAGGCTGCAGTCCATGGGGTCTCGAAGAGTCGGACACGACTGAGCGACTTCACTTTCACTTTTCACTTGCATACATTGGAGAAGGACATGGCAACCCACTCCATTGTTTTTGCCTGGAGAATCCCAGGGACGGGAGAGCCTGGTGGGCTGCCGTCTATGGGGTCGCACAGAGTCGGACACGATTGAAATGACTTAGCAGCAGCAGCTTAGATAACTGCCATTCGTAGAACATGTTAAAATAAAAGAAATTAAAGGCACTGCAAGAAAACTACAGGCCCATATCCCTTGTGAACATTGATGCCATAATCGTCAAGAAAATGCTCACAAACTGAATTCAGCAACATAGTGAAAGGATTATACACCATGAATAAGTGAGATTTATTTCCAGAATGTAAGGATGGTTCATCGTAAGTGATCAATGTAATACTCCACAGTATTAAGAGTGAAGGGGAAAACCACCTCATCATCTCAGTTGATGCAGAAAAAGCATTTGTTGAAATTCAACACTCTGATGATAAAAACACCTAGGGCACAGACAGAAACAGTGTTAGCTTGCTGGGCTTGTTTATTGCACTTGGAGCACTCGGCATGTGTCCCCAGCAAGCAGCATGCTCAGTGGTGAGAAACTGAGACGACTCCTCTGAGCTCGGGAGCTCTGCAAGGACCCCGTCACCACTGTTGTCCAGCATGGCACTGGAAGCTCTTCCAGAGCAACTAGGTGTGAAGAAAACAAAATGCAGACATTGTTGGAAAGGAAGCAGTAGTAAAGTAGAAGGATACAAAATCCGTGCAAAAAAATGTATAGTTGCATTCTATACATTAACAATAAACAAGTCCAGAAAGGAAGTTAAGAAAATTTCATTTACGGTAGAAACAAGAATAAAATACTTAGAAATTAACTGAAGCGGTGAAAGACTTGTACAATGAATACTACAAAACACTGATGTGAAAAATTAAAGACGACATGAATACATAGAGATACAGCTCATGTTTGTGGTTTGGAAGACTTAATATTGTTAAAAGCCAACACTCAAAGTTATCTATAGAATCAGTGCAATCAGATGTACGCATATAATCAAACATATAATAAAGGATTGAGATCCAGAATATATAAAGAACTGCTACAACTCAACAACAACAACAAAAAAACAATTAACGTGATTCAGAAAGGAGCAAGGGACTGGAATGGACGTTTCTCCAAAGCAGATAGACTAGTGTTCACAGGCGCGTGAGAGGGTGCAGACGCCACTGCTAACACCCGAGAGGCGGCGCCTCACACCCATCAGACAGCAGCTGTCAACCCAGAATGGTGGGTGAGAGTGTGCAGAGATGGGAGCCCCTGCACGTTGGTGGTGGGAATACAAAGGGCACGGTTGCTGTAGAAACAGTGGTGTCTCCTTAAAACAAGGAACAATGACTATATGACCCAGCACTTCCCCTTCTGGGTGTGTACCCAGAAGGGTGGAAAACAAAATCCCAGAGGGGTGATTGTATACTTCAGTTCATAGCAGCTTTGTTCACCACAGCTAAAACCTGGAAGCAACCCAGGTGTTCGCTGACTGTTGGATGGGTAAGAAGGCGTGTTGTGTGCATACAGGAGAGCATCGTTCAGGCTGTTCAGAGAAGGAGTGGCACAGTGCCACAGTGGGCAGTGTCCATCCAGCTACAGTGCGATGGGCAGACCTTGGGGACATCATGCTAAATGAAGCAGGACAGTCACAAAGAGATTGTGTGTGATTCCCGCTGTGGGAGACCTCTCGAGGAGCACACCCACAGAGACAGAGCAGGATGCAGGCTGCCGGTGACGGGGGGAGGATGTAAGTCACTGAGTGAGGGGCATAGAGTCTCAGTTTTGCAGGATGAAGAGAGTTCTGGAAATGATGGTGGTGGTGGTTGCACAGCAGTCTGAATGTGCTTAATGCCACGCCTTGCACTTCAGAATGAGTGAGATGGTAATGCTATGTATATTTTACCACGATAAAAAGTAATAGGGAAAAATTGATTAGGGGTCTGCCAACTGCCTTTCCTGGTGGTAGAGGGCTTCTCTGGCTCTTGTCTTTGTCCTTCAAGAACCTGCTTATGGCTTTGTGAGGCCCCTGCCCAGCTGTGTGCCAACTACTGACTGACATGGCTCAGCAGGGTTGGTTTTGTTTTGATTAAGGGTCATTTTTTTTATCGTGTCATCTTTGAGTTTCTAAAGTGTATTAATGTAGTAAATGAACAGAGTCCATACCAATTGCCTTTATTTTAGAAAGAAGCGTAGAGTGTTATGATGATGTAATATGGGAAAACTCTGCGTCTTCAACACATTTGGCACCACTGCAAATACTGCTGTCATGAGTGGAGTAAAAGACGTAGCCCCGTGTTTGTCTTGGGGTCAGCTGTACCTGGCAAGGCTGTCCACAGGCTGAGGGTGAGCTTCAGGGGGTGGGAACCCTGTTCTCTTATTCCATCACTGAGGGAGCCCTTGATACATGTTTGTTAAACAAACACTGAAATGAGTCTGTTACCTGATGCCATTTTGAAGACTGCAGTCTGGCTTTTGTGGTTTCAGCAGACATAGCAGCATATGCAAGTTATGCAGCTCAGACATTTATGTCTCTGAAGCAGTCTGCATTCTACTTTTTCCTATGTTCCAGACAAGAACCGTAACTAGATCACTGCCTGTAGAGTTGGGGAAGTAGTAATTGAGAGATAATAGAACATAAAATGATCACGTCTTAGGGTATGTGGAGAAAACTTGTCATTCGCCATCTGCCTCTACAAGGATGAGGTCACCCAGCCACTGTGGTCACTGCCCTTCCACACCCCTGAAAGGAGTTCAGAGCAGAGACCAGGAATGAGGCCCTCTGTGCTCTCAGAAGACTGGCAGAACTGACTTTCAAGCAGTTCGATATTTTCAAGAGAAGATTTTATGAGCCCAGTTTCTTTCATCTTCTCATAGCTAGAAAAACTCTACAATCATTAACGAAGACATCTGCTTCTTGTGACTGCTAGCAGCCTTCTACCAAAATGTGTCCTTGATCGCGTGCACCTTCTTCACCAAAAGAATCTATACACACACACACACAAAATGCTTCAGTTGTGTCTGACTCTGTGCGACCCCATAGACGGCAGCCCATCAGGCTCCCCCGTCCCTGGGACTCTCCAGGCAAGAACACTGGAGTGGGTTGCCATTTCCTTCTCCAATGCATGAAAGTGAAAAGTGAAAGGGAAGTCGCTCAGTCGTGTCCAACCCTCAGAGACCCCATGGACTGCAGCCTTCCTGGCTCCTCTGTTCATGGGATTTTCCAGGCAAGAGTACTGGAGTGGGGTGCCATTGCCAGTGACTTTTAAGGCAGGAATGTGACTGTTGGCAGACTTTCATCCCAGATGCCTTCTGTTGATATTTTGCTCATGTGCTTAGACACTGTCTGTTGTGATTATCAGATTCCTCCCGATGCTCCAGGGCAGGAGCAAGATGATCTGCTTCTAGAATCAAGGGTGGGCATCAAACCATTCAGGTTCCACAAAAATATTATGGGCCTGTCACGTTTTTATAAAGACAGGTGAAGCCTTCCATGCAGCGTCACACAGTGTTCATGGGTGTTCACATTAACGATTGAAGGGACAGTTGCTGAGTAAAACTGATGCCTCGAACAGGTGTAATGTCTCTGAGGGCCTGAGCACTGCTGGTTTCTCACGGTGGGGGAGCATGGGCACATTGTTTGTGATGAAATATGATCTAAGCTTTGTATATGTTTTAAACAGAGTTATTTATGAGACAAATGAAAACTATACTCCATCAAGAGACTGCTCCAGAAGCTGCCCTTTGAGAAGTGACATTTGTTCCAAGACCTCTGGCCAGGCAGCCGGCCTCGCCCTCCGTGTGGCCGTGCTGACTCTGGGGGCTGTGGCTGCCGCAGCCCAGGTGCTGGGACTCTGGCCCAGCTGGCCTGCAGGTTACAGCTTGCCTACAGTCCAGTTTTGGTGGCTTTACTAGCACTGTATTCAGATTCTGTAGCTTGGGTCTGTGATGATGAAGAGAATGTAATCAGAACTTTGTCTTTGCTAGTTTTGTAGGGAATTGTGAGATCGATCTGGAGATCAAGCGATATTTTTGTAGAGCTGGTGTGCAGAGTATACAGGTAAGGCTTTTTTAAGTTTCATTTTCTTATCAGATTCTCTGCGCTCTATTCAGAAAGAAAATTGTGAAGTTTTTATTAACTCAGAATTTCTTTGAAGTTAGAGAAGCCTGAAGTCATATGCTCAGGAATCACTGTCAGGATCTTGCACCCTCCTTTTGAGTCAGTAAGGGCCTGTGAAATTATTTCCATTAATGCTTTGTTTTCCCATTTAAATTTAGATTCATGGTACAATGCGGGTGATCCTGGAACCATTGATTGGAGACATGCCCTTAGTAGGAGCTTTGTCTATCTTCTTCCTTAGGAAGCCAGTAAGTCAAGGTTTATTTCATTCTCTTCTTCCCATTCACTGACAAGAATGTGTGTATACCAAAGAACAGAGTGAAGAAAAAGAGCTTATCTCACTTTATTCCCTTTGAGGCATGAATCCTGTATGTTTTCATCTCTTTATGCTTTAACATCTCTTGATAGACAACTTTTTCCTCATTATAAAACTAATACGTTTGGGAATTTGCTGGTGGTCCAGTGGTTGAGACTCAATACTTCCACTGCAGGGGGTGGGGATTCTATCCTGTTCAGGGAGCTAGATCCTGCACGCCGCACAGCCAAAAAGTAAAAATAACGTTATAATACGAATTTCCAAATGAAATGTTAGCACTCAGAAAAGCAGGATGTGGCTGTGAGAGGTTGAGAATCACTGGTACCTTTATATGGTGAATTACAGCCCCTAAGCACAATCTTCACAGAAAAGGGACTTTTTCGGTCACTTTCATCTGGAAAATATCAGAGCACAGTTCCCTGCCGTCTGCCAAGTCCTTCCCCACCACAGTGAAAAACAAAGATTTTGGGATTTTGACTGGATGATTTAGACATATGGAAATCTTTGAATGTGAAACTTTTGTACACTGTTTTGCTTGTTGATTTGTTTAGTTTTGGTAATGTGCTACTTGCTTTATAAAAAACAAAACTGCAAGTTTCTGAAATGCTGCCCTCGTGGAGCGCATGGATGGATGTGCTGCCCCATTTCAGGCTCAGTGATGGAAGCAGGCCTCCCAGCCTCACTTCCCACTCTCGGTTCCTCCTGTTCTTTGATCAGACTGCCGTCTCCCGCCACCGGTCTCCACAGGGGATGGCCCCAGGACTCCCACAACCACGGTCCACAGATGCTCAGGTTCCTTAGTAAATGGCAGTGTTTGCTCATAACCTCTGCACAGCCTCTTGCATCCTTTACATCATCTCCAGATCAGTAGTAACACCTAATACAGTGTAACTTCTGTGTAAATAGTTGAAATGTAAATGCTATGTAAATGGTTGCCTTAGTGCAGCAGATTCAAGTTTTGCTTTTTGGAACTTTCTGGAATATTTTTTCTTTCTGAACACTTTTGATCCATTATTGGTTAAATCTGAGGAGATGGAGCTGGGATCCTTGGACACTGAGGCCCAACTGTTTTTGATTTCTGTAAGCCTCAGTTTCCCCATCAGTAACATGGAGAGTACAATAATACCTCCGGTAAAAGATTAGATTTGACAACTAAATGTCAGTGGGTAAAAATACTCAGTATAGTACCTGGCATACAGAAGTCTTCAAGTATTTAAGAAATAAAATATTTTCCTATACGTAGGTTTAGCATTCTGGTGGGTCCTGACAGCAGAGGTCAAGGTTTGGTAAGTTTGGATGAAGGTTCTGGGAAAAGCCAGGGAGACCCACTGTCTGCCATTGGACATGTCCCAGAAATTGGTGGCCACCCACTCATGCTGACTTGACATTATTGGCATTGCCTCTGGGGTATGCTCTTGAGGGTGTTTCAGAATCCTTAGGTCACATTTAGGTTCATCTCAGGAGTGTGGATTAGACTAGACTGAATTGGGAGGCCTTTTCTAGAACTTCTCCAGGAGGTGGTCTGGGCTCACTCTGAATGTGTTTATCCGAGGGGTCCTCCCTGGTAGCAAAGCACATGTCTTCTGAGTCTGTGATCCGCAGATTGAGTTTCTTCATCTATAAAATGGAATTAATATCTTCCTTTAAGAGTGATTGTGAAAAGAAATTGAATCCATCTAGCTAGGACTCCAGTAATTGACGTTGTTATTGTTCAGTCGCTCAGCCGTGTCCGACTCTTTGTGACCCCATGGACTGCAGCACGCCAGGCCTCCCTGTCCATCACCAACTCCCAGAGTTTACTCAAACTCATGGCCATTGAGCTGGTGATGCCATCCAACCATCTCATTCTCTGCCGGCCGCTTCTCCTCCCGCCTTCAATCCTTCCCAGCATCAGGGTCTTTTCAGATGAGTCAGCTGTTCACATCAGGGGCTAAAGTACTGGAGCTTCAGCTTCAGCATCAGTCCTTCCAATGAATATTTAGGACTAATTTCCTTTAGGAGTGACTGGTTTGATCTTCTTGCAATCCAAGGGACTCTCAAGAGTCTTCTCCAACACCACAGTTCAAAAGCTTCGGCTCTCTGCCTTCTTTATGGTCCAACTCACATCCATTCGTGACCACTGGAAAAACCGTAGCTTTGACTAGATGGACCGTTGTCAGCAAAGTGATGTCTCAGTTTTTTAGTACGCTGTCTACATTTGTCATAGCTTTTCTTCCAAGGAGCAAGCAGTTGATGTACATTAAGCAAAGAAGGAGGATGAAGGGGGGACTTTAAAAACAGAATGAGCATGTCCTGCTGTCTCATGGAATCCACGCAGGGGCTGCAGCCGAGCATCAGGAACAGGATGACTGGTGCGTGGCCACTGTGGCTGCCGTCCTTTCTCAGGCCTGTTCTGCCTGCTTCGCTCTCTCTCCCCGAGACCATGGCCTCTGGTCCTCCAGGCCACAGGCCAGAGTACCAGCTGCCATGGTCCCGAGGAGGAGCCAGCCTCCCCTCTCCGTCTGTCCTGGCCTGCCCCCTTCCAGCTGCGCCAGGCACAGGTCCTTGGCCCTGAGACCAGGAGTGCGGAGGACACAGCGTTTGAAGAGGGTCCCGGAGGCTGATCCTGCCACCCTCTGTGGGAGGCAGCAGTGAGGTGATGAGGCAGAAACTGGCAGGGGGGTCCTTGGAGCCCACTGCGCTGAGGAGGGCCCAGAATGGGGCCACTGGGGAGTTTGAGGGTATTTATCCTGCCAGATGTTCTCTGAGTTTCTTGGAGCAGGGGTTGATATCCTGCCCTATTTTGGAGCTTCTTGCCACACCGCCAGGGTGCTGGTGCTCTCAGCGGCCCCTCCCCATGCCCTGGGAGGGCCTGACGCGCTCTCAGCACCCTGCACCTGTGTGGTGCAGAGGGAGTTCTGTCCTGGCCTCTGAGCAGCCGGCCTGTCTTTCTTTTTCTGTCTCTGGCTCTCATAGGGCTTGCTCTGGCTCTCCTGCCCAGGGTGGCTCTGTCACCTCAGCTGTCTGTGCATTCAGGAGTGACACTCTTCCCAGTTTGCTGCATCCCAAGTGGAAGCTGGAAGTCCCAGGGCTGTTAAAACATAAGAAAAACATTCTTGACCTTTATCACCAGCCCAGACCAGCAAATTCAAGAGCTCTGGGGAAGGGCGGAGCCACAGTATATCTGCAGCAAACTTCCTGTGTAGGAGGCTGGCGTGCAGTCCGCGCTGAAACGAGCAGTGTCTGTGGGTTCGGATTCTGTTGGGCCCACAGGCCCTCAGCGGGCACTCGGGAGGCATGGCTAAGGCTGCCCTTGCTCCTGTACTGCTCAGGCTGCTGGGGCTCCAGGTGCAGGGGGTCTCCGCCCCGCCCTGCCCCGCCCCTGCCCTCACTGCTGCTTCTCAGCCCTCAGAAAGAGGTAATTTCCTCTCCTTTGGGAACGCTTCCCACTGGCTCTTCAGTTTCCCAAAGGGAGATCCATCCAGACTGAGGGCTGATGGGGAGGGCACTAATTTTCTTTGCTTTTCCTCGATCTGCCCCTAGGGCTGGGTGGACTTTTCTCTCTCACATATCTGGACACCTGTTCAGTCACACACTCTCAGTCTCATCCTCAAACCCAGAGTCACTCACACTCCTCTCCCTCCACAGCCCTCCAGCTTGGCTCTTGTGTGCTCTGGCCTCCCTTGTGCTCAGGGACAGGCCAGCTCCCCCTTCAGGGCGTGCCTGGAGCCTTCCTTGCATTCGTATCTCTTCAAACTCAGCTGAGTCTGTCCTTCTGTGAATTCTTTCCCCATCCCCCTAGTATTATTCTTTTTCTCTGAACTCGGGTAGCATTCAGGTACATCTCATCGTTTTGACAAGTGTCCTGCAAGTAGGTGCTCTGTTACCCGAGCTTATAATCTAGTTTTAGTGCCTCGACGTGATCGCCCTTTGGGAGGGCCATTGAGAGTTTCTTTGACCTTCTGATTCAGCAGGATGCCCCAGGTTCATGTTAGCAGTTTTTGCCCCAGACCCAGAATCAGCCGTTTCTTCAGAGTCTCCTGTTCCCTTTAGTGGCAGATGCATCTAGAGATCGCCGTCATGGTCTAGGGCGTCCATGGGCTTCCCTCTTAGCTCAGTCGGTAAAGAATCTGCTTGCAAGACAGGAGACCTGGGTTTGCGTCCTGGGTTGGAAAGATCCCCTGGAGGAGGGCATGGCTACCCCCTCCAGTATTCTTGCCTGGAGAATCCCATGGACAGAGGAGCCTGGCAGGCTACAGTCTATGGTGTCGCAAGAGTTGGACACAATTTAGCAACTAAACCACCAGGGAGTGCTATGGAGGTTAGTTTCTCAGGACTTTATTAAAGTTGTTGCTTTTGCGTTTGGGTTTGTCCAAAGGAATCTTGACCCTTCAGTGCATACTTAGAGCTGCTTACTGCCCAGCTCTGTCACTCCGGTGTGTGTAAGTGACAGAGGCCATACAGTTTCGCTGAGCGTCTTCTGCGTGTAAAGCAGAAGTGGCTGCATTACGTGCAGGACCCACCTTGACAGGAGAAGCCGTGTTTTCATCAGTACTTCTTACCTGTCCACATCTGTTTAATGGAATCTCAGCCAACTATATAGAAATTATTCTAAGATAAATACCCACTAGCTGCTGCTGCTGCTGCTGCTAAGTTGCTTCAGTCGTGTCCGACTCTGTGTGACCCCATAGATGGCAGCCCACCAGGCTCCGCTGTCCCTGGGATTCTCCAGGCAAGAACACTGAAGTGGGCTGCCATTTCCTTCTCAAGTGCATGAAAGTGAAAAGTGAAAGTGAAGGTGCTCAGTCGTGTCCTACTCTTTGCGACCCCGTGGACTGCAGCCTACCAGGCTCCTCCATCCATGGGATTTTCCAGGCAAGAGTACTGGAGTGGGGTGCCATTGCCTTCTCTGAAATACCCACTAGAAAACTGAGCAAAAAAAAATACAAGAGTTGACTAAATGAATGGAACATATCCCACTAATATCAGGAAAAAAGTGAAAGTGAAAGTCACTTACTCGTGTCCAACTGTTTGCGACCCCATGGACTGTCCAGTCCAGGGAATGCTCCAGGCCAGAATACTGGAGTGGGTAGCTGGTCCCTTCTCCAAATATCAGGAAAATGCTGTTTGAAATAGTGATGGAGTAACCATTCTTTAACTGCCAAATAGACTGATTTTTAACATCTGTGTTTGGTGTGGCTGTAAAGAAAGTACATTTCATACAATTTTGATGGAAATGTAAATCGGTACAATATTAGAGCAATTAGGCAGTGACATGCCTTAGCAACTGAACAACAAGGTAGTGTATATCAGCATAAAAATGAACATGTATCTCTGACCAGAGCTTCAACTTTTTGAATGCTGGTCCCTGTAAGAACACGTGTGTAAAAAGATATTCACTGAACCATTTTGTTGTTGTTCTTCTTCAGTTGCTAAGTCATGTCTGACTCTTTGCAGCACATGAACTGCAGCACAGCAGGCTTCCCTGTCCTTCGCTATCTCCCTGAGCTTGCTCAAACTCATGTCCATTGAGTCAGTGATGCCATCCAGCCATCTCATCCTGTCACTCCCTTCTCCTCTTGCCCTCAAACTTTTCCAGCATCAGGATCTTTTTCAGTGAATCAGCTCTTCACATCAGGTGGCCGAAGTATCAGAGCTTCTGCTTCAGCATCAGTCCTTCCAATTAATATTCAGAGTTGATTTCCTTTAGGATGGACTAGTTGGATCTCCTTGCAGTCCAAGGGACTCTCAAGAGTCTTCTCCAACACCACAGTCCAAAAGCAGCAATTCTTTGGCCTTCAGCCTTCTTTATGATCCAACTCTCACATCCATACACGACTACTGAAAAAACCGTAGCTTTGTGTATACAGACCTTGTCAGCAAAGTGATGTCTCTGCTTTTTAATACGCTGGCTAGTTTTTTCATAGCTATTCTTCCAAGGAGCAAGTGTCTTTTAATTTCATGGCTGCAGTCACCATCCACATTGATTTTGGAGCCCAGGAAAATGAAATCTGGCCCTGTTTCCACTTTTTCCCCATCTATTTGCCATGAAGTGATGGGACCGGATGCCATGATCTTAGTTTTTGATTGTTGAATTTTAAGCCAGTTTTTTCACTCTCCTCTTTCATCTTCATCAAGAGGCTCCTTAGTTCCTCCTCACGTTCTGCCATTAAGGTGGTATCATCTGCATATCTGAGATTGTTGATATTTCTCCTTGCAATCTTGATTCTAGCTTGTGATTCATCCAGCCTGGCATTTCCCATGCTGTACTCTGCATATAAGTTAGATAAGCAGGGTGACAATATACAGCTTTGACATACTCCTATACAGGTTTCTCGCGAGGCAGGTCAGGTGGTCTGGTATTCCCATCTAAGAATATTCCACAGTTTGTTGTGATCCACACAGCCAAAGGCTTTAGCATAGTCAGTGAAACAGAAGTAGATGTTTTTTTAGAATTCCTTTGCTTTTTCTATGATCCAGCATATGTTGGCAATTTGATCTCTGGTTCCTCTCCCTTTTCTAAATCCAGCTTGTACATCTGGAAGTTCTCGGTTCATGTACTGCTGAAGCCTAGCTTGAAGGATTTTGAGCATAATCTTGCTAGCATGTGAAATGAATGCAGTTGTAGAGTAATTTGAACATTCTTTGGCATTGCCTTTCTTTGGGGTTGGAGTGACAACTGACCTTTTCGAGTCCTGTGGCCACTGCTGAGTTTTCCAAATTTGCTGGTATAATGAGTGTAGCACTTTAACAGCATCATCTTTTAGGATTTGAAATAGCTCAGCTGGAATTCCATCACCTCCAGTAGCTTTGTTCATAGTAATGCTTCCTAAGGCCCCCTCAGAATGTCTGGCTCTAGGTGAGTGATCACACCATCGTGGTTATCCGAGTCATTAAGAGCTGTTTGTGTAGTTCTTCTGTGTGCTCTTGCCACCTCTTCTTAATCTCTTCTGCTTCTGTTCGATCCTTGCCATTTTTGTCCTTTGTTGTGCCTGTCTTCGCATGAAATGTTCCCTTGGTATCTCCAATTTTATAAAGAGATCTCTAGTCTTTTCCTTTCTTTTGTTTCCCTCTAATTCTTTGCATTGTTCACTTAAGAGAACTTTCTTATCTCTCCTAGCTGTTCTCTGGAACTGTGCATTCAGTTGGGTATATCTTTCCCTTTCTCCTTTGCCTTTTGCTTCTCTTCTTTTCTCAGCTATTTGTAAGGCCTCCTCAGACAACCACTTTTACTTCTTGCGTTTCTTTTTCTTGGGGGTGGTTTTGGTCACACCTCCTGTACCATGTTATGAACCTCCGTCCATAGTTCTTCAGGCACTGTCTCTACCAGGTCTAGTCCCTTGAATCTATTTCTCACTTCCACTGTATAATCATAAGGGATTTGATTTATGTCATACCTGAATGGCCTAGTGGTTTTCCCTACTTTCTTCAGTTTGAGCCTGAATTTTGCAATAAGGAGTTCACGATCTGAGCCACAGTCAGCTCCCGGTCTTGTTTTTGCTGACAGTTTAGAGCTGCTCCATCTTTGGCTGCAAAGAATATAATCAGTCTGATTTTGGTATTGACCATCTGGTTATGTAGATGTGTAGAGTCATCTCTTGTGTTGTTGGAAGAGGGTATTTGCTATGACCATTACTTACAAAAAGGATAAACTGCAAATATTCTAAGTGCTCATCAATAGGAGGGTGGGTATATAAATAATTATGATTTTACTGGAGAAAATTATGATATCAAAAAACATAAGAACAGGCAAGCTATCAGTACCAATAAGGGACAACAGCTTTGATATTTTATAAAGTGAAAATCAAGGTATAGGACAGCATTATGTACTGAGTAGCCCATTTCATTTATAAAGAAAAGACTTGTATAATTTGATAATGATAATTAGAAGTAGTTTGCATACTTACTATATTTGCCGTTTTTTTAAAAACAGCTTTTAGAAATTAACTGGACAGGACTGACTAATCTTCTCGACATTCCTGGATTGAAGTAAGTACTCTGTCGTGCCCTGTGGCCAGCTTGCTGATGGCATGTGCGTTGGCGGCGTCATGAGACAGCCCAGCGGCTGAGCGCCGTCTCCCAGCCAGCGTCCGTGCCTTTCAGGCAGGGCGCTCAGGCTCCGGAACTCGAGTTGCATCTCAGGCTCTGGGTTGCAGCTGCACTCGAGCCCTGTTGGGGCTCATTGGAGCCATTTCATTTGTCATGAGGTGTCTTTCCAGTTTTGGTGTTTTAATATACCAGAAAAATAAAGAAAAGTTTAAAAAGTTTTTAAGCCCTTTCTGGCTACGTTGAAGCTGTGCTGCCCCATCCCTTCCTGCCTTCTCTGCCTTGATGCACTCCTCCTGGGCGGGGAGGAGTCAGCCCGGACATGCGGCTGCGGGGTGCGCTGGGAGTCTTTGCTCTTCCGTGTGCTCTAGTGTCTGAACCGTGAGGATTCCTTCCAGACGAGCTGTGAAGCCTTCGGGGCACGTCCCTCCTGTGAGGACGGTGAGGCTTCCTAGTCAGGCTGCAGGTCGTCTGTCCTCCAAGATGGAAGGCGACAGCGGCAGACTGTCAGTCAGCACCAAGCAGGAACCCGCTTCTTCTGGTCTTACCGTGCGTTTGAAGGTTAAAGTGCGTTTGAAGGTTAAAGCGAGTGAAGTGTTGGTTACAGGTGCATGTGTTCCTGGTGGACACTTTGTTAATCTGTGCTGTTCTTTTCCCTATTTTGCTTAGAAAATTGAATTATGAAAGCCTTGGTTCAGTCTGCTTTTTTTTCTATTCCTTTGTATTTATTATCTCCTTGAAGTGGCCATTAGAAAGAATTTTATTTTGTTTCATTATCAGGAAAAAATGACTTTAATAAGCTGAGGCATAGTTGTAATAATAAAACTTTTTTAGGTACTGTGATTTATTGGATATAGAAAAGTACCGTTATCTTTAAAAGATTCTTGGAAAGGACAGCTTTAAAAGAATTTTGTAAAAGGGTTGGTTAGCATTCTTGCTTTCAAGAACAAACCCAGCTCACTTGGTCTTCATTAAGCGAGAAAAGGTTTTGACAGACAGTCTGTTCTTCCATCCACCATGCAGGCGGGGAGTGCCTGCTCTGGGTGCTGGGTGTGGCCTGCGGCCCTGTCAGGTGGCCAGACGGGGCTGGACGCTAATGTCCACAGGACGCCTCCTGACCCCCGTTTTCTCTGTGTGGCTTTGTTGCCAGGCAGGCTCTTGCTGTGAAGTAGCAGCTTCTGGCTTCTATTCTGTGGCATGCTTAGCAACCTCAGGAGAAGATTCCAGCAAATGTCCCTCTAGTTCCAGCAAAAGTTTCAGAGTTGACCTCTGTTTGTCCGCCTTTCCTTGGACAAATTTTCCTGGTTCTGATGATCAGGTCTGGGTCTCATGCCCACCCTGAGAGGAGGCAGAGAGTGGCTTGAAAAAGTTGCAGTGAAGGACAGGAAGTCCCCCAAAGGAAGGACTCCCGGAGTTGGAGGAAAGGGTGCTGGTCAGTGGCCAAAGCAGCAAATCCCTGCTGTCCTTTAGTGCAGAAAAGAACGTGGATCCTGCTTGCCTCCCCGCAGCACCGCGACCCATGCTCGTCAGGCGTCTCCTCTGCAGGTCGCGCTGTGGCGCAGAGAGCCGGTGGGTGGCTCCTGGCCGTGAGCCCGCAGCTCTGGAGTCAGTCCCAAACCAGTGGAAAGGGAGAAACACACGTACACAAGGACACACAGATACACACGTGCAGATACAGCTTCGGTTCATTTCGTGGATTTATATGAAGACAGACTCAGTGTGGCATACCTTCTAGCTGTTATTCTATATGTAGATTTTTATACACATATAAAACATATTCTTACATATTAGGTATATATAGGATTGCATATATTGTTAAGAATATATATGCATATATATTAGAAATACAGGTGGAAACAGACACACACCATGCAAAAATGAGACCATGGTATAAAAGAAATATAGTAAAATACTCCTTTAAAATTACATATATTTATATATGACATCACTTATATATAATTATGTAAATTTCATGCGATAAAATATATGCATGTGTACTTAACGTAAAACTTGGGCCACTATTTTGTGAAGATTTTATCAGGTAACAGCTGTGGCAGACCTTATCTTGTAAAAGTAAATATTTAATAACTTTGAACCTAACACAATGAAATCTTGCCCCAAGCTTTACTAAATGAACGTCTGCCTGCTCCCTTCATTGACTGCAGAACAGAAGCCGAGGGGTGAGGAGGCGGCAGGATGCCCTGAGTCACTTCACGTCACCATGCGTGTTCGAGCTCCCCGCCACTGTTGCGTGAGGAGCCCTAACCCGAGTGTGAGGGGTGAAGGCTGTAGGTGATGCAGGGCCGGGTCAGGAAGACCGGGAGGGCGGAAGGCGTGAGGAAGCCGTGCTGTGTGCTGGGCCCTGCGGCGACTCGGGGGGTGTGCAGCCTGCTAGGGAGCCGTCGGTGGAGGTGCCATCTGGGCCTTCTGCTGGCGGCACAGGCGTCAGCGGGAGGTGAGGCGCAGCCCACCCCCAGGGCAGCGAGCAGGTCCTGAAGCACTTGCGTCAGCAGTGAGGGGCCTTCTGTCTCAGTAGATTTTTCGAAATAAACAGAACTCATGCTTCTGCAGGGAGATTGCCTGGACTGAGGGTGCTGGGTGCTAAGCTCTGAGGGACCCCTCCGTCGTCAGCTTGGTGAGCACCGATCCAGTGTCTGCCAGCTTACGCCCTCCGAGTCCCTCTGGAGTGTAGACGCTGGTTTACTGGCCTCTTCACAGAGCAGAGCTGTCTGGGGAGCGTGGTTCCCACGTTGAACTGAGAGGGCTGGCGCTGAGCCTCCACGCCTTGGTTGGCGTTTGGACCCCAGCCTGCAGTGAGGCTCGGTCATCTCTCAGGGCGCGATAGGACTGTCAGTGTGTCCCAGGGGATGTTCCAGCTGTGGTTGCTTTACATCTGCCATGTCCGTAATGCTGACATCTGAGAAGTACTGGCAAGAAGTAAGTTTCTTCTAGGACTCTGCTGTTCTGGCTAAAGGTGCTCTCGCACAGCTATGCGGTTCAGGTTCTGGGCCCTCAGGAGTGGTGTTGCAGAGACCCCTGACTCTCCACTCACACACATTTACAAGGAACAGACAAAAAGGATATTGAAAGTACATCAGTTTCTTTAGCCCCCACAACTCTATTCCTACTACTGAATTCTCTGTGCAGTGGTGTATACTGTTTCAAACTGATTACAGTATTCAGTACCTAATAAAGTGTAAAGAAGAATGAACTGTAAATTCTTGTACTTCATTAGGAGCTCCACATATATGACAAGAAAGATGAATTTAATGTAATAAATGTGAAATGAGTAAATGTTTGTTTTCATATTCTCTGCACTTTTATGTATGTTTGAAATATTTTATGTTAAAATAAGAAATTTAATTAAATGTATATTCAGTGTTAAATCAATGATAAAGTTATATGGAAACAAATGTATGAGTGTGATTTAGGACATTGAGAAATGTAGCCAGAAGATTACCTCATGTTCCCAGAATAAATCCCACATAATTGTCACCAGAGCAGCATGAACACTGTGTTAGGGGAACTAGCTCTGACCTGTTGGTGGGATATTGTATCATGTTTATGCCAAGTTCGCTGTTACGGGTGGTAACTAACATGAAATGTCTGATCATTGTTGTTTTTTTTTTAACCTCCCACCTAACAGTGGTTTATCAGATACTATCATTTTGGATATAATATCAAACTATCTGGTGCTTCCCAATCGAATCACGGTCCCTCTTGTCAGCGAAGTTCAAATAGCTCAGCTGCGATTTCCTGTACCAAAGGTAAGCATGTGTTCATTAACACTTAAAATAGACTGAAGGAACTTTTCACGTACATGGGTGCTGAGTCTTCTTGTATTTCTTCTAACAATGACCTTGCCATGTAGATCTTGATGCTGTAAAAGTGGTCTGTCCTGCTCGTCCTTAGGAGGTTGGCTAAGGGCCATTTGGCCTAAAGCTTTCGGAGACTTACGGGCAGTTCTTAAACCTCAGAGGTACTCACAGGAATTTAATTCTGCAGATGTCACTGCAAATTGTAAAGGACAGCTGTGACAACTTATTTACTGCCTCAGAAAGCACTTTCTGCTTGTGTGTAAGATGTACGTTTTAGCCTGAGCTGGGAACCTTGTGCCAGGCTCCTGCCAGGCGTGAGGAGCGGTCGTCTGTGGAGTCCTTCAGGGCGGACGTGCCGTGGGTATTAAGCCCCCTAGACGGAGTGAGTGGGCAGGGCTGGGCTGAGTCACGGCCTGGGGCTTGGCGGCAGCTTCACTCTGGGATCACATCCCTCAGAGTGTCTTCATCTGCAGGTTGGGGTGGTGCCTCACACAGGTGACCACACATCTTGGAGGCACCTTCATTTGAGTAAACTAAACAACCTCAGCCCGAGACCACGTGAGCCCGCCAGCCATGGTGTGGAATCCTGTCTGAGGCCCAGAGCACGTTCTCGGAGGGCTGCTCCTAATGGTTTGCGTCCCACCCGTGTGATCTCACTGACCGTGGGCTCCAGAGGTGGAGTAGGCAGCCTGTCACATGGTGTCTGGGCTCAGTTCAGAGTTTGTTTCATGAAGTAGAAGTAGCCAGCCTTTCCCCCTGTCTGTTACCCTTCTAGTAAGCTCGATCTTAGTAACAGTGCACAGACCAACAAACATTCATGAGCAGTCCTACTTTTTTCAAAGTAACAGTACCCCAGTCCTCACATCCCAGTTAGTCATATTGCTGGCACTCAGCAGGTGTGATGGGACACGGGTGAGGTGGGGATGTCTTTCTTCCTTCACTTAGCATCCTCAGCTCGGGGAACGCAGGCCTGCCTTCCAGTGAACACCCAGGACTGATCTCCTTTAGGATGGACTGGTTGGATCTCCTTGCAGTCCAAGGGACTCTCAAGAGTCTTCTCCAACACCACAGTTCAAAAGCATCAATTCTTTGGCACTCAGCTTTCTTAATAGGCCAACTCTCACATCCATACATGACCACTGGAAAAACCATAGCCTTGACTAGACAGACCTTTGTTGGCAAAGTAATGTCTCTGCTTTTGAATATGCTATCTAGGTTGGTCATAACTTTCCTTCCAAGGAGTAAGCGTCTTTTAATTTCATGGCTGCAGTCACCATCTGCAGTGATTTTGGAGCCCCCAAAAATAAAATCTGATACTGTTTCCACTGTTTCTCCATCTATTTCCCATGAAGTGATGGGACCAGATGCCATGATCTTCGTTTTCTGAATGTTGAGCTTTAAGCCAACTTTTTCACTCTCCTCTTTCACTTTCATCAAGAGGCTTTTCAGTTCCTCTTCACTTTCTGCCATAAGGGTGGTGTCATCTGCATATATTTATCTATAAAATATGTGTCATCCTATGCTGATTGGTTCATGAACAGTACCTGGTAACTTAAAGTGTTGATGGTATAGAACGCTACCCCCTCTAAAGATAACTTTACCACTTGTGTTTACCTTGGACACAGGTGAACACAAGGTAAAGGGTGGGTATTTTATCAATTAAGCAACATCTTAGGGAAAGAGAACCATGTTGTCTGTGAGTGTATGTATCTCAGAGTTTCAGTTTCCTATCCATAAAATAGGTTTAATGACAGTATTTCATAGGATTATTCTAAAAACGCAGCACAGTGATCGGTGGGTATGAAGGCCTTAGGAAGAGTCTACTGCATCCTGGGGTGCTGGTCTCCACTGCAGTTACCGCCCATGGGATCCCTACCAGGACACTGCACTGTTCCGGGCCCACGGGGCCCTGTGTCGCCTGCCTCGCTCCTGCCGTCGGCCCTGCCCAGCCGGGGCCCCTCCCAGGAGGGTCTCCGTCTCTGGCCTCTGGTCAGAGCCTTGGGCCCTGGTCTTGCACCCGAGGCGCTCGTGTTTGCCTTGTCTGCTCAGGGGACAGGCTCTGTCTTGTCCCCAAGCCAGCCTCTGCTCCAGGTGTGTGGGTGAACCGGTGAATAGTCTGCTCTGTCTTCTTTCCAGGGTGTCCTGAGGATACATTTTATTGAAGCTCAGGATCTTCAAGGAAAAGACACTTACCTTAAGGGACTTGTCAAGGGGAAGTCAGACCCCTACGGAGTGATTCGAGTTGGCAACCAGATCTTCCAAAGCAAAGTCATCAAGGAGAACCTCAGTCCGAAGTGGAACGAGGTGTATGAGGTGAGGGAGTGGCGAGTGCTTGGTTCGAGGTGAGAGGTGGGTGCCGTGAGCCCTTCCCTGGGTCCGCTCCCGCCCTTCCCCAGAGTCTACTCACGCCCTTCCCCGGGGTCTGCTCCCGCCCTTCCCCAGAGTCTGCTCCCGCCCTTCCCCAGGGTGCACTCACGCCCTTCCCCGGGGTCTGCTCCCACCCTTCCCCAGAGTCCGCTCCCGCCCTTCCTGGGGTCCGTGTGGTGGTGGTGTGCTTGTTCAGTGCGCAATTCTCTTTGCTTTGATTTTCAGTCTTTAAACGTGCTTCACCTTGTATCCCTGCCTCACACACAATTTTAAACCTTAATTACATTAAGCTATCTCAGTAAATAACTGGCCACTAACACACAGAGTACTCCACGATGAGGTTAGTTATGTACTGCTGTGTAAGTTTGCAGTTAGTGCATCTGGACATCTGTTCATGTCCCAGGCACAGCCACTCACGTGAGAGGACGCCCTCATGTCTTTACACGAGGGATCTGGCCTTTGGGCTCAGCACTGTAACCAGTGCCTTTTGGGTGCCATGGGGCTGCATGTGGTGCACTTGGCCAAGTTGCCTCCAGAGAGTGCCTCTCGGAGTGAACTGCTGCATCCCAGGGCATGCGGCTTGGAAAGAACTGGAAGAGGGTACACTTTTTACCCCACCAGCTTCTGGTCCTCCCTGCCCTGTCTGTTGCTGGACCTCCCAACTTCTGTGTGGTGGTGAGGGGCCAGCCCTGCCTGGGGCTGCTGCAGGAGTGGAGAGAGGTCCGAGCCCGTAGCCCCGATAAGTGGGAGCAAGCGCAGTGCCATATGCGAGGGGAGTTCCCAGGGGCTTCTGCCATCAACCATGTCTCAGGTCTGATAGTGGGGCCTGAGCGCGGAGCAGCTGCTGGCGCCGATGTCAGCTGCGGTTACAACTCAGAACAGACGCTCGTAAGGGTGAGACAGCCATGCACTGGTACCTTCCAGGCTCTGGTCTATGAACATCCCGGACAGGAATTGGAGATCGAGCTCTTTGACGAAGACCCAGACAAGGATGACTTCCTCGGAAGGTAAGTCCTCCGTGACCGAGGGTGTGGACTCTTCCTCTTTGATAGTCACTCTTAAACTTGTAACATCAGAGCAGGTTTATTACATGTTACATGTGTGTTAAAATAGCTTTTTGATGCTAGGTTTGTTTCACCTTAGACCTCTTAAAACATGTTTTTTGTTCCTAAAACAAGTTTTACATTTAAGTAAGAAAAGGAAAGCTAAGTTAAACAAAACTTGAAATTCACTTTCTTGGCTGTGCTGCTCCATTTAAGTGCTCAGCCACCAGCTGCGGCCCCGCACGCAGCCCAGCTCCCCAGCCTTGCACCCAGCAGGCCGCTGGGCTCCAGGCTCTAGAAACAGGTTTGTGAACTTCTGATTTGTTATTGGCCTATGGAGGTGGGGATAGATAGTAATTTACATTGTGCCTATATATTGGTAAAATAAATACTGACTTGTTTACTTAAATTGAACATGTACAGCTGAAAAAATATGAACTATCAAAAAACACACTTTAGCCTATATAACTGAATTTCTTGTGGCAAAAAAGATAGAAGGGTAAATGGTTTCATCAAGGATGGCCTGTGTGTTAGGCTGTGACCTCAGAATTCATTTGTGAGACCCTTTATCGAAGAACAACCAAAAGGTTGTACGCAAGGCAACGAACAGATGAGATTTGCAGTAACGCCTCTGTTAGATTCCGACGTCAGGGGCTGAGACCGGGGGCTGGCTGGGCCCCTGGCGTCTGTAGTGGAGCAGGGGACCCAGGGCCGTGCGGGGCAGCGCGCAGGGACAGAGAGGAGAGGCTGCAGAAGACAGGCGTGCGATCGTCCCGCCCTGCTCAGCTCTGGCTCCTGCCGCCTCACTCTTCCCAGCAGAGCAGGACTATTGAGGGAAGTGGGACGGGCTGTCGGGGTCGCCTTCGCGGCCCTAGAGGTGCCGGTCAGAGCTGAGGAATCAGGGCTAGAAAGGTGGTCAGCGCCTGATTCAGCGCACCGCTACGGAGTCCGATCCGGAGCAGCGGGTGTGGCTCAGAGAGAGGACGTCCCACCCACCCTGGTCGAATGCGTCTGCCCCGCACACCCTGGGCTCCCCTGTAGACCTGCCCGCCCCGCCCCGGAGCTCCCCTGTAGACTAGCACGCCCCAGGCTCACCTGTAGACATGCTCACATGCCCGGGGCGCCTCCAGACCACTCACTGCCTGTGGGGAGGACCAGCGTTCCCAGCCCTGACCTCAGCCGTGCCGCGCTGCGTGTTCCCTGCTCACTTCACACCCGGGTGGAAGCTTGAGGAAGCTTGGAGGATGAAGCTTGTTTCTTGATAAACTGTAGCATTCTGTTGCTTTTCTGGAGTACTTTTTCATAGAGTAATGCTTAAGTTTATTTCAGTTTTCAGAAGTGGTTTTCTGTGTTCTAAAGTTGTTGTATTGTTATTTCTATAGTCTTATGATTGATCTTATTGAAGTTGAAAAGGAGCGCCTTTTAGATGAAGTAAGTTTCCTTTGAGTATTGTTCTATTTCGTGAGTGTTGATGGAGAGTACCCACTGCCACCATCCCTGGTGGTCTGAGAACAGCCGCTCACAGACGTTGAGAACTTAGGCCTTCCAGTACCAGCGAAGTGAAAATAAATCAGCACCTGCCAGAAACAAAATCCTCAAGGATCCAAACACACACCCACTTTGTTTCAGGCAGTCATGGTCTGCTTTGGAGTCAGGGCAGAGTCTGGTAGAAGCTCCCAAGAATCGGGCCTTAAAAGGTAGTTGGGAGTCATAGCAGAGCAGCACAGTGCAGTTGATGAGACATTGTCCCAGGAAAGACACCCACAGACGCATCATGAACTGACAGCCACAGACGCTGCTTCAAGCAAGATGCTGCTATCAGAATAAAAAGGATAAGGAAGGAAGTTTGTGATGGCTGCTAAAAGATGGGTAAGACTTGGATAAGTAAGGCGCAGTTAAGCAAATCTCTGTTGAGAACTCTTCTCAGCTGCACACAGCACACCCTAGACAGGCGTCTGCAGTTTGTCCTGCCATCGCGTGTGCTGTGTGCTGCGTTGGGCCCACCAAACACGCCCTGCACTCGGACGTCTCTCCTAACGCCGAGTGTTTGAGCGCCGTCCTCAGTTAACAGCCTGATAGCTTTTAAGCTGAAACGAGTGTGAACCAATTATTGTTATACAGTCATAAGGAAAAGCACACTTGTTAGCATGTCTGATTCTGAAATTCAGTACTTGGGATCAACGTTATATTTTTTCTTGGCCCCTAAATTCTATGGATGTCCATACGTAGAATCCTGGTAGTGCTGGGTAGTACGAGAGGACGTTTGAGTCCTTGCATGTCAGACAGGGATGGCATTGGGAGTCAGTGAGTTAACACACAGAGCGGCCCCTGCTGTCAGTTTCTGGGGCCAGCAGCTCCTTCTCAGGCCTGGAGCTAAAAATGGCAGGACTCGGGCCTTCTGGGTTTGTAAAGACTGCTCAGCTCATGTGTCTGATCCAGGAGGGCTTTGGCTGACCGGTCTCACTTTCTCTGCAGTGGTTCACCCTGGACGAGGTGCCCAGAGGGAAGCTGCACTTGAAGCTGGAGTGGCTCACGCTCATGCCTGACGCGTCGAACCTTGAGCAGGTGCTGGAGGGGCCCCACGGCAGCCTGCAGTCCTGGGCACTAAGATTAGTGCCTGAAACTGCTGCTGCTCACTTACAAACTTGGAGCGGTAACGCGACTCTCATGCTGTGAGTCACCGCGGTGGCATCGGCACAGATTAGAGCCAGCGGGAGTTTGCAGGCATCTGCAGGCTCTCGGAGGTCTCAGGGCTCGTGCTTGGGTGCCCTGCAGGGACTGGGGGAGCCTCAGGTCACCTGAGCACTTTGATCTGAGTGGAACCTTGTCATGTTCATTCTCTGTACTGCGTGTATGGGATGCTTATTTCTCCATCTCCCTTGTTTTCTTGAGCAGTGTAGGCATAATTAGATAGAAACAGGAAGCTTGGAAACCCACCTGCTAAGGCTTTTCCCTTTCTCTGTAGGTGCTGACAGATATCAGAGCTGACAAAGACCAAGCCAATGACGGGCTGTCCTCCTCGCTGCTCATCTTGTACTTGGACTCGGCCCGGAACCTTCCGGTAGGTGCTGGTTTCTGGCAGGGGCTCCTGCTGGGTTTAGCCGTGTGCTCTGTCTGCGTTGCTGTGCTTTCCCTACCCTGCAGCCAGGAGGGCAGCGGTGGAGAGGGACACAGGTGCACTCCCTTCATGGATGTAGTGTTACGACTCCACCTTACTGGCTTACCCAGGGTGATCAGAACTAGCTGACGTGTTTTAGTACACAGGAAAAGAAGGACTTAGTAGTTAGGAAAGAAAATACCCTGTGGAGAAGTGCTAATTACTGAAATTCATGCCCGAAGATGAAAATCGAATCCCTTTGGCATCCCCCCGGCCGTGGCATGGCGGGGTGAGGGGCCACATGGGGGCAAGGATGCCCTGCACACAGCGTCCAGCCCCAGGCTCGCACCGAGGAGGACAGTCTCACAGGTGGCGGCAGCGCCTGGAGACGAGGCGGCGAGCCAGCCCTGCTGTGGCGCCCCTCCACGCTGAGGGCACTGGCTTGTCATCAGAGTTCACCGTTGCGACAGCATGTTTTAGAGCCCGTCTACCTGTTCAACAGATGGCCTGTCTGCTCCATTTCATCGTGTTGGAGGCCAGTTTTGTTAAAGACTGCTGTCTCCAGAGGCAGGGTGTTTCCTCCTGAGATGACGGGATGGTCAGTGCCCAGTCACCTGAGTGCCCCGTGTGTGCCCCCCGGGTGCATCCTTGTTGTGGGTGGGTGCCTAGGTGTCCCACCTGACCGTGGTCACACCACCCTGTCCCTTTACCTCATGAAATGCACACCCTAATTCTGTTCAGCACCTCTCCAGGGTTTAAATGGTACATTACTTGGGCTTTGCTTAAAAGCAAACTCGGTGTATTTTGTGCATCTGTTTTATTTAAAATTTTTAACAATTAAAATCTGATTGATAACCTGTTTTTTTCATTTTGCAAAGATGTTACCTGAACTGTGTTTATGAGTGTGTATAATTGTGCCCTTTCTTTCAGTGAAGATTTAATCTTTCTGCAGAATGACTTGTACGGTAGAACTTTTTGTTTTTAACCACAGTTTAAGTTTTAAAGTCTTTTATCATGCCTGATGGGAGTGAGTTTGTTGTATATTTTAGAACAGAGGAAAGTGGTGGTGAATTGGCTTCTCTTGAGAGCTGTGTGTTTTGTCACATTAAATTAAATTAAAATGGAATGATGTCACGTAAGCAAGGGACAGAAAGAAAAGTGAGCGTACTAACCTGCTATGGAAAGGGCACTTTGTGCATGAAGTGTGCTCTGGCCGTCAGAGACAGAGGACCCTGAGCAGACCCCCAGCCCGGGGCCTGCTGGGACGGGCGTGTGCGGCGCCCCCGCGTCTCCGTGCGGCTCTCTGACTCTGCCTGCTGCATCCTGGGTCAGTGCTTCCGTGCCTCCATTGACCACAATCCACCATTCTTTGCTTTCTCCTCCCATTTCCACTTTCCCAAGAGTATCTACGAGGGAAACTTTGGGTGTGGCTACTTAAAAGAGAGGCGAGCGTCGGGACTAGTGTTTTGTGAGAATACTGCCTCAGTCTGTAGAGCACTATTTGTGAGTTCTCCGTGTTCCTCCTTCTTGTGTTTGGTGGGGACTGCTAGAATGTGGACTGGAGACTAATGCCGTCTGTCAGTGCCGGAATGACGTGCATGCCTTCGGTTTCGCATGACTTCAGTTCCTGTGAGTGTTGCTTTCGTGCCTGCTTTGTGAGACGTAACTCTGCTTTAACTAACATTGGTGACTGCATCTGATACCGAGGTGGACCAGCCCGATGAGCCATGGAGGAGCCTTGGGCTCTGACACTGCTCCTGGCCCTGAAAATTAAAAAAAAAAAAAATCATCTGAGGAAACAGTGAAACCATAATGATTAAAATGGATTTTCTTATGGTTCATCTCAATGTGAGATGTAAATATTTCTTTGCAAGCTTTCAGAAATCTTCCTTAAATCTGCTTTCTCCTCCTGACCAGACACAAGGGGTATCAGAGCCTGGCTTTCCATAAAGTCCCCGAGGCCCCGGGAACAGTGGGTGAGACAGAAACTCACTGCTGCCTGAAGATGTGCCTTCTCCCCTGTGTACCCGGAGCTCCTGGGGGGAAGAAGTGTATGTTGACTTTGCGATTCGCTGCTTTTAAGGAGCTTCAGGAATTCCTGGGGTGGGTAGTTCCTGGCCTGTATCTGGGAAGTGGTTTTCATGCCTGTGTTTCCTGAGTCCGTGCTCTGGAGCTTGATTCCTGGCACCGTTCTGGTCCTTTTAGCAGAGTTATTTTCACTTGCTTCGGGCTCAGAGGAAGCCAATGGCTTAGTCCTTAGTCTAGAAACTAATTATTGATTTAATTCAATAACTAGTGAGATTCTTAAAGCTCATTTGTTTCATTTTCACTTGTTTTCATTTTTATTTCAGCATGCATACTCAGTTTATTCTTATTTTTAAAACTAAGGGGCGGGGAGCAAAACTTAAAGAAGCGGCATTTTGTCCCATTTGATGGATGAAGACAGTCAAGCCAAACAAGGGGCAGGTGGGTTGCTGTCTCCTGCAGCGCCCGCCCCCGAGCAGCTGTTGGGGGGTCAGGAGGAGGCAGTTGTGCCTCTGGCTGCTGCTTCTGGTCACTCCCAGGAGTGTCCCAGTGGGGCCTGTGCTGGAAGCTGCTGCCTGTGCCAGCCACGCTGGCTGTATAGTTACTGTTTTCTGTGACTGCTCCTTTTATAGGAAATGCTTCTGCCCTTGTGTCGGGATTTTTTTAATTGCTTTGTTACATATATCTAAGGTGTTGATTGATCCAAACTACCTTTCCTCCTGAGTTATCAAAACCACATACTCTGCTTGGATTCAAATATAGGTGTCACCAAAAAGTCCTGCAAAACGAATCTGGATAGATTGATCACTTCCCCCCTCTGGTTTTCAGTATGTTGTGGATCTGTCCCTTTGTCAGCTGTCCCCAAAGGCTGAGCCTGTTGCTATTTCCAGCGGAGGTTTTGGGCAGCTGCCAGCCCCACACTCTGGTACCTTCTGCTGCTCGAAACACTCCTCCTGTCCAGCCCCTCCTGTCCAGTCCCGTGAGTGTGCTCTCACCCCCGGTCCCGTCTGGAAACCTCAGCACACGGTCCTTGCTCCCTAGCTGGAAAGGGCCTCTTTATCCTGTGGCCTCAGCACTTGGACCTCCTCCTCTGGCCAGAGGAACAAGAGGGTGTTTTCTGACCCCCAGAGGCCTCTGTGACCACATGCATCTTCTGAGCACTTTCCAAGGGCTCTGCGTGCAGAGCTCATTGCGTCTCGGGCCAGCGGAATCGCTTTTTAGATGAGGTGCTGAGATTAGAGACCTCTAGGAAGGCGCAGAGCCAGGATGATCTGAACTCAGCCGTGTGACCCAGAGCCCAGTTTTCCACCTTCCTGTCTAGTCCATCCTCGTATAAAGTGAACTTGTTACCACTTCAGTAAGTCTGTGAGTTCATAGTGCTGTCTATGGAGTCCTCATCTGAGAGGAGTGCTGTTCGCACTGACGCCCCCTCCATCCGTAGAGATCCTGGCTGTGACGTGGAGCCCTTGGGCGAGGTGCTCCTCCACACTCTGTTAAAAGTAATTTCAGCTCTCGCTTGGAAACAGCGCAGGTGACTATTGGTGGTGAGTCGCCCCAGTGCCGGCAGTGCAGTGATGTCCAGAGGCTTCACGCTGGGCCCTCACCGAGCTCTGTCCACCTGCTCTGTCACACCCCTGGCCTGGGCAGCTTCCCACGCCCTCACATGGCTCCTCTTGCTCACTCAGCCCACACCAGAGCCTCTCTCCTTGCATCACGTCTGCTGGTGCACGCTGGAATAACACGCATGCAGCAAGGTCACGTCTGTAGAGAGGGAGCTAGCTGTAGGGAGGGTTCTCAATATCTACACTCAGCTCTCCTCAACCTCAGGAGTGCAGTTCCCAGCCCGGCCCAGCCCCGCCCCAAGGGCATCTGCTGGACTCAGTGTTCCAGGGTGCTCCATAAAGAATAACACTCAATTTGACGTTAATTCCAACTCGGGTGATAAAGTCTTTCATCTTAAATGTTAATCCTCAAAGGATCTTGCAAAACAACTCTTGACTTTTTGAGGGCAATAAAGTAATGAGTTTTTAAAATCAAAAAAAGTAGGACATAAAACCCGTAATAATAATAATAGAATAGTACAACTTTAAAGCGAGGGGGAGCTTTTGAGATGATCTGATCCGCTTCTGCATTGTATGCTTGTAGAAGAGTGGGGGATGAGGTAGATCAGGTCCCATCTTTGCTGTGATTTTTTTCATGAGAAGATAAAGTTCAGAAGGAAGAAAGGTAGCATTTGCTCTTCCAGGATATGATTGGCTTGAGAGCAGTTGGGACGTCTCTAGCCCATTGATTTGTACTTTAGATGAAACCTTCAGCTTAATTATGGTTGAAACTTTACGATTTTTTTCAAGGGACAGATCCTAGGGTTTGTTCAAGCTAAGGATAGCAAACAGAACCCTTTCCTCGGGTGTCATTTTTGGATTTTTCAAATCCCAAAGACAAGAGGGATGGGAGGAAAAGAACAGTGATGTAAAGGCTGATCTGCTTTGATATTTACAGATTAAAGGTTTAGTCTAAGAAAATCTTGGGCATAAAGAATACTTTTACAGCTAGTATTTACTGTTTCTTTGTGTAATTCTTGGTGGGTTTTGTTTAAAAATTTTTTTGTTCTCATAAGTTTTCATGTCATTAACCTTAACATAAACTCCTCATTGCATGTTTATTAACCCTTGGTATATTCATTTTCTTCTGACTTAAAAGAGTAACCCATTAGAATTTAACCCTGATGTCTTGAAGAAGGCTGCAATTCAGAAAGCTTTAAAGGTAAACTAATAGTTTTCCCTTCGAAAGTTGATGAAACGTATTGAAAGAGATGATGCTTTAACCCATATAGGTTTATTGACAGATTCTTCACAAAGTAATAGAGTCATAATTACTTGTTTAGTTGAAGAGAGGCTACTTTTATTGTTAAAGAATTTAGTAGTTAGAAGAATTTAGATCAACTTTGATGATAAATTTGTGAGATATCAATGTGGTAAATTAAATTAGACTTTTGTCCTGTTGGCCTTAGGCAGCAGTATCTAAGGTGCTTTTAAATCATCTGTACTTTAATTGGATGTGAGTTTGTGAAAATGGTGATAGAGAAGTTCTGTTTAAAATCATAACCAATTTTTAGACTATGATTAAAATGTGTGCCCAGTGCACCGTGACTTCCCATTAAAAAATCACCTCTTCCAATATGCTGCATCAGGGCCATCTCTGAGTCGGTGACCTGGGGCTTTTGGTGCTGCTCGTTTGGGTGACAGATCTTTCAAGAAGCTTTACATTTCATTAAATGAGGTATATTGAAAACTAAGCTCCACTTCTTAAAACGACATGAGCATGTATTTTCTGGCTAAATTAAAAAAATTTTTTTTTTTTTTTTTCTGATTTCTTTGAGGCCTTATTTTAAGCTTAAATATTTAGGGGAATGAGTGAGGAGTTCAGTGTAGTTCTTTTAATTCTATGCAAAGGAATCGACAGTGGGTTTTGATCAGTTTCATCCAGAAGAATCAGTTAAACTTCAAAAGAGGAAGACTAGCATTCTGCTCTGATACGGGATTTAGAAAGCCCGTAGCACACCCCACTAGGGAGGAGGGGTGGCTTTCCTGTGGAGTATTAGTTGGTTAGCAGGGTAGTTCCTCACCAGAACGCCGGGAGGGAACGTCTCCGCAGCCTTGGCTCACCGCTTCTTTGGTAAGGGAAGATTATTGACCCGCAGAGCGTGATGGCTAGAATAAAGGCTCTCCAGTTAGACTAGACTGTCTGGGCTTGAACCCCTGCACAGCCAGCGCTCACCAGTGGGCCCTGCAGCAGGCAGCAGAGGCCTCCCTGCTTTGTTCCTCAGTGGAGGTGATGTTCTCACCCCTGTGGGGGTGCTGAGTCTGTTACTGAGATCATGCATTTAAAATGCCCAGTGTAGCTAGCAGAATACGTGTATTTTTAATTGTTATTGTGTTATCTTATTTAAGCCTAACAACTCGGTTCTGGAAATGGTTTTACACCCATGAAAGCTGAGGTTCAAATAAATAAAATACACGTAGATCTTAGTAATCAAGTAGAGAAAAGCTAAGATTTAAATTCAAGACAGTCTGACTTTAAAAGTTCCTATTTTCATTATACCCTGTGTGTCTGTCTTGTGCTGAAGCATTTTGAATATTGCGTCCTGATAGAAGACTTAGTCACTGATTTAACCTTGTTTCATAGCATCCAGAATATCATCCATTTCAGGACAGTCAGCCCTTGGTATCCGCGGATTTTGTATCCACGAGTTCAGTCTAGGATCGAAAATACCTTGGAAAAATCTACAGAAAGCTCCAAATAGCAGCATTTACATTGTGTTCACAGCTATTTACATAGCATTTACACACTTTATTAGGTATTACATATAATCTGGAGATGACGTAAATTATACAGAGGATAATACTAGGTCGTTTTATAAGTGAAATTTGAGCATTGTTGGATTTGGCATCCTGACGGGGTCTTGGAACCAACCCCGCAGCAGATACCGAGGGATGACTGTACACCATTATTTTATATACGACTGAGAAATAAAGCATGGGCTTCCTTGCTGGCACAGTGGTAAAAACTCACTTGCCAACACAGGAGACTGTAGTTTGATTCCCTGGGTCAGGAAGATCCCCTGGAGAAGGAAATGGCAACCCATTCCAGTATTCCTGCCTGGAAAATCCCATGGACAGAGGAGCCTGGCAGGCTACAGTCCATGGGACTGCAAATGAGTCTGACACGACTTGGTAACTAAATAACAAAAACAACAAAGAAAGAAAATAAGGTGCCAGTTAAGGTTTGATAGCATTTATTTTACACTTACTGAAAGAATTTTAATAGTCAGGGTAAACATTTTTAGGATGCCATTCACACACACACATAAAAGGAAAATATAAGCAAAATTAATTGGGGAAGGCAGAGATAGCTACCACTCTGCTATAGTCTGCCCCAAAGCAGGCACTTAAAGTCATCCATTATAAATTTCATTTTGTTTTCAGAGATGTTAGAAAGTTTAGACAAGGGGCTGGGGGAATGTATTTAAATAGATAAGCTACAGTAAATAGGAATGAATGGCTACTTTTTCAGAGATTAATTAAATGTATAAAGTTAGCTTCTGTATCAGAGACGCAAAAGTAGCAGTAGCTTAAGTGAGACAGAAGTGTAGTTCCCTTGGATGCCCCCGAATGCTGACCTGTGGTTTGTGGTGCTCCATGCCTCCAGCCAGAAGGGGCGCACAACAGAGGCAAGACCCCTAGATCGTTCTGGGGCCACACCTACCACGAGGGAGACTCAGAAACAGAATCCGTGTCACCCAGGGTGTGTGCTCAGCCACAGCCCCCGGGCTCTCACGTTAAGGGAAGAAGGAGAAGTGGATTTAGGGGGAAATTAGTATTCTCCCGCAGTACTCTGTAGCCTTGGGTTTTTTTTTTAACAGTGTTTATTTCATTTTGCAGAATTAATTCACATCAAAAAGATGAACCAGAAACTAGATTATCACAGTAGGTTTGGGCTAGAAATATTTTATTCCAATAATCATAAATTTGACACCTCTGTCATTGCTGCAGTGTTGAGGATTGACTTTAAAATTATTTAACTTAAAAACATTTTGTGACTTTCTTCTAATTAATTTCCACTAACACAAATATTTAACTGCATCTTCTTGTGGGGCTAAGTTATAAATAAACCTCATATATGTTGCATTTTACTGTGTTTTCTTCTATCAGCTATCTGTACTAAAGTATGCTGCTTACCATTTTAACTTATTCCTAAATTTTTCTCATTGCATTTTATCTGCTTAAATGCAATTTAGATTGATGTCTATTCTTCCAGTCAAAATTACTTAGCAGCTGGTAAGCAAGATTTGATGATTGCTACATGTTCAAGCAGAAGATACTAAATTAAAAATGTAAAAACATGCCTCTGACACGTTAGTATTTTTAAGATTCCAACCAGAAAAACTGTTCTGAATCACAGGCTCTCACATTTGTCCTTCCTGTGCTTTTCTCTTTCCATTTGTTTCACTTTATTCAGTTTGTTACCTGAGTTTTCAGAGCTGGAATTAACATGAAAGATTTTCAGAAGATTCCATTTTTCCAGGGTTGCTTTCTTTAAACGTAAAAGACCTTAATGTTTTAAAATTGTTTGCAAATACAAGTTTCATTGATTTATGTAGATACAATTATGGCTTTGGGGTGTGCTTAGCAATTAATTGTTTTCCACTGAAACTGTGTCTAGATACTCCCTGTAGCTGAAGTATCAGAAATAAATAGAAATGACTGTTAAGATAAGCAGTGATTCCATTTCTAGTAATCCCCATTTCAAGGCATGTTTATTGATTTTATCTATTTTTTCTTTTTGGATAGTCTGGGAAGAAAATAAACAGCAATCCAAATCCTCTTGTCCAAATGTCAGTTGGTCACAAGGCCCAGGAGAGCAAGGTAAGGTGGTGACGCTCTGACTGGCCCCTGTGACCTAGCTGCCACAGGCACCCCTGGAGGAGGGGGAGGGGGCAGGTATTGAGACTGTTGACTTCCATGTCTTTGTTTTGTATTCTCAAATCAATCATTTGATAATGAGCTACTTAATTTGGAATAAAATATATTCACTTAAAAATAACATGAAAAAGACATGAATTTGTTAATTATGCTTTTGCTTGATTTCATGGGTAGATGACATGGGACAAATTTCTAAGTTTCCTTTGAATGCACTATTAATATTTTGTTTAAAAGACAACAGTGTGCTTAAAATTCAAGAAATGCGAATTGAATAGAAGACATTGCTGTTGCTATAACATGTGGTACTTTCAGGAAACATTTTGGGAATTCCTCCCTTTTTTTTGACTGCTAACCATTAATTTAAGAAACTTCTGACGAGCAGCACTCCACAGGCCAGGGGAGTAGGGGCTGTCCATGCAGATGACATGCTGTGGCGGGGCCGGGACCTGGGCTGGGAGCTGCTGGCAGTCATCCCCCTGCCACACGGCAGCTCACATAGTTGATGCCTAGCAGCACAGCCCAGCTGGAGAAGGGGTAGGCTACCCACTCCATTGTTCTTGCCTGAAGAATCCCCAAGGACAGAGGAGACTGGCAGGCTACAGTCCATGGGGTCGCAAAGAGTCAGACATGGCTAAGCACAGGACAGCCCAGAAAACAGGTGTCATCTCGGCTTCCATGCACGGTGCTGGAGCAGTTGTCTGCAGAAAACACGCTAGAGCTGATTCAGGACATTTTTTTCAGATTCGGTACAAAACCAACGAACCTGTGTGGGAGGAAAATTTCACCTTCTTCATTCACAACCCCAAGCGCCAGGAGCTCGAAGTGGAGGTAATTCATTTGCATGTTTACATAGATGTGTTTATATCTCCCCATCACACAGCACGCAGAGAACTGCCACCATGGGCCCACGAGACATGTTCCTGCGGTGAGTGTTAGCAGCAGGGCAGGAGGGGGTCGATTTTCATGCTCACCTTTGGCTGATTGTTCCTGGCGTCTAGAACTGCAGCTGGCGTGTGTATGTTGGCATCACCGTCAGCCTTGCTGTGCGTGCTTGCTCTGCAGCTTCTGTGCGGACGCCCCGGGCGCTGCTGTGTGCTGTCTGCTTCCAGTCAGGGCACTTCCCTTCCTCCCTTGCCTCACTGCCCGCCCAGCCTCGGCCTGAGTAGACACCTTTGCCTCCTTCAGGTCCTGAGGCACAGCCTTGATGTTTCCCTGTTGCTAAGTCTGATGTTGGAGGAAGTTTCTTTCTACTTCTGCTGGTTTGCTGTAGGTTTTTGTCATGAGTGGATACTGAATATTGTCAAAGACTTTTCTGTGGTGTTTGAGATGATCATGTGGTTTTTCCTTTTGAAATTCGTAAATATGGTGAAATGCAGTACTGATTTTCAAATCTTAAAATTTGTAAACCTCTATTGATTTTCAAGATTTAACATTAGAAAGCCTTGCAAGCAAACTTTTTTTGGGGAATAACCCCGCTTACTTGTGATGTAGTATCCTTTTTACATACTCAATTTGCTAAAATTGTATTAAGAATTTTTGCATCATAAATAAGAATAAAGGTGTGTTGTGCAACACAGACAAACAGAGCCATTATTTTGTAATAACTTTAATGGAGTCTAGTCTATAAAATTATTGAATCACTTTTGTACACCTAAAACTAATGTTATAAACTGTACTTCAATTTTAAGAAAATAATAAGACAGGATAATAATTTTAAAATATAATTTTTACACTACAACCCAGGGATTGAACCCGTGTCTCCTGCATTCCAGGCAGATTCTTTACCTACTGAGCCACCTGGGAAGCCCACTCATAAAATAATTTATAGTAACTGGACCTTGAATTTACAATAACTTTTAAAGTTCTGTAAACTTAGTTATTTCATTTAAAAATGCTTTTGTGTTTGCAGTTTAAAAAATGAGCAATGAGGCTTTTAGGTTTTCATGTGCAGTTAAATTATTTGATTATTTTTATATAGTCTGTGAAGCCATCAAAGTTCTTACTCTTTTTGTTTAAACAATCTGTAGCATGACAATCTAACAGGAATAATTCCTGTTGTAGAGGTAAAGCTGAAAGTTATTATTCAGTAGCCAGATATTGCCATGCCTTTAAAGCAGGTTATTGTAGATTTTGAATAGAAAGCTTAAAAGAAATTTAGAAATGTGTCCTCTCCATAAGTGTTTATGTTTCTCCAGTAGAAACTCGGCACAACACCAGGAATGTGTGTTGTCACCATTTTCACAGGATTTAAGACATTCCTTTCTAGTTTTCAGATTTGTGTGGACTGCTGCCTCTGGCTCAGGGTTCTTGTAGTGGATTCTTTGGACAAGACTTTCCATCTTTTATTTTCATTTTGCCTGTGAGGAGGAGATGGCCGGCCCTGTGACACGGATACCCTGTAGCACCACTGGATATGGTGCTGTGTTTCCCTGAGGAGCTCTCCTCCTGCCTCATTTATGGACACGTGACTGAGAAGGGGAAGGCGACGTGTGTTTTTGACACCCCAGGTTTGGGCCGCCTGCATTTCCTGTCCCCGTCTCCATGCTGAGCGCTCTGTGTGTTTGGCAGGTGAGAGATGAGCAGCACCAGTGTTCGCTGGGGAACCTCAGGATCCCTCTCAGCCAGCTGCTCGCCCGCGAGGACATGACCCTGAACCAGCGGTTCCAGCTCAGCAACTCAGGTCCCAACAGCTCTCTGAAGATGAAGCTCGCCCTCAGGGTACTGAGTGTCAGGAGTGGTTGGGGGAAGGGTCCTGGGTGGACACAGTCTCAGTGCCGGACGCAGGGCTGTGTAGCTCAGGGGAGCGATGACCAAGGCTTGTGCTCAGACGCCGATGGCAGCGGTGATCCCGGCTGTTGAGCAGGCCGGAGCCGTTCCTCACACTTTCAGATGAGTCCAGCCAGTCTTTTTTTTGATCCTTTGGTCCAGAAAGTATTGCTATCTGGATCAGTAAAGTTTTTTGCTATTGTTAAATTTTCAAAAGTCGTTCAGAAGGGAGAATTTAATAAAACTCTGCAAGATGGTAGAGATTACAGGAAAAATAAATTCTGTCCAAAAGAGACAATGATTCATTTTTAAGTACCTAAGGAAATGCTGAAAATAAAACTGGCAAACATATGGGAAAGTGCTAAAACTCTAATTTTTAAAATGCAAATTAAAACGAAGAACCAGCTTCTTAAAAAATTCAGTAGTCTGTGGAGGGTGTGGTAGAAACAATCTCTTTGGGCGTGGTCACAGCCTTTCCAGGTGGGACCACAGTGTCTCCAGTGGTAAATCATAGAGCTTTTTGTCTGGAAGCCCGACTCCTGGAGCCAGCATAGCCCTGGGGGTGTTGGCTGCAACTTTACTTGGGGAGAGGCTTCAGGCTGTCGAGATGACCCCCGATGCCAGGGGTTCACGTGTAGGCTGCTCGGGGGACGTGTGCACACGCAGAGCAGGTGTGGCAGGAGCTCGCAGGGTGGGGCTGCTTCCACATCGACTCTCAGAGTCCGGCAGCCTCTCCTTCCGTGATCACTGGTAAGACGGCGGGATAGGGGTCTGTGGAGGAGGAGTTTATGACCTGGGCTCTTCCTCCACAAAGCTGCCACCCTGTGCCAAGAGTGGCTGCTGGCAGAGGCCAGAGCGCGTTGTGCTGTTGAGTGGCCTGCACACTCCTGTTTTACACTTTCTTTGATGTGTGGTACGATAGCCAAATAGGTAGACTGCTTTGAATGTTTTGTGCCAGGTTTTGAAGAAACTTTGCAGATGCGGATCCCTAGAGCTGCTCACGTGTGCACCTGTGACCAGCATCAGCGGTTTTCATCCTGTGTCTGTTTTCACCCCGAGGTGCTCCACCTGGAGAAGCAGGAGAGGCCTCCAGACCACCAGCACTCGGCTCAAGTGAAACGGCCTTCTGTGTCCAAGGAAGGCAGGAAAGTCTCTGTCAGGCCTCAGATGTCTGCATCGCCGGGCTCGGGTGACGGTGGCACAGCCCCGTCCACACCAGTCGCCGGGGGCGATGAGAGGCCTGGTGTGGAGGAGCGAGGCTTGCCCGTGGAGGCCGGCCTGCAGGGCCCAAGGGACCTCGGCCGGAGCTCCTCCAGCCTCCAGGCGGGCCCCACCGGCTCCCCCAGCCACGTCTCCGTCAAGGAACCCACCCCAAGCATCGCCTCGGACATCTCGCTGCCCATTGCCACACAGGAGCTGCGGCAGAGGCTGCGGCAGCTTGAGAAGTAACTAGACGTGCCCTCGCTCTTGCGGAATCGGCGCGGGCCCCATGGGCTGCCGGGGGGGAACGCAGTCTTAACCAGACGGTTTCAGGCAGGGTGGCCCTTGTGCTCCCTGAGCCTCTGGCTTTCAGAGTAAACCTGCTGTTTTCTGGTGCCTAGTGTTTGGCTCACTTAAAGCTTAAGAACAGTGGGGTGACCCTCAGGCCAGGAAGGCAGTGTCTGAAGCGGGCCTGTTGGACCTTAGCTCGGGTCAGGGAAAGGCCTGGTGGCAGTGGGGCGTGTTTGTTGTTTGAGGACAGCCCTGCTCTTCCATGCTGGGTTCACACCTGCCACACCGCCCAGTGCTTTGTCTGGGGATGTTTGTATGGATTTCTCACTCACGCCCATTCGTCACAGGTGTGTCCATGGCTCCCTTAGATAAGGACAGAGTCTGTGGTTACCCAGAGCCTCAGATGTTAGCCTTTTCCTCTCGGTGGGGGGAGCTGCCATTTGAAACAGCTTCCTCTGCTGCCCTGCCGCGCTCAGTGTGAGGCGGGGGAGGTGGTGCAGAGAGAGCGCCCCTCTGTCCATGAGCTCCGTGCTTCAGCCTGAGACAGGCCAGGGCTGTGACCTCATCCCTGCGAGGCTGGGGCCGGGGGCTCCGAGAAAGGAGCACAGATTCGGGCAGTGCCCGGGTAGACAGAGCCTCAGGAAGACAGAGTTCATGTCTGTAAGGAGAGCCTCTGTCTTGATCTTACTTTGGGCCCCAGTTTTAGGAAGTGGGCTGTACTGAGCCCTTGAGTGGATGTGCACCCTGCTGGTCCATCTGTGCCCAGTTTGACAGGGTTCCCGTTCGTGGGTTTGCCTCCTCCTCATGTGAGGGAAGGAATGTGCTCGCAGCCTCTGAGCCGTCTGCACAGCTCACTCTCTGCTGTGTTTCCCTAGCGGAACCACCCTGGGACAGTCCCCCTTGGGGCAGATCCAGCTGACCATCCGGCACAGCTCGCAGAGGAACAAGCTGGTGGTGGTTGTGCACTCCTGCAGGTGAGCGTCCTTACAGAGCAGAGCAGGCAGGCGGGGCTCTGAGTGGGACTGTGATCCTGGTTTCCATGACATTTTCTGTTCACAGCCATTTTGTTTGCTTTTAATACTCCCTTAAACTGCCATGTTGTAGTCTATAAGACGTTCCCTGTTACTGAGCCTTTAGAACACAATAACGGGTGTATTTTTCTGTCTTTGAAGTGTCTTTGGGGATTCAGTTTCCAGAGTAGCTAACAGTTCAGGCAGGTCTGTGGGATCGTGACAGGAGCAGCTAACAGTTCAGAAGATGCAGGCAGATCTCTGGCATTGTGACAGGAGCAGCTGAAGTCTCTCAGGAGGAGCGTGCCAGGGCAGGGCGGTGTGTGCCCGCTCAGTGAGCGCAGCGGGAGGCAGCAGTGCCGATGCGGCTCGTGCTTGGTTGTCAGTGATGACGGTGCAGGGCTGACTGGCTATTTTTCTTTATGTGACTTGTCGGTCTCACTAGTAGCTCTGATGTAAATAGGTGATATAAAAATTTGGATGTTCTAAAAAAGTGTTGAAAACAGGGAAGGAAAATTAGTAACGTTTAGAAACATGATTATGTGAGCACGTAGGTCAGTTCAACACATGCTTGTTTACTGAGCACCTCCTGTGTTCCTGCTGCTGAGGTGCTTCCTCGGAGAGCTTCCAGAGCAGCAGGCTGGCCAGACGCCCCTCCTCTGGGCTTTCGGGCTCCTCGAGATGAGTGAGCAGGTGGAAGTGGCTGCAGGGACAGTTGAGCCTGGGACACCGTGGGTTTGAGCAGTGTGGCTACACCAACAGGAAGATTTTTTTTCAGTCCTAAATGTCACCACTCGACACCACTTGCCGTTGGCTGACTCCGTGGATACAGAACCACATAGGTCCTTAAAGATCAGCTGTAGTTCAATACTAGGTGTGTTTGGCCCAGTTGTTGGGACAAGAGCAGTGAGGAGGAGGTGGGCATGTGTCTGTGACGGAAGGGTTCAGGGGGACAGAGGGCGGAGGAGGGCATCCTCGGCCTGAGCAGAGGCCAGGGAGCGGTCCTGAGGACTGCGGCTGCACGGCCTCTGGGGCCTCCCAGGAGGCTGGCCGCGCCCCTCTCTCGGAGGGCCAGTGAAGCAGTGTGGAGGGTGATGCTGTGGTTTCCCTGTTGGCAGCAGAGCAGGGAGTCAGAGCGTCCCCCAGACTCTGGGCTGAGGAGACGGGGCCGAGGCCACCTCCGCGGCTGCTGGAAGCCCGTGAGCACAGGAGAGGACAGTCGCCTCCCTGAGTTCTTAGCGCCGGGATAAATGCAAAAGTCGGGGTAGGTTCTCGTGTGGTGCTCACTGGCATTTTTCTAGACCCTAACACCCAGTGTTCTCCGGTCTGTGTCACAAGAAATCTCATCGCCTTCTCTGAGGATGGCTCTGATCCCTACGTCCGCCTGTATTTGTTACCAGACAAGAGGAGGTCGGGAAGGAGGAAAACACACGTGTCGAAGAAGACACTGAACCCCGTGTTTGATCAGAGGTATGGTCCACGCTGTGGGGCGGACGGTCTACGCCGCCCTTTGAGGAAGGCCAGGTGGTGCCTATGGGGAGGCTGAGCGAAAAACACCCCCTGTGAGCAGTCGGGGGCTTGTTGATAGATATGAGTACCACATGGATCCTCAGACCACACCCCAGCAGCCTTGGCCTGCGCACATGTGGCTGGACCCCAGTCCTCATGGCTCAAACACCACCGACATCCGGGGAAATGACAAGTTGAATGATGTCGATGTCCACTGATTGATTCAGTTGACATTCCATTGCTGAAGGTACTAGTTGCTCACCATGCTTTCTGACCGGTGACTTCATCTAAACTGAGGCCAGAAACCAACGAGCAGGAGCTGGTCTTGGTCAGCCACAGCTACTACAAGTTTGGGGACTCACCTGCAAACCTGGGGGTCAGGCTGCTCACTCTGGGAAGACCAGCGCATCCACGTGTCCTGCGAAGCCTCCGACCTCGTCCTCTGCTTTGCCAGCCTGGCTGCTGGAGGCTTGTCCGGCAGCCTCTGGCCTCAGCCGCCAGGAGCTGCCTGCAGATGCCTCTTCTACGAGGCTGCTTTGAGGGTGCTGATCTTCCTTCATGCAGGGCTCTGAGCTCTCACCCCTTGGTCTGCAGGGGAGGGACTGGCCTGGACTGCCCAGGTGTCTCACACCACAGCCCAGGTTTTTCCCCAGGATTCAGGCACTGTGTCCACACCAGGGGGCCACAGGGTCAGCTTCGCACGTTTAGGGTTCCAATCTCCTGTTGTGTTTGGGAAATAATTGGTGGGGCAGGGGGGCGGAGCGGGAAACTGAGTCTTCCTGAAGGGCCAGGTCTAAACATCTAGCCAAAGAGATCACTTCTACAATAAAGAAACAAAGATCATGTTTGGAGTGGACTCAAACAGAAGGCAATGGCAACCCACTCTAGTACTCCTGCCTGGAAAATCCCATGGACAGAGGAGCCTGGGCTGCAGTCCATGGGGTCGCTACGAGTCGGACATGACTGAGCGACTTCACTTTCACTTTTCACTTTCATGCATTGGAGAAGGAAATGGCAACCCACTCCAGTGTTCTTGCCTGGAGAATCCCAGGGACGGGGGAGCCTGGTGGGCTGCTGTCTCTGGGGTCGCACAGAGTCGGACACGACTGAAGTGACTTAGCAGCAGCAGCAGCATAAACAGAAATGTCAGTTTTTAGTTATAATAAAACAGAGCAAAATTCTGGAGAAGTGTACGATGATCCTCTTTTTCTGCTTCAGCTTTGATTTTAGCGTCTCACTGCCAGACGTGCAGAGGAGAACCTTGGATGTGGCCGTGAAGAACAGCGGTGGCTTCCTGTCCAAAGACAAAGGGCTTCTTGGCAAAGTAGGTTTAAAAAGTTCTGCATGTTGTAAAAATTAAACACTTGACCCAAAGTGTGCATTTTGGACTGGATTTATGTGCATGGATAATCCACGTCAGCTAAGCTGCCGTGAGTGGTTTGTGAGTCAGTATTGATATGAATTATCTCCACTGACACTGCATGATAACCTGCCATCAAGGCCGTTGGCTACAGGAAGGGCCTCTTGGGTATAATCAACCATAGGTCATGGGTAGATCTTAAGGGCAGAAAAATTGAAAAGCGAGACACCCAAAGTGCAAGTTGCCAGAACCCACTTCTATAGGTGTTTTCTAACCCACAGGTGCTGGTTGGTCTAGCATCTGAAGAGCTCGCCAAAGGCTGGACCCAGTGGTGAGTGTCCCCCCGACAGACACGGAGCCCGTGAGTCCACTCAGGAGCATGGCCCCTGTGACCGCGTGTCTGCTGTCTTCCTATGTCTCAGGTACGACCTCACAGAAGACGGGACGAGGCCCCACGTGGTGACGTAGGCCGCCGCCAAGAAGCCCCCGCTGCACCTGCCCACCCTGCACCAACAACCCTCACACACACCCCCCGCAGACACACCCACGCTGCCCTGCACCGACACACCCTTCTCCCCCGGCCCCCGCAGACACACCCATGCTCTTTTTATAATTTCACGTACTTGGTTACTAGCCCCGTGACGGTTTTATAAAATGTTGATACTTTAGGCGTATTTGGCCAATATTAGCATTAAGTTTTGTATGTTTAAATTTCCTCTAGTATTTCAGCAGTTGTCACGGTGTGCGTAGCATAGCGGCCAGCTGTTGTGTGTGTAAAGCTACATGTCGGCTGTCTCCTAGGAAGCCGATGTATGGACCTGCTTATTATTGCCTTGTTTTGTATATCACTGAGGTGTACTATGCCGTATGAATAGACTATTTTTTATTATCTCTACATGCTGGTTTGAAATTCAGAGAAAATGGATCAAGGAAATATATATATTTTTTTCTTCTGAAACTTATTAAATTCTTATTACAAATAATCATTTTTGTCTTTGCAGGAAAAAGTTCTCAGTGACCTATTTTGTGGTGTTTCTTTTTAAAAAGAAAAGCTGAAAGATTAGTAAATGCTAGTATATTTCTGCTCATTATGAATGGTAAAAGAATGTATGCAAAATATTTACACTTTCATAAATATAAAGATGTATTATAAGGAGTCAGTTGTAGCGCTTATAAGGAAAAATGTATAGCTGAGCAATATAAAATATCACAAGAATTGTCACGGTTCACAGCGCACTAATCTGAAATTTCTCACATAAAATAGAACGTCTTAAGTTTATTTTTAGTTGCTTGTTATAACTTATTCATGAAACAGTACAGATACATAATCCTTTCCCTGAAATACAATACTTCAGTGTTAGCGGTTAGTCTGTTGTGGAATTTTCGGTGTTTTCTCAGCTGTAAAAGAAAGACTAACTCAGGTTGTCTCTGCAGAGGCTGTGAGACAGGTCGGGGTGAGCAGATAGGACATGATGTGGGAAGCCGCCACTGGCGCACGCGTGTTGGTGTGGTGTGCACGGGGCGGGGCTGGCTCACGCGTGTCGGTGTGACATGCATGGGGAGGAGCTGGCACACGTGTGTTGGTGTGACACGCACGGGGCAGAGCTGGTGCATGTGTGCCGGTGTGACGCGCACGGGGCGGAGCCGGCACCTCCACCGTGGGGACCCAGGGGTCTTGGCACGGCAGCCGCAGGCTGTCAGTAACTACTGGGTTTCCTCACCTCATGCCGTGACTGACCTCAGTGTTGGGATGTTGTTATACAACTTTTATTTCGGAGTATTTTTTCTTCTTAGATTAGGAAAAGCACGTTTTATATCCAAGTATATAAAGGTCCCAAGCCTCTTGGGAGGTGAGATTCCGTAGCCTGTGGCAGCTGTGCGTGCCCTAAACACGGTGCACGTGTGCAGAAAGCTTTAACTATTCTAAGCTGCGGGATGCAGATGACCCTGAGCCATGAGGACATCCTCCAGCCCTGTGTAAATACCGGGGGAAATGCGGCTCTGAGCTTAGCGACCTCACCGTTCATCCCGCGTGACTCCTGGACGCTCGCGGGGCCTGACTGCCCAAGTGCCTGTGGACGCTGCCTCTGCACTGCCTCTCCTGCCCTTGGGGCTCAGCTCTGGCCCTTCACACTCTGACCCCAGGGGGTGGTGGAGCCCGGAGCCTCGCAGCACGTTTCACGCAGCCGTGCAGACCCGGTGCCCTTGCAGCTTCCTGGGCCATAAAGCTTCTCCGAAGCCCCAGCAGAGACCAACTCCTCCGTCAGCGCGGGAGGCACTGCAAGCCTGATGACACACACAGGAAACGCCTAACTCTGGTGTTTTAGCAGCAGGAGGAAAACAGGTCATTACTAAATCCAGTGGCCTGCCCATGGTTTTAGATTTATTGGAGACTTTTTAAAAATTGGGTTTGTTGTGGGAATTCCCTGGCGGTCCAGTGCTAAGAACTGGATGCTTTCACTACCAGGGACCTGGATTTAACCCCTGGTCAGGAACTGAGATCCCACAAGCCATGAGGTACCTGCTGCTCCCCCAAAAAATCAGGTTTTTTGAAGGGCTTCTGGCATAATTTCTAAAAGAAGGGAAACACTCACTGAAATTTAGCACACCCATGATTTCTGCCAACATCCCCAGTATTTGGGTTTTGTAGCCATGCACTTCATCTGTTCAACATGTTCTGCTGCATGTGCTACATGGAATGCTTTACTTAAGCAATTAGGCAAAGTAAATGCCACGAAAGGTTCAAAACCCAAACAAAGCCAGTTAGCTGCACGATGCCCACCCTTTGTGTGGACGGTTGGGTCTGGACAGACCCAGCAGCCAGCGCCATTCTCTGTAAAGGGAAGGGATGACTCTTAGGCTGGGACTCTGCCTTTATGGCTGACGTGTGTTCAGAGGAAAGCTCTTGTGTCCAGTGGGGCAGCTGAGACTCGGCTTTAGGCCAGACCCTGGGCTCCGTGATCCTGGCGATGGACAGTCACTTCTCAGAACCTTCATCACCAGTTCTGACTAACTGCTTCATCTGGGAAAAGGGAACTTCAACTTTTCTACCTTGACCCAAACCAATGGAGGGAAAATTAACGTTGGTTAATTTGAATTGTTACCTTATTGCTTATCCTGTGCCTTAAAGTGTGAAGTGTGAGGCATTGCTTCAGGTTAGAACAGAAGACGCCTCACAGCAGAGTTCACCACAGTTTATTCCTCGTCAAGGGTCAGCCCTCCTCTGTCAGGAACTGTTGAAGCCAAATGCAAACACTGGTTGTTTGTACGCGGTTGTTGCTTTAACGCCATTCTAGCTGGACCACCCCCTGCAGATGTAACACAGCAGAGGGGTTTTTTTGTTTTTGTTTTTTATTGTAAAATGCCCTTTTTGCTCAACTAATTTTACATGACAGTGCATGTATTTATTCAATAAAACTTTTTGTGTTACCTCGCTTGTGATTTATTCTTCCTTTGTCTTTTGAAGTAAAATGTTTAGTGTGGAACCAGGCAATTTGAAAAGTGTGTGTAGTATAGCACTTGTATATGTTACTTGTGAATTCTTTTGTTTTCAGAACTGTATCAGATCACTGATATTACTCCTTGGAGTTTCCATCTTAATTTGATTCTTCTCTGCCTCTCTCAGACTCTGAGTTTTGAAAACAGCTCTTCTGAAAGATAATCATGAATAGAAAAAACAAGTCTTTAAAGCCAGAGCTCTGCGAAGTTGCTAAGAGGGTCTGGTCTGAACAGGAGGAGGGAAAGCCCTGGAGGCAGTGTCACTGAGTACAGGCCCACCTGCTCGCCTGGAGGGGCCGGTAAGCGCGCTGAGGCGAGGGGTGCGGCATCATCGACTGTACTCGGAGAGCTGGCGGACCTAGAGGGATGGCAGGCTCCTGTCTGAAAATAATCATCTGGACCAGGCCTGGATGCCAGGTTCTTTTATGTGTCAGACATGGTGGGAGGTGAGAAAACAAAGTAAAAAGACTTAACTTTTGCGAATGGCTCCTAGAGTGGCAAGCCTCAGGCGGGGGGATGTGCTAGTTTCATATTCTTACAGCCATTTCACAGGTCGCGTGAAAAAAGAATATTTCCTGCCGCATCAGTAAACAAGGATGGGCTAACAAGGGTTAGCAGTCTGTCATTTCAGACCCCAAATATGAATTCTGAGCAGGTACCACTCCCCACGCAAGAATCTCCAGAATGTCACAGTCATTCACAGGTGGGGGTGGGGGACAGGTTATCTTCCAGTTAGCTAAACAAAGTCACTTTAGCCCTGTTCCTGGCACACAGTTGATGAAAAGGTATCTGTTGAATAAATGATGTATAAACTGCAGTTCAGTCGCTCAGTCGTGTCTGACTCTTTGCAACCCATGAACCGCAGCATGCCAGGCCTCCCTGTCCATCACCAACTCCCGGAGTTTACCCAAACTCATGTCCATCGAGTCGGTGATGCCGTCCAGCCATCTCATCCTCTGTCGACCCCTTCTCCTGCCTTCAGTCTTTCCCAGCATCAGGGTCTTTTCAAATGAGTCAGCTCTTCGCATCAGGTGGCCAAAGTATTGGAGTTTCAGCTTCAGAATCAGTCCTTCCAAAGAACACCCAGGACTGATCTCCTTTAGGATGGACTGGTTGGATTTCCTTGCAATCCAAGGGACTCTCAAGAGTCTCCTCCAACACCACAGCTCAAAAGCATCAATTCTTCGGCGCTCAGCTTTCTTCACAGTCCAGCTCTCACATCCATACATGACCACTGGGAAAACCATAGCCTTGACTAGACGGACCTTTGTTAAACTTGGCAGACCTTAAGTAACAATAACATGAATTTGTCCTAACAAGTTTCCATTTAAAGAAAGAGAGACACCAATTGACAGTTCTTAGTTATGGCTAAAGAGAAAGATACTGATGAACACCCACCGTAAAGAATACTGTTGAGACAAAAGCCAATAGTATAATTGAGAAGTAATTGGACCAGGAAGTCTGTCTGTCTTTGTGTTAACCTGGAAACCCTGGGCAATACAACAAGGACAGAAACAGGTTATAAATTTTGTCTTGGGAAAGAAGGTCATTTTCAAATACGAGATTGTCAACATGAAAAACCTAAGCAAGTCATGAAAACTCTTGAACAAGTATTTCATAAAGGACCAGTTATAAAAACAAATTTCTGTGTCTTATCCAAGAATAGCTATTAGAAAGCAGCATGGAAAACATCCTACAGAGGCCTGGCGCCACACTGGCAGTGAGACCTGCAGCCGATCAGGAGGGGGCGCAGAACCCGTTCCCCAGAACCCGTCCCGGAGCACTGGCGCTCTGGGTCCTGGGGAGACCGTGTCGAAAACAGTTAGTGGTGGTTCTCTCATGCTGCAGCTCCCTGGGGTGGTGAGGCCAGTTGGGACTAACAGGAGACTGACCAAAAAATGTTAAAAAGGAAAACCTGGGAAATAGATGTCAAAGAGGGCTTGGGAAACCTCTCCCATCCCTGGGCGTCTAGGAAGGTGTACTCATGCACAGGCACGTGAGTGAGTCTTGGCCGATCACCTCCAGCTGTGCTGAGGCTCCGTCAGCGGGGGTGAGGGCTGAGCAGGACCACGTGATGGGGCACAACACCCCCCCCCCCCCCCCCCCCCCCCACACACACACCAGCTCTCACCAAGTACCAGGAAAGTGAGTCACTCGGTCGTGCCTCTGCGACCCCACGGGCTACACAGTCTATGGAATTCTCCAGGCCAGAACACTGGAGTGGGTAGCCGTTCCCTTCTCCAGGGAATCTTCCCAAGGTAGGGATTAAACCCAGGTCTCCTGCATTGCAGGCGGATTCTTTACCAGCTGAGCTATCAGGGAAGCCCAAGAATACTGGGAGAGGAGTCCAAAGTATTAAAGAAACCTCTGACTGGTCACTAGCTGACCAAATTGGGTAACTGAGTGGAGACTTCAGAGGCAGCATGTGACAGAGAATATGGCTTCTAGAGAATTTATCCAAGAAGTTACTAAGTGAAAAACATCTGAGTCAAGGCAAGTATGTTCAAAGAAAACTAGCCAAAGAATTCACATAAAGTAAAGAGTGATTTTCAGGGAAACAAATTATCGAAAGAATGAAGTAAGAATTCTGGAGTATAAAATACAGTACATGAAAGGTAAATGCCACTGAGGTTCAGTGATAGACTTGAGTTGAAAAGAGAGTCAGAAACTTGAAGCGGAGTCACAGACCATCTCCTCTCCTTTGAGCACAAAGAGCAGGCTGCAGCGTGAACAAGGCCACTCAGTGAAGCCCCAGAGGGGAGGGAGGAACGGGACCAGATGACGCGGAAACACACCGGGTTTGCTGGAAACATCACACAATAAAGCAGCTCAGCAGATCTCCCGCAGGAGAAAGTCAGAGGCCCCAGCAGGCGCGGCTCAGCCGTAAGGAGGGAAGGCAGGCTCAGGCGTCTTCCACAAGGAGGCGCTGAGGTCCTGCCAGTGGCTTACCGCAACCACTGAGGCCAGGACGCGGGTGACCGTGCCCAGCGCTGGAAGAGCCCGTCTCCAGCAAGACTCTCCTACGGAAGGAAGGGCGGCGTGTCCCCAGATTCTCTTCTCACCGTTACACCTGCCCTGCAAGGGCCACCCGAGGACGGACGTCTGCTTCCGGCCGTCCCCTTGGGACTCAGTCATCTGTTTCTACCGGGAGTGGCCGGGCCAAGAGCGGAGCCCCAGTCAGACCGGCCCGCGCGCCCCGCACGCGTCTCGCCCTCGGCTGAGCGGGCCCAGGGGGCCGGAGCGGCTGCAGCCGTGCCTGGCAAGCGAGCAGGACGCAGGGGCCGTGGGAAGGCGCCTGGCGAAGGCGCCTGGCGTGCGCGGGGGTGGGGGGCAGCCTCCGCGTCCCCAGCTCTGCGCCGCTGCAGGCCCCGAGCAGCGGCCCCACGGGCGCCATCTGCTGCCCGCGGCCTGCCTAGGCCTGTGGGCCGGGGCCTCTGAAGGCCACTCCCCACGGCACAAACAGGCCAGTTTGTAACTACTGCTTTCATTCATCGCGGCATAAGATAGAGATATGTGCAGAAGCCCTAATCGTTCTGCCCTGAAGTTTCCCAAACGGGCTGCCGTGTGCCCCACATGCGGTGACCAATAGCACCCAGGTGCCCCCCCCACCCAGGTGCCCTTCAGTTCCCCCCCCCCCACCCCACCCAGGTGCCCTTCAGGATACCTGGCCTGGCCCACAGGCCTTCCGCCAGCTCGCTGCACACCCTGGGCCGTATGCACCCCGGGCAGTGCCTGCCTTCTGAGGCCTGGTGGATTCTACTTGAAGTAACTGCACAGGAGGGCCCAGGGGCCAGGCTGGGCAGCACCATGGCAACCCCAGGAGGGTTTCCTGCTCCAGCCACAAGGACCCAGTCATGGGCTACACATCGCCGCACTCAGGCTCCAGGCTGGTCCCCGTCCCCAGTCCCAAACGGGACAGTCACACACAAGACACATCCTTTTCTAGAAGCTTCTCTAGAATCCGACAGTGTGGGGAAGGCTGATCTTCAGGTTCTGGGTCATTTCACTGCTACCAGCTTCAGGGCTGGATTTGTCCCCAAGGTGAAAGGCAAGCTGTTCATGGCAGTTTTCTAAATAAGTAAAAAAGTAAAGGCACAACCCTCTGTTCTTGTGCAAGCCCACCTCCATGTGATGGAGACGGGTTTTTCTGTCGGACTTTGCTTTCATTTTCACGCTAATATTTCATATCAAATAACCCAAGATTTCCTTTCACTTGTCTGCAATCTTGCAAGCTGCTTTAACTCAAGAAGCTGAGCTCTTTATTGGTGAACATGTTCAGTTCAGTTCAGTCGGTCAGTCGTGTCCGACTCTTTGTGACCCCATGAATCACAGCATGCCAGGCCTCCCTGTCCATCACCAACTCCCAGAGTTCACTCAGACTCACGTCCATCGAGTCAGTGATGCCATCCAGCCATCTCATCCTCTGTCGTCCCCTTCTCCTCCTGCCCCCAATCCCTCCCAGCATCAGGGTCTTTTCCAATGAGTCAACTCTTTGCATGAGGTGCCCAAAGTATTGGAGTTTCAGCTTCAAAATCAGTCCTTCCAAAGAACACCCAGGACTGATCTCCTTTAACTGGTTGGATCTCCTTGCAATCCAAGGGATTCTCAAGAGTATTCTCCAACACCACAGCTCAAAAGCATCAATTCTTCAGCGCTCAGCTTTCTTCACAGTCCAACTCTCACATCCATACGTGACTACTGGAAAAACCATAGCCTTGACCAGACGGACCTTTGTTGGCAAAGTAATATCTCTGCTTTTTAATATGCTGTCTGGGTTGGTCATAACTTTCCTTCCAGGGAGTAAGCGTCTTTTAATTTCATGGCTGCAATCACCATCTGCAGTGATTTTGGAGCCCCCCAAAATAAAGTCTGACACTGTTTCCACTGTTTCCCTGTCTATTTCCCATGAAGTAATGGGACCAGATGCCATGATCTTAGTTTTCTGAATGTTGAGCTTTAAGCCAACTTTTTCACTCTCCTCTTTCACCTTCATCAAGAGGCTTTTTAGTTCCTCTTCACTTTCTACCGTAAGGGTGGTGTCATCTGCGTATCTGAGGTTTTTGATATTTCTTCCGGCAATCTTGATTCCAGCTTGTGCTTCTTCGAGCCCAGCGTTTCTCATGATATACTCTGCATATAAGTTAAATAAGCAGGGTGACAACATACAGCCTTGACGTACTCCTTTTCCTATTTGGAACCAGGCTGTTGTTCCATGTCCAGTTCTAACTGTTGCTTCCTGACCTGCATACAGGTTTCTCAAGAGGCAGGTCAGGTGGTCTGGTATTCTCATCTCTTTCAGAATTTTCCACAGTTTATTGTGATCCACACAGTCAAAGGCTTTGGCATAGTCAAACACGTTAGCATAACTTAAATGAAACATAACACCAAGAGCTTCTTAGATCATTTTTTATGCAACAGTTTTTCCAAAACCTTGCCCGGATTGTCCCTCACGCCCCTCCAAGTGTGTGAGTGCCCCCAACATGAGGAACCAGGTCTACCTGTTCTTTATAAAGAGTGCAGAAATAGCTTTGGGGAAATTTGGTTGTATACACGTTACCCTTCTTTGAAAGTGTAAACCTCTGAAATATCTTGTTGACTTTTCCCAACTGCTTACGATGCTACCCATCGCTTGGTAAAGTTGAGTCGCAGTCCACTGCACACAAGCAGCATGCGAGGCCGCGAGGGGAGGCCTGTCTTCAGGAGCCAGGTGTGCACATGTGCCTGTGTCTGCATGCACGAGCACGTGGGAATCGCCAGTGCATGCACGAGTGGACGCGTGTGTGTTGTGCATGATGTTGACTATGTACACACCTGCCCTGTGTGTTTACATGTGTGTGCACGCAAGTGTATGGATATGTGCTTGTTGTGTTGTACATGTGTATGGTGTGTGCGTATGTATGCACTTTGTGTGCGTGTGTATAAGTATGCATGAGCATGTTTGGCTTTTCCAAGATGTTCTTCTCAAACCCAGGGTTTCAGTCTGGATCGCCTTGAGAGCAGAGCCTAAGGCAAGACCTGTGTACGTATGGTTGTTTGGTAATGTGGGGCTGAGAGCGAGACTTCCCTTCTCTTTTGGTCTCTGAAAAGATAAGTTCGCATGAGAGAGTGATCACCTGTTTCTTAACACTTTGGTGAAATTTGCCTATAAAAACTTCTGAGCCTGATGCCTTTCAGGAAGAATTGGATTGCCATTCATTTTAACATTTGGTATTAGTTTATTTTCAATTTCTCATCAAATCAGTTTTGCAGACTATCTACTTCATGCTTTCCAATTTTTTGGAAAACAATTTCTTATCAATCTCTATTATATTTGTAGTTGCAGCTCCTTTTAATTTCGCAACATTGTTTCTGTGTACCTTCTACTTTTTTCTTGATTAGAATTGTGAGAAATCCATATATCTTAGTAGTTTTGTGAAGAAGAAAAAAAGAAAGTGAAAGTGTTAGTCACTCAATTGTGTCTGACCCTTTGCAACCCCACGGACTGTAGCCTACCTACCCAGGCTCCTCGGTTCATGGGATTCTCCAGGCCAGGATACTGGAGTGGGTAGCATTCCTTTCTCCATGGGTCTTAGTGACCCAGGGATCGAGCCTGGGTCTCCTGCATTACAGATGGATTCTTTACCATCTGAGCCACCCAGGAAGCAGATTAGTTTTGTAAAGATATTATTTTATTATGTCAATTGTTTTCTTTATATTAAATTCTGCTCTTGCCTCCCTTCTGTCTACCTTGGTTTACAGAGTTGAACATCAAACTTATTTTCCATCCTTCTTTTAAGACAATTAAATTCATCTAATGCTAGAAGTTTTACCCTTCACACTGCTCTGCTTCCCCTCCCGATTTTGGCTAAGCACGTGCTTTCATCTAATCTAGATGTTTTATAACTTCCATTGAGATTTACTCTTTATTCCCGGAGTTACATAGAAGATGTTTTAACTTTCCAAGCATGCTCCCCCACCTTCTGGTGTTGGTTATGAAGTTAACTGCACTGATGTCAGAGAAGATCCTCTTCGTGAATCTGGCTTGTTGTGGTAAAGGGGCTTGGGTGACTCAGTGAAGCTATGAGCCATGCCATGCAGGCCACCCAAGACGGACGGGTCGTATGAAGAGTTCTGACAGAAACGTGCTCCACTGGAGGAGGGAACGGCAAACCACTCCAGCATTCTTGCCTTAAGAACCCCGTGAACAGCATGAAAAGACCAAAAGACGTAACACCAGAAGATAAGCCCCTCAGGTTGGAAGCTGTCCAATATGCTACTGAGGAAGAGTGGAAGGCAATTGCTAATAGCTCCAGAAAGAATGAACAGGCTGGGCCAAATCGGAAATGATGCCCAACTGTGGATGTGTCTGGTGGTGAAAGTACAGTCCGATGCTGTAAAGAACAATATCGCATAGGAACCTGGAATTGTAGGTCCATGAATCAAGGTAAATAGGACATGGTCAAGCAGAAGATGGCAAGAGTGAATGAACATCGACATCTTAGGAATCAGTGACCTAAGATAGACAGGAATGGGCAATTTTAATTGGGATGACCATCGTAACTACTGCTATGGGCAGTAAATAATCCTTAGAAGAAATGAAGCAGCCTTCATAGTCAACAAAAGAGTCTGAAATCCAGTACCTGGCCGCGGTCCCAAAAACGACAGAACGATCTTGGTTCATTTCCAACGCAAACCATTCAGCATCACAGAAACTCAAGTCTATGCCCCAACCACTAATACTGAAGAAGCTGAAGTTGACCAGTTCTATGAAGATCTATAAGACCTTCATAGAACTGACACCCAAAAAAGATGTCCTTTTCATCACAGGGGACTGGAATGCAAAAGAAGGAAGTCAAGAGATACCGGAAATAACAGACAAGTTTGGTCTTGGAATACAAAATATAACAGGGCAGAGGCTCACAGTTTTGTCAAGAGAACACACCAGTCATGGCAAACACCCATTTCCAGCGACACAAGAGACGACTCTACGCATGGACATCACCAGATGGTCAATACCAAAGTCAGATTGATGATATTCTTTGCAATCAGTGATGGAGAAACTCTATATAGTCAGCAGAAATAAGACCTGGAGCTGACTCTGACTCAGATTATCAGCTCCTTATTGCAAAATTCAAGCTTAAATTGAAGAAAGTGGGGAAAATCCCTAGACCGTTCACATACGAGCTAAATCAAATCCTTATGACTATACAATGGAGGTAACAAATATTTTCAGGGGATCAGATCTGGTAGACAGAGTGCTTGAGGAACTGTGGACAGAGGTTTGTAACATTGTACAGGGGGTGGTGACCAAAGCCATCCCAAAGAAAAACAAATTCAAGAAGGCAGAGTGGTTGTCTGAGGAGGCCTTACAAATAGCTGAGGAGGGAAGAGAAGCAAAAGGCAAAGGAGAAAAGGAAAGATATACCCATCTAAAGGCAGAGTTCCAAAGAATAGCAAGGAGAGATAAGAAGGCCTTCTTAAGTGAACAATGCAAAGAAATAGAAGAAAACAATACAATGGGAAAAACTAGAGATCTCTTCAAGAAAATTGGAGATATCAAAGGAACGTTTCATGTAAGGATGGGCACGATATAATAAACAGTATGGACATAACAGAAGTAGAAGAGATTAAGAAAAGATGGCAAGAATACACAGAAGAACTGTACGAAAAAGGTCTTAATGATCCAGATAACCATGATGGTGTGGTCACTCACCTAGATCCAGACAGCCTGGAGTGTGAAGTCAAGTGGCCCTTAGGAAGCATCAGTATGAACAAAGCTAGTGGAGGTGATGAAGTTCCAGCTGAGCTATTTAAATTCCTAAAAGATGATGCTATGAAAGTGCTGCACTCAATATGCCAGCAAATTTGGAAAAGTGAGCAGTGGCCACAGGAGTGGAAAAGGTCAGTTTTCATTCCAGTCCCAAAGAAAGGCAATGCCAAAGAATTTTCAGACTACTGGACAATTGTACTCATTTTACACGCTAGGAAGGAAATGCTCAAAATCCTTCAAGTCAGGTTTCAACAGTAGGTGAGCCAAGAACTTTCAGATGTACTAGCTAGATTTAGAAAAGACAGGGGAACCAAGGATCAAATTGCCAACATTTGTTGGATTTTAGAGAAAGCAAAGGAATTTCAGAAATACATCTACTTCTGCTTCATTGACTACACTAAAGCATTTGACTCTGTGGATCACAACAAACTGTGGGAAATTCTTGAAGAGATGGGAATACCAGGCCACCTGACCTGCCTCCTGAGAAACCTGTATGCGGCTCAAGAAGCAACGGTTAGAATCTTACATGAAACAACTGATTGGTTCACAATTTGGAAAGAAATACAACAAGGCTGTACATTGTCACCCTTTCTACTTAACGTATATGCAGATAACATGATGGGAAATGCCAGACTGGCTGAATCACAAGCTGGAGTCAAGATTGCCTGGGGAAATAGCAACAGTCTCAGGTATGCAGATGTTACCATTCTAATGGCAGAAAGTGAAGAGGAACTGAAGAGCATCTTGATGAGGGTGAAAAAGCTGGCTTGAAACTCAACGTTCAAAACCCTAAGATCATGGCATCTGGTCCCATCACTTCAAGGCAAGTAGGAGGGGAAAAAGTGGAAACAGTGACAGAGTTTATTTCTTGGGCTCCACAGTTACTGCAAATGGTCACTATAGCCATGAAATTAAAAGATTCTTGCTCCTTGGAAGAAAAGCTATGACAAACCTGGACAGCATATTCAAAAGCAGAGACATAACTTTGCCAACAAAGGTCCGTCTAGTCAAGGCTATGGTTTTTCCAGTGGTCATGTATGGATGTGAGAGTTGGACTGTGAAGAAAGCTGAGCGTCAAAGAATTGATGCTTTTGAACTGTGGTGTTGGAGAAGACTTTGGAGAGTCTCTTGGACTGCAAGGAGATCCAACCAGTCCATCCTAAAGGAGATCAGTCCTGGGTGTTCATTGGAAGGACTGATGCTGAAGCTGACACTCCAATACTTTGGCCACCTGATGCGGAGAGCTGACTCATTGGAAAAGACCCTGATGCTGGGAAAGATTGAAGGCAGGAGGAGAGGGGGACGACAGAGGATGAGATGGTTGGATGGCATCATTGACTCAGTGGACGTGAATCTGAGCAAACTCCGGGAGCTGGTGGAGGACGTACTGTGCTGCAGTCCATGGGTCACAAAGGGACGTGGCTTGGTGACTGAACGACTACAACATAGATGTCTCCACAACGTTGATGCTTCAGGGGGAGTCGAGCTCGTCCCCCATCCTTGTCTTTGCCTCCTGGCCCTTGGTCCAGAGCAGATCTTAAAGGAGATTCCGAGACCCACTCCTTGAGAGCTGGAATCTTGGGATAGCAGCTCCTGCGACCAAGTGAGAGGGGCCTTGATGTGGCTACTGGTCAGGGTCTGGGTCTGGGGCTGCTGCGCCAGAAGCACCAGTTTTTGAACCTTTCAGCTTCTTTTGCTGGGCAGGTGGGTCTGCCTGGCACTTGGCTGCAAGCAGAGAGCCCAGACCTGGCACTGGTCCTCCATGGGGCACGCCCAGCCCACTTGATGGCAGACAGAAGGGGAAGAAAGTGCAAAGAGTGACGGGTTTATTTTCTTGGCCTCCAAAATGGCTGCGGACGGTGACTGCAGCCGTGAAATTAAGACGCTCGCTCCTTGGAAGGAAAGCTGTGACCAACCTAGACAGCATATGAAAAAGGAGGCCCCACACTCCAGCTGTAGCTGCCTGTCCGCTGCTTGCAACCCGTGGCCCCAGGACCTCATTCTGCATTCCTGTTCCAATTTTGCTCCACGGGTGCAGCGATGCAGTTTTTGTTTTCTCCATTTATATCCTGTCTCCTGCAGCTGCTGGGGCCCAGGAGAAGTGAGCAGAGCACTGAAGTGAGCACTCACGTCACCCTGACCCAGAGTCCTCACGTCTGTGTCATCCTGAGACAGTCGGGCTGCTGATGACGGACACCTCCTCACCGTCAGGAGCCGTGGTCCCACCAGGTGGCGCTGTGGTCAGGGCGATACCTTGCGGCTTTCGAAGGTTCAGGAATGAGCTGCTGCTGCTAAGTCACTTCAGTCGTGTCCGACTCTGTGCGACCCCAGAGACGGCAGCCCACCAGGCTCCCCCGTCCCTGGGATTCTCCAGGCAAAAACACTGGAGTGGGTTGCCATTTCCTTCTCCAATGCCTGAAAGTGAAAAGTGAAAGTTAAGTTGTTCAGTTGTGTCCGACTCTTAGCGACCCCATGGGCTGCAGCCTACCAGGCTCCTCCGCCCATGGGATTTCCCAGGCAAGAGTACTGGAGTGAGGTGCCATCGCCTTCTCCGCAGGAAGGAGCTATTTCATTCATTTCTGCATGTGTTTTAGAGCCAGAAGGAGCCACTAATTGTGACAGCTCTGCCTTCCATTTTCCAAGTGAGGAGATAGGCTGTCAAAGAAAATGATTTGCCCAAGATCTTGTTAACTGCAAGAACCAGGTGCGTCCCACCAGCATGTTTTACAGCTGTCTCAGGATGGCAAACTTGCCTACCAAGGAATCTCCTTCTAAAGTAGAGATACTGCTCAATCTAAATACAACAAAATACTTCCAATGAAGTCACTCTTATGAGATTAGATGAGTTGATGGTCAGTTATTATTTTACTAAACTATCTCAATATCACAAAAACCTTTAAGCCATCTCTTGAATTTAATTATTTAGTAACAGCCAATAATTACAGTTTCCTTACTCTTTCACGAATGGACTTCTAGGAAAATACCCACCACATGTAAGATAAAGTTGATGGTGTAAAGTGATTTAACATGATAGACAGTTGATGTTAATTTGGACAAGACATGACTGTGTGCTGTAGGTACTCAACATGTATGTTCCTGGAAAAGGCTGTGAAAGGCAAGCCTCACTTACCTGCACACAGAACAGTGTTAGGGCTCTGCTCCTCACTAGGAGGTCCAGACCACATATCTCATAGACATTGCTGGCCCTGTGTGAATGACAGCAGGAAGGAGTCCCTGCAGGGACAGCTGTGCACAGGGGCCCCTTTCCTATCCTGGGAACCGCCACCTGCTCTGTCTGCTGCTCCATGCGAGGAGCAGACACAAAGGCTGCATTGCATTGAAAGGTTCAGAACAGACAGATCCACAGCGGTGCTGTGCCAGCTCCCGTTCCTGTCTTCCCAACAGGCTCCCCTGGGACCATGCGCACACAGGGCCCCCAAGAGACCCATTCCCACCTCCAGAGAGCCTGACCAGGTCGGTCTGAGGAGGCCCAAGCTGGGCCATAAAGACTCCCGGGTGATCCTCGTGTGTCTTGAGGTGAGAGCTCCTGTTGCTGAGTACGGCCGCCTTCTGAAAGCTTCCTGCACATCCCACTGCCTGTGAGCACTGCCCAGGAGTGTGGGCCCGGTAGAGGTTTCCACACCAGCTCTGCTTTCCCACTCCACTAACTCGATTTCAAATCCCTAGCTAGGTACGTCTGTGTTGGTACTCAGCCTGCTGAGATTTGTTTATAACAGCTTTATTAACATATAATCCATATGCTATAAAATTTAGCCTTTTAAAGTATACAATTCAGTGGTTTTTAGTATGTTCACAAGGCTGTGAACACATTACAGTCAATTCCAGATGGTTTTCATCACACGAAAGGCACCCTGCACCCATTAGCAGTCATTGTCAGCCTCTGCCATCTCCTAAGCTACCTTTGCCTGTGGATCTGCCTGTTGCGGACATTTCCTATTAGTGGAATCACACACGGTGTCTCTTTTGTGTCTGCTTCTCTCACTGGGCATCGTGTCTTCGGGCTCATCGACATTACAGCCTGAGTTAGAGCCCTGTTCCCTCTAAGGCTGAAGAGTATGCCACCGTGTGGGTGGGCCCACCTTGTTTGCCCACTTGTCTGTTGGTGGACGTTGGGTTGTGTCCAGTTTCATCGTGCTGGTGCTGTTTGAGAGGACGGTGATCATGACAGGGGTTGGAAGTCTGGCTTGGAAGGATTCAGACGGGGGCAGCATCCCCCAGGTGATGCTTGCTTACGGTGGGCTCAGCACTACAGGTTCTACGCTTGTGCCACTCAAATTTCCTCTTTCCCCATTTTTTCTGACTTCCCTGGTGGCTCAGATGGTAAAGTGTCTGCCTGCAATGTGGGAGACCTGAGTTCAATCCCTCCGTTGGGAAGATCTCCTGGAGAAGGAAATGGCAACCGACTCTGGTAGTCTTGCCTGGATAATCCCATGGACGGAGGAACCTGGTAGGCCATAGTCCATGGGGTCACAAAAAGTCAGACACGACTGAGCGACGTCACTTTCACTTTTCCATCTTTTCTGCCAGCAACTTCTGCCCATTAGGATCACCTGGGGATTCTGATACTAGTTAAACACATGAGTGCTCACTGGGCCTCCCTCCCATTGTCTGAGTTCATTGGTCTGCCCAGGTATAGGTTCATGTTCTCATTAGCAGCTCAGGAAATTCTAATCTGCAGCATGGCTAAAGGTGATTTGCTCTGGGCATATATCACATACTCCTCAGAGTTACCTACCCAAGAGACCCCCACCTAGCTCAGTGGGGCTCTCCTGGGAGGAGCTGCCTCGGCTCCAGGAGCCCTGAGGAAGATGAAGGCAGATCGCTCCCCTTTCCCATCTTGTTCCAAGGTCATTGTAGAAGGTTCAGTTCAGTTCAATTACTCAGTCGTGTCCGACTCTTTTCTACCCCATGGACTGCAACATGCCAGGCTACCCTATCCACCACCACCTCCTGGACCTTGCTCAAACTCATGTCCATCGAGTTGATGATGCCATCCAACCATCTCATCCTCTGTCATCCCCTTCTCCTCCTGCCTTCAATCTTTCCCAGCATCAGGGTGTTTTCTAACGTGTCAGTTCTTCCCATCAAGTGGCCAAAGTATTGGACCTTCAGCTTCAGCATCATTTCTTCCAATAAATATTCAGGACTGATTTTCTTTAATAAGAAAAGATCTCTTTGCAGTCCAAGGGACTCTCAAGAATTTTCTTCAACACCACAGCTGAAAAGTATCAACTCTTCGGTGCTCAGCTTTCTTTATGGTCCAACTCTCAACATCCATACATGACTACTGGAAAAACCATAGCTTTGACTACACAGACATTTGTCGGCAACTAATGTCTCTGCTTTTCAATATGCTGTCTAGGTTGGTCATAGCTTTTCTTCCAAGGAGTAAGCGTCTTAATTTCATGGCTGCAGTCACCATCTGCATTGATTTTGGAGCCCAAGAAAATAAAGTCTGTCACTGTTTCCATTGTTTCCCCATCTATTTGCCTTGAAGTGATGGGATCAGACGCCATGATCTTAGTTTTCTGAACGTTGAGTTTTAAGCCAGCTTTTTCACTCTCCTCTTTCACTTTCAAGAGGCTCTTTAGTTCCTCTTCACTTTCTGCCATAAGGGTGGTGTCATCTGCATATCTGAGGTTACTGATATTTCTTCCAGCCACCTTGATTCCAGCTTGTGCTTCATTCAGCCCAGCATTTTGCATGATGTACTCTGAATATAAGTTAAATAAGCAAGGTGACAATATACAGCTTATTGACATACTCCTTTCCCAATCTGTAAAAATTCTGTTGTTCCATGTCCGGTGCTAACTGTTGCTTCTTGACCTGCATACAGATTTCTCAGGAGGCAGGTCAGTTCAGTTCAGTCGCTCAGTCGTGTGCGACCCCATGAACTGCAGCACGCCAGACCTCCCTGTCCATTACCAACTCCTGGAGTTTACCCAGACTTATGTCCATTGAGTCGGTGATGCCATCTAACCATCTCATCCTCTGTCGTCCCCTTCTCCTCCTGCCTTCAGTCTTTCCCAACATCAGGGTCTTTTCAAATGAGTCAGCTCTTCGCATCAGGTGGCCAAAATATAGGAGTTTCAGCTTCAACTTCAGTCCTTCCAATGAACATCCAGGACTGATCTCCTTTAGGATGGACTGGTTGGATCTCCTTGCAGTCCAAGAGACTCTCAAGAGTCTTCTCCAACACCACAGTTCAAAAGCATCAATTCTTTGGCGCTCAGCTTTCTTTATAGTCCAACTCTCACATCCATACATGACCACTGGAAAAACCATAGCCTTGACTAGACGGACCTTTGCTGGCAAAGTAATGTCTTTGCTTTTTAAGTCGACAAAGTAATGTCTCTGCTTTTGAATATGCTATCTAGGTTGGTCATAACTTTCCTTCCAAGGAGGCAGGTCAGTGGTCTGGTATTCCCATCTCTTGAAGAATTCTCCACAGTTTGTTGTGATCCACACAGTCAAAGGCTTTAGTGTAGTCAATGAGGCAGAAGTAGATGTTTTTCTGGAATTCGCTTGCTTTTCTATGATCCAGCATATGTGGCAATTTGGTCTCTTGTTCCTCTGCCTTTTGTAAATCCAGCTTGAAAGTTCTCAGTTCATGTACTGTTGAAGCCTAGCTTGGAGAATTTTGAGCATTACTTTACAGCGTGACAGGAGTGCAATTGTACGGCAGTTTGAGCATTCTTTGGCATTGCCTTTCTTTGGGATTGGAATGAAAACTGACCTTTTCCAGTCCTATGGCCACTGCTGAGTTTTTCAAATTTGCTGGCATATTAAGTGCAGCACTTTCCCAGCATCATCTTTTAGGACTTGAAATAGCTTAGCTGGAATTTCACCACCTCCACTAGCTTTGTTTGTAGTGATGCTTCCTAAGACCCTCTTGACTTTGCACTCCAGGATGTCTGGCTCTAGGTGAATGATCACACCATCGTGATTATCTGGGTCATGAAGATCTTTTTTTGTATAGTTCTTCTGTGTATTCTTGCCACCTCTTCTTAACTTCTGCTTCTGTTGGGTCCATACCATTTCTGTCCTTTATTATGTCCATCTTTGCATGAAATGTTCCCTTGGTATCTCTAATTTTCTTGAAAAGATCTCTAATCTTTCCCATTCTACTGTTTTCCTCTATTTCTTTGCACTGATCACTGAGAAAGGCTCTCTTATCTCTCTTTGCTATTCTCTGGAACTCTACCTTCAGGTGCCCAAAGTATCGGAGTTTCAGCTTCAGCATCAGTCCTTCCAGTGAACATTCTGGACCAATTTCCTTTAGGATGGACTGGTTGGATCCCCTTAGAGTCCAAGAAACTCTCAAGAGTCTTCTCTAACACCACAGTTAAAAAGCATCAATTCTTTGGCACTCAGCTTTCTTTATAGTTCAACTCTCACATCCATACATGACTACTGGAAGAACCATAGGTTTGACTAGATGGACCTTTGTCAGCAAAGTAATGTCTCTGCTTTTTAATATGCTGTCTAGGTTGGTCATAGCTTTTCTTCCAAAGAGCAAGCGTCTTTTAATTTCATGGTTGCAGTCACCATCTGCAGTGATTTTGGAGCCCCAAGGATATAAAGTCTGTCACTGTTTCCATTGTTTCCCCATTTATTTACCATGAAGTGATGGGACCGGATGCCATGATCTTAGTTTTTTGAATGCTGAGTTTTAAGCTAACTTTTTCACTCTCCTCCATCACTTTACTCAAGAGGCTCTTCAGTTCCTCTTCGCTTTCTGCCACATGCGTGGGTGATGTCATCTACCTCTCTGAGGTTATTGATATTTATCTGAGGTTTGTTTCTAAACATGATTTTGCTCCTCTTACTGTCTTATTGGGGCTTCTCCTTTGCCCTTGACAGGGGTATCTTTTTTTGGTGGGATCCAATATTCTCCTGTCAATGGTTGTTCAGCGGTTAGTTTCAAGTTTGGAGTTCTCACAGGAGAAGATGAGCCCACATCCTTCTATTTCTGCCATCTTGAGAGGCAGATGTGTGTGCAGATTCCTTTGGGGACCATGTGGAAGAGTCTTATGTCTAGGAGTGGTGGCACCTGCAGAGGGGTCTTCACACCACCTGTCTTCACACCCCCCTCCTGGGTGTTGCCCTGAGATCCTCCAGTCTTGGGTGAAGTCCCCAGGCAGAGCAAGGGTGGCCCTTGAGCTTCCAGTGACTTCTGCTTTACCTTTCATTGTTGTTGAATCCACTCCATGCACGTTTCCCAAGTTCAGACTTTTACTGCAGAGAAGGTAGAGTATCAAACCACAAAAAGAAGGACAGGTTTCTGCAGGGCCTCCTCCCAGCCCTGTATGGCTCCAGAACCACCTGCTTTGATCACTTTCTGCCCCAGGGACTGAACACCCCCAACCTGGAGAGTGGACTGGGATGGAAAGAGGGAGGAAGTGGAGCAGGGTTCCGCGTGGGGCAGCGAGGCGGGTATGGGGTGTGTGGGACTTCTGGGTGTGTGTGGGTATGTGTGTGGGGTTGGGTATCTGGGTGTGGGGATGTGGAGTGTGTAGGGGTGTGTGTGCTGTGTGTGGGTGTGTGGTGTGTGGGGTTTGGGGGATATGGGGTGTGCATGTGTGTGTGAGGTGTGGGTTTGTGTGGGTTGTGTATGTGTGTGTGTATGTGTTGTGTGTGGGGGGGTGTGTAGGGTGTGTGGGTGTGTGTGGGGATGTGTGGGGCTTGGGGGCTGGGTATGTGGGTGTGGAGTGTATGGGTGTGTGTGGGGATGTGTGGGTTTAGGGGGTGGGGGTGGGTATGTGGGTGTGTGTGGAGGGGTGTGAGGTGTGTGGGTGTGTGTGGGGTATAGGGGCTGTGTGGGGGTGTGTGTGGGGATGTGAGGGGTGTGTAGGGTATGTGTGTGGGGGGTGTGTGTGTGTGTGGAGGTGTGTGTGACATGAGGGGTGTGTAGGTGTGGGGTGTCTGGGTGGGTGTGGGGGGTGTGTGAGGTGTGTGGGGTGTGAGGTGTGTGGATGTGGGGTATGTAGGGTGTATGTTGGTGTTTGGGGTGTGTGGGGATGTGGAGTATGTGGGTGTGGGTGTGGGGGAGTGTGTGATGTGTGTGCGGGTATTGTGTGGGGGTGTGTGGGTGTGAGGTGTGTGGGGGAGTGTGGGGTGTGTGGGTGTCGGGTATGTGGGGGTTGTGTGTGTGCGGTGTTGTGTGTGGGGTGAAGGATGTGAGGTGTGTGGGCGTGGGGGGTTATCTGTGTGTGTTGTGTGGATGTGTAGGGGAATGTGGGGTGTGTGTGGTGTGGGATGTGAGGTGTGTGGGGTTGTGTATGTGCGGGTGTGGGGGAGTGTGGGGTGTATAGGTGTGGAGTATGAGGTGTGTGTGGGTGTCAGGTTTGTGGGTGCCGGGTGTGTGGGGGTTGTGTGTGTGTGGGTGCGGGCATGGGTGGGGTATGTGTGGGGTGAGGTGTGTGAAGTCTGTGTGTGTGTGTGGTGTGTGGGGGGTGTGTGGGTGTGGGGGGTTGTGTGTGTGCGGGTGTGGGTGTGGGTGGGGTGTGTGTGGGGTGAGGGGTGTGAGGTCTGTGTGTGCGTGGGGTGTGTGGGTGTGGGGGTTGTGTGTGTGCGGGTGTTGTGTGGACATGTGGGGTGTGTGTGGTGTGAGGTGTGTGGGGGGGGTGTGGTGTGTGGGGGTTGTGTGGGTGTTGTGTGGGAGTGGGGGATGTGGGCGTGGGTGGGGTGTGGACATGTGGAGGCTGTGGGGGTGTGTGGCGTGTGTGGGCGTCGGGTGTTTGTGGGGATGTAGGGGAGTGTGGGGTATGTGGGGTGTGGGGGCAGCGGGGGAGCGGGGCCACCGGGAGCGCCCACAGCCCCAAGGTTACTGTGGTAGGAGGTGGGCGTGGCCGCCCGGCGGGTGAGGAGCAGGGTGACGGGGCGTGGCGTCCGGGGACTTCAGGGGCGGGGGCTGAGCGGAAGGCGGGGGCTGGGGCTGCTCCCGAGGAGAAGTGGGCGGGGCCGCGCAGACCCCTGGGGACCGCCCGGATGCCCCGGGCCTCCAGTGAGCTCCTCTGGCCTCGCTGTCACAAGCTTCTTGTCAGACCAGGACCACCCGCTACCTCCCCAGATGGCCAGTTAGTCCAGGGTCCGCTCCGGACGGTTCAGCCTGAGGAGTGGCAGCTGCAGGCCTGTCCTCACAGGCACAGTGAAAGGGCTTCAGACGTTGGGGTGGGTGCGAGAAGGGCTAGTCCAGGGCCTCGCGGGACAGGGCCTGGGGTTTGGGGTGCTGCTTTGTGTGGTGACTACTGGAACTGGGCAGGGGGCGCAGGAGGCTCAGAGCACCTACACCACAGATGAGCCCTCAAAGCAACACCCAAAGCCTCAGGACACAAAGGGTGGGCTCATGCTGGAGCCCTGGGGATGGTCCTCCTCCAGGTCTTGATTCCAGGTGGAGGACACGCCTGGGGTGAGTCCAGGGGGACTTTGTTCCTTTGTCCTGGTGATCTCAGTGGGCCCACGGCCAGAATCTTAGAGATACATTCTTTGTTCCTCAGCAGTTTGTGAACAGTTCCTTAGACGGTTCAATCTGATCTGGCTGAGGAATGGATGAGTGAAATCTGCAGATCCCCAAGGTGTGAGAAAAACATATAAAGCGAGCAAAAAAAGCTTTTATCTAAAAAACCTGTATTGGCAAAAGTGCCTTCAAATAGTAGCTGATATAATTAATAGTAATTCAATGTATCTGGGTTAAGGTTTTTCGGAAACTGAGAAAAATTATTTCAAGTGACTGGGTTCAAATTCTTTTGAAATTCAGATGGTTTCCAAGTCTTTGGTTCCAACGAAAATTGAAGGAAAGTCCAATCAAATTGTTAGCTGATACAAGTTAAATTAAAAGAAATTGATGATAGATCAATATCTGATTTTTGGCATTTAAGTAAAATATGTTCATTGCTAGTATGAACATATTTTAGTTAAATGCTATTGTATTTAGCTAGGAAAAGACTCTGATGCTGGGAGGGATTGGGGGCAGGAGGAGAAGGAGACGACAGAGGATGAGATGGCTGGATGGCATCACCAACTCGATGGACGTGAGTCTGAGTGAACTCCGGGAGTTGGCGATGGACAGGAAGGCCTGGCCTGCTGCAATTCATGGGGTCGCAAAGAGTCGGACACGACTGAGCGACTGAACTGAACTGAACATTGCTATCAATTGTTTTTTCATTTGTCTGCTTTTTTTTTTTAGTGTAAAGTTTTCTCAGTATTTACAGCAATAAACATAAATCAGAATATACAACTTATTAGAAAACAGTCTTAAACATAGTATTAAGAAGTGTGTTTCAACAAGTTTAATTTTATATGTAATATTTACGACATTTACAGTCAATTTATATATGACTTTGATATATTTGTACGCTTCCCTGGTGGCTCAGATGATAAAGAATCTGCCTACAATTCAGGAGACCCAGGTTCCATCCGTGGGTAGGGAAGACACCCTGGAGAAGGGATTGGCTACCCACTGCAGTATTCTTGCCTGAAGAATCCCACGGACAGAGGAGCCTGGCGGGCTACAGTCCATGGGGTCACAGAGAGTCGGACACGACTGAACCACTAACACTTTCACTTTCATTCTGATATATTTGTATCCCAATTAATATGTTTGTAAATCTAGAGAATTTTGATGACAAGATAGTAAGTATATGTGTCTACATTTATTTATAAATATATTTTGCTGGGCACATGGTCCATAGAAATTGCATGGCAGAAACAGATACTGCATTAAGGACACAATTATGTGGGAAACGTAGAGTTCACCCAGACCGGAGTTCAGCTGCTAGTGTTCAGACGTCACTGGATGCATATAAAGGGTGATGTCACAGTTTTATTCTGAGTCAGTCTTTATAATTATGTCAGAGGTTGTATCTGTTTCAATCACTTAAGCCACGACAAATTTTGATGTCAAGCTAAAAAATGTCACGATCCGAGCTCGCGTGGAGAGGCGCGGCCCGCGCAGCGGCTCTGGCGGCCTCGGAGGCGGGGCCTGAGGCGGGCGGGGCGGGGCGGGCGTGCGCCCTCCGGCGGCCTCGCCCACGCCCAGTTATCGCGAGAGCGGCGCGTGTGACGCGCGGGCGGGCGGGGTGCGTTGGGGGAGCCGGCGGGCGGTTTTGAATCTGGTCAGAACGCGGGAAACTGCGTGTCCCGGGGACAAGGTGAGCGCCGCGGGTTTGGCCGGCGGAAGGCTGGGGGCGGGGGACCGGGAGACGGGGGCTCGGTCCGCTCGGTTCCCTAACACCGCAGCCTCCGCGTGGGCCGCGATCTGAGCCCGCGGCCCGGCCGGGGCTCTGAGGCGGCCGGGAAGGCGGGCGCCGGGCCGGGAGCGCGCCACACTCCGCGCCTGTTCCCCCGGGACTGAGTTCAGAGGCCCCGCAGCCTGGGCTGGGCTGACCCCGGGCAGGATCGCCTGAGCCCCGGACCGGGGGCTGAGCCCAGGCAGGGTCCCCTGAGCCCAGGACCGGGGACTGACACCGGGCAGGGTCCCCTGAGCCCGGACCAGGGGCTGATCCCGGGCAGGGTCCCCTGAGCCCAGGACCGGGGACTGACACCGGGCAGGATCCCCTGAGCCCGGACCGGGGACTGATCCCGGGCAGGGTCCCCTGAGCCCAGGACCGGGGACTGACACCGGGCAGGGTCCCCTGAGCCCCGGACCGGGGGCTGATCCCGGGCAGGGTCCCCTGAGCCCAGGACCGGGGACTGACACCGGGCAGGGTCCCCTGAGCCCCGGACCGGGGGCTGATCCCGGGCAGGGTCCCCTGAGCCCAGGACCGGGGACTGACACCGGGCAGGGTCCCCTGAGCCCGGACCGGGGACTGACACCGGGCAGGGTCCCCTGAGCCCTGGACCAGAGACTGATCTCAGAGATCAGTTCTCTGAGCGCTTGTGCCCTGGGAAAACTGTCCTCAGGTGTCTCTCCTAGTTCTGAGATGAATGGTTGGCTCCAGGTGACAGGGGTTTTCTGCGGTAACAACGTGACAAAAGTCTCTTTTAAATACTCATCTTAGTACAGAGCACCCTGCCATTGGGATGGCAGTTGCCTGGCGAGGTGATCTCTCCTAGAAGGTAGCTCTGCTTGGAGGGGCGGGGCCTTATGCACACAGTAGTGGTCACTCTAGTGAAGTGGTCACTTCACTAGAGAGATTTAGTGAAGTTGGAAAATTAATTATCCTTAAAGAACTACAATCACCAGAGAGAAAATGGGGGCTATGGCAGTGAATCTGGTCGTCTATTGGATTACTGTGGGAATTACACTTGGAAATAGAGCAAACCAGAAAAGCTACCAGAATCACAAACAAGCAAGGTCCCCATTTTAAGGTAAAAGGTTCTGTGTGGTTGGCTGCACCTTTTTTGGAATACTGTTCATTTAAACTCTTGAACTCAAACTAGCCATAATCATGCATCAGGCTTAGTGCTGGTGACCCTCCTGCCTGCTTGGCAGGTCAGAAGTCATGCCTGTCTCTCGGCCATCTGAGTTGAGGGTTGAGGCGGCCATACTTTAGTGTTACCTATGTGGAGAAGTTATTTTCTGTTCTTGTTGTTTGATTTAAATGCTAAGATCTTGGGGTTCTGCATTTAAGATGACTCTGTCCTGGTAATTGTTGCCATTGGTACCAGTAATTTTCCATGTTGCTCTGCTTGTGACTGCAGGAGGTTTTCATTTATTTTTAAGGTAAGTGTCCTGCTACACCTATGTTCTTTGCAGTTGCTTCATGATCTCTTTCGAATCAGGCACTGCAAGCACTAGGCGGTGTAAATGGAAAATAGGATTTTTTCCGGGAGACACAATCCCTGAGCTCTGTCCCACGGGGCCAGGGAGGAGTGCACCTGATGCGCACACTAACAAGCTCCCAGGCGGCCCCGAGGCCACACATTGCCTGGCAAGGCCACCGGCAGGGTTTTCCTGGTGCAGGAATGCCCTTGAGGAAGGAGAGTCTTCAGGTGTTAGCAGCTCGGCCCAGTCTGTTCTTTGCTGAGCTGCCTCAGACCTGAAGGAGCATCTTGTGAAGGTCCTAGAAAGGGAGAGAGGTGAGCCTCCTAGAGCTGTTGGATTTCTCTGTCCTTAGTTGGTAACTTCATTAACAATCGATAAAAACATGATGTTTTGTTGATACTGTTCTCAGTGAAGAAAAGAAGGAAGTTATTTTTATTTATTTTTAATTATTTTTTATCGATATAGTTGATTCACAATGTTGTGTTAGTTTCTGCTGCACAGAATCAATTGTATACTTATCCACTCTCTTTTAGATTCTTTCTTTCCCATATATGTCATTACAGAGTGTTGAGTAGAGCCCCCAGTGCTGTAATTAGGCTCTTACTGCTGCTGCTGCTAAGTCGCTTCAGTCGTGTCCGACTCTGTGAGACCCCAGAGACAGCAGCCCACCAGGCTCCCCCGTCCCTGGGATTCTCCAGGCAAGAACACTGGAGTGGGTTGCCATTTCCTTCTCCAATGCAGGAAAGTGAAAAGTGAAAGTGAAGTCGCTCAGTCGTGTCCGACTCCTAGCGACCCCATGGACTGCAGCCTACCAGGCTCCTCCGTCCATAGGATTTTCCAGGCAAGAGTACTGGAGTGGGGTGCCATTGCCTTCTCCGAGGCTCTTACTAGTTACCTCTTTATATACAGTAGAGTGTATATGTCAATCCCTTTCCTCCTTGGTAACAAAGTTTTTTTTTTAGATGTTATAGCTTGTTTAGGTCAGAATATTGTTAGAAACTGTCTATCACAGGTAGTGTAGGGATTTCCTTGCAGTTTTGGATACTAACTATGATTGTGTTTTTTTTACTAGTGTTGCAGAATAAATGCCATATGAAAAACAGTTTGATCTGCTATGGAAAAACGTGAGACATTCATACAAGCAGTGTCTAAGGAGCTAATTGGAAAATTTTTGCAATTCATTCAACTTGATGTAAGTTTTATATTTAGCTTTATTGTGATTTTGACTGTTAATATATAGACGTTTTGCTAAAATCATTATATCCACAAGTGAAATATAATCATTTCAGTGAATCCGTACAGACCAAGGTGTATTTAAAGAAGTAAGGCAGAACTAAACACAATTAGATCTGCCGATGGGAGTGTTTCCCATTTGCTTTAAGAGGGTTGTTGTGAGCATGCTAAGTGGCGTAACACAAGATATTTCGAATCACCTACTTAAACGTTTATTGATCTCTTGTTCTGTGCGTGGCATTGTGAGGAAGACATCCTTTTTTGTCCTTAGGTTATTTACTGTGTTGTGGTGAATCCAGGTGTGTAAACACACCAGGGTAAGGGCTAAACTGGGGCAGAGGTGTGGAGGGACCCAGATTTAGACATGAAATGTTTCCCATCCTGATAAAAAGGCTGTGGAACCAAAGATCTAAAAAGTGAAATAAGTTAACCAGTCAGAGGGGTATGGAGAAGGACTGCGCTAACCAACAGGGTTAACTCTGAAGACTGGAGAAGTACCTTGTGTTTGAACTTAGAGATGTTTAGTGTAAAAACACCAGCTGAGGAAGAAGGAAAGAGGTGACATCGGGAATGAGACCTTGACCATTCTGAGGAATTGAGACTGTCCTGAGAGGAACAGGGACTTTTAAGCAGAGAGTGACCTGTGTGCAAAAGGGTGAAAGAGAGAGAAAGACAGAAAGAGAAGACTCACCTTTTGGGAATATTCCTTTGAACACAAAGAAAAGGACCTCATTCATTCAGCGAGGTCCTAAGTGGGAAGAGGGCAGGCTTGAGGGAGGAGATGGCTCACGTGGGATGTGCTGAGAGGCTCCAGGACGCATGTGTGAGAAGCGTGCAGGTGGATGTGGAGAGGCAGGCCTGGAGCCAGGAGCAGCTCGTCTGGAGGCAGGCTCGGGGGTGTCAGCTCCTGTGGGATGCGTTGGGTCATCCACGCAGTGTAGTAGGAGCAGGGCCTAGGACCGACTCTGGAGGACCCCAGCTTTAGGGCCCCGACTCTAAAATCTGTGACCTTGGGGCACATGACACATACCTCACTTGTTCTGATCATGCAGTGAAAGTCAAAGTAGTGACAGCTAAGAACTGGATGGAGATTGCGGGAGAGAATTCCAGACAAAAGTAGTGGGAAAGATGAAGAGCCCTGGACCACTCCGATGGGTCCCGCGGAGAGGAGGCTGCTGGGACTGGGATGGAGAGGTGGCTTTGCTCCGCTGTCCTGCCTTGCTAGTCTCTTTACTCCAGAGTGCCACGGCCCGCCCCCCGTGACTGACAGTCTGGAAGCGTGCAGGCAGCTGCTCTGAGGCTGCCCTTCCCCTGCCCTCATTTGCTCGTTTATGCATATGGAGGGGCTGCGTGTGTAAGTGGTGTCACGGCCTCCTTGGTGAGGCACATGGTGTCGATTTGTGTCATTGCTGGTGCGTTAGTATTCCCACTTTTGTAATTAACAAGTGATCTGTGGGTGGCACAGTGGTAAAAAAATCCACCTGCCAGTGCAGGAGACACAGGAGACATGGGCTTGATCCCTGGGTCGGGAAGATCCCCTGGAGGAGGAAATGACAACCCACTCCAGCATTCTTGCCTGGGAAATCCCATGGACAGAGGAGCCTGGTGGGCTGCTGTCTATGGAGTCCCAAACACTAAGCGACTGACCACGCACGCATGCTGTGGGGAAGTAAATTGAGACTAGGTAAATTCTTTTCTCCTCATCCAACTTCTGCCCTTTGGAAGAAAACGAAAAGATAAAATACCACTGTCTCCCACCAGACTGAAAATACTACTTGTTGGGGAGATGTGGAATATTTGAAAATTTCATCACTGCTGGGGATAGGGAAACTGCTACAACATTTAGAGTAGTAAATATATATTCAACTGATAGTGTTGAATGTATACAGACTCTTCAATTGACAATCCATTTTTTATTTAGTCCTTAAATAAGAGCCATGTAAAACAATGTTCTTTGCAGTGTTTTTCTGAAATACCCCAAACCCAGAAACAACTAAATAGTGATCAACAGAAGAATGGATAAATATATTTTGTTATGTTTATGCAATGGAAAACTCTACAAAAGTAAAAGCAAAACTATAATGGAAATGAAATGAAACTAAATGAACTGTAATGACATGCAGTGTATGGATGAGCGTCACTAAATAATGTTGAGCAAGAGAAGCAAGATATGAAAGAACAGAGACCTTGTGACCCAGTTCTCTACCAAGTGGAAAATAGACCTATTTACAGGACATGGTTTAGGGATGCAAATGGTGGTGAAGTTATCAAGAAAAGCAAGGCAGTAATTACCATAAATGCTAAAAAAACTGGGGAGGGGAGGGCGGCAGCCCTGGAGGGGTGGTGGAGACACGAGGCTTTATTTATTTACCTACAGTCACACTTAGTACACCTTTCCATATGTGTATTTCACAATACCTTTAAAATATATTGATAGTTGGGGTTTCTTGCCTGAATCAGTTATTACAATGATCACTACAAAATTGTGATTTTCCAATCCCAAATTGCTGCTGTATTTATTTATTGCTATTAATAGCATGCCAATGCCATTAGTTAATTATTGATAAGTTATTGGCTGTGTGTGCATGCTCAGTCACTTCAGTTGTGTCTGACTTTTTGTGATGCTGTGGACTACAGCCCGCCAATCTCCGCTGTCCATGGGATTCTCCAGGTGAGAATACTGGAGTGGGTTGTAATGCCCTCCTCCAGGAAATCTTCCTGACCCAGGGATCGAACCTATGTCGCCTGCATCTCCTGCACTGTAGGCGGATTCTTTACTGCTGAGCCATTGGGGAAGCCCAATTATTGGCTACTATTTATTATCAATATGGCCTCATTGGTTTTTATTTTATTCAAGGAGTTATAATCCCTTACTGTGGCTGTTGTGGTGCTCAGGTTGTACCAGATTGGATACAGGGACAAAGTCAGGGCCCAAGACTGGTTGGAGACCAGAAAACCTGCTTGCAGTCCTTTGCATGGCTGTATTATTACTGTTGTGGCTCTTACTGTTACTTGAGCTCTGGTGTCCACTTGTAACCAGATTTCAGGCCTGGAGACGGAGGACGTCTGGGTGGATTGATGTCAGGGGCAGTTTTGCTAAGGGGGTGAAGAGGAGTATACCAGGACTGACTAGGCATGGAGGCATCTGCTGCTTTCTGTCTGATCACTCCTGTTGCCCTTTTAGGACTGGATTTCAGACACTACAGCCTGACTCTCAAATTTCAAACTTAGTTATTAACACATAAACTTCTTTTGATGCCATTATAAAGAAGATAGAACTGTTTTCTTGTATTTGAAATGTAACAGTTGCTATTTATTTTGCAGAATGATACTTGTGACCCGTTCAACCTAAATGAGTTGATAGATGAATTATCAAGGAAGCAGAAAGAAGAACTGTGGCAAAGGCTCAAGAATTTGCTAGTGGACATGTTGTTGGAGAGCCCGGTGGAGGGGTGGCAGACAGCAGAAGCCCCCAGTGAGGACAGTGTGAGAGCGGAGCAGGATTCAAAAATGGTAACCCTCATCCTTCAAAGATAAATTTTCTTTTTCTTGTTAAAAAAGTAATTATTTATTGTATATAATTGAATTTTACATTGTTAAAATTAAAGTTAGAAGACGCGGGTACCAGAAGTCTATTTAATGTGGTTACACCTTTTTGAGCCTACCGTTATTTACCCAGGATTCAGGGCTGCTCTTTTCAAACTGCTGATCTGTGTCCAGCTTTAACTCACTGTTTATTTTATTTTTTAATACTTATTTATAAACTTAGTTGCAGTATCTGGGATATAGCCCCTGCCCAGGGATTGACCCTGGGCCCCCTGCACTGGGAGCCGGGGTCCCAGCCACTGGACCACCAGGGAAGCCCTAACTCGCTGTTTAGAAGAAGTGTCAAGTGTGGCTTTATTTTCATAAATTTAGTAAGTTTTACATTTAAAAGTAAATTTTAAGTTGATTTTTAACTTACTTGTGCTTTGATTTTTTTTTTTTTTTTTTTTTTACTTATAGCATAGAAACATAGAAATAATCCATGCAGTTACATCTGTGATTCTTGCTTCTGTGTCAGTCATAAATGAAAGAGAGAACTGTGAACCCTTACTGGAGTGTGCTGTTATATTAAATGGTAAGTTGACTTTGCAGTAACGTGGGGTGTGAATGAGTGCTGTGTCTGTGATACCAGTAAAAGGAAGCCCCCAGCAGTGGAGAAACAGGGCTCTTGTACTTCAGCTGGAAAAAACGAGCAAAGGAGCATTCCTTTAGGGGCTGTCCTGAGTAATTATTTCATTTGAGCCACATATAAGTGTTTCAGATGGTGAACATGTGCATTACTGGACGACAGGCTATATTTGAACCTTCAAGACCAATAAGAGCTGATAAGGGGAACCAGCCGTTGCAAGCTCCTCAGCTGGGGATTCACTGCCCAGCAGCTCAGGGGAGCCCAGTACCTGTGGCACTGCCTCTTTTTCTTTAATTGCGTCATGAATATGACCTGGGAAACAGTTGTTGACTCCTACTCGAATATTCCTAAGTTGGTACTCTAAATTTTAACTAAACTGTGAAGTGATAGTTATTAATTTAGTAGGAACACTAGTATGAATTTATGAGATGATCTGATCATATAATATTTGAATGAAATTATAGCTATAAAAGATGCAAAGGTAACTTTGTTGTTTTTTTTTTTAAAGAAAAATCTCACAGGTACCCTCACCTCCCACTGTGTGAATCTGATTAGTTCCCTAATCAGATTTTGTCATCAATTCTTACTGGCATTTTCATTTCACACATAAACCAGAGCCACTTGGCTTATGCATCTGTTTAGTATGCTCTTTTATTCAGAATTCTTGTGTGGAATTAATGTGTCTTACTAAGATTACCCCGGTCAGTATGAAAGGAGCTCCCAGATGCTTGTGGGTGTTACCACAGTTCATCCTCAGTCTCCAAACATGGTTTATAAAATTCCCCGTTAATTCAGGAATTTTACTTTAAAGGAATGGCTTTCAGATGTCTGGATTCCAATTACGAGCACAGTGTCAGCATTTTCATTTAGTTCTTGAGCTCTTTTGTTATTAACAGCACTACAGCTTTTCTATTCATTATAATAGTTGCTTTTACTATTTTTCACCAGTGAGCCAGAACTTGAGGCCAACAAGCTGAGGGGTAGCTGTGGGGTAACTGGTCACTCGGCCTGCCCTGGCTCAGCTGTTGAGTGTTGCCATGGGTGTCCCTGCACTCGGGTTTGGAGCCTCTCGTCGTTAGGAGTTTGGGCAATGGGACCTCTTGGTCTTCTAAAATTTCCTGTTCTGTTGGGTCTGCTTTTACAGCAGTGGTGGAACAGGTTTTAGTTAGCATTGTTTGTACGCTATAAATAATGTGTAGAAGTCTTGGTGAGTTAAACTGATGTCTGCTGGGCACACTTGTGAGTCACATGCTCTTCTGGGTTGGATCTGGACGAGCCCCGGTTCACTGCATGCACTCACTGTGCAGCGCCTACTCTGTTGCAGGAATTTTGTACGCGCTGCCAGAGGGTGAGCGAGCGCTGCAGGGCTCCATCCAGGACCTGTGCGTGAAGTGGTGGGAGAGAGGCCTGCCCGCCAAGGAGAACATGGGCAAGACCGCCTTCATCATGCTGCTGAGGAGGAGTCTCAGGACGAAGACAGTGCGTTCCCTGTCTAAAGCACACGCTGTGCTTTGCTGAGAAGTGCACGTGTTTACACCAGTTAGGAGTTACGTCTGCTTGTGCGAGGCCTGGCCCAGTGGCTCCCGGGCGGGGTTTTTCACTGGGTGATGCTCAGAGGTGGGCGGTCAAGGACGGACAGAGCTCCACGTGCGTGCATTGTGCATAGACTATCTCCCCGTCTTCCTCAGTGTGTGGCCTATGGAAAGCTGTCCCCTCGATGGGAACTGGTCCAGGGAGAACTGAGGGCGGCAGGGGGGAGGGTGTCAGGGAGAGCCTGCTGACCTGAGTGAGTGGGCAGGAGGGCGGCCGGGGCGGGGCTGTAGACTGCAGCCCAGGCCTGTAGAAGCTTTGGCAGGCCCACAGGAAGCATGGTGAGAACAGGATATAACGCATCCTTCAGTCTTTGGCATGCAACTCAGAGATCCAGAAAAAGAGCGGTTTTCTCCCCTGATCAAACAACAGCAGATACTTGTGTTCATCTTAGAAACCTGGGCAAATGAAGAAGAGGGAAAATGAAAGAAAAACAAAAATCATCAGTAATTCCACTGCCAAGGTGACCCTTGTCATTGAGGGATCTTTGGGGGTTTCTCTTTGCCCTCCTTCTACATCTTTGCTCACTTGTCACAGATTCCTCCAAGTGAAATTTGTAGGTCAGCGGGTTTGAACTTGGAGCTCTTGGTACACATTGCCAGCAGGTTTCTATGTACCTTGCAGCTGATCCTTTTCTTATCTCCTGTGGGACAGACTGTCCCAGGGTGGCCTCCAAGGAGCAGTCAATTTCACGACAGAAAAGAATCTTTTTGACTGCATCCTCAGCTCGCACTCTGACCATGGGAGTGATTGAAAACTCGTTGTTTGTGTCAGAATTTATCCATAAGCCATCCTTGGTTTGCCTTTTTAAAATCCATTTTCCCTGCCATTCTTGTTCACCTTTAAAATCAAACGTCTGTACCTGTGCCGTTTACCACAGTAGCCACCAGCCACACGGGCTGATTACATTTCCAGTTAAGAACGTTCAGGTCTGTTTCCTGGCGGCGCAGTCCTTCGGCAGTCGCTCCTAGCCTGGCGTGGCTCAGGCCCCGCACACTCAGCGCAGGCTCGCCTCCTCGTTGGTACATAAAACGGTGTGCAGTGCTGGCTGGCAGCATCTCTGCTTGCTTTTGCCTGAGTTTTAGGAAAATGTTCTCTGGAGCTTTGTTTGCAAATTTTAAAATGTTTTCTCTTGTCATTTTTTCTTTTTGATGACATAAAATAGTCTCATAGTTAATTTGAAATGTGGCCTTACCCATTATTAAAAAAGAAAAATTAGTTGATTTTCTTTTCCTGTCATCCCCAGGGTGCAGACATATGTCGGCTGTGGCGTATCCATCAGGCTTTATATTGCTTTGATTATCATTTGGAAGAAAGTAGAGAAATTAAAGACATGCTGCTTGAGTGCTTCATAAATGTCAATTACATCAAAAAAGAAGAGGCAAGTGGTTTTTCATCTTGGTGTGTTTGTGAACTGCTTTTTAAAAAATTAATTTGTTTCTGACTGCGCTGAGTCGTCTTTGCTGCATGCAGGGGCTGTTCTTCGTTGCAATGTGTGGGCTTCTCAGAGCTTCTCTTATTGTGACGCGTGGTCTAAGCATGTGGGGTTTTCCTGGACCAGGGAGCACATCCATGTTCCCTGCGTTGGCAGGCGGATTCTTGACCACTGGAGCGCCAGGAAAGTCCTGTGAACTGCTTTGTGATGGAAGTTTTTCCTGAGTTCGTGAGTTTGCTGTTTGCATCATGCTCAGTGTTTTAATAAAAGAGCCAGCTTAACTGTCCAAAACTATTATATTTGTTGCAATTCATATTTACTGCGTGACAGTGTTAAGCAAACATTTTACAAGTCATTGCGTATTTCATCATTAAAGGAGATGGGAACAGGTGGCTGTGTGAATCCTGGGGGAACCATGATTGCGTTTTAAATTAAAAATGACTAAAAATAAGGTTGAGAAGGCACTTCCCCATGGATCAGATCTGACCCTCTGCCCTAATTCCAGGTTAATTGGCATATAACTCAAAGCTATTATCGTAAGATTCTTGTTTTCTTTCATACCTATCCAGTAAATCCAAAGCGAGGTTCCTGGCCCAGTGCTCCACTGTCCACCAGTGGTCACTCCCACACTTGGCTACTGAGCACATGAAATATGGCCAATCCAGCTGTGGCCTTAAATGTAAAATATATGGGGATTTGAAACTTGATATGGAAAAAGAATGTTAAATATCACATTAATAATTTTTGTGTATTTATTACATATTTAAATGACACTTTGGATATATTAGATTACATAAATACATTAATAAAGTTAATTTGATCTTTTTTACTTTTATTAATGTGGCTATTAGAGAATTAAAATTACAGAGTGGCTTGCCTAGCTCTCTTGGACATGCTCATCTGTTATCTTTAGAGTTTTCTGTACTTGTTTTATTTTATTTATTTATTTTTCTAAGAAGCGCTGGGAACATGAGCCTCTTGATAATTTGTTGTAATTTGGGCAGTGTTTTAGATTTAAAAACGGTATTGTCTGTCTGTTGTGGCCCCCTGGGCCCCTCTCGCTGCTCGGCTCTCTGTGGCCGCAGCGGCGGGGCAGCTGTCCAGTGTCACTTGCAGGGCCGTTGCTGCGCTGGCATCTCTCACTGCAGAGCGTGGCTCCAGAGCACGGGCTCAGCACTTGTGGTGTGCAGGCTTGGTTGCCTCGTGGCGTGGGGTCTTCCTGGACCGGGGATCAAGCTTGTGTCTCCTGCCCTGGCAGTCGGATTCGTTACAACTGAGCCCCCAGGGAAGCCCCTCTAGTCTTTTTGTTCATTGTTTCGTCACTCAGTCATGTCTGACCCCTTGCGACCCCATGGACTACAGCACACCAGGCTTCCGTGTCCTTCATTGTCTTCCAGAGTTTGCTCAAACTTATGTCCATTGAGTCAGTGATACCATCTACCCATCTTATCTCATCCTCTGTCACCCCCTTCTCCTCCTGCCCTCAATCTTTCCCAGCATCAGGGTCTTTTCCCGTGAGTGGGCTGTTCACATCAGGTGGCCAAAGTATTGGAGCTTCAGCATCAGTCCTTCCAATGAATATTCAGGGTTATTCCTTTAAGATTGACTGGTAGTCTTTTTAGATTGACTGTATTTCCATGTTGGGATGCAAAGCATGTTGTTTTTAATATAGAATATAGCCCTGACTCTGACTGCTTGTGGCCTGGCAGACACGATTTGAGGCAAAAGGGGGCAGCAGTCACCCATCCCCAAAGGAGGTGGGGAGGACCTCCCAGAGGGGGAGGGCCCTGAGGAACTTGCTCAGGCCTCACAATCATGGCGGGGCAGGGCAGGGTTTGACCCCAGTGTGCCTTCTTCCCACGCACCCTCTCACTGGTGACACAGAAGGGCTGGACCTGACGGCGGCCCACACTGGCCAAAACCTTCAGCCCTGGGGGTCAGAAAGGCCGTGTTCAGACCCCTGGTGCCCACTGAACAGGTGGTAGGTCGCCTCGATCAAACACCGCTCAGTCCCAGTGTTCCTTCTGTGCTGTAGGGACAGCAGCCACCGTCTCCCAGGGTGCCCTTGGGGCACACTCAGCCTTTCACAGGGCCCTCGGTGCCCACGTGACAGGAGATACGCTGACTGCTGCTGCTGCTCTGATGTCGTCATTATTGGAGAGATGCTGGGCCTCTGCCCTGGGCATCCAGGGTAGTTGTGAAGTTTGGGAGAGTAAAGTATAGAGTGGATTCAGACACACTTTATATTGACTTACACATGTGTGTGTGTTAGTCGCTCAGTTGTGTCCAACTCTTTGCAACCCCATGGACTGTAGCCCACTGGGCTCCTCTGTCCATGGAATTATACATCAGATCAGATCAGTCACTCAGTCGTGTCCAGCCCTTTGCGACCCCATAAATCGCAGCACACCAGGCCTCCCTGTCCATCACCAACTCCCAGAGTTCACTCAGACTCACGTCCATCGAGTCAGTGATGCCATCCAGCCATCTCATCCTCTGTCATCCCCTTCTCCGCCTGCCCCCAATCCCTCCCAGCATCAGAGTCTTTTCCAATGAGTCAGCTCTTCGCATGAGGTGGCTAAAATACTGGAGTTTCAGCTTTAGCAGCATTCCTTCCAAAGAAATCCCAGGGCTGATCTCCTTCAGAATGGACTGGTTGGATCTCCTTGCAGTCCAAGGGACTCTCAAGAGTCTTCTCCAACAGCACAGTTCAAAAGCATCAATTCTTCGGCACTCAGCCTTCTTCACAGTCTTAACTCTCACAACCATACATGACCACTGGAAAAACCATAGCCTTGACTAGACGAGCCTTTGTTGGCAAAGTTATGTCTCTGCTTTTGAATATGCTATCTAGGTTGGTCATAACTTTCCTTCCAAGGAGTAAGGGTGTTTTAATTTCATGGCTGCAGTCACCATCTGCAGTGATTTTGGAGCCCCGAAAAATAAAGTCTGACACTGTTTCCACTGTTTCCCCATCTATTTCCCATGAAGTGATACATAGCAGTGGGTAAACTGCACTGTTTCACACAGACGCGCACACATATGTGAAATACAGGTGTAAATGGTCCAGATGGCTCACGTGGTGAGGAGTCTGCCTGCTAGTGCAAGAGATGTGGGTTCGATCCCTGGGATGGAAAGATCCCTTGGAGGAGGAAATGGCAGCCATTCCAGTATTTTCCCATGGGAAATCCCATGGACAGAGTAGCCTGGTGGGCTATGGTCTATGGAGTTGCAAAGACTTGGACATGATATAGCAAATGAGCACTTAGACATAAATATATGTGTGTGTGTTAAAAGTCTCTCTTTTTAAAATTTGTGTTCTCTTTTGAATTTAAGATAGCTGAACTAGTTTCCTGATCAGTTATTAATTTGTTCAGGTCAGTTTCCAGTCATTCTAGGTAAATGATAAACTTCTTCTGGACTCTACTGGCAACTTACTTCCAGTAAATACTTGTTAAAAAAGCTGCCTGTCAAAGCCTGATGGCCCTGCTGCTCGCACCAGTGTGCGGCCCCCACCTGCCGTGCTCCCAGCTTGGGCCCCCACCGCTCCGGCGTGCAGGCTCCACGTTAGAGCACGGGAGCCTCCTTCGTCGGGAGTAGCACCTCAGTACTGGTTGCTGCGCTTTCGGGAGTAGCACCTCAGTACTGGCTGCTGCACTTTCAAAGAGCTGTTTGTTGTTGGTTACTGGGGACTTTTTATTTGGTTGCAATTTTAACGTTACATCCTATTTTTAATTCATAGGGAAGAAGATTTCTTAGTTCTCTCTTCAATTGGAATATAAATTTCATTAAAATGATTCATGGGACCATTAAAAACCAGTTACAGGGATTACCAAAGTAAGTATTAAAAACAATTCATATTTTGTGCTTAGTCTGGTTTTGAAAGTTTCTATTGGACCTGACTTTGGTCAGGTCAACTTTTAGGGGCTTCCCTGGTAGCTCAGCTGGTAAAGAATCCGCCTGCTGTGCAGGAGACCTGGGTTCAATCCCTGGGTCGGGAAGATCCCCTGGAGAAAGGAGTGACTACCCACTCCAGTATTCTTGCCTGCAGAGTCCCATGGACAGAGGAGCCTGCTGGGCTATAGTCTATGGGATCACAGAGTGAGACACGACTGAGAGACTGACATGACAATGATGATGATTAGAAGCTTTAGAAATTATCTCTTATTATTTATTATGTACTGTTGTATTACTGAATAGTTATTTTCCTTGCTATAGGAAACCATTCTTCAGTAGTGACATTGAAATTAAGACTTTACTTTGTGGTAGTCGTTTACATAGATTATTCACCGGTTCGATCTCAGCCTCGGCCGTAGTAAAGTTCATGTGGCTAGCACGTCTGGTCCTTTGGGTCTGTGTGCACACTGCGATCTCCCTAGGGCGGAGCCGTGTGGGTGGTGGAGGAGCCCTTGAGGAGGGGCTCTCTACTGATTCCCCAGCCTCTGGGCCCTGGCAGCACTGGGAGCTATTTGCCGCATTCGAGGTCAAGTCCTTAACCTGCTCTGGAATTTTCAAATCCTCTATCCCATCAGGTGGCTGTGTGAGAACTGAGTTGGGACTCGATGCTGGATCTCTGATTGTTCACTGGAATGCTGCCTCCTCTCCCCTCATTTGCACAATATTTGGGTTGAATCAGCAGATTTTCCTCATTATGAGTCTAAGTCAACCCTGGTATTTTAGGATTCCCTGTACCTGAGCTAATTAGTCTAGAATGACTCCAAGTTAAAGTGTATTTATATTTAAACTTTTTGTGTTTATAGTTTTTATTAGAAATTTATCTTTAAAGTTTTTTACTTAAGAATTTGGTTCTGGGCGTACGTGTCATAGTTTCGCAGAAAGTAGTGAAGTTCTGGGGAAGCAGCGACTGAGAGGGAAGAAGCTGACGTTTCAGTCCTTCTCCAGACTGGTTTCTGCTTCCTGCTCCAGGCAGACAGCCTGTCTCTACTTCGCAGAGCACTAGTGTAAAACCGTGTCTTCTTCCCTGGGAGAGGAGACTGCCTGAAATGATACATGTGAAAATATAATTCTTCAAACTTGCATTAAATTTTTTTTTCCAGATCTTTGATGGTACACATTGCGGAAATTTATTTCAGAGCTTGGAAAAAGGCTTCAGGGAAAATACTGGAGGTATGTCCTTTCGTTTATGAAGTGTTAGCGCAGCCACAGTGGGGCCGTTTGAACCTTGTTTGTGCCCGTCAAGCCAAAGCTCACAGTGAGCGTCCACACGGCGGGGGCGGTGCCGTCCACACCGAGCCCGCCTCAGATGTCCCTCCCTCACCACGACGCGCAGTGTGAGTGGAACCGAGGCTTTTGCGCATTTTGGCAGCTCTGGACCTGCAGTGTCCGACCACGTATATCTGCCGGGCCTTTGAAACGTGGCCAGTCCAAGCTGAGATGGGCTGTAAATGTAAGGAACTCACCAGATTTGCAAGACAGTCTGGAAAAAGAAGAATATAAAGTATCTCATGGATTTTTAAAAAGAATATTGACTGATGTTGAAATGATAGTGTGTTGGATAATTGGGCTAAACAAAATATATTATTAAAGTAAATTTACTTTTTTTTTTTTCCTGTTTTTAGTGTGACCACTGGAAAGTTTAAAATTGCATTTGTGGTTGCTGTTGTATTTCTGTTGGCCAGTGCTCCTTGGGAGACTCAGGCCATCTCTTCAGCAACATAATTTGAGAATTTAAAGATGTTTGTTTGAATCAGGCTTATAACCTTTAATGACTATAACACGTACATACTGGCTGTGTAATTCACAATTAAACATTCATAGGCTCTTTTGGAAAAAAATCGAAAATGTCTGATATCCCTTACATTTTTCTCATACTAGGTTCTTAGATGTGTTTTTTTCCTTCTGAGAGTAAAATTTTTACTCTAAGTCATCAAGGGGTCTTTTCTCCTGGGAGAGCAGGCCCTGGAGCAGTGTCGGGGGCAGAGGGGAGGCTAACCACCCATGTTTATTTCTGTACATTCTCCTCTCTTGCCCAGCTTGTGCTTCAGTTACACACGCTGTCAGTTATCACTGATGTCTGCTTCTAGGAAACAAGAACTCACCTTTCCCGTTGCCCTGTAGACAACTTCTACAGTAGTTTCTCAGTGTATAGTTTTTTGGGGAAGTGGCAGAACCAGGATGTTCTTATGCATTTTTTGCATTGGTCTATACTCCATGAAACTTCACAGGAAGGAGTATTTGTTCCCCTTTTCTCTAGCAGTGATTTAAAAATAGGACTTTGTGATTTAAAGGTAATTGTTTAGGTCTGCACCAAATTAGTATCAGAAGTGTGTGCTTCTCAGTTTCACTCCCTTCCCTGTGTCCCTTCAAGTTTTTAAAGCAAACTCCAGATGTGGCACCTTACTCCTGTGCACTTCAGGATGCATCATCTCTAAAAGGTCCGTGCTTACTTTGTGACCCCTATGGGCCAATAGTCCACCAGGCTCCTCTGTCCATGGGATTCTCCAGGCAAGAGTACTGGAGTGGGTTGGCATTTCCTTCTCCAGGGGATCTTCCCGACCCAGGGAGTGAACCCGGGTCTTCTGCATTGTGGGCAGATTCTTTACCATCTGAGCCCCCAGGGAAGCCCCATACTAATATTTAAACATCTCTGCTTTGTTTTAATAATGTCTTCATTTTGAAGCCAGGATCCAACAGGTCTCCCAATGGCATTTGCTTGTTACGTCATTTAAAGCCTTCTTCTCTTTGAAAAAATCTCTGCCATTGACATGTTAGCAAACCTGGTCAGTTGTAGAATGCCCGTGTTCTGGTGGTTAGCTCTCAAGGGTCAACTTCTATGGCCCAGATGCCCGGCTGGTGGTGCCATGGACCTCCTGTGTGATCACAGGTCGGGCAGCCCGGTCCCCACGGGAGTCTCGTTGAGCCGAGGGGCGGCTTCAGGGGGGCATCCTCACTTAGTGGAGACGAGTAGATGTTAGTGGCGAGTCTCCCTCGATCCTTCCCTACTGCCGTGGAGTCCTGGGGACTGCCTGTTCCGCCTCTCACTGGGGTGCCTCCCAGACATCTGTTTCTGTCAGTTTGGAATCCTGGCCCCCACCTTAGCGGTACGGTGTGAGTTCTTGGGCGGGGGGTGAGGTAAGCTCTTGGAACAGATCCAGTTTTCTGAGATTATCAGATGAGTCAGGAGGGGTGCTCCTAGGCCCACCTTTGTCTCTGGGCCCTGTCTGGCTTGATCCAGGCTCGAGTGCCATGCAATTTGGTACAAATGTGGTATTTCTTCAAATAAGATAAAAGAAAAGTTCTCTCTGGTATGTGCGTTCTAAGAAGTGTAGACAAAGTGGAGAAGCCCTGATGACGGGACCCAGGCCTTTCCCCTCGTGAGCGGGAAGGTGAGCCAGTTAGACTGTCCCCTTGTGCCGAGGCTCCTCCCGCGCCTGCCCTGCTCTCTGCGGGGCGCACTCACCCGTGCTCCCCGCCGGCTGTTCCAGGCCATCGAGAACGACTGCATCCAGGACCTCATGCACCACGGCGTCCACCTTCCTCGGAGGTCTCCAGTGCACCCCAGGGTGCGCAAGGTGAGCACGCTCCTGCAGCACTTTTGAAAATTGTCTCAAATTTTTTGTTTTTAGAGAGTTGTTTTTGTGAAATTTTGTTAAGCTTCCACAGGCATCAGTTAAAGGAATTTTTCAGAATCTTGACATTTGGAATTCTGGGAGATCTACCTTGATGCCAAAGTTTTGATTAGGAAAGCAAACATCTGTTGTTAAGACATCGGAACTGTGTTCAGACAGCCTTTAACTATGTTCTTGGACATAACAATGTCTAGAACCATCACTTTCTCACTGCCACTACTGCTGCTTTCAAAGAAGAGACTGTTTGGGATTATTTTTATTGTTGACTTTCATATATTACATTTCCACTTTGTAGTCTGCAAACCGTATTGAATAAATGTTTTGATAGTTTCTCTTGATACAATTTTGTTTTTAAAACGTAGTCTCAGAATTCGGGTATGGTTTTATCCTCATGTTGTACATGATCTGACTGATCAAGTCTCTGCTGTTGGTGTGGCTGTTGTTCTGATGGAGTCTGATAAGCAGGGCTCCTGCAGGAGGACCTGGAGGCTCTGGTCGGCTGTGTGGGGCCGTGTCTACCCCGGGCGAGGCCCCTGTGCTCGCTGCTGGTTTGGGCAACTGTGTGTCAGGAAGCTAGGGGAATAAAGATGAGGTGCCTGCTACTGTTTGTGTAGTGGAGTCATTATTTGTAGGCGTAAACTATATTAAAAAACATTTCTTATTATTGATGATTTAGTTTGTATTATCCAAAGATAAAGACCCAGAGATGAAAATATATCCATGTGCCTTCCCCACCACCCGCCCCACCCAGCACACACGGTCCCTGGCACTTCGTAAGTGGTAGATAGTTTGGATCATTTACTTCACATGTATGATTTAATGTTCAGATTCTGCCTAACTGTAAGGAGTGGTATTTTATTAAATCATACATATTTGTGATGTGGTTACTTTACTGCTGCTACCAAATAACTGAAGACTTTTTCATACCTGATTTTCTGTTGTGGTAGTAAGAAATGAAGATGAGTACAGGTATCATTGTTTGTTAGATTTATGGCAAAATGCACAGCCAGAATGAAAGGCAGAATATTAGATTTCACTTCTCAAGTGAAATGTATTCTTGGACTCCAAGTCATTGTTCTTACTGCTTATAACATATCATAGCTTCTTGCTTGAATCCTTTTTTTGATAAATACCAAATTTACTTGATAAGTCATTTTATTGATATGTTGAAAGAAGCTTCAGAAAATACCTTAGAAGTCACTTGAAAGTAAGAAATCCCTATTGTAGATGAAGATCTTCTAAAATTAGATAGTAGTAATGGTTGCACAACTCTATGTATACTAAACCCCACTGAATTACACACTTCATGAGTGACTTATGGTTTATGAATTGTACCTCATATAGTTGTTTAAAAGCTCTCTGTGAAGCAAGTACCATTAATACCAAATTAACATTGCTCACAGAAAGCAAATGACAGACTGAAATCTCCTAAATGAAAAGTTCACAGCCAGAAGAAGGGAATCCCAGATTGCAGTGCTTTTGCTGCTGTTGCTCAGTCACTGAGTCACGTCTGACTCTGCAGCTCCATGGACTCCAGCTCTCTAGGCTTCTCAGTCCTTTACTATCTCCCGGAGTTTGCTCAAACTCATGTCTATTGAGTTGGCGATTTGTAGTTCTTTTAGGGCAAAGTTGGTTGACATTCACTTAAAGTCTATTGTTTTATAACCTAATTATAAAAAATTTCTATTTTTCACTAATATAACTTTGGCTGCAAGAGTTGTGAATTAAGGACAAAAGGCAACACTGATTGTTGTTGGGGACAAGAATCTGAAGAGTCGCAGGAAGGTCCTGGCTGGTTAAAGCAGTATGTTTTCTGATTGTCTGTGACTTCAGGGAGGGACCTGACATCCAGGTTTCTCCTGGGAAGGATCACTGGGCAGTGACACCCCTTTGAGATACAGTCGCCCCTGGAGTCTGCGGGCTCCAGTGCCTTCCTGAACACTTTTCATCATCTCTGGATCACTTATACCCAGTGCAGTGTAAGTGCTTGTAATAGGCTGTGAATCTGATGTGATTACTACATAAACAGTTGCCAGCAAGTGACAGTTTCAAGCTTTGCTTTGAACTTTTCTGGAATTTTTTCCCCTCAAATATTTTCTATCCACGCTTGGTGGAATCTGCAGATGCAGAGCCCATGGATGTGAAGGGCTGACTCTTCGCGCCATTCTGAATGCCTGAAAGAGGTTCTCAGAACAAGACAGTCGTAGCCAGTGCACTTTGAAGGCAGAATGCGCTGTAGGAACAATCAGGCTGCTCCTTTTCCATTTGACCCTGAAGATCAGAGGTGTGTCTTTTTATGAGGTTTTGGGGCTATTGGTAGAAGAGTAGAAGTTGGAACCCGAACCTTTGTACAGCCCAAGGCTGTAGGTCTCTCTTCCGCCGTCGGTGCCTTTGTGAGATCGCCGTGTTCCGAGCTGGCAGCATGGTTTCTTGTCGTGGTTCCTGATAGAAAGAACTGTGCGTCCAAGACTTGTGAATGCAGGGGCAGCCTGTGCTCCCTGTTTGCTCAAAGTGGGATCTTAAGTGCTCTTTTGAAAACACCAATATTACTGTTCTTTTCTTCTTTTCTTGGCTCATAGGTGCTGAGTTATTTTCACCATCAAAAGGAAGTTCGGCAGGGGGTGGAAGAGATGCTTTACAAGCTATACAAGCCCATCCTTTGGAGAGGATTAAAGGTATGCCTCTTAACTGTCCATGTTTAGGATGCTGAGTATGCTGTGGGGTTTAGCATCTTCTGATTCAGGCACTAAAAGTAAGACTTGAGGCTGGGCATGTGTGAGATTCTGAATGAATACTTTATGCTTTTACTAAAAGCATTTCTTAAGCTGGGAACCTGAATGGAGTCAGTGCTGGATGCACAGCTGGAAGCAGGGTCGTCATGCTCGGCAGGGGTGGTGTGTGCAGAGCTGGGCTGAGCCTTCCTGGCCCTTCGGGCCTCCTGCCGGTGACTGGGGACACAGTGACAGCACGTGAGGAGGGGTCAGACGAGCATGCGGGTCATTTTAACGCAGGTGACTCTGGTCTGGGGGCAGGACATGACTGATTCTTCCTGACACAGTGGACTTTGAGGTAGGGAAACGTCTCTGTCGACATGGAGCTGGGAGTTTGGCTTCATTTAAGGAAGGTCTCACAAGCTTGGTTAGTTTAAATGTTACGGTTGTCTTTAATATGTAAATAGGAACATGCCTGTGTTGAGACACTAGAAGCATTGCTTGAGGGCTTCTGCGCTGACGCCTTTGCCTGTCAGCTCTTTGATTCTGAAACTCCTCTCACCATTCCAGGCCAGAAACTCGGAAGTCCGGTCCAATGCTGCACTGCTGTTCGTTGAGGCGTTTCCGATTCGGCATCCAGGGTTTAACGCCATTGAGATGGACAGCGAGATTCAGAAACAGTTTGAAGAACTCTACGTATGTATTCATGTGGCTGGGCTCCCAGCCTGCAGCGGTCTGGGCCTGGATGTCCCTGGGGCTGCCCCGGGCGGCCTCCAGAGGGCAATCTTTCCAGATCCTGACGTTCTTCCAGGAACCCGGCCTCTCCCGGTGCCTTCTGTGGCAGCGAGGACTCGCAGGGTCTGTTTCCTCTTCCTCTCGGTCTCTTTTGGACCCTCTCGTCATTTATTGTGTGTAGTTTGAAGTGCCTTATGTGTTCCCCCAGCAGAGAGGCTGTGTCACAGTGGTCAGGACAGAGCCCGGGGCTGGTCCCTCTGTCTGATAGCTGTGTGCCTTGGGGCAAGGTGGGCACTGACTTTTCTGTCTTTATCTGTGTGGTGGGCGTGGTGGTAGCACCTGTGTAAGGTGGGGCAGTGTCGTGAACACACACGCAACTAGTTAGCTTTTAAGGCCAGTAATGCCTGTTGCGGTGGTTTTTTCCCAATGACTGATTTTCCTAGTGAGTCGTTAGGACATCAGGATGTGACATTTATTCCTAAGTGATAATCTCCAATCTTTCACCTGGTAGGACAGTGTGAGCCTCTGCTGATTTCTCTACAGCCCCTGCCATTTGCAGGGTCTCCTGACACAAGCTAAGAGAAACTATTTATTGTCCTAGTTAGTAGAATAACATTTTAGGACGGGATAGCACACACGCCGTGACAGTGACGGTTGCCCTTGGCTGTCCTAAAACACTCCCTTTGGTTTCTGTGTTTTCTGGCCCACTATAAACAAATATCAGACATGCAAAAAGTTGAAATAGTAGTATAATTAGTATCTCCTGCTTAACCTCTTCACATTTCCTCACCTGTGCATTCCCATCTCACCCCCGGATGCCACCCGCACATGCAGAGACACGCACCCCCTGAAGTGAACCGGCGTCAGTGTTTCACCAGGTGTGCCGCATCCACACGTGTGTTTATTTAAAAGCCCCTTTGGGGTTCGTGGTTAATTTTGTGGACAAATGTTGCTGGGCAAACCACAACTAGATTTTGGAAGGTTTTAGCCATAAGACCATGAAAAACTTACACTCTTTTTAGCTCAGGTGTCCAGTCGGTGAAGCACTTGTGTTTTTGCCTGAAGCGCTGAAGACTCTGCCCTTGAATGCAGAGGTGGAGGGTGTGCTGGACGTCTAGCACGACCCCCTTTACGTGGGATCTGCCGCAGGCGCTTGGCCCTGGCGATGGGCCTGACCGGCGATGAGGAGGGTACCATCCCAGCCCACGGATGGGGAGGCAGGTTGCATGGTGGTTTAGAGTGTGGAGTCAGGCAATTTGAATCCCAGTTCCCAGTTAATGTCTGATTTTTCTCAAATTAACCTCTTTCAACTCCTGTTTCTTCTTTAAAACTGGAGAAAATATTTTATCAGATTGTGATAAGTTTCCAATGAAAAACTGTATATAAAGCATTTAGTTCAGCCCCTAGCACTAAGGTGACAGTGGTTATAACTGTCCAAAACGACATCACAATCTGTAAAGTGATGTAACCGTCCCACAGAGTCCGCTCTAACATCAGTTCAGTTCAGTTGCTCAGCAGTATCTGACTCTTTCTGACCCCGTGGACTGCAGCACGCCGGGTTTTCCTGTCCATCACCAACTCCCAGACCTTAACATGGTGCCCCTGTATCACAGACAGTCTGTACTCAGCTTAATCATTGTGAGTTTTGTATTTGCTTTATTAACTATTTAAAAAACAAAAATTAATATTTCCTATTTTGTTTGAATTTAAGGAAGGAAAAACACTAAACGAATTTCAAGTCAATTAAATTTTTTTTCAGAACTATAAGTATTAAATTCTAAATAACTCTTTTAAGTTAAAAAAAAAAAACCTAGATTGTGGAGAACACTGATTTTACATTTTTTTCTTTCAGTTCAGTTCAGTTACTCAGTTGTGTCCAAATTTTACGACCCCATGGACTGCAGCACACCAGGCTACCCTGTCTGTCAACATGTCCCAGAGCTTGCTCAGGGTGGATGGCTGAGGTCAGTGGTCAACACCATTGAGTCAGTGATGCCATCAGCCATCTCATCCTCTGTCGTCCCCTTCTCCTGCCTTCAATCTTTCCCAGCATCAGGTTCTTTTCCATTAAGTCAGTTTTTCCCATGAGGTGGCCAAAGTATTGGAGCTTCAGCTTCAGAATCAGTCTTTCCAATGAATGTTCAGGACTGATTTCCTTTAGGATGGACTGGTTGGATCTCCTTGCAGTCCAAGGGACGCTCAAGAGTCTTCTCCAGCATCACAGTTCAAAAGCATCAGCTCTTCAGTGCTCAGCTTTCTTTATGGTCCAACTCTTACATCCATACATGACTACTGGAAAAACCATAGCTTTGACTACGTGGGCCTTTATCAGCAAAGTAATGTCTCTGTTTTTTAATATGCTGTCTAGGTTGATCATAGCTTTTCTTCCAAGGAGGAAGCACCTTTTTTTGACTTTCTTGGCTGCAGTCTCCATCTGCAGTGATGTTGGAGCCCAAGAAAATAAAGTCTGTCACTATTTCCCTTGTTCCCCATCCATGTGCCATTAAGTGATGGGATTGAATGCCATGATCTTAATTTCTTGAATGTTGAGTTTTAAGCCAGCTTTTTCACTCTCTTCTTTCACTTTTATCAAGAGACTCTTTAGTTCTTCACTTTCTGCCATAGGGTAGTATCATCTGCATACCTGAGGTTATTGATATTTCTCCCAGCAATCTAGATTCCAGCTTGTGCTTCAACCAGCCTGGCATTTCACATGACATACTCTGCATGTAAATTAAATAAACAGGGAGACAATATATAGCCTTGAAGTACTCCTTTCCCACTTTGGAACCAGTCTGTTATTCCATGTCTGGTTCTAACTGTTGCTTCTTTGCCTGCATACAGATTTCTCAGGAGGCAGGTAAGGTGGTCTGGTATTCCCATTCCTGAAGAATTTTCAACAGTTTGTTCTGATCCACAGAGTCAAAGGCTTTAGTGTTGTCAGTAAGGCAGAAGTAGATGTTTTTCTGGAATTTGCTTGCTTTTCTATGATCCAGCATATGTTGGCAATTTGGTCTCTTGTTCCTCTGCCTTTTCTAAATCCAGCTTGAACATCTATCTGGAAGTTCTCGGTTCATGTACTGTTGAAGCCTGGCTTGGAGAATTTTGAGCATTACTTTACAGCGTGTGACAGGAGTGCAATTGTACGGCAGTTTGAGCATTCTTTGGCATTGCCTTTCTTTGGGATTGGAATGAAAATATCATTTTCCAGTCCTGTGACCACTGCTGAGTTTTTCAAATTTGCTGGCATACTGAGTGCAGCACTTTCCCAGCATCATCTTTTAGGATTTGAAATAGCTCAACTGGAATTCTATCACCTCCACATGCTTTGTTGGTAGTGATGCTTCCTAAGGCCCACTTGACTTTGCACTTCAGGATGTCTGGTTCTAGGTGAGTGATCATACCATTGTGATTATCTGGGTCATGAAGATCTTTTTTTATAGAGTTCTTCTGTGTATTCTTGCAACATCTTCTTAATATCTTCTGTCCTTCATTGTGCTCATCTTTGCATTAAGTGTTCCCTTCGTATCTCTAATTTTCTTGAAGAGATCTCTATTCATTCCCATTCTATTGTTTTCCTCTATTTCTTTGCATTGTTCACTTAGGAAGGCTTTCTTATCTCTCCTTGCTATACTCTGGAACTCTACATTCAGATGGATATATGTTTCCTCTGCTCCTTCACCTTTTGCTTCTCTTCTTTTCTCAGCTATTTATAAGGCCTCCTCAGATAACCATTTTGCCTTTTTGCATTTCTTTTTCTTGGGGATGGTTTTGATCACAGCCTTTGTACAATGTCGCGAACCTCTGTCCATAGTTCTTCAGACACTCTATCAGATCGAATCCCTTGAATCTATTTGTCACTTCCACTGTAAAATCATAAGGGATTTGATTTAGGTCATACCTGAATGGTCTAGTGGTTTTTCCCTACTTTCTTCAATTTAAGTCTGAATTTGCAATAAGGAGTTCATGATCTGAGCCACAGGCAGCTCCAGGTCTTGTTTTTGCTGTCTGTATAGAGTTCTCCATCTTCCGCTGCAAAGAATATAATCAATGTGATTTTGGTATTGACTATCTGGTGATGTCCATGTGTAGAGTCATCTCTTATGTTGTTGGAAGAGGGTGTTTGCTATGACTAGTGCATTCTCTTGGCAAAACTCTGTTAGCCTTTGCCCTGCTTCATTTTGTACTCCAACACCAAACTTGCCTGTTATTCCAGGTATCTCTTGACTTCCTACTTTTGCATTCCAGTCACCTGTGATGAAAAGGACATCTTTTTTGGGTGTTAGTTCTAAAAGGTCTTGTAGGTCTTCATAGAACCATTCAACTTCAGCTCCTTCAGCATTAGTGGTTGGGATAGACTTGGATTACTGTGATATTGAATGTTTTGCCTTGGAAATGAACAGAGATCGTTCTGTCGATTTTGAGTCTGCACCCAAGTACTGCATTTCGGACTCTTTTGTCGACCATGATGGCTACTCCATTTCTTCTAAGGGATTCCTGCCCACAGTAGTAGATGTAATGCTCATCTGAGTTAAATTCACCCATTCCAGTCCATTTCAGTTCGCTGATTCCTAGAATGTGGACGTTCACTCTTGCCATCTCTTGTTTGACCACTTCCAATTTGCCTTGATTCATGGACCTGACATTCCAGGTTCCTATGCAATATTGCTCTTTACAGCATCAAACTTTATTCCATCACCAGTCACATCCACAACTGGGTGTTGGTTTTGCTTTGGCTCCATCCCTTCATTCTTTCTGGAGTTATTTCTCCACTGATCTCCAGTAGCATATTGGGCACCTACCGACCTGGGGAGTTCATCTTTCAGTGTTCTCTCTTTTTGCCTTTTCATACTGTTCATGGAGTTCTCAAGGCAGGAATGCTGAAGTGGTATGCCATTCTCTTCTCCAGTGGACCACGTTTTGTCAGAACTCTCCACCATAAGCTGTCCATCTTGGGTGGCCCTACCTGGCATGGCTCATAGTTTCATTGAGTTAGACAAGGCTGTGGTCCATGTGATCAGTTTGGTTAGTTTTCTGTGATTGTGTTTTTCGTTTTGTCTGCCCTTTAATGGATAAGAGTAAGAGGCTTGTGAAAGCTTCCTGATGGGAGGGACTGGCTGTGGGCAATTGGGTCTTACTCTGATGGGAGGGCCATGCTCAGTAAGTTGATGGGTGGGGCTGTGTTCCCTCCCTGTAGTTTGTCCTGATGCCAAAATATGGTAGGGGTAATGGTTCAGTTAGTTCAGTTCAGTCGCTCAGTCGTGTCCGACTCTTTGTGACCCCATGAATCGCAGCACGCCAGGCCTCCCTGTCCATCACCAACTCTCGGAGTTCACTCAGACTCATGTCCATCGAGTCAGTGATGCCATCCAGCCATCTCATCCTCTGTCGTCCCCTTCTCCTCCTGCCCCCAATCCCTCCCAGCATCAGTCTTTTCCAATGAGTCAGCTCTTCGCATGAGGTGGCCAAACTACTGGAGTTTCAGCTTTAGCAGCATTCCTTCCAAAGAAATCCCAGGACTGATCTCCTTCAGAATGGACTGGTTGGATTTCCTTGCAGCCCAAGGGACTCTCAAGAGTCTTCTCCAACGCCACAGTTCAAAAGCATCAATTCTTTGACTCTCAGCTTTCTTCACAGTCCAACTCTCACATCCATACATGACTACTGGAAAAACCATAGCCTCGACTAGACGGACCTTTGTTGGCAAAGTAGTGTCTCTGCTTTTGAATATGCTATCTAGGTTGGTCATAACTTTGTTCCAAGGAGTAAGCGTCTTTTAATTTCATGGCTGCAGTCACCACCTGCAGTGATTTTGGAGGCCCAAGAAATGAAGTCTGACACTGTGTCCACCGTTTCCCCATCTATTTGCCATGAAATGATGGGACCAGATGCCATGATCTTCATTTTCTGAATGTTGTACTTTAAGCCAACTTTTTCACTCTCCTCTTTCACTTTCATCAAGAGACTTTTTAGTTCCTCTTCACTTTCTGCCACAAGGCTGGAGTCATCTGCATATCTGAGGTTACTGATATTTCTCCCGGCAATCTTGATTCCAGCTTGTGCTTCTTCCAGCCCAGCGTTTCTCATGATGTACTCTGCATATAAGTTAAATAAGCAGGGTGACAACATACAGCCTTGACGTACTCCTTTTCCTATTTGGAACCAGTCTGTTGTTCCATGTCCAGTTCTAACCGTTGCTTCCTGACCTGCATATAGATTTCTCAAGAGGCAGATCAGGTGGTCTGGTATTCTCATCTCTTTCAGAATTTTCCAGAGTTTATTGTGATCCACACAGTCAAAAGCTTTGGCATAGTCAATAAAGCAGAAATAGATGTTTTTCTGAAACTCTCTTGCTTTTCCCATGATCCAACGGATGTTGGCAATTTGATCTCTGGTTCCTCTGCCTTTTCTAAAACCAGCTTGAACATCTGGAAGTTCACAGTTCACATATTGCTGAAGCCTGGCTTGGAGAATTTTGAGCATTACTTTACTAGCATGTGAGATGAGTACAATTGTGTGGTAGTTTGAGCATTCTTTGGCATTGCCTTTCTTTGGGATTGGATTGAAAACTGACCTTTTCCAGTCCTGTGGCCACTGCTGAGTTTTCCAAATTTGCTGGCATATTGAGTGCAGCACTTTCACAGCATCATCTTTCAGGATTTGAAAGAGCTCAACTGGAATTCCATCCCCTCCACTAGCTTTGTTCGTAGTGCTGCTTTCTAAGGCCCACTTGACTTCACATTCCAGGATGTCTGGCTCTAGGTCAGTGATCACACCATCATGATTATCTTGGTCGTGAAGATCTTTTTGGTACAGTTCTTCTGTGTATTCTTGCCACCTCTTCTTAATATCTTCTATTTCTGTTAGGTCCATACCATATCTGTCCTTTATCGAGCCCATCTTTGCATGAAATGTTCCCTCGGTATCTCTAATTTTCTTGACAAGATCTCTAGTCTTTCCCATTCTGTTGTTTTCCTCTATTTCTTTGCATTGATTGCTGAGGAAGGCTTTCTTATCTCTTTTTGCTATTCTTTGGAATTCTGCATTCAGATGCTTATCTCTTTCCTTTTCTCCTTTGCTTTTCGCTTCTCTTCTTTTCACAGCTATTTGTAAGGCCTCCCCAGACAGCCATTTTAATGGTGACCTCCTTCAGGAGGACTTACGCCAGCATGTCCTGGGGCTTCCAGGACTGTTGTGTTCAGTGCCCCTGTGGTGTTGGAAAAGACTCTTGAGAGTCCCTTGAACTGCAAGGAGATCAAACCAGCCAGTCCTAAAGAAAACCAGTCCTGAATATTTGTTGGAAGGACTGTTGCTGGAGCTGAAGCTCTAAAACTATGGCCACCTGATGGGCAGAACTGACTCATTGGAAAAGACCCCGATCCTGGGAAAGATCGAAGGCGGGAGGAAAAGGGGACGACAGAAGATGAGATGGATGGCATTCCCGGCTCAATGGACATGAGTTAATGCAAGCTCTGGGAGTTGGTGATGGACAGGGAAGCCTGGCGTGCTGCAGTCCATGAGGTTGCAAAGAGTCAGGAGTCAGACACGACTAAGTGACCCAACTGAACTGACCCTATGGCAGGCCACTGTTGACCCACGCCTCCGCTGGAGACTCCTGGACACTCACAGCCAAGTCTGGCTCCGTCTCTTGTGGGGTCACCGCTCCTTTCTCTGGGTCCTTGTGTGCACAGGGTTTTGTTTGTGCCCTCCAAGAGTCTGTTCCCCAGTCCTGCGGAAGTTCTGTAATCAAATCCCACTGGCTCTCAAAGTCAGATTCCCTGGGGGTTGTCCGTCCCTTTGCCTGATCCCCAGGGTGGGGAGTCTGTTGCGGCCCTGGGACTTTTGTAGCAGTGCAAGGACTTCTTTGATGCCATTGTTCTCCAGTCTGTGGGTCGCCCGCCCCCTGGCTCTGGTGGGGCTAGTGGCGACCTCCTGCATGTGGATTTGTGCCACACGCTGCGCCAGAGACACTGACTCCTCAGCAGACCACTGCAGACCCGTGCCTCTGCAAGAAACACTCAAACACTCAAAGGCAGGTCTGGCTTCATGGAAGCCCACAAATGCTGGAGTGGGTAGCGTATCCCTTCTTCAGTGGATCTTCCTGACCCAGGAATCAAACTGGGGTCTCCTGCATTGCAGGCAGATTCTTTACCAGCTGAGCTACCAGGGAAGTCCTCCGGTTTTTTCTTAGTGGAGACAGGTTTATGTTTTTCAAGTAGCAAAACTTGGTCAACAGTCTTATAGAAATGAGATGTCACTGTCAAAACAGATATTTTAAAGACCTTTTAAAATTAAAACTGCCAATAACAGAATCTTGTTTGGGATGAAAATGGATAGGGAGAGGCTTTTGTGTGAGCAGAGCATGCTGTGACGGCCTCAGATCCCTTTTGGGAGTGTAGTGAGCGCATCTGGGGAGGTGGTTGTGTACAGCAGCTGTGAGAGCTGAGTTGCCATGGGCCTTGCTTTGCTGTGGATGTCCTTGGGGAGGCAGGTGCCTCTGACTGAAGCCTAAAATGTCCTTTATTTTTCTGTGACAGTTTATAGTTCAGCCAGGTAGAAATTTTGTATTCAAAATCATTTTATTCCAGGACTGCCAAAATATTTTGTATGTTTTCTAGCATTGAGGTGCTTCTGAAATTTTAAGGATGATTTTCTTTATCTTTTGATTTTTTTTTCTTCCGCTATAACATGAAATTCAGTGTGTTGGTTGCATATTAGACAAAGGAAATTTTCTTAATAATCTTTTTCTTTTCTTCTTTCCAATGTCCATTTGTTCCTAACTCCTTTTAGGGAGCAGTGCAGTGTCATGGTTAAGTTAGTAACAGAGCTGGTTAAGAGCAGGAGTTGTTTCTGTGGAGGGCGAGACAATAGTGGTTTTAGGCTGTGGCCACGTGGTCCAGCCACTCACCCGCTGCTCGGCAGGAAGGCAGCCCAGTGGTTTATTCCAGTGAAACTGACCTACAGATATGGATCTGTGAATTCCATGTGATATTTACATGTTTCAGAATATTATTCATTTTTTCCAACTACTTGGAAGCAAAAAACCATTCTCATGTCCTGTGGGCCACACAGACACAGGCATGGGCCTCTCTGGCCTGTGGGTTGGTGGCGAGCTCATGACCCTCTGGGTCAGGGCCTGAGTAGGGGGTTTGGGGGATCCAGGAGGTGAGGGAGGGCTTGATGAAGATGACAGAGGAGGCCCCGTGCGTGCCTGTGGTCCCTGAAGGGCAGTGGGTCTCTGTGTGGAAACCGCGTGAAGTGCCTTGTCCTGGTGGTTGGCGAGTCCCTGATGTGGGCTGTGTGCCATAAGGTGATCATCTGGAATTAACGTTGAAGAATAATGTTGTAAGTAATCCATACAAAACAAAAGCTATAAAACTTGTGAGTTCCTTCTGTTCCTTTCTGTTTTTTATTTTGTCTCTCTTCCTTGCTTTTTGTTTTTCTCAAGTGACCTGTCGTCTTCACTTTCCATCCCTGTTGTGCAGAGAGTGTTGGCTGGAGGCGGCGGCCGGCTCGGGGTTTTGCTGGCGGTGTGGCGCTGTCCTCCGTGGGCGTCTTCCCTGCCTGCTGCGCTGGTCATGGCTTTGCGTCAGTGGGTGGGCTGGGCGCCGGCATACTCCCCGCGGCCTGGGCGTGGGCAGCAGGCGGGCCGGCCCCTGGGTTAGGCACGGAGGTGTCCTGTGCGTGTGCTCCGCTCTCTCTGCCTGTGCAGCTCGCAGGGCTTCTGCCTGCTCTCGGGTGTGCCTGGCCCCTCAGCATCTGTCTCAGCTCTTCCCAGTGGCTTGTGCACTCCCACGCTGCCAGTCCCCGCCCCAGCCCTCCCCGACAGTGTCTGCCAAGGCCTGGCCCCGGCTCGGCTGGTCTGAGCTCTGTGGGCACAGTGCTGCCCACTCCCCCCTCTGGGGGAGCGGAGCCCCCCGGTGTTTGCAGCACCGCCTGCTCTCGTCACCCGGGAGGAGAGCAGGAAGGAAGTGCTTACTCATCTGAGTTCAGCCTTCTTCTGGTCTAATTATGGAGTGAGGACTATTTTTGCTTTTAAACTCTGGATTGGAAAGTTCCGCACATAGCAGTAGAGGGCCTTGTGTGGGGGATCCCTGCGCCCTCAGACAGTCCTGGTAGTGCTGACCCGGCCCACTTGGCTCCTCCTCCCTGATTTTAAGCAGATCTAAGCCACAAAGTATTCCAACTCTTAATTACTTCAGTGAATGTGTTTGTTGCTCAGTAATGTCCAACTGTTTGCGACTGTAGTAGCTTCTGGTGAATGATGTCGATTCGTGATCTCCAAAGATTTAACTTTGTGAACAGGGAGCAGACTTGATCACTCGAGAGTGTTTGTGTAGCAGAATTGAGAGTGAAAAAGGGCAGAGAACGCTTCTGACACAAACCTTAGAAGGGGACAAAGTGCCCCCGACCCTGTGCTGGTCTAACAGAGGCCGCATATACTCTAACCAGACCCACTCCCATAGCTACATCTTAAATGAACAAGATTAGAATTGACAATAGAAAGCTCTTACCAGATCCACTCCCACAAGTCTTAAGATAACAAGATTCAGAAGGTTTTTGTTAAAAAGGAGAAGCATGTCCTCAAGCAAGATACATTGTTGTTATATAATCCTTAGTGTATAAGGTCCCATCACTTGATGGCAAATAGATGGGGAAACAATGGAAACAGTGGCAGACTTTATTTTCTTGGGCTCCAAAATCACTGCAGATATGAAAGTAAAAGACACTTGCTCCTTGGAAGAAAAGCTATGACCAACCTAGACAGCGTATGCAGAGACATTACTTTGCCAACAAAAGTCTGTCTAGTCAGAACTATGTTTTTTCCAGTGGTCATGTATGGATGTGAGAGTTGGACTATAAGAAAGCTGAGTGCCGAAGAATTGATGCTTTTGAACTGTGGTGTTAGAGAAGACTCTTGAGAGTCCCTTGAACTGCAAGGAGATCCAAGCAGTCCATCCTAAAGGAGATCAGTCCTGAATATTCACTGGAAGGACTGATGCTGAAGCTGAAACTCCAATACTTTGGCCACCTGATGTGAAGAACTGACTGATTGGAAAAGACCCTGATGCTGGGAAAGACTGAAGGCAGAAGGAGAAGGGGACGACACAGGATGAGATGGTTGGGTGGCATCACCGACTCAATGTACATGAATTTGAGCAAGCTCTGGGAGACAGTGAAGGACAGGGAAGCCTGGTATGCTGCAGTCCATGGGATCACAAAGAGTCAGACACAACTGAACGACTGAACTGACTGAATCCTTAGTACAGAGCTTAAGATGAATTGTTTTGTTGTGTGATCATTAGCTCTGGTCCTAAAGAAAGTGAGATGTTAGTTTTAGTCTTCTCTTAGGAGAAGGTGATGGCAACCCACTCCAGTACTCTTGCCTGGCAAATCCCATGGACAGAGGAGCCTGGTAGGCTGCAGTCCATGGGGTCGCTAAGTTGGACTCGACTGAGCAACTTCACTTTCACTTTTCACTTTCATGCATTGGAGAAGGAAATGGCAACCCACTCCAGTGTTCTTGCCTGGAGAATCCCAGGGATGGGGGAGTCTGGTGGGCTGCCATCTATGGCGTCTCACAGAGTCGGACACGACTGAAGCGACTTAGCAGCAGCAGTCTTACGTGACAGAGACAAAGCACAAAGACAAAAGTTTGTCCTTTTCTCCTCCTTGAGAGCCCCAGACCCCTTTCTCCTCCTGGAGGGCCCTGGACCCCTTCCTCCTTGAGGGCCCCGGATTCCTTATCAGCCTACCTAAGATTAGCTCTCTCGACCCCATGGACTGTAGCCCACTAGTCTCCTCTGTCCATGGGACTCTCCAGGCAAGAATACTGGAGTGGGTAGCCATTCCCTTCTCCAGGGGATCTTCCTAACTCAGGGACTGAACCCAGGCCTCCTACACTGCAGGCACATTCTTTACCATCTGAGCTACTTGGGAAGCCCCTTTACTTCAGTAGGTGTCCTTAAAAGACAGGGTCCCTCTTTTTTAAACATAATCCTACCATTGGCACAACTCAAGTAAGATGAATCGTGATTCTTTGATTTGATCAAATATTCAGTCATTGTTCTTCAGTGACGTTTCAGTGATCCTTTTTTTCCAGTTTTGTTTGAATCTGTGTCCGGGCGAGACCTACGTTGTGTGTTCATCTCTTGGGCAACCAGCTTCTGCTCCAGCAGGCACACCGTCTCCCTCTCTCTTTGTTTTTCTTCTTTTATGCTGGCTTCTGTTGTTGAGGAAGCACAGCGATTTTCTCGTTTCCCATAGAACCTGTCCTACTTGTCATTCGTATGTTCCTCTGCCCTTTAAATTTCCTGTAAGTTGGTTAAACATGCAGTAGGTTAGGGTCACGTGTCCTCTGTTAGGTGCTCAGGGAGATCCATGTATGTGGATCAGGGGTGTGTAACCTCCTGTCCCCACCTGTGTTGTCGGCCGCCCCTTGGCCCACTGCTTGGACAGTTGATCACAGTGGGCTCGCTGTATCCTGGGCTTAGTGTGTTATGGCGTTTTGGAAGTTCATGAGCGTGGCTAACACTCCGTTTCAAGGAATAACCAAAGTCCCTGTGTGTCCCTCTGTGTGGCAGGGTGGTGTTGGAGACCCTGCAGTCAGCAGTCACAGGCAGGGTTGGCAGGCAAGGAACCATGAGTGTCTAGATCAGTTCAGTTCAGTCACTCGGTTGTGTCCGACTGTCTGCCACCCCATGGACTGCAGCACGCCAGGCTTCCCAGTCCATCACCAAATCCTGGCCCTTGCTCAAACTCACGTCCATCAAGTTGGTGATGCTGTCCAACCACCTCATCCTCTGTTCTCCCCTTCTCCTCCTGCCTTCAATCTTTCCCAGCATCAGGGTCTTTTCCAGTGAATCAGTTCTTTGCATCAGGTGGCCACAGTATTGGAGCTTCAGCTTCAGCATCAGTCCTTCCAATGAATATTCAGGACTGATTTCCTTTAGGATGGACTGGTTGGATCTCCTTGCAGTCCAAGGGACTCTCAAAGAGTCTCCTCCGACACCACAGTTCAAAAGCATCAATTCTTTGGCGCTCAGCTTTTTTTATGGTCCAACTCTCACATCCATACATGACTACTTGAAAAACTATAGCTTTGACTAGATGGAACCTTGTTGGTAAAGTAATGTCTCTGCTTTTTAATATGCTGTCTAGGTTTGTCATAGCTTTTCTTCCAAGGAGCAAGCATCTTTTAATTTCATGGCTGCAGTCACCATCTGCCATGATTTTGGAGCCCAAGAAAATAAAGTCTGTCACTGTTTCCATTGTTTCCCCATCTATTCGCTGTGAAGTGATGGGACCAGATACCATGATCTTAGTTTTTGGATGTTGAGTTTTGAGCCAGCTTTTTCACTCTCCTGTTTCACTTTCACCTTCATCAAGAGGCTCTTTTGTTCCTTTTCACTTTCGGCCATAATGGTTGTGTCATTTATATATCTGAGTTTATTGATATTTCTCCTGCCAATCCTGATTCCAGCTTATGCTTCATCCAGCCCAGCGTTTCTCATGATGTACTCTGCATATAAGTTAAATAAGCAGGGTGACAATATATAGCCTTGATGTACTCCTGTCTAGATGGTTTCCTGTAAACACTCGACTACAGGAAGCACATGTGACTGGAGGTCCCCAGGTGTGTGTGTGTGACTGTGTGGGAACGACATTTGACTGGAGGTCCCCGAGTCTGTGTGTCTGACTGTGTGGGAACGACATGTGACTGGAGGTCACTGGGTCTGCATGTGTGACTGTGGGGAACGACACGTGACTGGAGGTCACCAGGTCTGCACGTGTGACTGTGCGGGAACGACACGTGACTGGAGGTCCCCGGGTCTATGTGTGTGACTGTGACTGTGTGGGAACAACACGTGACTGGAGGTCCCCGGGTCTGCATGTGTGACTGTGCAGGAACAACATTTGACTGGAGGTCCCCGGGTCTATGTGTGTGACTGTGACTGTGTGGGAACAACACGTGACTGGAGGTCCCCGGGTCTGCGTGTGTGACTGTGACTGTGCGGGAACGACACGTGACTGGAGGTCCCTGGGTCTGCGTGCGTGACTGTGCAGGAATGACGTGTGACTCCAGGTCCCCGGGTTTGCTTATTTGTGGACTTGAAATGGCTATTGGGTTGTGACTGCCGTTGTGCCCACGAGTAAAGCCAATGTGGAAAAAAGTGAACTAATTTAAGATAATTCAGCCTTGTTCTCTTTTGTACTTATAGAGCCTTTTAGAAGATCCTTACCCGATGGTCCGTTCTGCAGGGATCCTCGGTGTTTGTAAAATAACCTCCAAGTACTGGGAGATGATGCCTCCGACCATTCTTATTGACCTCCTCAAGAAGGTAACCGAGGAGCTAGCATTTGATTTGAGCTCCGCTGATGTGCGCTGTTCGGTCTTTAAGGTAAGCTTTTAAATTATAAAAGGAATACCTGTTTATTGTAGAATAGTTCTAAATTATAGAGAAAGAAGGAGAAGACAATGGCACCTCACTCCAGTACGCTTGCCTGGAAAATCCCATGGGCGGAGGAGCCTGTTAGGCTGCAGTCCATGGGGTCGATAAGAGTCGGGCACGACTGAGCGACTTCATTTTCACTTTTCAGTTTCATGCATTGGAGAAGGAAATGGCCACCCACTCCAGTGTTCTTGCCTGGAGAATCCCAGGGACAGAGGAGCCTAGTGGGCTGCCATCTATGGGGTCGCACGGAGTCGAACACGACTGAAGCAGCTCAGCAGCAGCAGCATAGAGAAAGAAAAATTTAAAAATCACCCCAGCCCTACTCCATAAGTATAGCATTATTCACATTTTTGTTGAATATCCAAAGTCACTTGTGAAGAAAACAGAATAAAAGTGTTACCCAAAATAGAAAAAGTCTACTTGAAATACTAGTTTGTCATGTATGTTAGTGGAGGGGGCATAGTGTTTTAGAACAGGACCTGCATGTATTTAAAATTTTTTACTGTTATTATATATCAGAATGAACTTTTTTGTGTACTGTATGTACTTTGCACAAGAACCAACAGGAACATCCCTTGTCCATCACCCATTTCAGCAGTTCCCAGGACACATCCACACTTGTTGCGTTATAGCTACTTCTCTCATCTCTCACACACAGTTACTTTGAAGCAAATCCAGGACATTTATCAGCTCATCTGTAATCATTTCAGTGTGATGTTTAAAATACATAGTCTTTTAGCGATGTCCTTGGTAGGTTCTCCTGGAGAAGGAAATAGCAACCCACTCCAGTACTCTTGCCTGGAAAATCCCATGGACAGAGGAGCCTGGCAGGCTACAGTCCATGGGGTCGCACAGAGTTGGACATGACTGAGTGACTTCACTTTCACTTTGGTAGGTCCTGTGCTTAAGACTTGGTGCTTTCACTGCAGGGGGTGCGGGTTTCATCCCGGGTCCGGGAAGTAAGATCCCACACGCTGTGCGAACAGCCAAAAAAATAAATAAAAAATAAGGTCTCTTAAAAATACGTATCTTTTTCCTAATAACTGGAAAGAGAGCGTGGTGCAGCGCGTCAGCTCTCCAGACTTGCGTGTCTGGTCTGAGCCCAGGCCGCTCTGTCCGATGCCCACCTAGGTGCGGGGACGGCCGTGGGGGCGCATGGGTCTGAGACGTGGGGGGTGCTGTGCCCCTGTTTCCGTGCAGGATCGAGTCAGGACATACAGGGGTGCAGTAGGCTGTGAGGAGGACTGGAAGGACTCGGACTCTGGCTTTGGGACCTCCCCACCAGAGCCTCCTGTTTCTTTCAATTCCAGTAAAACCCTTTAACGTTTAGCTCGGAAAGCTCTGAAGATTATTTCATAACTGCTTCAGTCTTGGTTGAATGAAGCAGTGGATGCATTGACTATCAAGCACTGAAACCAGATTAATGCATTCAGTGACTGCTTTTCTATGAAATTGTGTTGGCAAAAGTATTATTTTCTGTGGGTATATTTATTTTACTGATAATTTTAGTAAAGATAGAACTGAATTTTTCTTACCTGAACTTTTCCTTGTTTATGTTCCAATTTTGAACTGTTTGTCTTTCTTGTTTCTCGTAGTGTCTGCCGATAATTTTGGATAATAAATTAAGCCACCCGTTATTAGAACAGCTTCTGCCAGCATTAAAATACTGTCTCCATGACAATTCGGAGAAAGTGAGGGTGGCTTTTGTTGATATGCTGCTGAAAGTTAAGGCTGTGAGGGCTGCTAAGGTAAGGTGACTAGAGGTTTCTTATTTAGTACGTGAAATAAATAAGTTTATTTATTTTCATCAACAAAAGGACAAAGCAGTTCTAGCCCCACGAGCTTCTGTGACCACACTGTGAACTGCCTGAGGCCTGCGTCCTCACCGGTTGTGTCATAAAGTGTAATTGTTTCGTCAGCGTGTGCTTTCTGTTTAAAGACACTAATGTAAGCAGTCCCACCCTAAATTATAGTTTTACCATATACCTGAAAGTTGTTGTTGCAATATTTAAATGCTTGGCACACAGTAAGCACTTAAAATATTACTTGAACATATGGAATATAAGATCCTCATCCTCCAACATCTTACAGAAGGAAGCAAGGAGGTGTTGGTTGATTTGTGTGCATTTTGGTGTAAACCACTGACATGAGAGTGTTAAGTCTAATTCTGTTCAGCTTTTGGCCACCAATGTCACTTACGAGGTTGCTAACTGCATTATTATTGGTAACAGGGTTTTGTTTCCCTACACAAGAGTCCTCTGAAGTTTACTTTAGAGTAGTCTTCTGTCGAGGCTCGGGGTGGGAACAAGCTGACACTCTTGTCCATGTGGAATCAGTGCCCAGCCCTGGCGTGTGTTCATGCCGTGAAATGCTGCCGCGTGGCCATGGGGAGGGGCGCACTTGCGTGGAAAGACCACTAAGTTAGACAGAGGGAATGCAGGTGGGCTGTGGGGCGCCGCCAGCTCTGAGAACGGGGACACAGCTGTGTGTTCGCTCAGAGCCGCCTCGCACATCCCTGGAGGCAAACAGAAAGTGGACAGCAGTTTCTGTGGCCGGGGCGGGTACTAGAGGTCTGGAGACGGGCTGCGGGGAAGACTTGCCCCTCCTGAGCATGTACATTGGTTTATGCTTTTCAAATTTTGAACTGGATTTTTTTAATGAGAAAGGGATATTTTACGTGGCTTCCGTGGTCTCACTGCCTTGGTGTGTGGTCTGCTTCCGGACTGTGGCTGTCCATCCTTGGCCAGGCCACAGCCCGAGCTCCCTGCAGCTCTGCGGACGCCCTGGTGTGTGTGCCCTCCGGCTCTTCCTTCAGAGTTCCTGGTGGTCTGGGCCTTTGTATTTCTGTATGGAGTCTAGGATCAGCTTGTCAGTTCAACAGAAAGACTGGCTGCAGCGTTGACTGGATTGTTGTAACGGCCTGTTGAAAGTGTGGTTATGAGTCTGAAGCGGGAGTTGTGTAGTTTTGTTTGAAGTGCACATCCGTTTGCAAAGGACCACTGGGGACGGCTGGTGAGACGGCAGAGAGACCAGATGTCCTGAGACCTGTGGGTCTCCCCAGGAGAGCAGGGGAGGGGCCAGATAAGACCTGGACAATGTCTGTGACCAGAGAGTCTGGGATCTGGAGGAGGAGGAGGAGGAGGAGCAGAGGAGGAAGCGAAACGTTTAGTGAGACACTTCTTCTATCTTAATGCTTAGCTTGCCCAAGCAAGGTGGAGAGTGATTTAGCTATAAGATCTCGGAAGGTTTTGTTACGGGCACACAAGCCAGTTCTCTGAAAATCAAGATCACAGATGGACAGGCCGGTGGAGAGGCAGCTAGGAGGAGCGGGTGGGTGTCGCTCGCCCCTAGGTTGGAGCGCGCGCGCATGGGTGGCACGGGCAGGGCCCTGCTGTCAGCGTGCCGTCCTGGCCTCTGTGCACAGTGGGGGGCGTCCTGCCCTCAAGTCCCGGTGAGCTCTGGAGGGGCTGCCCCGGAGGGCCAGGCAGAGGCTCTGGGCACAGACACTGAAAGGTGGTGGATAATCCGCGCTGATTATACAGTCAGGTCCTGAGGCCCGGGGCCGTCAGCGCTTGGTTAATTAAGCTTCTGTTTATGCTTTCCATCCTCAGTGCTGGTGATTGCAAGTTGTTTACTGTTTGTTTTGAAATTCTGTAGTTTTTATACTGTATAGCTGAGATTTAGGCCAAATCAACAGTATACTAATATTTTTTTTTTAACAGTATACTAATATTGAGATATCTTTATTAAAAAACCAATTTGGGATTTCTTAATATGCAATTATTTTTAACTTTAGAAATGAAACACCGGTTAGCAGTTTTGTTTATGGTCTTGTCTGCTGTTAATGTCACCTGTGGGTAATATGTTTGGATAAAAATAAAACCTCAGGTAAGTGAAGAACCCTGAATTAATCCAAATTGTTCTGTTTTATTTCAGGAAAAGTAAATAAAAGAAAAATAGGTTAATGTGGGGCTTTTCTGGAAAGGCAGACTTGCAGGAAATGTTCACTGCATCGCCCACCTCTGGAGCCTTGGCATTCGGTGTTGGTGCCAATCACTTCTTTCCATTCAAGGTGGTCTGGTCTCCATGAGTGCTCAGGAACCAACCCTTTCAGTGTGAAGACCCTCTCTTTTTGGTGCTGTCCCTTGGTCAGGGTTTCCTGGGTATCTTGGTTGGTTTCAGCAACTTTGGATGAACTCTGGGGTCTTGAGGCTGAAGGGCCCTGCTCTCCCGAGCACCTGGCTTCCCTCTTTACATCTGGTGCTGTGCCAGCTGCTCTGGGTTGACAGTCTGCTGATGGTATGGCTGTCGGGCGGGTCCTGTCTTTCCTGCAGTAACTTTCAGAAATACCAGGCGTGTCTATGGAAGTGTCCCAGGGGCGTGTGGGCAGTGGTGTAGGGCTGATGCTCAGACGTTCCCGCCAGGGGAGTGTGTGCGTCTGAAAGTGCAAGGTCCTCGGACCTGCAGGGCGCACTGAGGTGTTGTGGGAGTGTGGAAGGCACTGGGCAGGCAGCTCACGGAAGCTGGTCCCCGGGAGGGGCCTTTGTGTTTATGGCTTGGAAACAACCTGAAGATACATGCTGATGAGAAGGATCCACCGAAAGTCCTGGAAAGGGGACTGTTGTGGGAGTCAGGTCCTTGAGAAACGTCCGTGTCGCTGTGCTGCTCCCGTTACACAGATGACAGGCTCTGACCCCCCATGACCACTTCCCATCGAAGTCTGTCTTAATGTCTGTTATTCTGTGGTGGTTCCCGTTGTTTTAAACTGCTTGTCAAGGAGTTTGGCCCTTTTCTATGGGTGGTTGGTGGACAACTTGGACGTTTCTGAGCTGAGGGCAGCAGGCAGTTCTATGTGCACGTGTGTGTGGCAGCTGGGGGTGGCAGAGGAGGCACGTGGCCACCCAGTCAGCACTCGGGAGATGGCAGGAGGGGTGCCCACCAGGGAGGCCTGTGTCTGAGGCGGGAGACCAGGTGCTCGCTTTAGCTTTCTGTGCCAAACCTGTTGCACATGTTTAAATCCACTTTTCACGTTAATGGCCCAAAAGTTGTGTTGTTTCAGGAAACTTTAAAATTATTAGGCTGATAATCATAACTCATTTGGGAGTCCACTTGCTGCCCTGATGGATTGTAATTAACACCGGCAGCCTCCTGCTTAGCTGCCATGCGTGTCAGTCTCCTTCAAATATGGGCTTGATTTCTCTGCAGAAGAGTCCCACGTCCTGGTGGAGTCATTTGAAATGAGTTTTCTTGAATATAAAAATTAGCTCCTTTTTGATTGTGATCTTGAAATTTTGCTTAAAATGTTCTCATGGTTTTCTTTTGCACATGTGCCACGTTCACAGTTTTGGAAAATATGCCCCATGGAGCACATTCTGGCCCGTCTGGAGTCAGACTCGCGGCCGGTGTGCCGGCGCCTGGTGGGGCTCATCTTCAACTCCTTCCTGCCGGTGAACCAGCCGGAGGCCGTGTGGTGCGAGCGCTGCGTGGCGCTGCTGCAGATGAACCACGCGGCCGCGCGCAGGTTCTACCAGCACGCGCACGAGCACACGGCGTGCACCAACATAGGTACGCGCGGCCCTGGGCCCGCCCCGCGCTGCGCCCCCACACCCTGCACCCCCTGCCCCTATGCCCCCAGGCCCCCGCACCCCACGGCCCCGTGCTCCCACACCCCCAGGCCCGGCCCTTCACCCCAGCGCCTCGTCCCGCTCCCCGCCAGCCCCGTGTTCGCCTCGTGCACAGCACAGCTTGGGACACGATTACAGGCAGTGTACACACACCAGTGCAGTTTTAATGAGGTCCCTTAACATAACGCTTTAATTATTTGGGGTTATAATTTCACTGTTAGAAAATTTTGTTAAAGAAACACGTTTGATTGTCTTACACGCTTTAGCAAAGCTGATCCACGTGATCCGCCATTGCCTGAACGCCTGCATCCGGAGGGCCCTGAGCGCCTGCAGGGAGGACGCGGAGGAGCCAGGGAAGGAGAATGCGAGCGTGAGTCCGGCACCTGCTGAGGGTGGGGCCGGGCGGGCAGTGCTTAGAGAGGGCGGGGTGGCAAGGCAGAGGCGCTGCTTCCACGAGCTGTTACCTTGGCAGTCTTTTATTTTTCATTTATTCCTTTAGTTCTGATACACCAACTAATTATTTTGGAGAATCATAAGTAATTTTTTGGAGCAACTTCCTGTGTATTCTTTGTAGTTCACTGTGGAGTCTGAGTAGGATCTAATACAAAGGAATTATTATTGGTGACACCCTTTCCCCAGTTTTCTTTACCTTAAGCGTCTGTGTTTTAATGAGATGGGGGTGGCACACCTGGATGGGCCTGTTGATCACCGTGTTTTACAGCTAGATGGTGGTGGGGCCCTAAGGATTTGTTCACTGCTCCTGCTCTAAGATCCTACTAGAAACATCATCGGGTTGAATTTCAGGATACAAGCTTCATTGAGAATAGTTTAAAATAATTTATCGAGGAGACTATGTAGCCGATACTTATTCAGAATCTGAAGTGATCAATTATATCATTAAAAAAGGAGCATTTAAGACTTAGATGCTTGTTACTTACAAACAGGATCCTAAGCTTATAAACAAACTGTCATGCTTATGTGCCTCTAAAGCAGGGTCCCCAGGCCAGACTGGCCTGTCTGTGGCGTGTAAGGAGCCAGGCTGCACAGCGGGCGTTCACAGATGCTCCCCATCGCTGGCAGTACCACCTGGGCGCCCACTCCTGCTGCTCATCAGTGGCACTAGACTCTTCGGAGTGTGAGCCCTATGGTGAACTGTGCCTGTGAGGGCTCCAGATTGCTCACCCCTCATGAGACTCTTAACGCCTGATGAGCTGGAGCTGAGGCAGTGATGCTAACGCTGGGGGACAGCTGCAAATACAGAGCGTCAATAGGTGAGGGGTTTGACTGCACAAGGGCCGCAGTGAGCAACTGCTTGCAGCCCCATATCAAAACCCTATCAAGTGAGTGGCAAGTGACAGTTAAGCTGCATCTGGTAGCAGGCTTTAAGTCAAAATCCCACACGTATTTTAGTCCATGCGTGGCCTGCTCATTGTTTTATTTACCACTTCTGTCCGTGCCTCTTTCTTATTGTGCCCAGTTTTGGTAAGCCCATAAGCTTACCCTAGCCAAAATGATCACAAGGCAAAATGTCACTGAGCTGCTGTGAAAATGGGGGAGACGCCATGGTGAGAGAGCAGAAGACTCTAACACTGCCGACAAAAAGAAGTGTGCATTGAAAAGAACACACCGAGTCCTACTTAAATTATGAGTTCACAGCAACAGGTGATTCACATTCTCCAAGCCTGCTTTGTAAAGTATGTGGCAACCAGCTATCCAGTGAAGCCAGGAAACCATCAAAACTGCTTCACCACGTGGAGACCAAGCACCCTGCGTTAAAAGACAAGCCAGTGTAGTTTTTCAAAAGGAAAAAACATGCACGTGAAGAACAGAGCAAGTACTGAAGGGCCACCACTTGATCAACTGCGTCTGCACCGAGAGTGTCATTCCTCCTGGCTAACTGCACTGCTAAACCGAAGGTGCCGTTTACTGTTGGGGACGAGTTGGTCTTGCCTGCTGCTGAGGACGTTTGTTGTGAACTTTTAGGAGACCCTGTAGTTCAAAAGGTGGCACGTGGTCCTCTTTTGGCTAGCACCGTAACTAGATGAATTGATGAAACAGAGGATAGTGAGGCACAGCTGTTGGACAGGATTGAATCACCGTGGATGCAGTCTGGCTTGATGAGCCTGCTGATGTTAGTGAGGCAGCAGTGCCTGGTGGTAACGTTTTCAGGAGGATGTGCACGAGGCGGTGTGCACTTTTGTTGCCAGCCAGCACCACAGCTGCAGAACTGTTCAAGTCTGCATGACTGCGTGCCAGGGAGACTGAACTGGGCATTTTGTGTCGGCATATACCGTGTTGCCGTGTACACGGATGGAGCAGCTGCCAAGACTGGGCGGCTTCTGGTTTCACTGCTCGGGTCAGAGAGGTCGCTTCTGAGTGTGTCTGTGCACGGTGTCATTCGTGGGGAAATGCTGGCCAGCTGAGAAGTGGCACCTGAGCTTCACGTTGCAGGGCGTGATTAAAGTTACCAGCCACATTTAAGTCCATGCCTTGAACGCACAGCTGTCTGCACAACTTTGTGAGGAAATGGATGCCGAGCGCACATGTCTTCTCTTACACACAGAAGTGAGATGGCTTTCGAAAGGTAGATTGCTGGCTAGGGTTTTTGAGTTACAAGAGCTGCTCCAGAGATTTCTTTTAGAAAAATAGTCATGGCTGGCAGCACATTTTAGTGACACAGAATGGGTTGCAAAACTTGCTTCCTTGTGTGACGTAGTCAGCCTGCTCCATGAACTCAATCGGTTGCTTCAGGTAGGATGACAGCTTGCTCCAGTCGGAAGGTAAAGTGGCTGTATTCAAAGGCAAATGAACTGTGAGGGCTGAGTGAGCACTGGGATTCTTGACATGTTTCAGACATAAGCAGAGGTTCTGAAAGAGACTGAGGAGGGCCATCCTTCTTGGTTCATGCACTGTTGAAGCCTCACTTGGAAAGTTTTGAGCATTACTTTGCTAGTGTGTGAGAGGAGTGCAATTGTACAGTAGATTGAAAATGTCCAGTCTACTCCATAATCCCATTTTGGTTGCTGTCACTGTGGAAAACCCTGCTTCATAAAGATAGGATGTTGGAAATGGAAGTGGGCCTTAGGAAGCATCACTTCGAACAAAACTACTGGAGGTGATGGAATTCCAGTTGAGCTATTTCAGTTCATAAAATATGATGCTGTGAAAGTGCTGCACTCAGTATGCCAGCAAATTTGTAAAACTCAGCAGTGGCCACAGGGCTGGATAAGGTCAGTTTTCGTTCCAATCCCAAAGAAAGGCAATGCCAAAGGATGTTCAAAGTACCGTACAGTTGTAGTCATCTCACACGCTAGCAAAGTAATGCTCAAAATTCTCCAGGCGAGGCTTCACCAGTACATGAACTTCCAGATGTTCAAGGTGGATTTAGAAAAGTCAGAGGAACCAGAGATCAAATTACCAACATTGTTGGGTCATAGAAAAAGCAAGAGAGTTCAAGAAAAACAGCTACTTCTGCTTTATTGACTACACCAAAGCTTTTGACTCTGTGGATCACAGCAAACTGTGGAAAATTTTTAAAGAGATGGGAATACCAGACCACCTGACCTGCCTCCTGAGAAATCTGTATCCAGGTCAAGAAGCAGAGTTAGAACCGAACACGAAACAACAGACTGCTTCCAAATTGGGAAAAGGAGTACATCAAGGCTGTATATTGTCACCCTGCTTATTTAACTAATATACAGAGTATATCATGTGAAATGCTGGGCTGGATGAAGCACAAGCTGGAATCAAGGTTGCTGAGAGAAATATCAATAACCTCAAATACACAGATAACACCACCCTATGGCAGAAAGCGAAGGAGAACTAAAGAGCCTCTTGATGAAAGTGAAAGAGGAGAGTGAAAAGCTGGCTTAAAACTCAACATTCAGAAAACTAAGATCATGGCGTCCAGTCCCATCACTTCATGGCAAATAGATGGTGAAACAATGGAAACAGTGGCAGACTTTATTTTCTTGGGCTCCAAAATCACTGCAGATGGTGACTGCAGTCATGAAATTAAAAGGTGCTTGCTCTTGGAAGCAAAGCTATGACCAACCTAGTTCAGTTCAGTTCAGTTCAGTCGCTCAGTCGTGTCCGATTCTTTGCGACCCCGTGAATTGGCAGCACGCCAGGCCTCCCCTGTCCATCACCAACTCCTGGAGTTCACTCAAACTCATGTCCATCAAGTTGGTGATGCCACCCAGCCATCTCATCCTCTGTCGTCCCCTTTTCCTCCTGCCCCCAATCCCTCCCAGCATCAGAGTCTTTTCCAATGAGTCAGACCAACCTAGACATCATATTAAAAAGCAGAAACATTACTTTGCCAGCAAAGGTCCATCTAAGTTAAAGCTGTCTATGGTTTTTCCAGTCGTCATGTATGGATGTGAGAGTTGGACCATAAAGAAAGCTGAGATACCATAAAGTGCTGAAAAACTAATGCTTTTGAACTGTGGTGTTGGAGAAAACTTTTGAGAGTCCCTTGGAGAGTAAGGAGATCCAGCTAGTCCCTCCTAAAGGAAATCAGTCCTGAATATTCATTGGAACGACTGATGCTGAAGATGAAACTCCAATCCTTTGACCACTTAATGTGAAGAACTGACTCATTGGAAAAGACCCTGATGCTGGGAAAGATTGAAGGCAGGAGGAGAAGGGGACAACAGAGGATGAGATGGTTGGATGGTTGGACTCGATGGCTATGAGTTTGAGCAAGCTTCGGGAGTTGGTGATGGACAGGGAGGCCTGGCATGCTGCAGTCCATGGGGTTGCAAAGAGTTGGACCCCACTGAGCGACTGAACTGAACTGAACTGATTATAACTGGTAGTAGAAAAGAAATACAAATTGGTATCTGGATGTTGTCATTCTAAGAACATACAATGGCTAAAAGCAAAACTTTCTGAGTTTATTCTTTTACTTTTTCCCATTGCTATCTACTAAAAATCTCTGCTTTAATGAAATCTTTGGAACTTAGCATATTTTTGTAAAGGAAAAGTGGTGCCTTTCTTGGGGACTTTAATGATAAGATTGCTATGTCTAATGTTAGAATGTAAAAACTAAAATCCACATTGAAATTTTGTTATTTTTGTCATTCACATAGTATTTTCTAACCCTTTAATAGTTTTACTGTTTTTAAATTTAGCCATAAGTCGTTCCAAGTTTTAAGAGCCTATTGAAAAACCTACCTTTGCATGGCAACTGTTCTTGTGTTTTCTGTACACCCTCTTTTGTTATTCAGTCACTCAGTCATGTCTGACTCTTTGTGACACCACGGACTGCAGCACGCCAGGCTTCCCTGTTCTTCACCATCTCCCAGAGCTTACTCAGACTCATTTGAGTCAGTGATGCCATCCAACCATCTCATCGTCTTCCACCCCCTTCTCTTCCTGCTTTCAATCTCTCCCAGCATCAGGAGGATCTTTTCCAGTGAGTCAGTTCTTCATATCAGGTGGCCAAAGTATTGGAGCTTCAGCTTCAGTATCAGTCCTTCCAATGAATATTCAGGACTGGTTTCCTTTAGGATTGACTGACTTGATCTCCTTGCAGTCCAAGGGACTCTCAAGAGTCTTCTCCAACACCACAGTTTGAAAGTGTCAGTTCTTCGGTGCTCAGCCTTCTTTGTAGTCCAACTCTCGCATCCTTATATGACTAGTGGGAAAACCGTGGCTTTAACTAGATGGACCTTTTTTGGCAAAGTAATGTCTCTGCTTTTTAATATCCTGACAAGGTTTGTCATAGCCTTTCTTCCAAGGAGCAATTTAATTTCACGGCTGACAAAGCATGGTCCACTGAAGAAGGGAGTAGCAATATTCTTGCCTTGAGAAGCCCGTGAATGGTAGTGAAAAGGCACCCTCTTTAGTTCAGTTCATTTGCTCCCTGTGTCTTTTCCCATTCCATTTGAGTAGCACAGAAATCCCAGCACTTGAAACGAATCATCCTTTGCACTTGGAGGTGGTGATGGGGTGTGGGCTTCCACCCCACAAACACGGAGGAGTCCCCAGAAGCCCTCAGGACACAGCGCTGCTGTTGTCCCCTGCCAGCCGGGCTTGGAAGGCGCGTGTAGGCCTGCGACTTGAAACCAAGCTGGAGCAGCCCTGGGTTGGGGACGGTGGACCCCTCAGACACCACACCGCACCCTTGGGGGTTCTGCCTGCCTGTCCTTTGCATTGCTGCCTCAGGGCTGGAATTCTGAGACGTGCTGTTAAAGACAGTGCTGTTCCCTTAGCAGTCGCGGTGCTTCGTTCTTTCACAGTGATTTTTGTCTTAGGCTCTGGACCAGACGCTGTCGGTGAGCGATGCCGCGTCTATGGCAGGGCTGCTGGAGACCGTGGTGATTCTCTGGAGGAGCATTCACAGGAGCCTGGAGAATAACAAGGAGGCCCGAGTGTACACCGTCGACAAGTTTGCTTCGGTGCTGCCGCAGTACATGCGAGTGTTCACGGTAAGACGGCCGCCAGGAGCAGCGGGGCAGCCCCCCTGCGCAGGGCTGAGCCAGCTGCCGCCGGGACCCGCGGCGCTCGCCCTGCATGGTGGGGCCGGGCAGCCTCCAGCCTCTGCCCCAGCGCGTGTCCAGGCGGCTCTGGTCTTCCGTTGCTAATGGCCTGCGACCCGGTTTTAGAATCTAGTTTGATGTGCTGGGAGTTGAGAGAGAGGAGGCTGAACATCCAGGACGCACCACGCCCGGGCGTGGGGCCTCGGGCGGCACCGGTGCGCGCCTGTCTCTGAGGCCTTCGAGTCGTGTCTGTGTTACTGGGGCAGACACACCGTGTGTGTATCTTCTGCTTAAGTGAAGGAGACCTCCTCTCTGAACAAAGGCCGTACTTCAGAACTAATGGAGATAAAACTGCTATGTAAAAGTCAGGTTTGTTTCCAATTACAAAGAAAGCGTGGCTTAAATATAGAACGGTCACAGGTCTTAGGAATCAGTCTTCTCTTGGGAAGGTTTACTTCTGGTTCTTCTACAACTGCTTGTGTGACCTTAGGCCTTTTAGCTTTTGCAGCTGTATTTCTGTGACTGTTAGGTCTCCACGCTCCATTCTGCCGCTGAAATGCCAACGTGACCTGTTTGTGAAGGTGAAGGGTGAAGGCTGCCCCATCACTGGGACGTTTACAGGCTCAGACAGTCACACTAGGCTGAGAAGTAGATAAAACGCGGAGGAGGTCGGGTCCTGGATGACAGGACAGAAGAACAGTGTGCCCTGGGAGTGTCTGTGGAAAGGCAGGCGGTTCATTAAGTGTTTTAATCCGGAGCGATCCTGACCAGAGAGCCTTTCTGCCTTCAGTCCATCCGAGAACCCTGTGGTCTTCCTGTCAGTGGGTAAACCGTCTGTGAGCCACGCTTAGAGCAGAATCGGGAGTAGCGATCAACTGTCTGTTGTGACATTAAGAAAACGTTTTGTGTATTGGGAGTTGAGGGTGAGGGTGGGTTCACTCTGCCTGAATGCAGATTATTTACAGAACTGTGAGTTTGCTCCTGTTTATATTTCAGGAAAATTGTTGTTTCTCTTCCTTTTAGGACCCATTTTCTCTGGTTGTGTCGCCATCTGAGGGTATTTCTTATTAGTGATCTGGGTGACATCTGGCCTGTCGGCCATATTACGGCGACAGGGACGGTTGTGGTGAGGTGGCTGCCATGTGCGAAGTGCCGCCGGGGGCCCGTGTGCTGTCCTCACAGGTCCCTGCCAGCCCCACCCGGAGAGCAGCCCTTCTCCCTGCTGGTCCCTGCTGGCTGGGTTGTGGGCTCTGCTGGGACCTGGGCTTGGCCAGGTAGCTCCGTTGCACTGCTCTGTCTTCCGAAGGTGTTCTGATTACTTTAAGAACTTTTCTGATTAGCTTCATTTTCTTGAGTTTTATACTGAGGACACACCAGGTACAGAGGATTGTTGTTTTTTTTCTTTCACAAGTCAGTGCCTTCACAGCAAGGACTTTCGTCTGTTCTGGCCACTGCTGTGTCCCCAGGGTCTCGTGGTACACAGTGGGTGTTTAATAAGTATTTGCACAAACGACACATCACAGAAAGTAGGGAAGCGTCCTGCGAAAGCCTGAGAAGACCCAGCACACCTGGCGCCTCGCAGGGGTCGGGTCCTGTGGTGTGCTGTTCCTCCCAGCGGCCCTGAGGTGGGTCCTGAGGGCGGGGCCCGTGGGCCGCAGCGCTCACGCCCCATCTCTGTCTTTTCCTGCCCCCAGGACGAGCGCTGCAGGGCCCCTCTGTGCGTGCTGGCGTCCCTGATGCCTGCCCCGGCCGTGCCCACCTTCAGGTGCCTGCTCCCCGCCCTCTGGTCTCCCCAGCGATGCCCGCGCGGCCTGCAGGCGGGAGGGCAGGGCAGCGGCTTCCAGGGCCCGGGGCGCTGAGCGCCGGGACTCGTCCAAATGCAGGTGGGGACGCGCAGTCTGAGTTGAGCTGCCGCGGAGCTGCAGCCACACGTGGCTCTGAGCGCCTGGGACGCGGGTTGAGCAGGGATGAGCTGCGAGCGTAGACTCCAGGTCTGGTGTGGGAAGAGGGCTGTGACGTGCTGCATCGTGGATTTCTACGGTGACTGCGTCTTAGTGTTGCGGGTGGGCTGGGCTGATGTATTACTGAAGTCAGTCTTCCTTTCTAGATAAGGTTACTAGAACCTTTAAAATGATACACTGGCCTGTTTTTGTGGCTCATGTTATATTTTATTGGGCAGTGTTGCTTTAGAGTGTTGATTATTAACTCAGTAAAGTTACTTATTTTTATTCATATGTATTTAAAAATAAATGTTTTGATGCTAAACAAATTATTTCCCCAAAATGAAGCATCTTTACAGTCTGACAGAGGCAGCACAGAAGCAAAGGACTAGGGTCTGTATGTGCCTGCAGGTGCCTGGCACCTCACGTTCAGGCTGCGCGGGCTTGGGTCCCCGACTCTGCCTGCAGAGTCACCGTGTGTCCTGGAACTTACCCCGCCAGTGACTGTGGAAAACGGTGCATTTTTCCTGCAGTGGAGGGTGTCTGCATGCTCCCATGATAGGAAGGGTTTGTGTCCCTCAGCTTTTAGCTTCTCCATTTTCCCCACCTTTTAGGAAAATGAGTAGTTGTTATCGAGATACAGACGTGATTGTGTATGTGTGGCCCTTTCAGCTGCGGTGTGATTTCCACACTGAGGAACCAGGAGGAGGGGACCGCCGACAGGACCTACTGCATCCTGCTCGACTGCCTCTGCTCCTGGGGCCACGTGGGGCACGTCCTGGAGCTCGTCTTCGACTGGCTGCCCGAGGAGCCGCCTCAGAGCAAGGTAGGGGTCTTCCTGCTGCGCTCCGCCGGGGGCGGCGTGCCAGGGCTCACGGCTCTCCTCCTGCCGGTCTCTCCCTGCCCCTCAGGGTAACTCAGCCTCCAAGCGGAAAGTACGGGTCCAGGACCCGTGTCCAGTCAAACCTGGGCTGGCGCTGGTCTTCGTGGAGTATTTGCTGACCCACCCCAAGAACCGCGAGTGCCTCCTCTCTGCACCCCAGAAGAAGCTGAACTGTCTTTTGAAAGCACTTGAAACATCCAAGGTAGTTTTGTAGAACAGACACAGGCTCCGTGGACGTTGACTGATGAAGTCAGAGCCGAGTTTTCCGTGTTGTAGTGTCGTTTTTCACCCGGGGGCGGGAGGGGACCGGGTGCACATTTCTGGGCCCGACTCTTTCTACCAGGTCTCTTCAGAGCTCAGTGTCCTGTCCTGCCTGGCTCCGCGGGTGAGCCTGCCTGCCGGAACTGGCTGTGGGCAGGAGGCTGCCCACCACCCAGGCCCCTCGCTCTCCTCCTCGCATGGCTGTGGGGGCTCCAGCCCCCCGAGTTTGGGGCGGGCCACCCCGGGCTCTTTGTGTGCAGTCCTGTGGGTTCATCCCCTTTCTCTGCGGCTGTCTCTGCAGGCCCGCCCTGGCTGCTGCTGCCCGATTCTATCGTGCCGGAGGCCCCCACGCACTAGCAGCGGGTGGGGCGGGCGGGGGTATGGGAGGCATGAGCCAGCAGAGCTCAGTCCTGGGCCCCGGGGGAAGCGCCCGTGAAGAGCTGTGGTTTTGCCACTCTGCGGGAGGCCTGGCGGAGGGAGGAGGCGCGGGCTTCTCAGGGCGCCCCACGGTGCTGTACCTGCCCGGCACTCCAGGCCACGGTGTCCTCGCCTCCCGTGCGGGCTGCTCGGCCAGAGCCCGGCCTGAGGAGTCCTGTTCTGCAGGGGAATCTGGAGTCCATTCTGCAGACGCCAGATGGCAGTCCTCCGCGCCTGAGTGAGGGCACCGCGCTGCGGGCCTTCAGCCTGTACTGTCGGCTGAGCATCCATCTTCAGCACAAGGTGTGTCTGTGGCTCGGGGTGGGGTGTGGGCTGAGTGGGCCCGGGGTTCCACGCTGACCTGTCTGCTCTTGTTTTTGGGCAGTTCTGCTCAGAAGGCAAAGTGTACCTGTCCACTTTGGAAGACACCGGGTCTTGGTTAGAAAGCAAAGTTTTATCTTTCATTCGCGATCAAGACGAAGAATACCTGAAGCTTCACAGGGTGGTTTATCAGCAGATTATCCAGGTTAGGAGTCTTGGGACATGGAAACCCTGCTCCATTGTGATGGGCTTCCGGGTCTCATTTCCAATCTGAACTGTGACTTCAGTCAGTAATGCTGCTTTCTTGAGTACCTACGCTAGCCTCTGAGTGTCCAGAGTTTATCTTTTGCAAAGCACAAACTGTGTAATTTTAATGCAATTTTACACAGTACAGGTAACAGGTGCTGTTTTTGGAATTACAGAACATGTGTTTCTAGATTTCCTATGGAAAGAAAAATGAGAATTGATGTGTCTTTATGGAAACCACTCTGTGAACACCTTCTCTGTGATTCACCTGGCAGCCCCTTAGGTATTAGGAGCTGTGCCAGCTGCGTGCGGCCCCTCTGGCCTCTGTGAGGAGGTCACAGCAGCGTGTCTGTCTCTCTTCCAGACCTACCTGACCGTGTGTAAGGATGTCATCATGGTTGGCCTTGGCGACTGCAAGTTTCAGACGCATCTTCTACAGTGGAGCCTTGGAATCATGCAAACAGGTACCTAGTTTGTTAAAGGACTAGTTAAGAGCGACTCACAGTAAGAAGCAGTGCCTCCCTCTGCGGGGCTCTCCCTTTTGAGTGACAGACATATAACAAACTACTCCTACTACTAAGTCACTCAGTCGTGTCCGACTCTGCGTGGCCCCACACACGGCAGCCAGCAGGCGCCCTGTCCCCGGGACTCTCCAGGCAAGAACACTGTTGCCGGGGACCAGCCCCGGCTGATCCAGGGTATTCGAAGGAGAGATGGCATAGGCGAGGATCAGGATACGATAGCTTCAATTAGATATTAATTAAAGATATAAAGAGTAATAGAATAAGGATAGCTCAGTAGGAAAATTCAGTGGAGAAAAGAGGCTGAGTAGCTTGGTTTACGCGGGAGACCAATAAAACTTCAAGACAAGAAGTTTGCACCACTTACGTAGGCCGCAGGCGTCCTTCCGTTCTCCCGAAGGAGAGGAGACACTGAGGCCTCCCCGGTCGGATCTTAGAAGCCCAGGCATAATTAGTAAGCATGGTGGGTTCCGCGCTCCAGATGGAGACTCAGCCAGAGTGGGAGAGAGAGCGACATGGGGAGACCAGTATTTCGAGAAACTGATCCCCATTCTTTATTTTCCATGGTCTACTTTTATACACTGAGATGTTATGCAAAAGTCACGCGGGGTCAGCAGTCCTGACTTTTATCAAAGTCAGGTGCTTCATACAAATGTATACAGAGGTCTTAGGGGTGTTACATCATCTTCTGGCCAGGGGGGCCTGCTGACAATTTACGACCCTCTCCTTGTGACAGCGGTCAGTCAATCAGGACACTTATTTCTCCAGGGCTGATTATTCTCAAAACAGACGCCACCCAAATAAAGTTACATCCCTACAGGGTGAGGGTGTAGTGGGTTTTAGTTAAGGAAAGAATTTACTTAGCCTAAGGTCTAACGTGATTAATATCAAAGGTTAATACTTATTCCTTCTATATATTCATTAATGTGTGTAAGGGCAGGGGATATGGAGCAACAAACATTGATTGGCTCAACAAATGAAAAACCCTTCACCAACGCAATTTCTAATTAGCCCACTATACTTATACTTATAGTTTTCTAACTTTTCTAAGGAACCTGTTTTTAGAGGGTTTAAAGCATCTCGTGCCTCTCACGGTTGGGAGGCTGTGAGCGATCACATGTGGCCGGACAAGCCTGTCAGGCAGGCTAGAGAAACTTCAGAGGAGTTTGTAGGTTAAAACACTCTTATCACGCCCAGGAATTATTAGTAACTGGAGCTCTAAGTTAACTCCTTCTCCAAAAGAGGTGGTGGGGGACAGCCCCCCGTAAAGTCAGAGGTGTAGGTGAGCACAAAGTAGTAAAGTAGGCAGGCTCTGGTTATGGGGGTAGACGCTCGAGGAGTTCCAGGGGGACTCCTGAGGCTCGATCCCGCCTTTGCGTATGTCGAGCCTCCTTCCTCATGACCTTTGCCATGGGCGGAGTACCTCACTCTGGCCCCCAACACACTGTGACCCCACAGACGGCAGCCCACCAGGCTCCCCGTCCCCGGATTCTCCAGGCAAGAACACTGGAGTGGGTTGCCATTTCCTTCTCCAATGCATGAGAGTGAAAAGTGAAAGTGAAGTCGCTCAGTCGTGTCCGACTCTGTGCGACCCCATAGACGGCAGCCCACCAGGCTCCCCGTCCCCGGATTCTCCAGGCAAGAACACTGGAATGGGTTGCCATTTCCTTCTCCAATGCATGAAAGTGAAAAGTGAAAGGGAAGTCGCTCGGTCGTGTCCGACTCTTAGTGACCCCATGGACTGCAGCCTACCAGGCTCCTCTGTCCATGGGATTTTCCAGGCAAGAGTACTGGAGTGGGCTGCCACTGCCTTCTCCGGTATGACAAACTGGTTTACATCAAAAAAGGAATTAACAGGCTGAGGCAGCCAGGAAGTTCATGGTACTTTTGGTACTGGCCTGACAAGTGCAGCATTTCTGGCGGGGTCTTAGGCTTCTCCTCTGGGGGCTGTGTGGTTGTGGACGACTGCGCTGCGTGGTCACCTGTCTGCTGCTCCCATCGGGTGTCCGTGGGCAGAGCTCACAAAAGAGTGCTCGCCGTCTGCCTGTGAGTCAGGAGTTGTTTAATGGCCCCCCACCCTGGGACCCCTGGGAGGTTGTTGTCACCCTGAGGATGGGGTGACAGTGTGGCCCTGGTGACTGACACCGTTGTGTCTACACCTGCCTTGGGGGAGGTGCCAGGTGGTACGTGCTGAGAGAGTGCCTGGGAAGTTGGCTGCCCTCAGGCCATCTGGGCTGAGGGTTATCTGGAGCCCCCCAGGATCGGGCAGGTTCTTGCAGCCCCTCGCCCAATGGCAGGAGGAGTGTGGGGCCCAGGCTGTCCCCTTGGCCTCAGGCCAGGCTCTGGCTGAGAGCCTGCTGCCGTGAGCCCTGCCCCGCGGCCTCCCCAGCCGCTGCCACGTAGGCACGCTCCACAGCTGGAGCTGTGCGTGCTCCTCTGAGAGCCGCAGAGGCTTGGGAAGGAGGGGTTCAAATGGCTCTAACTCAGACACTTGCTAGAAGAGACTGAAAATGGTATGACCATTGAGCAAATCCAACAGTAAGTTTGCATTAGTCTCCTGGGGTCTTGTGTGGTCTTGAGCATCATTGTGCAGACCTCAGACATGGCTTGGCCTCAGACCCCACAGCAGCTTCCTCCCTGTGCTGCTGTCCCTGGGGTGGTGGCTGGCCTGCACCCGAGCTGGGTGCCAGTTGCCTTGCTCTGCTGTCCTGATTATATGTTTCCTTATCTGTAACTAAGGGGCTTCAGTAGGATTAATACATTATTTGTTTAAAATACCCACAGGGGCTAAATATTAAATAGAAGAATTTTTTTTTGTTTTAAGATCTGACTTTTTGCTTTGTTTAATTCATTATAAGTCTCACTTTCATCTTAAATTTAGGGTCTTCCCTGGTGGTCCAGTGGCTGACTACTCCCTGCTGCCGGTGTAGGGAGCCCAGGTTCAGTCCCTGGTCAGGGAACTAGATACCACATGCCACAACGAAGACCAGCACAGCCAAATAAACAAACAAATACTCTAAAATAAATAAATCTAAGCCTAATTGTTGAAACATTAAAAATGATTTGCGTTTGGGTAACTCAATTTGTCATCTAGTAATTATTTCCCCTAAGGATTGAATCTGGGTTTCCCAGGTGGCACTGGTGGCAAAGAACCCGCCTGCCAGTGCCGGAGACGCGAGGGATGCGGGCTCGACCCCGGGTTTGGAAGACCCCCTGGAGGAGGGCATGGCGACCCACTCCAGGATTCTTGCCCAAAGAATCCCATGGACAAAGAAGCCTGTGGGCTGCACTTCAGGGGGTCACAAAGTCAGACACAACTGACGTGACTTAGCAGCACACAAGGATTGAATCTATTTTTAACACTTCTAAAATTCTAATTAGCTCCTTGGAAATTTTTATATCTCCGATGTAGGCGGATTTATTGCATAGAATTGTCTGTTCCCCTCAAGTATAAGGCCCTAAGCTTCTAAACTTACCTTGGACCAAGCTGAAATGATCTTTGTATTTAGATATTTTAATAATCAGCACTTCCCGGGAGAGAATCTGCTATGAGCTCATTCTTTTAGAGTTTTGTTGCAAACAGAAACAGGTCTTTGGTCATGAGGCTCTCAGGCCTTTCCTCTCAGACTCGCCGGCAGTGTTGCCGTCACGTGGGGAGCAGACACGCCCCGCACCAGGGGCCGCGGGAGCCGCGCTGTCCACACGAGCTGCGTCCGTCCGCGCTGTTTGTGAGGACAGTGGCTTTGTGTCTGATCAAAGGAGCCAGTTGTGTGGATGTCAGATTTTATATTAATCTGCTCAACTTGGTACTGGCTCACCAGAAACACTCCTCTAAGTTACCATGATATATGTGTTAAGTGAAAAATGTAATAATTTCAACTAAATTGTGTGATTAAACAACAGATTTTCCCAACTTTGTTTCCAGTGAAGGGATTCTTTTATGTTTCATTGCTTCTCGGCATTCTGAAAGAGATAACTGGAAGTTCCTTGACGTGGAAAACAGACTCGGAGGAAGAGGTCGCCGTGGTGTTTGACATGGTCCAGAAAGTATTTCAGCAGATGCTGGAGTGCATGGCGTGGAGCTTCAAGAAGCAGCCAGAAGAGGGTTTGCAGGTGTGGGCTTCTCCACCAGCAGGTTCAGAACTAGAGAGGCAGCGCCCAGCTGGCGGCCCAGGGCGTGGAGCCAGGCCTGCAGGCCCCGGAGCCCATGGGTGCTGTCGGCGTTGCGGGGAGGTGCCATGCAGCAGGAGGCGGCTGCCCAGTGCCCCTTTCCACTGGTGCTGCCCCCTCTCCCTGGGGAAGTGTGCTCTTGAGGGGAGGCTGGGGGGCCAGGAGCCCACCTCTGAGTGCTGGTCTGGGGACCGTGTTGGCAGTTCGGGTCAGCAGGCCATTGGCCCAAGAGCTCTTCTGCTCGGCCGGACAGAAGCAGAGAGCTACTTGCAGTAGCTTGTGAGTACTCAGCTGCTAGGAGCGCAGATTTAAAAAATGCTTCAGTGGGAGGATGTTTATGAGTTATTGAAACTTTCCATTTCATTCTGCCTTTAGCTTGTAGAGGGAATTGAAGGTCATTGGCCATATTTTCTGTTAGTTTGAAGAAGTCCTGTTTTTGATGAGTTGGTTCAGGTGTCTGTGATCTGTTCATGTAATTTGTGCCAGAATTTTTTTTTCTCACTATTGGCTGTGCAGCTTTGTTCAGAACACATGGCCTTATAGTGGGTGTCTTCCCTTAATGTCAGTGATATTTCTTCCTCTTTCGTTTTGAGAACTTTATTAATGTTGCTGATGCTCCTGTTCTCGGAGTTTTTCTCTGCTCTGGGGTAGAGTGTGTTCAAGTTACTGCCCAGGGCCTTCGGGCTGTGTGTCGTCTCCAGCACCAGAGAGGAGGGCGTGGGCAGCAGGGTCGTCAGGTGGGACGGGCCTCGGCCCCGCGGAGACCCGAGGAGGCTGCATCCCTGACGGTGACTGTTAAGGACTAACGGTGACTGATGTGTTTCTTGTAGCTCCTTTACTCTGTTCAGACTCCTCTGCATGAATTCATCAGCACCGTGCAGTCCTGGCATGTGGACAAGCCTGTTCACCGGGGCGTGTTCTCCACCCTGATCGCTGCGTCTGTGGTTGAGATAAGCCACTGGCTCCGGAAGGTGTGTTGTCCTGAAGCTGCTGTGTCTCGTTTTGGCTACTGAAGAGGCTGTTTTCTGCTGGCAGCACGTCTTTGTCTTTCTCTAGGTGTTTTTCAGAGCTCAGGTACCGCGGGAGGTCCGCTTCTTACATGGCTGCACCTCACGGTTCCACGGCTGGTTTGTGTTCACGGCCGTGCTCAGCGGTGAGCAGGGTGTGAGAGTGCCCTGGTGCTGTTTCTGGAGCAGCTCACATCTCTGACTGCCGTGCGATACATAAACCTTACTTTTTCTTTTAAGCACAGGAAGTTTGAATCTGTAATATCAGTTTAGACAGATAGTTTGCTCCTAGTCCATAAAGGACTGGTCAGTTCCTGGCAGGAGCCTGTTTCATATGATTAGCCTGCTTGGTTCAAGGCTGACATAATCAGGACGATAATTCAGCTCACAATAAAGCGTGCTCTGTCATGGCCTGGAGTCCTGATGCTAGTGTGTGAGGGCATGAGCAATGCCGCAAGACAGTAAATAGCAGTGTTTTCTCTCAGTATGGAAAGGAGAAATCTGACAGGAAATACCATCGAAATATATAAATGCAAACATATAATTGGTACAAATTTTGTATTATGAAATCACAAATATAAAAGACGTTGACAAAATTGTAGGACATTAACAGTTTCAGGCCCTCCTGAAAGCTTGAAGGGAGATCATTTTGGTTTAGGAGCGTGCTTCCTGGCCTACACACAGCCTACTAACTGGAGGCTACTCGGGCCTGTGAGGGGCACAGCTGACAGCTGAGGCCACCAGTGGCACTGTGGCCCATTCGTTTACATTTTTTCCCTATGGCTGCTTTGTGCTATGACAGCAGAATTGAGTAGTTGTGGCTGAGATCATTTTGCCAAAAAGTTTAAAATGTTTACTATTTAATATTTACTGTTTTACTGCTTTATAGAAAAAGTTTGAGTTGAGAAAACCTGATCTGGGCTAATAAGAATAACAATTAAATTTGCTTACTGTAGAAACACATTGTTGACAAAAGAAGATAATCAAAGAGTGTTTGACAGAGGGCTTGTCAAGTGACATGTGTCTTTTTTCTTCTATCCAATTGATTGACACCACTGCAAATCATGATTATGATAGCCATTGCAAAAGTTAACAAAAATAGTTATTTTGAGTTTCTGGAAAGCCTTTCTCAAGTTTGTAAGAAAGTTCAGAGAAGTATAAAATGAGTGATTAGCCCAGTCTCAGTCTTGATTCATGTTACTAACTTGACTTTTTTTTTAGGTTTCTGATACGGAAGAGCTTACCCCGCCAGAGGGTCTTTCAGCCCTTCCACCATTTTCAAGGTGTTTAATAGGAATAATAATAAAATCTCCAAATTTAGTCAGGTAATCCTTTTCTCTTTACTGTCTTCTTACTCCTGTGGCTGTAAGCTCTCAGTAACTTTAGCTTTGTTCCTTTTACTCTCAAGATATTAGCATTATACTTATACAAAGAGAAATTATAACTTTCTGAAAGAAACGTTCATCCACATAGTCTCTGGTTATGCTTATCGTAACTCCAGTTCATTTAGAGGGAAACATTTACAGCGTTACTGTGCACTGCAGCTTCTGACAGGGATGCTTGGTTAAGCGCCGTGTAGTTTTCCCGGGCACGTGCTCATCTCTCCACGTGGTGTCACCTGACCTGATGCCAGGTGTCTTGTGGCACATGCAGCACTGACGGGCCACACGAGGGCAAGTCCTGCAGATAGCTGGTACCTGTGGACCTTCAGTAGTGGATATGTTTGCTGCAGACTTAAAAAGCATCATTTCAACAGCTGTGAATTATCTTTCAATAGCACATTAAATCTTTCTTATGATATTATAAGTATGCAGAGGGCTTCATTCACTTGCCAGAACATCGCTGTTCTCTTTCTAGCAGCAGCATCTGATTTTAGTGTCTCACCTGTGTGATTTGTCATGCTTACAGTGAAGAGTGTGGAAAGACTTTAATCACTTTCCCATGTTACTGACACGTGGTATTTCCCATTCTCTGAAAACTGGCATTCATGGTGCTTGATGAATCTGACAGAATCTGGTCCACTGGAGAAGGGAATGGCAAACCACTTCAGTATTCTTGCCTTGAGAACCCCATGAACAGTATGAAAAGGCAAAATGATAGCATACTGAAAGAGGAACTCCCCGGTTGGTAGGTGCTCAATATGCTACTGGAGATCAGTGCAGAAATAACTCCAAAAAGAATGAAGGCATGGAGCCAAAGCAAAAACAATACACAGTTGTGGGTGCGACTGGTGATAGAAGCAAGGTCCGATGCTGTAAACAGGAATACTGCATAGGAAACTGGAATGTCAGGTCCATGAATCAAGGCAAATTGGAAGTGGTCAAACAGGAGACGGCAAGAGTGAACGTCGACATTCTAGGAATCAGCGAACTGAAATGGACTGGAATGGGTGAATTTAACTCAGATGACCATTATATCTACTACTGCAGGCAGGAATCCCTCAGAAGAAATGGAGTAGCCATCATAGTCAACAAAAGAGTCTGAAATGCAGTACTTGGATGCAATCTCAAAAACGACAGAATGATCTCTGTTCGTTTCCAAGGCAAACCATTCAATATCACAGTAATCCAAGCCTATGCCCCAACCAGTAATGCTGAAGAAGCTGAAGTTGAACGGTTCTATGAAGACCTACAAGACCTTTAAGAACTAACACCCAAAAAAGATGTCCTTGTCGTTATAGGGGACTGGAATGCAAAAGTAGGAAGTCAAGAAACACCTGGAGTAACAGGCAAATTTGGCCTTGGAGTACAGAATGAAGCAGGGCATAGGCTAATAGAGTTTTGCCAAGAGAATGCACTGGTCATAGCAAATACCCTCTTCCAACAACACAAGAGAAGACTCTACACATGGACATCACCAGATGGTCAACACCAAAATCAGATTGATTATAGTCTTTGCAGCCAAAGATGGAGAAGCTCTATACAGTCAACAAAAACAAGACCAGGAGCTGACTGTGGCTCAGATCCTGAACTCCTTATTGCCAAATTCAGACTTAAATTGAAGAAAGTAGGGAAAACCACTAGGCCATTCAGGTATGACCTAAATCACATCCCTTATGATTATACAGTGGAAGTGAGAAATAAGGGACTAGATCTGATAGAGTGCCTGATGAACTATGGATGGAGGTTCGTGACATTGTACAGGAGACAGGGATCAAGACCATCCCCATGGAAAAGAAATGCAAAAAAGCAAAATGGCTGTCTGGGGGAGGCCTTACAAATAGCTGTGAAAAGAAGAGAAGCGAAAAGCAAAGGAGAAAAGGAAAGAGATAAGCATCTGAATGCAGAGTTCCAAAGAATAGCGAGAAGAGATAAGAAAGCCTTCCTCAGCGATCAATGCAAAGAAATAGAGGACAACAACAGAATGGGAAAGACCAGAGATCTCTTCAAGAAAATTAGAGATACCGAGGGAACATTTCATGCAAAGATGGGCTCAATAAAGGACAGAAATGGTATGGACCTAACAGAAATAGAAGATATTAAGAAGACATGGCAAGAATACACAGAAGAACTGTACAAAAAAGATCTTCATGACCAAGATAATCATGATGGTGTGATCACTGACCTAGAGCCAAACATCCTGGAATGTGAAGTCAAGTGGGCCTTAGAAAGCATCACTATGAACAAAGCTACTGGAGGTGATGGAATTCCAGTTGAGCTATTTCAAATCCTGAAAGATGATGCTGTGAAAGTGCTGCACTCAATATGTCAGCAAATTTGGAAAACTCAGCAGTGGTCACAGAACTGGAAAAGGTCAGTTTTCACTCCAATCCCCAAAAAAGGCAATGCCAAAGAATGCCCAAACTACCGCACAATTGCACTCATTTCACACACTAGTAAAGTCATGTTCAAAATTCTCCAAGCCAAGCTTCAGCAATATGTGAACTGTAAACTTCCTGATGTTCAAGCTGGTTTTAGAAAAGGCAGAGGAACCAGAGATCAAATTGCCAACATCCGCTGGATCATCAAAAAAGCAAGAGAGTTCCAGAAAAACATCTATTTCTGCTTCATTGACTATGCCAAAGCCTTTGACTGTGTGGACCACAATAAACTCTGGAAAATTCTGAAAGAGATGGGAATACCAGGCCACCTGACCTGCCTCTTGAGAAACCTATATGCAGGTCAGGAAGCAACAGTTAGAACTGGACATGGAACAAGAGCCTGGTTACAAATAGGAAAAGGAGTATGTCAAGGCTGTATATTGTCACCCTGCTTATTTAACTTATATGCAGAGTACATCATGAGAAACGCTGGACTGGAAGGAACACCAGCTGGAATCAAGATTTTCGGGAGAAATATCAGTAACCTCAGATATGCAGATGACACCACCCTTATGGCAGAAAATGAAGAAGAACTAGAAAGCCTCTTGATGAAGGTGAAAGTGGAGAGTGAAAAAGTTAGTTTAAAGTTCAAGATTCAGAAAACTAAAGATCATGGCATCTGGTCCCATCATTTCATGGCAAATAGATGGGGAAACAGTGTCAGACTTTATTTTTGGGGGCTCCAAAATCACTGCAGATGGTGATTGCAGCCATGAAATTAAAACACCCTTACTCCTTGGAAGGAAAGTTATGACCAACCTAGATAGCATATTCAAAAGCAGAGACAGTACTTTGCCGACAGAGGTCCATCTACTCAAGGCTATGGGTTTTTCCAGTAGTCATGTATGGATGTGAGAGTTGGACTGTGAAGACAGCTGAGCGCCGAAGAATTGATGCCTTTGAACTGTGGTGTTGGAGAAGACTCTTGAGAGTCCCTTGGACTGCAAGGAGATCCAACCAGTCCCTTCTGAAGGAGATCAGCCCTGGGATTTCTTTGGAAGGAATGCTAAAGCTGAAACTCCAGTACTTTGGCCACCTCATGTGAAGAGTTGATTCATTAGAAAAGACTCTGATGCTAGGAGGGATTGAGGGCAGGAGGAGAAGGGGACAACAGAGGATGAGATGACTGGATGGCATCACTGACTCGATGGACATAAGTTTGAGTGAACTCTGGGAGTTGGTGATGGACAGGGAGGCCTGGCGTGCTGTGATTCATGGAGTCGCAAAGAGTCGGACACGACTGAGCGACTGAACTGAACTGAACTGATGAATCTTGGCTATTATTTGTTTTTCTATAAAGTATTAAGATATACTATAGAGTAATTGCAATTGTTTTTTACTTTTTTGCAGGTCATTTTTAGATGAATTGAAGGCATGTGTCATTTCTGAGGATATTGAAGGCATAGTATGTCTCACAGCTGTTGTGCACATTATTTTGGTAATTAATAAAGGTTGGTTGAGTCTCCTCTTGTATTGTTTGGGATACTGCTGAGTGTGTCTTACATAGATCCTCTTTAGAATGTTTGGGAACGAGTACCCTGCCAGTCAGGCTCCCAAGGCGCTTTCTCCCAGCTTTCCATGTCCCACACGTGTGCTGTCTGCCTGGGCGTCTGCTGTGCAGCTGCCCTGTACCAGCATGAATCACAGTACTTCCCTAACGCAGCTCCTGTCCACTCTTCCCAGGACCCATTATGTCTCCTTCTCTGTACCTCAGACCAAATTTCTGTTGATACATCATTTATTGCCTTTGCCGTGTATGTTTAAAAGTCAGAATCATTTTTGCCAATGATAGCGTGTTTTGGTATTAATATTTTAGGTATCTGTGTTTCGCTTTAACTGTGTGTACTCTGAGTATCCTAGCCAGTTGAAATACTATTGGAAAAATGATCAGAGATACCTCTGAGATACTTACCAAAGTGTAAAATAGAGTAATAACCCTGCAAGTGACTACGGTTGGGTTTCTATATTTTTTGACAAGTTTTAGTAACGTTGAAATTATTTTCTAGGTATTATGCATAGGGGGCTCTTTGCAAAACAAGTTATTCCTATAAGCATGAATGCATAGTATGGCTATAGATTCATGACAGGAATTTGTAGCTAGTGTGACCCCAGCCGGGAATCTGGAAAGACTTGCCTGAGGGCATGTCTACTGGGCGCCAATCGACAAGGTGAGGGATGTTCTCCACATAGAGGGTGTGAGGTGACTGAGCAGAGTCTGCACATGGGGGACGTTCTCTACGTGGAGGGTGTGAGGTGACTGAGCAGAGTCTGCGGGTGAGGGACGTTCTCCACGTGGAGGGTGTGAGGTGACAGGAGAATCTGTGCTTGAGGGACGTTCTCCACACGGAGGGTGTGAGGTGACTGAGCAGAGTCTGTGGGTGAGGGACGTTCTCCACACGGAGGGTGTGAGGTGACTGAGCAGAGTGTGCGGGTGAGGGACGTTCTCCACACGGAGGGTGTGAGGTGACTGAGCAGAGTCTGCAGGTGAAGGACGTTCTCCACGTGGAGCATGTGAGGTGACAGGAGAATCTGTGCTTGAGGGACGTTCTCCACACGGAGGGTGTCAGGTGACTGAGCAGAGTCTGCGGGTGAGGAACGTTCTCCACGTGGAGGGTGTGAGGTGACTGAGCAGAGTCTGCGGGTGAGGGACGTTCTCCACGTGGAGGGTGTGAGGTGACTGAGCAGAGTCTGCGGGTGAGGGACGTTCTCCACGTGGAGGGTGTGAGGTGACAGGAGAATCTGTGCTTGAGGGACATTCTCCACACGGAGGGTGTGAGGTGACTGAGCAGAGTCTGCGGGTGCAGGACGTTCTTCTCATGGATGTGTGAATGGAGATTGAGGAGTGAATGAGCACCTAGTACTTAATAAGTACTTAGACGTTAGCCAAGCAGGAGATGATTCTGAAATGTGTTAGTTTCATTACTGTTGAAGATGGTGATGATCAAGTCTGATGGCACGGGCAGCAGAATGGGATCATGCCTTTGAAAACTACCTCAGATGTGAGAAGTGTTTTTGTAATCCCTTACTGGATCTTCTAGCATCCCTTTAAAGGAATTATTTCTGTTCCACAGGTCAATGATGCACTAACTTAGGTGAGGATAGGAGGCTTTGTCTTAACTAAAATTGTACCTGCACTGAAAAAGTACGTGTACTTTTTGATTGGTTGTGTTCAAAATTTTTCTGTCTTTAACAGGTAAACATAAGACTTCAAAAGTGAAGGATGTTGCAGCTAGTATTGAGAGAAAACTAAAGACATTCATGGAAATTACTCTGGAGGAGGATAGCCTGGAAAGGTAAAGCAGCAGCTACACACCAGCTGTGATTGTCTGGACTCTCCCAGGTGCTCCTTCATATATATTAGGTCTCGCTTCCATTTCTGCTAGTTGCAAGCAGGTAGAGAACTGGGGATTGAAGGGACAGAAATGTTTCTATTGGCGAGACCCCTTGGGCATGTTTTAATTGCGTCCCCATTCTGTCTTTAAAAACAAAACCAAAACTGTTACTGGTGAGATTCTGCCCTGGAAAAGTGAGGGCGTACAACTCACTTTATATGACTTTAAATCTAAGCAGGTTATATTTGGTGGTTTGCTATATTTTTGAAACCATGGATATTCATAGGATATAATTATCTGTTTACAAGTATACATGATGGGAATGGGAAGATCGCTCCAGAGACTGAAGAAACATGCATTGTTTTCCACTTTCTGGGTGGCCAGTTGCTGCCACATGGACTACTAAGAATGTGTTCATTGCTCTGTTTTTCCCAAGTATTTCTGTTGCTATGTACAGTTTTTGACATGCTGTGCAATGTCCTGTGGACTCTTCTGAATTGTGTCTGACTCTCAGACCAGCCATAGAAGCAGTGCTTTCCTTCTGTTTTCTGAACACCGTATGGTTAGGTATTACAGGGCTTTGAACCAGGTAATTAGTTTTATATAAGCCTGGGAAATAAACCACTTTTCAGATCTACTTTCTCCTTAGAAGAAAGGCTTTCAAAATCCTAAATTGCTGACTTTTAACAAAGACAGTCTTTTCTTCTTGCCAATCTGTAGACCTGTCTTTACTTTTCTCACCTTACTGCATTAGCTAGGGCTTCCAGTACAATACTGAAAGGGACTGGTGAAAGGACCCACTTGTCTTATACAAGATTTTAGTGGGAACGCTTCCTGTTTCTCACCATTAAGCACAATGTTAGCTGTAGACGTTCTTTATCAAGTTGAGGATGTTCCCGACTACTCCCAATTTACAAATAGTTCTTATCATAGTGGGTGTTGGATCTTGTCAAAAACCTTTTCTGCATCTACTTACCAGATCATATCATTTTTCTTTTTGAGCCTGTTGATGTGATAGGTTACAGTAGTTGATTTCCAGATACTAACCCAGCTTTGCATACCTGGGATAAATCCCAGTCGGTCATGGTATGTAATTTTTTAATATACTGTTGAGTTTATGTTTTATTGAGTGTTTTTGCATCTGTGGGATTTCCCTGATAGCTCAGTTGGTAAAGAATCTGCCTGCAATGCAGGAGGCCCCAGTTCGATTTCTGGGTGGGGAAGATCCACTGGAGAAGGGATAGGCTACCCACTCCGGTATTCTTGGGCTTCCCTTGTGGGTCACTTGGTAAAGAATCCACCTGCAATGCGGGAGACCTGGGTTTGATCCTTGAGTTGGGATGATCTCCTGGAGAAGGGAAAGGCTACCCACTCCAGTATTCTGGCCTGGAGAATTCCATGGACTGTATAGTTTGTGGGGTTGCAAAGAGTCGGATATGACTGAGTGACTCTCATGAGGGAGATCATTTTGTATTTATCTTTCCTTGTAATGTTTTTGTCTGGCTTTGCTACTAGGGAAATGCTAGCCTCATAGAATGAGTTAGAAAGTATTCCTTCCCTTCTTTCTTCTGAAAGAGACTGTAAATAATTGGTAAACTTCTTCCTCAAACATTTGGCACAATTAATTCATCAGTGAATCCATCTGGGTCTGTTGCTTTGGAAGGTTATTAATCATTTATTCAATTTTTTGAGATCTTGGTCCCATTCCTGGGTCAAGAAGATCCACTGGAGAAGGGATTGGCTACCCACTCCAGTATTCTTGGGGTTCCCTGATGGCTCAGCTGGTAAAGAATCTGCCTGCAATGTGGGAGACCTGGGTTCAATCCCTGGGCTGGGAAGATCCCCTGGAAAAGGGAACGTCTACCCGCTCAAGTATGCTGGCCTGGAGAATTCCATGGACCGTACAGTCCATGGGGTCGCAAAGAATTGGACACGACTGAGTGACTTTCACTTGCTGTTCAGATTGTCTATTTTGTCTTGAAATAGTTTTGGCAGACTGTGTCTTTCAGGAATTTGGTCCATCTCATCTAGGTTGTCAACTTTGTGGGCATAGTATTCCTTAATTATCTTTTATAATGTCCATGGGATCTGTAGTCATGTCCCCTCTTTCATTTCTGATATTAGTAATTTGTATCCTCTTTTTTTTTCCAGTCTGACTAGAAGCTTGTTGGGCTTTCCTAGTGCCTCAGTGGTAGAGAATCTGCCTGCCAAGCAGGAGACCTGGGTTCCTTCCCTGGGTGGGGAAGATCCCCTGTCGAAGGGAATGGCAGTCCACTCTAGTATTCTTGCCTGGGAAATCCCATGGACAGAGGAGCCTGGTGGGCTTCAGACCACGGGGTCACAAAGGAGTCGGCACAACCTAGCCACTAAACAACAAAGAGGCTTATTGGTTTTATTGATCTTCAAAAGAACCAGATTTTAGTTTCTTTGATTTCGTCTATTGATTTCTTTTTTTAAATTTTTTTGCTTTCTGTCCTAATTTTTATTATTTTTTGTCTTTTACCTGCTTTGGATTTAATTTAGTCTTTTTTTTTTTTTTTCTGGCTTCCTAAGGTAGAAGCCTAATTACTGATTTTGGATGTTCTTTCTTTTCTAATATATTCAGTTGGTGCCTTAAATTATTATTACCCATTAAGCATTGCTTTTGCTGCATGGCACAAATTTCTGTGTTACATTTTCACTTAGTTAAAAATATTTTAAAATCTCTCTTGAAGTTTCCTCTTTGCCCATGTGCTCTTTAGAAGTGTATCATTTAATCTCTCAGTTCTCCAGTTGTGTTTCTGTAATGGATCTCTAGTTTAGTTCCACGTTATCTGAGAGAAGACACTGTGTGGCCTTCCGTGCTTTTCAATTCATTCCGGTGTGCTCCATGGCCTGATGCGTGGCCTGTCTCGGTGGGCGTCCCGTGGGAGCTTGAGAAGAGCGCGGTGTGCTCCATGGCCTGATGCGTGGCCTGTCTTGGTGGGCGTCCCGTGGGAGCTTGAGAAGAGCGCGGGTTTTACTGTTGGTGGGTGAAGGCGTGTCTGAATGGCAGTTATGCCCTGTTGGCGGTGTGAGTGCATCTCTGTCTTTACTGACATTCTGCTTGCTGGATCTGTCTGTCTGTTTTTGATAGAGGGGTTTTACTTTATGTATTTTGTTATCCTGATATTAGGAGCATGTGAATTTAGAACTACTATATCTTCTTGATGAATTGACCCTTTCACTTGTACGAGAGGTCCATCTTTTTCTCTAGCATGCTTTTCTCTAGCTATTTCTCATGCTTTTTCTCTAGCATGCTTTTCTCCATAGAATCCATTCTGTTAGCTATTAAGACGGCTCCCCAGCCTCGTCTGGTGAACATGTTCAGAGTGCTAGTGGTGTTTTAAGGAGGTAGAAACCCCACAGTGACAGGACAGCCTGAGCACCAAGTCGGGTTCCTGTCAGGGTGTCGGTGTGATGGGTTGGAGCTGGTGAGGGTTATAGTGAACGCTGAAGCATGGAGGAGCTATGCTCCCACTGGGGAGGACTTGCAGCCCGAGGCTGACCCTCACTCCCGGGAGGGAGAAGCCCTGAGGCCTCCTGGGGGCACGCTGCCCATCTGGTCCCTGGGAGCTCAGGGGGCTCGTGCACACAGCGGTGCTGAGAGCTGCTGGGCCAAGCGAGCCTCACTGCGCCCACGCGCTACCCCAGCCAGCAGGCACCGTGGAGGGCCCGGAGGGCCGGGGCTGCAGTGCCACCTCTGCGGTCCGGCCTCCCGGTGAAGGCAGGGCCTTGTGGGGAGCCCTCCAGTGGCCCTGCTGACCTGCTTGGTGCCATGCCTCGGTGACAGGCAGCCAGGCACTGGAGGAGGGGGCTGGAGTGTCCTTGGTCTTGCACCAAGCACACGCGTTGAGCTACATGCTTTATTCTGGAGACTGTTGACTGTTTCCTGTGCAGTTTAAGAAGGATCTTTGAGGGAGAAACCAGCAGACTCTAGGTTTTATGAACCTGTTTTATTTCTGCGTCTGTGGGGAAGAGGAATGTGAGCTTCTGATTTGGAGGAAACTGAAGAGTGTGTGTGTGTTTCTGAAAACACTGTCACCATTTACTTGCTCAGTCGTGTCTGACTCCTTTACGACCCCATGGACTGTAGCCCACCAGGCTCCTCTGTCCATGGGATTTCCCGGGCAAGAATTGGTTGTCGTTTCCTTCTCCAGGGGATCTTCCTGACTCAGGGTTCAAACCTGTGTCTCTTGCATTGACAGGCAGATTCTTTACCACTGAGCCGCCTGGGAAGTCAGGAGAGGGAGGCAAAAAGCCTACAGCACCCGGTATTCCCAGGTGATCCCCTATCCAAGTACCAACCAGGCCTGACCCTGCTTAGCTTCCGAGATCAGACAAGATCGGGCACGTTGCGGGTGGTATGGCTGTCGACAACTGGGCAGTGCAGATATTCAATAAGGCTGTGAGAATTACAAACCAGATAATGACAAGTAATTGTCATAGGACATAGTCATAACCTCAGAAATGTGAGCCTCTTACAGGATTTCTTTGTTAGAAATACCTTCTGTAAGGACAGGTTTTTGAATAATATGGTATGAACGGCTCTGCGGGACATTTGCACTTGCACAGGCATTCAAGGCTAGTACTTGGATTGTGTTATTAGTTAACGTTGACAGAAAAAAGGCCCTAGAAGTTCAGAACTTACTCTATGGAAAAGAAAAGAATATTCATAGAATTTAAAAACAGGCATGTAATATTTAGAGGGCTAATGGCTGAGCCCTTGACAAGAGTCATGAGTCAGTTGGAGTCAGTGACTAAACAACAAAATGTCATGTTTTGTTTATTCATTGTTTCTAGAACTACATGCAGTTTTCTCTGCTGAGCTGATACACAGATGGCAAGAAAGAATTCTTCCCTTTAAGGCGGAAATGTCCTAAAAAAGCAAATAGGTAGAGGCTGAAATACTGGCTTCCTTCTTAAATATTCAAGAAGCACACTGTAGAAAAACCAGTGTTTGAGGGAAAAGAAGAACCTAAAAACCAAAACATAAAGATCAATGTAATGGAAGATATGCAATTAAGATTTAAGACTATATTTTTAAATATTATTTATTTTTGTCAACATAGAGACGTTAAGGCAGGTTTGCCTTCAAGGCTCTAGGAGCCCTTTGGTCCAGTTAGAGCTTAAGGCAGTGGGGCGTTAATGGGGAAGTGAGTGCTTTCTAAGCAGACACACCAGCCGTCTCTGCAGGGGGGTCAGTGTTTTGTTGACTGGTCCGTTGGGTGCTGTCCTGTTGCACTTTCAGAGCCTCACCTGCCGGGAGAGCCAGGCGGGAGGGAGCAGACGCCTGTGCGCTGCTGTGCTGGCGGTTTCCGCGGGCTCCATGCTGCCCACTGCCTGCTGTCTCCACACCCCATGGCGTCCCGGGGCGCAGACACACGTGACGGCACGTGTGCAGTGGCGGAGAGTGAGAGAGACAGGCAGGCAGCCATCGGTGAGGCAGCAGGGCTGGGCCAGCCAGACACCGATAGGAGTCTTTAAAGAAAAGACCAGCTGCAGCCCAAACTAAAAGCCCTTCATTGGAAACACAGCTGATGAACCAGAGCCTCAGCTCCTCGGGGGTCCAAACGGCCTCCATGCAGGGCAACCCGGAGCAGGACAGACACCGCTGCAGAGGCGGGTCCTAGGGGAGGCAGCCGTGCAGCCACCGTGGGGAGAGAGTTTCATGGCTAAAGACACACGTACTTGTAAAGGTTCTTTTTTGCTGTTGTTTCTGTAACTAAGCTTTAGACGGGACTGGAGAAAAAAATGACCGTAACACAAGTCCACGTGCCCATGCACAGTGCGGCCGAGCCGTACCGAAGCGTCGGCGTGGAGGGCAGAGAAAGGATTACTGCGGGGCCACACAAGGAGGTGCGTGGCTCGTGCCTTAGAAACACCAGACTCCCCAAAACCTGTCAGCAAAGCCCTTTTCTAGGCAAGCTGAGGCGGGGTGTGGTTGGTTGTGGCAGCCTTCTTGGTGTCAGATCCTTTGTCCTTGAGGTCGGGTCATGGTCAGGTAACAAGGTTCCTGTAAATCTCCACCTCACGAATGTTCTTCTCTGTTCTGACAAGAAAAGGCATGGTCCCAGGACACACATGTCACCCTCTGAGGGCACAGTCCTGGCTGAGGAGCAGGGCTCAGCTGGCGGCTCTGTCAGGGCTGGGCCATCCCCAGACCCTGCTCAGCTCTCATCCCCGAGACAGCCAGGCACTCGGGACCCAACTGACACTCGACTCCTCAGGTGGCTGAAACGGGGGGCGATGGGGGGCAGTTCCTGCAGACTGCATCCATGCAGACCACTGCCGCTGTGAGGGTGCAGACACAGGCGTGGGGCGAGGCTCACCACTGCCCTGAGGTCTGGGCCACGGCCGGCGGGGGTCCTTGGCGAGGGCTCTGGAGCCCCAGATAACCTGCTGGTCCAAGGTGGGGTGAGCCGGGGCACCAGGGACAAGGCCGGGGCCCACCTCTTGCCTCGCTTGCCACCCAACAGCCACCATCGACAGCTGGTTGAATCGGCTCTAATAGTCACTCACGGACAGGTGGTGCCTTAAGGGAATCACCGTGGTGCCAACCCGTGGCTGAGCAGGACGGCTCACCATTGGTCATTGGCAGGTGATTGCTGTGGGCAGAGCCGCTGCGGCACTGCCCAGTGGCTGAGTGGGACCGCCAGTGGTGGCATGCCCACTTGCTGGGTGATGCGGGTGGTGACGGCACGCAGCAGTGACCATGTGCGAGGGCGGCGCTCTGCCACAACGTCACACCTGAGTCTGAACCAAATCCCTGAATTTTGAGACAAAAAAACGTCTTAAAAACTTTTATGTTGGCCTCTACGTGGCCCCTTGTGAAAACTGGGACACGTGAGTCTTACTCGAGATGTGGCCCTGCTGTGGAAACGCACAGGCTCCGCTGCTGGTGTGCAGGGGCCCTGAGCTGCGTCGGCGACGCTGTGTTGATTACAGGTCGACTTCCTTCGGTGTATGGAGTCAGGTAAAATACACTGCTGGCTGTTGGACAGCACAGGTCCTCACTGTGTGAGCCCACTTGTATGCAGGCAGCTCCAGGGGTAAACTTTTACTCTGGGACTACCCTGCCCTGGCTGGCTGAATCTGTGCATGTGGGAGCCGTGTTCTCAGAGAGCTAAGTTATATTCAGATTTTCCACTTCGCAGAGGGTTGGCATCCCAAACCCCTGTGTTGTTCACGGGCCACCTGTATTTCTCGAATTTCACCTGATTTCTCCTAATCTCTCTGAATGTGGCTACTAGAAAATGCCCAGTTACTCTGAGCCTGTCTTGATACTGTTCGAGGCAAGACTCGGGCAGGCCCGAGTGCCTGTGACAGCTCCAGGCTGAAGAGGGAATAAGCTGAGGCCATTTGGGGCCCAGACCGTGCCTCATCTCAGCAGGGAAGCAGAGGTTGGCTGGCCCACACCCTCTGAAGGAGCTCAGGGAAGGGAGAAGCAAGGTGAGGGGCTGACAAGCTGCCTCGCATCTATGAGCCCCCAGCATCACCGGGGACGGGGGTGCAGGGCTGGGAGGTGAGGGGTGTGCGGGTCGCGGGCGATAGAGGAAATGGTGCGTGTCATGGGCTGTTGGGGAAGTGGGGCTTGTCCACTGGTGCTCAGCGGGCCGCTGACTGGGTGTGGGAGGGGCGCCCAGGCCGCACCGCTCGCCTGAGCGTGTCAGCACCCTGAGCGGGGCCTCCTGGGGCCAGGGCGCGGCCTTGTGCCGGACGGAGGCAGCGCACCGGCGAGCGCGGGCCCTGTGAGGTGCTCTGCCTGTCCGTCTGTCCTGGGGTGAGCACGGGCCCTGTGAGGTGCTCTGTCTATCTGTCCTGTGGCAAGCGCGGGTGCTGTGAGGTGCTCCGTCTATCCTGGGGCGAGCACGGGCCCTGTGAGGGTGCTCTGTCTGCCTGTCCGTCTGTCCTGGGGCGAGCACGGGCCCTGTGAGGTGCTCTGTCTGCCTGTCCATCTGTCCTGGGGTGAGCACGGGCCCTGTGAGGGTGCTCTGTCTGTCTGTCTGTCCTGGGGCAAGTATGGGCCCTGTGAGGTGCTCTGTTTGCCTGTCCGTCTGTCCTGGGTTAAGCATGGACCCTGTGAGGGTGCTCTGTCTGTCCGTCTGTCCTGGGGCGAGCACGGGCCCTGTGAGGTGCTCTGTCTGCCTGTCCGTCTGTCCTGGGGTGAGCACGGGCCCTGTGAGGGTGCTCTGTCTGTCCTGGGGCGAGTATGGGCCCTGTGAGGGTGCTCTGTCCGTTTGTCTGTCCTGGGTTGAGCACGGGCCCTGTGAGGGTGCTCTGTCTGTCCTGGGGCGAGTATGGGCCCTGTGAGGGTGCTCTGTCCGTTTGTCTGTCCTGGGTTGAGCACGGGCCCTGTGAGGGTGCTCTGTCCGTCTGTCTGTCCTGGGGCGAGTATGGGCCCTGTGAGGGTGCTCTGTCCGTTTGTCTGTCCTGGGTTGAGCACAGGCCCTGTGAGGGTGCTCTGTCCGTCTGTCTGTCCTGGGTTGAGTGCGGGCCCTGTGAGGATGCTCTGTCTGTCCATCTGTCCTGGGGCGAGCACGGGCCCTGTGAGGGTGCTCTGTCTGTCTGTCTGTCCTGGGGCGAGTATGGACCCTGTGAGGTGCTCTGTCCTCCGTCTGTCCTGGGGCGAGCGTGGGCCCTGTGAGGTGCTCTGTCTTCCGTCTGTCCTGGGGCGAGCATGGGCCCTGTGAGGTGTTCTGTCTGTCTGTCCTGGGGCAAGCGCGGGCCCTGTGAGGGTGCTCTGTCTGTCTGTCTGTCCTGGGGCGAGTATGGACCCTGTGAGGTGCTGTGTCCTCTGTCTGTCCTGGGGCGAGCACGGGCCCTGTGAGGTGCTCCGTCTGTCCCGGCGCCTGGCCGCCCCGCGTCTGTGAGGCGGGTCTTACTCCGCCTGCTGCGGGGCCCTGGCCGCTCCCGTCCCCTTTGTGTGCTGCAGACTGTCGGGCACCCGCCTGGCGAACGTGAGGCCGCGTTTCCATCGCTGACTCTCTCTTTCTGTGTTTCAGGTTTCTCTACGAATCCTCATCAAGGACTTTGGGAGCACTTTTGAATTCATAACCAAGCCAATGTCTTGGTCATGTAAAAATAGAGAAAAAGGACTCTACAGAAAGTGAGATGACTGTATTTTTCTAGTTTTTTAACGTTAACAACCCACATAATAGAGAAGAGGCAGGGCTGCTTTGGGGTGGGTGTGAGTGGAGACCTCAAAGGTCTTGACATTTGTGTGGAGCGCCTGCACGAAGGATACGTTTCATTTAACAGGTCTAGGTGTCTCTGGTGCAGAACCCCCATTGCATGAAGAAAAGACAATTTTCTAGCAAGCCCGATTGTTGTAAAAATGACTTTCATGTATCATATTGCTTGCAGACTCTGAGTAATAAAGTGGTGGCAACACCTGTTTGTGTACTTGATTGATGAACACTAGTGCGTGTCTTCCCTCCAGGGACCAGGGCTGCGCTCTGGGCCGGGCCTGGCCCTCTGCCAGGGGCAGCGGTGAGACCCATGGCGGGGCCGGGTGCGTGTGGGGAGGAGGCCACCCCGGGGCCTGACGCAGCCGCCCCCTGCCCCCGGGCATGGACGAGGCCCTGAGGCTGTGCGCACGGCACATGGACCCAGTCATCCAGCCTGACTGCTGAGCCAAGAGCCGCCCTGGCTGCATCCCGCTGACTTCGTCTCTGCGCCCCCGTTACTGGGGTCTCCACGTTCAGATCCCGATAGCCCTGGCTCGGTCCAAGGCCAGCAGCCTGCATCCTGGGCGCTGCGTTGAACGCACGCACGTTCGCTCTCAGCCCCAGGAGGAAGGCGGGCAGTTCCGATGGCACAGGGCCTCTGCCCCTCCAAGAACGGCCTGTGCAGCGATGGCGCTGAGGGGAGGCCTCCCTGCGGGGCGTCTGCAGGCTGAGGCGGGCAGCTTGTCGCAGCTAACTCTGAACATGAGACCCTGAACACCTTTGCTGCTTAACTAAGCCATGGTTTATATTGATGAATGGCCTTTCTTTTCTTTTTCGCCCTTGATTTAGTTTCTAGAAGAGTCAAGCCTCATAAAGTGAACTGAGGAGTGTTCTGTCTTTATTCCTGGGAGAGTTTGTGCAAGATGAGAAGTAGTTCCTGGGATTTTTGTAGCACTGAACTCTAAAAGGGACCTTGGTGTTTGTTTTCTTAGTGGGAAGAGGTTAATTTGCTTTTTAATTCACATGTAAGCCTTCAGTCAGGTTTTCTTTTGTGTGAAACAATGTGTGAAGTAATGCAATTTGTGGAAAAATATAATTCAGTTTTTATTGGGTCAAAATAGTTCAGAAAATTCTGATGTAGGCATACGCCCTAGAGAAATTGCTATATGTGTGCATGGAAGACAGGGAGGGTCTCAGATAGGGAGCGTGAGGCTTCACGAGAGGAGCGGGTTTAACACTCACAACACTGAACACTGTTCACTCACGCACACATGTGACAACAGTATGTGGGTGAGCAGGATTTGAACGCTGAACACTACGCTCACGCGTGTGACCACAGTATGTGGGTGAGCAGGACGGGATGAAGACACTTCCTGCCAGTCCACCCCGCTCATTTCCTGCCCACCCACTCACAGAAGGCCTCCCACCCATCATCACACATGGAGTAAAGGCAGGTCCCTTCACTGGGGCTTCGTCTCTCCCAGCTGGAGGCCCTTCTTGCTGCATCCACCTCCGGGGCTCCAGAATCTTCTAAGTGCCCAGCCCTCTCGTGCTCACCCCGATTGCTCTGAGCTTTGGGGTGCAGGTCCTGTCTCCCACTCTGGGCTGTGCCCTGGAGCCGGCAGGACTCCGTGGGACAGAGCTGTCCCCTGGGCAGGATGAGAGCGCACTCGGGAGCAGGCAGTGGTGGCCCATCCTGAGCTGAGCTGGGCAGCCTCTGCAGCAGCAGGATGGGGAGTGCTCCCCCCGCCTCATGGGGCTCTAAGGGGGTCACGGGCTGGCAGCTGCGGGCCCGTTAGAGGCGTATCTCCTGGGGGTCTGGCAGCCCAACTTCTCTCCTGCTGGAACCAGGACCATCTGATGACTCACACTGGGTTCGCGGTTCAGACAGACCCGGGCTGTGTTTGTGCAATAAAGACCTGCCAGCTGGAAATGGCCAATGGCAGTTTGGACCGAATCAGTCAACAGTTCAAGTTCCATCACGGCTGACCAGAGTGGCGGCCAAACTAAGACAAGTAACTTGGGGTTGTCTGTCAGTCCTGTTTCAGGCGCCCACCAACACGTGGGTTGTCTGCTTCCTGGAAGCCCACCCCATAGCTGTTGCTTTGGAGACGGGTCCTGGCTGAGTAGCAACCCAGTGGGCATCCCAGCCTAGCATGCCGGGCACCTGCCGATGCAAGGGAAGACCCCGTCGGTGCTGCTGACCTGGCTGAGGGCCTGGGCTCCACGAAGGAGCCCGCCTCCCAGAGGCTCCCATGCTACCGTCCTGGTGGATCCCCCACAGCTGGGCCATGTTCTCCACACAGAGAACAAGAGGCCCAGCTCCCCATCCTGACAGCTTTCTGGAGCCAATAAGACATCATGGTTAGGCTGGTCGGCTCCGAGCAAGTCCAGAGCGCTGGCTGACGGGTTTCCCAGCCGTCTCCTCTGTCTCCACTCGGCAGTGCCAAGGCTGCAGGGCCAGGGTCTGAGCCCCCCTCGTGGGGGGAGTCCCCCTCTGCTTCCTCCTCGGGTGGGCAGAAGACCTGAAGGGACATGTGCCTCAGGGGCCTTGAAAATGTTGGGAGAGTCATTCCTTGACCTGTGACCGCAACTGTGTTCTTACTGTGCACCTTGGACCGGGTCATACACAGGCCCCGGCCGGTGTGTCAGCGGGAAAGGCACAAAGCGTGAGTGCACGTGGAAGACACCCACCCTGCCCAAGGGGCTCAGGAAGCAAGCACGCGTGTGGGTGTGTGCCGCACACACAGTGGACAGATCCGCGCGTGTGCACCGTTGACAGCACTGACGTGTGCTCACACACCATATCCTCGGCTGTACCCACACGCATCCGTGCTCCTGTGTGCACACTCGCCCCTACGTGTCAGGGCCCGGCACGGGCTTCCTCTCGTGACCACCTCCCCAGTGGCATCCCAGAAAGGGCTGTGCACAGCTGTGCCGCCCGCGGGAAGTCAGGCTGCCTGGGGGCCGGCCCTGTTTCCACGCGAGGTTTCCTTCCCCCCTCCTGCCTCAGGTCCCCTCCTGCCCCGGGAGCTTCCTCTGTCCTGCTCCCAGTGGAAGAGTGCAGCTGATGCCAGGTGAGGCAGGGCCTGGCACCGTCTGCCTCCTTAGATCCCCGCCGTCTGGCGGGTCCACGCCTCTGTCCGTGGGCTGTGACTGCAGCTTCCCTGCGGTCCCCCCTGTGGGTCCGGTCCCCACGCTCCATTTCGGGGGCCTTGCCCTCTGACTGTTGCTGGGACTGCCATTCCTGGAGCTTGGCACAGCTGACCCAGGCCAAGCCAGGGAGCCAAGGATGCCGGGGGCCGAGCGGGCAGGGTGTGAGGACAGTCAGCCACACGCACGCACAACACACCTCACTGAGTACACATGCAGACACGCATGCACACACCTCACTGCTGACACACACAGACACACGCATGCACACACCTTAGTACACACAGACATGCACACACCTCACTTCTGACATACACAGACACGCATGTACACACACACCTCGCTTCTGACACAGACACACACGTACGCACACACCTCACTTCTGACATACACACACGCACTCACCTCACTGCTGACACACACAGATACGCACACAGCCCATCTCTCTCTCACACAGATACACACACATACACGTACACACCTCACTTCTCTCTGACACACACACATATGCACTCACACAGCCCACCTCTCTCTCTCACACACACACACACACGCATGCATACAGCCCACCTCTCTCACACACACACACGTGCACGCACAAAGCCAACCTCTCTAACACACACATAGACACACATGCACAGCCCACCTCTCGCACATACACACACAAACATGCATGCACACAGCCCACCTCACACACACACATGCGTGCACACACCTCACTTCTCTCTGACACACACGTACACAGCCCACCTCTCTCTCTCTCACACACACACACACACGCATGCATACAGCCCACCTCTCTCACACACACACACACACATGCATGCACAAAGCCAACATCTCTAACAGAGACACACACGCATAGCCGACCTCTCTCACACACACACACGCATGCACACAGTCCACCTCTCTCACACACATGCATGCACACACCTCACTTCTGTCTGACACGCACACACACGTACACAGCCCACCTCTCTCACACAGACACACACACATACACACACCCTACCTCTCACACACACACTCACTTCTCTCTGACACACAGACACATACACACACACACAGCCCACCTCTGTCTCACACACACAGGCACACACTCACACAACTCACTTGTCTCTGCCACACAGACACAAACACACTCACGCACACACCTCACTTCTCTGTGACACACACACAGAGCCCCCATCCGCTGAAGGAACCCCCACACGCGGTGCCCAGGTCTTTAGAGAGAAAAAGTCTCCTGGGGAGGAACACACGGTCCCCAGCGCCCCCTCCGGACCCCGACAGCGGCCAGTGGCGGCAGGGTGCAGGGAGGAGGGAAGAGCCTCCGGAGACTCCACCTCGGGCCGGGTTCCTGCTGTGGAATCCCGACCTGGCGGACGGGCGCGGCTTCCGGGGCCGCGGGCCCGTCCCCGCTGACCCCCAGGTTAGGCTCCCATGGCCTCTCAGTCCCAGGCTGAGGACCCCCACAACCCCTACACGGCGCCCCTCCTCATGAACCCCGGCCCCCTTCCGGGCAGGCCCGCGCTGCCCGTGCTGCAGGCGCTCCGACTCAGGCCCCATCGTGGGGTATGAGGGGGACGGGGTCCCTGCAGGCCGGGAGACGCAGCGAGGAGGCGCAGGCGGCCCGGAGCTCGGAGCTCGTCTCAGGCACCCCTTCTCGAGCCAGGGTCCGGGAGCGCGGGCAGCTGGAGGGCCCGGGGCGGGGCGGGGCGGGGCCGGGCGTGTTGGGGCGGGACCAAGCATCGAGGGGCGGGACCAAGCATCGAGGGGCGGGGCCGGGCGTGCCGGGGGCGGGGCCGGCGGCGCTGTCCGGTGCTGAAGCCACGGCAGCGCCGGGAGCGCGGGGAGGAGCGGCCGCCATGGACTGAGTGCCGCCGACATGGGGCCGCCGCTCGCGCTCCTGCTGCTGCTGCTGCTGCCGCGCGCCCCGCCCGTCGCCCCCGCGCCCGCGCCCGCGCCCCGCACCCGGCCGCTCCCGGGGCTGCTCGGTGAGTGGGGTCGGGGTCGGGGTCGCGGTGGGGGAGGGGCGCCGTGTGGCTGAGGGGAGCGGGGAAGGGGCGCCTGACTGGGCGCGGGCGCGCTTCTGGGGGAGGGGTGGGGAGGGCTGGGGAAGAGGTGTGGGGGCGGGGGAGCGCCCAGCGAGCGGCGCGGGGTCGCGGGCGCAGCGGCGGGCGCGCGCTCTGCGGGGGCGCCCGCGCGTGTCCGCGCCGCGTGTCCCCCCCGCGCGGCCTCCCCCGCGCCTCGCGGTCGCGCGGGCGTCCCCCCGAGGGGAGTGGGGGGCAGCGGGGCGCGGGGAGGGCCAGGCCGCCGCCTCGCGGCCTGCGACGCGCGCCCGCCTTGCTGTTGAGGAGGGTCGGTAGAGGAGGGTCGGTTGAGGAGGGTCAGCTGAGGTGGGTCCGCGGGCGCCGGCCCCGGGCCCCTGAGGTGAGAGGAGCGCTTGTCGCGGGGCTGCGGGCAGAGCCGGCCCGGGCCTCGCCCCGCCGCCCCCCGGGCGCCGCCGTCCCAGAGACCGGGGACGGCCGACACAGGTGGGCACGGCCGCCGCAGGTCCCGGGCCCCCAGCGCCGCCCTGGCTTTCCTGGCGCACACGCAGCCCCGGCCTGCGGACAGCGAGCACGGGGAAGGCCAGCGCCACCCGGGAAGAGGTCCTCGCCCGCCCGGGGAGGTCCTGAGGGGAACAACGCGTCTGGTCCTCGCACCTGGCGTCCCCGTCGTCCAGCCACTTCCCCCGGAGCCACCGCGCGCCCAGGTGAGCCTGCCCCGCTGAGCCCCGCCCGGCAGGCTCGGCCCCCCCGCCCCCACTCTGCCTTGACCTCCAGGACCTTGCCTCAGAGCAGCCACAGAGGCCTGGCTGTGTGCTGGTCAGCCTTAGCTGGGCTGTGCTCCTTCCTTCATCTGGCCGGAACTGGCATGTCACCTCCTGTGAGAGCTGTTTGCTTAGCTCTCCCGACGCCGCCCTCCACACACACACGATCAGGGAGAACCAGGGTCAGCTGACACTGGCCACTCGGTGTTCCAGGGAGGGCAGTTTCCATGGGATGAAGGCGAGGTTGGTCCTCGACTATTCTGTTTCCATTGTAACTGCCCATTCATCGCAAGCTGAAAATCTCTACCACTTTCAGAAATGGTAGAGAAAGGAGGAAGGAGGGGGTGGCTCAGGGAGCGAGCAAAGGAAAACCCAAAGGCAGACATAAGTGAACAGAAGAGAATCGCTAAGCTGCCTGGGACAGCGCGGCCCGACACAGCAGTGGTGTTCTGGCTACCAGCAAAGTTGACTTGTATCATTAAGGAGAGCCTTATTCCCCCTCTGTTTTTGATGTGCTTCTAGGGAGCCTCCTGAATGCAGTCTTGGTGTGGGTCAACCTTAGGGGCCCAGACCTTTTTGAACTGTCTCAGGGACTCCAGCTGATTGGTGTAGCCTGCTGGATCCCGGAATGATTGGACATTACCATGGCGGGGTGCACGGATAGCCAGATGGAAGTGTCGTCTCCCTACTGGGGGACCCAGCCTGGGGCTGCATGTGGCCACGCCTACCCACATACACTCGCAACGTCCTGTGCACTCAGCCTTCTATCCCTGCGCCATCCTCACCCAGGGGATGCTGCTGTGTCCTCAAGGCTTACATGCACAGTCTGCAGATGGTGCAGGGGGGCCATGGTCACCCATGAAAGGCACATGCTGCCGTGTTTCTCTTTCTCAACTGTCTGGATCTTGTAAATAATGGTCACAGCAACTGCAGTGTTCCAAATAACGACAGACAAGGAAAGATGTACCCAGAGACCATAGATCTGGTCCCAGCCATGTCACTTATGCCTATTTATTTATTTAACTGTTAACACTCAACTTCAGGTTAAGGTCTATAGAACACATGGTTCAAGGCGATACACATTTTGCCTCCTCAGTTGAGTCCTAGAGTTGCAGGTTAGAATCAGGGGTCAAATGTCACCAAGACCCGAGGCCAGCTTTTTCTGCAGAGGATGCCTTGCCTTGAATTAGGGGACAGTGAAGGAGCTCTTGTTGAAACCCTGGATTGACAAAACTACCGCGTCCGAGTGTATGTTCACTGCTCTGAGCCACGTGCCACAGTCCACAGCAACTGTTGGCAGCATCTCAGTGACCGTGGACATCTCACCGCTCCCTTTCCTCAAGGGCGCCCTCTCCCCCTTAATGACGTTAGCCTCCTGACCTTCAGCACCTATTCTGCCCGTGTCTTTCTGGTGCAGAAGGCTCCCTTATGGCAGATGGTGGCCTGTTATTTATGACACGGTGATGAGAGGTGCGTGGGGCAGGAATAAGGCACCCTTCTCAAGGACCCGACTCAGCTCTGCTTGTGGCCAGAACACCATTGCTGTCAGGTAGTGCTGTCCTGGGCAGCTTAGCGATTCTCTTCTGTCTTCGGGTTTTCTTTCTTCCTCGCTCTGCCCTTCTCTGTGATTTTAGGACATCCTTTTGTTCGGGTGCTCAGTACTTTTTCCATTATGCTGCTGTGAACTTGAGCCTTTTGTCTTTAAATCATTCTTCAGTTATAGGGAGGCTAGTTTGTGAACCTGCTCTGGCAGCCCCCACATTTAAAGGCAGTCATACATATTAAAGATCTTCCTTTTTTGCTAAAGAAACACGCATTTCATTTGCTAAAGGACAGAATCCACCTTTTGTGCAAATTCAGCTTGGAGAATCCCAAGTTAGACCTACCTGGCTTTGAAGATGGGCGCCTGTTTCTTTTTCTCCTTTGTTTTTGCCTCTCGATTTGCCCACATGTATTTTTCATTCACCAGTGAGCCCACACAGGACTGAGGAGAGCGCTGCCAGGAGCAGTCGGCGTGCTTTGTCACCTAGATGGCATGATGTTTATTTTTAAATCAAAGTATTCTTCCTGCCACAAGAGCACAATCCATCCTTGCTTCTTGGGGTCCGGAGCTGTTGGTTTTGCCTCTTGTATGGTGGTGAGCAGCCTGCCCCTCCCCCGAGCGAGAGCCCCGCTGCCTGCTGCCTTCTCTCCAGCTGTGAGCCTTTTCTCTGCCGGTGGTTTCCTCCTCCTCCTGCTCTGGCCCTGCAGCCCCAGGTGCTGATTGGTGTCCCAGTGCGGCGGGACTGGGGCACAAGGAGAACCCCAGGCTTCCGGGAGAGAGAGGTACCGACAGTGGGCGCCCCCACAGGTGCAGGGGCTTTGGGTTGGGTGGTGGTGTGGCTGTCTCCCGTGTCCAGAGATGGCAGTTAAATGTATCAGGCTCAGGAGGAACGTGCAGGGAATGAACGCGGTTCTCAGATGGCTTCCTCTCTGTGCTAAGCTCAGCTGTGCATCTCGGCGTCTCGCATCTCTCCTTTTAAACGCTCATCTGGTTTCGCACCTGGTTACCAAGATCATCAGCTGTGTGTGTTCCGGGGAGGTGCGGGGGTGTGCTCAATTTGTCATAGTCCTCTTTCTCTTTTCCTCGGTGGTGGTGCTGGTCCCCACTGACAATTTCTGAATGCCGTGAAATGTGCAGGCTTAGCTGGAGCCCTGGCTTCCCCTGAAGAAGGGCAGCAGGGTGTCTACAGCTCAGGCAGGGTGCAGCCCCAGGCTCATTGTCCTGGAGCACGTGGTTTGATGAGTTCTGTGGCAATCATTGGTTCTTTTACATGATAATAATTTCTACATTCTGAGTTTATTTTGTTCTATGTTTTACATGTAGTACTACCTAACTTGCAAATGCAGTTATTCACCCCTTTCCTTAGGATTTTTGGAAGTTAGGAATATGGAGTGAGGTGGTGAAGTATGAAGAAATGGGGTCAGCTGAGCTGTTATTACACACGGTCTTATTAAGAAGGGTTTCCATTGCCACAACCTCTTTGAGCAATACCTTAGAATTTCAAGATTTTTAAATGAAAACATGTTTGTAATTGAATGGGACCCAAACTGAAAAGAACCCTCAGGCTTTGGGTGGCAGATATTTAAGATATGCCTGTGTATATGCAAATATTGCTAGTTGAAGGATGTTTTATGGGTAGAGAGGCGGAAAAAAGCTTAAGGAGTGGGCGAGGCTTTCATCTAGATGTGTGTCGGTAGATGCAGGCCTGGCGAGGCTCAGCTAGCTAGAACCTATCTTATCTCTTCTGACTAGATGTTCTGTTTCCTGAGAAAGCAAACAGTTGAATTCATGGCAGATAACCCTCTGTGCCATATAACAGCACCTGGCAGCTGTTTTCACATTAGTCTAAATTGACCTTCATAAATGTAGACCCAGCTGGAATTATTTTTCACATCTTGGTTGATAGGAGGCCAGAAAACCGGAGAAGCAGAAAACAGTCAATGCTCTTTGCAGCTGGCTGGAAACAGAGCTTGTAGGAGGACGAGGAAATTTTCTCTTTTAAAGACTCCTGCCTTCTCTAACAGCTTGGCCACAACCACTGTTTAAGTATCTAGGGCAGGAAGTGAAAAGAGGTGCGGTTCTCCTGGAAACATTTATGTTCACATATTAAGTAACATTTTTGTTTGTTAGTCAGCTTCCAAGCTGATAAGTGAGTGACTCCCACATTAGTCTAAGAAACTGGACGTTGGACTTGGAAGTGCTGACGTGTGAAACATCAGGGTCCATCTGTCTTTAAAATGGCCTTCACGTGAGGTGTGAAGAAAGGAGGAGAGCGTTGAGGGTTTTCAGAGATCGCTTGGTGTTGACTCTCCTGTGTGGGGGTGGATAAGGGAGCGTTTGGTTCACTTATTTTGCCAGAGTATCGGCTGTAATTCAGAAAACTCAAGGACGTGCCCTCTTAACGTCATGTGACTAGTAATGGTTCCCATGAGGGCAGTTCAAGAGTGTGATGGGCTGGAGGAAATGAGCTAATAGTTATAAAACAGATTGGGGTGATTTCTCTCTTTATTCAATTAAAAATGATCACACATGAAATCAAGTTTCTCTTTTGGTGTGTGTTCTGTGTACAGACTCCAGTGACAGGTGGCAGGACAGTCCTGTAACCCCAGCTCTGCCCCACGCGTTCCCCCAGCAGCCCCTGAGTGCCCTGTATGTGCCTACGTGCTGGCCCCAGAAGAGCCCTGGTGGACGCATGTTTCTGTCTGCGTTCCACAGGTGGGAAGCCTGAGGCCCAGAGCGGCTGAGGAGCACACTGTGGGACGCCCGCTGCTGGGGCTGGGTCCTGGGCTCTGGCCTCCTCCAGCGGCTAACCCAGGATGGGGTGGCGCCAGCCCCGAGTGTGCAGGTCCTGGCAGATGATCTGTATGCCCTCAGAGCCTGCCCCTCCAGTTCCCAAGAACAGGACGTCTGTAGGAGGGCGGTGATGTTCCAAACTGGAGTTTGTTCTGGCTGTCAGATTCAAGTATCTAGTTGGCCTTTCAGAGGGAATTTTGATGTTTAGAAACGGACGACTTGTTTTTGGACACCTAGCCTTCCCAAGATGGCAGGAGTGCAGTGCCACCATAGCATTCACAGATTCCTGTGTTCATGCCCTCTGCTCAGATGCCTCTCTGCTTCCATCAGATTTTTTGAATGTAGCAATACAAACACCAAAGAAGCTAGCTTTCACTTCAGACTCGTCATAGCAAATAGTCTAATTCAGAGTAAGGGAGGAAGGAAGGGTTACTTTCATAGGAAAAGGTAGAGTGGTTCCATCTAGCTTGACATTTATTTATTTATTTTTTTTTTTAGCTTGACATTTAGAGTAACAGACAGGTAAGGGAGGGTGCCTTCTGATCATTCCTTATTCTTGCCTGAGGAGGTGAAAGAATGAAGCTTCCCTTGTGTGATGTGGGCAGTCTTTGTCCCAGGTGATTCTCAAAGCCCGTTTTGCAGTCTCCTAATGTACAGTACAAAGGATGTGTTTGGAAGTTTGTTTGGGGGAAGGAATTTTCAGAAGAAAAACTGACCTGGTTTCCAAAGGGGAAAGGACTTTACATTAATGGCGCAAGTCAATTCTGACTCCAACAGTGAAATATAGTCAACTCATAAATGGACGGAGCAGCCCCTGAAGTTGGCCCTGGGAGGTTGATGCCTTTTCCATCTGGGGCTGTGGCTTTAATCCAGCTCAGAGCAGTAATTAACCTGAGGTGCGGCTGGAAGCCAGTTCAGCGATGTGTATGTTCTCTGAAGTAGCTGGTATTTTAGTGGCACCAGCTGAAGCAGACTGGTGAGAGGAAGCACAGTCTCTCCGTGGCAGGTGGGAATGGGGACGTGGGTGAAGAAGCAGCCTGAGCCGTGGTCCACCCGCCTTCCCGCCTCGAACTGTCTTCCATCCCGGAAAGGCACATTTGCTTTGTCAGTATTTCGGGTCTTCTTGAATCTCCTTTTCTGGTTTTGCCTGAAAATAGGCCAAGGTTCAGATCACCATACTTGCATCTGAGTTAAGTGCTGTCTGAACAAAACATGAGGAAGTACCAGGGTCAGTTCTGGGCGACCGGGGCCCACCCTTGTGACTGAGCGCACCCCTCGCCCTCCCCGCCCCTGCCTGGTAGCTGCCTCCCTGGGGTGTTCTGGTCCTTGATCCAGGACACGGTCAGCGTGGGGACCAGAGAGGATTCTAACAGCTTCCAAACACGTGTGGGGGCTGAGTGCATATGGGTCCAGGACACAGATCACGTGAGAAAGCTCATCATTTCGGGGTGGGGTGGGCATGTGGATAGACTAAGAAGCTGCCTCGTCTTTCTGTCTGCACTCACAGTGAGAGTCAGGAAAAATGGAGGGCTTCACCTGAATCTCTCTGAATTTATACCACGAGCAAAATGCCAGTTTGGGTGTGTGTGTTTGAGAGAATTTTATGAGATAGTGGGAGAATTCTTGACAAGGGCAGTCCTAGTTGTAACCCTACTTGTTTTTAGAAGCTGTAGTTTTCTCCAGCTTGGTGGCCTGGCACGGTGGAATACTGTTATTATTGAAAACAGTGTTACTTTGCTGAGTCCAAGTCTCAGCTGAATTGACTACTGAGGTTTTTTTTTTAAAAAATTAACATTTAAAATAGTAATATCAGAAATTCCCTGGTGGTCCAGTGGTTAGGATTCTGTACATTTGTTTCTAAGGGCCTGGGTTTGATCCCTGGTTGGGGAACTAAGATCCCACAAGCCACGTGGTACAGGCAAGAAAAAAAAAAAAAAGGTCAATATTATTTATGTTTTCTAATAAACATATTTAAAAAACTGTCACTAGTTCAACTAAGTAGAATGCAGGCCCGATTGTGTTGTAACAGTGAGAACAAGCAGTGGTGATAACACGTCTGTAGCTTATGCCATCCCTCAAAAGAGCATAAGGCCCCTGAGTAAAAGAAAGAGGGCTTAGATAATAGTCATACAGATTTTACACATTTGAGTGTAAAGTGTACTAAAAAGAGGTAGTACATTCCTTTTTCAAATGGTCAACACTTTCTTTTAAATAATATTTAACTATTTGACTGACATTTGACAAATTCAAAAATCAGAGCACCTTTGAGGGTATATTTGACATGTCTAGTTTGCACTGTTTCAAAAACACTCAAAGTGTCTATATTTTGGTCTTATCTCCAAAGTGTAAACAGTATTTGATGATAGAGACCAAAGCCCTCGCGTGTCTTGTGGAAGCACTGGAGGGGTCACACCAGCACTTGGCACCCACGCAGGGCTCCCGAGGCCACTGCTGTCCGCACCGCTCGCCTGGGCAGGTGTGAGGATGCCCCCATCCCGCTGGTGAAGATGGCCGTGATGGGGGGAGCAGGGTGCGGAGGCTCCCTGCCCCCAGGTCTGAGGACCACAGCATCTCTCTGCGGGACCTGGGCTCAGACCTTGATTTCCAACTGAGGGTGTGTGGGTCAGGTGCCAGGCCCACTCTGGGTCCGCTGGGCACTGCAGTCTGTCCCTCGGGCGTGTCTGTGTGGCTGCAGGAGGGAGCTAGTGAGCCTGGACGGTTGCCTGCCCCTTACCTACAGTTTGAGGGGTGATTCGTGCCCTGTGTTGGCAGGCCTGCCCCCACCCTAGGCTCTGGGTTCCTGCTGGGAGCCCCGCTGGGCTCTGGTCGGTGCCCCTTCCCTGTGGCGCACACCCGGAGTTCACCCCTCCTTCCCTGCAGCCTTCCTTGTGGAGAAGGGCTTCAGGCAGAGTGCGGGTGGGAGGGAGAGACGGCAGCGTCAGAAGCCGAGGCACCCATTCCTCGCAGCGCCAGAGGTGGGCTGGATGCCTCTCTGGCAGGGTGGCCTGGTGCCTGGCTGTGCATGGTCTGTCTCCCTGGAAGTGGCCGCTGCAGGCTGGGGTCTCCCATTGGCTTGTGTCTTGTTTGGGGCGAGCACTCCAAAGGGTGCATCAGGGGCAGATGCTGAAACCCCAGAGGTTGCTCTCCTACATGAGTTTGTCATTGCTGGGAGTTTAAGCAGAAGGAAGTATTTGACAATTTGAGTAAAGAAACCTTCTTTAAATGAAAAGAATATTTTTCAGAATAAAGATTAGATTCTCAGTCTGTTAAGAAGCAGTATCACTTACTTCCTGATATCTGTGATCATTTCTAATGGTTCTGTATTCCTAACATATCATAATGAACTTAAACTTTAATTTACCCTCATCATAGAGAATACTGGTGCATACACACAGATCTATAACCAGGCCATGTAGAGGATATTGCCAGTGTGCTGAAAACCATCGTGCGAAATTCATCAGACAACTACGTGTCTAGAGAAACAAACTGGTGTGGTATCAAAGGAGCAGCCTGGGAAGGGAGGCTCTATTAGTAGAGAATGCTGCACGTGGGTATGGGGTAAAGAGCGTCAGTGCGTCAGAGCTCAGCGGTGAGCTAGGTTCTGCTTAGTTACATCTGTTCTATCTGAGGAGAAGCAGTTCTCAAAGAGTATCTTGATTTAGCACTATCCTGAGAAGATAAAAACGCGCAATCTGTTAAAGGCAGAAACTTGGGTATTCATATACATATGCCTGCTCTTCTTCGCTTGTGTTCAGACATGCGTTTATTCACTGGGCTGCCTTGGGTCAGCCGTGGGCCCCCACTGCAGCAGGCCGGGCCCTCTGTTGCAGCGCGGATGCTCACTGCGCCTCCAGGCCCAGAGTTGCAGCACGTGGGCTTGTTAGTTGCTCCACACCACGGGGATCCCAGTTCCCGGACCAGGGATCGAACCCACGTCCCCTGCATTGCAAGGTGGGTTCTTAACCACAGGACCACCAGGGAAATCCTTCTGAAGATTCTGAGGGAGAGAAATACAGATGTGAAACTAATTTTAGTGTTCCAGGAGACTACATTATTGACATATTAGTAAGTTAACTAAGAAGTCAGTTGGTGATGTAAAAAAGTGATATATTCGATCTGAATTGATACTGTTGAAGGATATGTTGCATTTGTTTAATGATTAAATGTTTTCCTTAGGAACTCTGAAAGAACATCAGATATCCACAGTACATTTAAAGTCAAACACTAGGAAAAAAGAGTGATCCAGATTGTTAGAGGAGATCTTACAGGAAATAAGATGTTTCACAATGATTGTAGGAGATTGAATGTTTCAGTTCAGTCAGTTCAGTTCAGTCGCTCAGTCGTGTCCAACTCTTTGCAGCCCCATGAATCACAGCATGCCAGGCCTCCCTGTCCATCACCAACTCCTGGAGTTCACTCAGACTCACGTCCATTGAGTCAGTGATGCCATCCAGCCATCCCATCCTCTGTCATTCCCTTCTCCTCCTGCCCCCAATCCCTCCCAGTATCAGAGTCAACTCTTCGTATGAGGTGGCCAAAGTATCGGAATTCAGCTTTAGCATCAGTCCTTCCAAAGAAATCCCAAGGCTGATCTCCTTCAGAATGGACTGGTTGGACCTCCTTGCAGTCCAAGGGACTCTGAAGAGTCTTCTCCAACACCACAGTTCAAAAGCATCAATTCTTCGGCGCTCAGCTTTCTTCACAGTCTAACTCTCACATCCATACATGACCACTGGAAAAACCATAGCCTTGAGTAGACGGACCTTTGTTGGCAAAGTAATGTCTCTGCTTTTCAATATGCTGTCTAGGTTGACCATAACTTTTCTTACAAGGAGTAAGTGTCTTTTAATTTCATGGCTGCAGTCACCATCTGCAGTGATTTTGGAGCCCAAAAAAATAAAGTCTGACACTGTTTCCACTGTTTCCCCATCTATTTCCCATGAAGTGATGGGACCAGATGCCATGATCTTTGTTTTCTGAATGTTGAGCTTTAAGCCAGCTTTTTCACTCTCCACTTTCACTTTCATCAAGAGGATTGAATGGTTACTAACTCCCAAATCAAAGCCTTAACTTGAACGTTTCTATGTGGGTATGGGTATATGTGTTTCAAGTGCTGTAATAGTTCCTCCAGGATATCATAAGATGCCTCTTTGCTGTGTAAAATAAATGAATAATGGAGGAAGAGTATGTTCTCTGCAGACAAGATAGAGGGTTGCTTTAAGTGTCCCCTTGAGAAAGAGGTGTTGAGCTCCTTTACCAGCCCAGTGGTCCTCCACTGGGGTCTCGGCTGCCGTGGGGACATTTCCGGTTGTCTCAGCTCAGGTGGGAGGTGTGCTGCTAGGGTCTCCAGAGAAGGGGTTGGGATGTTGGACAGCCTACAGTGCACTGGGTGCCCCCACCTCAGAGGACTGGCCAGACCCCCTGAGGAGCCCTGCTGCAGGTGGGGCTTGGGAGGAGCTGCTGGCTGTGTGCTCACATGCGGGGGGAGAGGCGGGCTGATAGGGCGGCAGGACAGCTGTAACAGAAAGAAGCTTGCCTTCTCCCCACGGCCCTCCGGTTCTGGTGGGGTGACCATGGACCACCCTCGAATCTGAACTGTAACTGTTCTGTGAGAAACCTCACCTCGTGGACATGACCTGCACCACGTGTGTGTGCACGCATCAGTGTACATATGTGTGTCCACAGATTTGCAAATCACATATGCTTTACTGAACTAATGCTTATTATAAAACTAAACACAAATTTAGAAAGAATGAGATAACATTGTTGTTGTTCAGTCACTAAGCTGTGTCCAACTCTTTGTGACTGTATGGACTGCAGCACGTCCGGCTTCCCTGTCCATCACCATATCCTGGAGCTTGCTCAAACTCACGTCCATTGACTCGGTGATGCCATCCAACCATCTCATCCTCTGTCATCGTCATCTCCTCCTGCCTTCTATCTTCCCCAGCATCAGGGTCTTTTCTAATGAGTCAACTCTTTGCATCAGCTGGCCAAAGTACTGGAGCTTCAGCTTCAGCATCAGTCCTTCCAATGAATATTCAGAGTTGATTTCCTTTAGAATTGACTGGTTTGATCTCCTTGCAGTCTAAGGGACTCTCAAGAGTCTTCGCCAACACCACAGTTCAACAATATTAGTTTTCTGGCACTCGGCCTTCTTAATGGTCCAACTCTCACATCCGTACATGACTACTGGAAAAACCGTAGATTTGACTATATTAACCTGTGTTGTCAAAGTGACGTCTCTGATTTTTAATATGCTATCTAGGCTTGTCATAACTTTTCTTCCAAGGAGCAAGCATCTTTTAATTTAATGGCTGCAGTCACCATCTGAAGTGATTTTGGAGTCCAAGTAAAAAAGTCTGTCACTGTTCCCATTGTTTCCCCATCTATTTGCCATGAAGTGATGGGACCAGATGCCATGATCTTAGTTTTTTGAATGTTGAGTTTTGAGCCAGTTTTTTCACTGTCCTCTTTAACCTTCTTCTAAAGGTTCCTCTTCACTTTCTGCCATAAGGGTGGTGTCATCTGCATATCTGAAGTTATTGATATTTCTCCTGGTGATCTTGATTCCCACTTGTTCTTCATGCAGCCTGACATTTCACGTGATGTACTCTGCATATAAGTTAAATAAGCAGGGTAACAACATACAGGCTTGATGTACTCCTTTCCCAATTTGAACCAGTTCATTGTTCCATGTCTAGTTCTAACTTTTGCTTCTTGACCTAGATACAGGTTTCTCAGGAGGCAGGTAAGGTGGTCTGGTATTCCTTTATCTTTAAGAATTTCCCCCAGTAGTTTGTGATCCACACAGTCAAAGGCTTTAGCATACTCAATGAAGCAGAAGTAGATGTTTTTCTGGAACTCTCTTGCTTTTTCTATGATCTAGTGGATGTTGGCAATTTGATCTCTGGTTCCTTTGCCTTTTCTAAATCTACCTTGAACATCTGGAAGTTCTCGGTTCATGTACTGTTGAAGCCTGGCTTGGAGAATTTTGAGCATTACTTTACTAGCATGTGAGATGAGTACAATTGTACAGTAGTTTGAACATCCTTTGGCATTGCCTTTCTTTGGGATTGGAATGAAAACTGACCTTTTCCAGTCCTGTGGCCACTGCTGAGTTTTCCAAATTTGCTGGCATATTGAGTGTAGCACTTTCACAGCATCGTCTTTTAGGATTTGAAATAGCTCAGCTGAAATTCCATCAGCTCCCCTAGCTTTGTTTGTAGTGATGCTTCCTAAGGCCCGCTTGACTTCGCACTCCAAAATGTCTGGTTCTAGGTGAGTGATCACACCATTGTGCTTATCTGGGTCACTAAGATCTTTTCTATAGAGTTCTTCTGTTTATTCTTGCCACCTCTTCTTAATATCTTCTGCTTCTGTTAGGTCCATACCATTTCTGTCCTTTATTGTGCCCATCTTTGCATGAAATGTTCCCTTGGTATCTCTAATTTTCTTGAAGAGATCTCTAGTCTTTCCCATCCTATTGTTTTCCTCTATTTCTTTGCATTGATCACTGAGGAAGGCTTTCTTATCTCTCCTTGCTATTCTCTGGAACTCTGCATTCAGATGGATATATCTTTCCTTTTCTCCTATGCGTTTCGCTTCTCTTCTTTTTTCAGCTATCTGTAAGACCTCCTCAGACAACCATTTTTCCTTTTTGCATTTCTTTTCCTTGGAGATAGTTTTGGTCACTGCCTCTTGCACAGTGTCATGAACTTCCGTTCATAGTTCTTCGGGCACTCTGTCTATCAAATCTAATCCCTTGAATCTATTTGTCACTTCCACTGTATAATTGTAAGGGATTTGATTTGGGTCATCCCTGAATGGGGTGGTGTCACCCAGCAGTCTTGCCTCCAGCTTGTGGTTTATCCAGCCCAGCACCTCATATGATGTATCGGAATGATGTTCACTGCTTCCCAGGTGGTGGTAGTGGTAAAGAACCCTCTTGCCAATACAGGAGACATAAGAAATGTGGGTTCAGTCCTTGGGTTGGGATGATCCCCTGGAGGAGGGCATTGCAACCAGCTGCAATATTCTTGCCTGGAGAATCCCAAGGCAGAGGAGCCTGGCAGGCTATGGCCCATAGGGTCACGAAGAGTTGGCTATGACTGAAGCAATTTAGCACATACAGCACTCACTGCATATAAGTTAAATAAGCAGGGTGACAATATACGGCCTTGACGTACTCCCTTCCCAATTTTGAACCAGTCCGTTGTTCCATCTTCAGTTCTAACTGTTGCTTCTTGACCTGCATATAGATTTCTCAGGAGGCAAGTAAGGTGGTCTAGTAATTCTATATCTTTAAGATAACATTGCCAATGATTAATTATTGTTTTTGAAAGTAAAAAAACTTTTGTACTCATTAATATTAATATTGTTTCAGATGCTTAGTTTTTATGTATTTATTTTTTTGCTTAGTTTTTAAATGTTTTTTCAATCTCAGTGGTTTCAGGGTATAATTATCTACTGTATCGAGGCATAATATGCAGTTAGAACAATGTCTACTATTAATGATAATATATAGAAATCCATATTTGAAAAATTCTGAAGGATGATTTTTAATCTTGACTGCTTTCTTGTTGGGTCTGATTAAATTGCAATTCCTTTGACCTCGTGTCTGAATAGTTCCCACTAGGACAGGTATCAGCTCATGCCATTTTCTATGTTAGTGTCATCATTAACAGTCTATGATTTCTTTGCAAAAGTCCTTCAAATCTGACTCATTGTGTTTAGTTACAATTGGTTGTAACCCGCGTCACCGGGCACGCGTGAGCGACGGCACATCGAGAGGACTAGTTACAATTGGTTGTAACCCGCGTCACCGGGCACGCGTGAGCGACGGCACATCGAGAGGACTAGTTACAGTTGGTTGTAACCCGCGTCACCGGGCACGCATGAGCGACGGCACATCGAGGGGACTAGTTACAATTGGTTGTAACCCGCGTCACTGGGCACGCGTGAGCGACGGCACATCGAGGGCACCGGTGCAGGTGGGGGGAGGTCTACCCTTGCGCCTCCTTCACCTGGACTCAGGGCCCATTTGCCACAGACTGGTAAGGCTGCAGAGTGAGCCCTGACTTGGTGTAATGGTGAGTGGACAGAGGAGCCTGGCAGGCTACACTCCATGGGCTTGGAAAGAGTTGGATATGACTTAGCAACTAAACTAAACAGTATATGCACTCAGTTGTTTTTGCTGATAAATGGATGAGCCAAATGTAGACTTTCAGAGGTGGAAGATTCCCTGGTCCAGTTTCATCAATTTTTGTTAGTGTTAGTCTCTCAGTTGTGTCTGACTCTTTGCAACCCCATGGGCCTGCCAGGCTCCTTTGTCCATGAGATTCTTTAGACAGGAATACTGGGGTGGCTTGCCATGCCCTCCTCCAGGGTATCTTCCCAACCTGGGGATTGAACCCAGGTCTCCCTTATTGCAGGCAGATTCTTTACTGTCTGAATCACCAGGGAAGCCCAGTTTATAACTTCTAAGTGAGGAGATTGAGACATGAGGACGTGGTGATCACAAAGCCTCCCAGAGTGACCCAGAGAGACACTGAGGAGAGATACAGGGGTCCTCTTGGTCTGAAAGTCTCCAAGGAAGTTAATAAACATGGCCATGAAGTGTGGGCGGGCCTTGCTCAAGTTGACTCCGGATGCGGGCCCAGTTATTCTTCCAGAATCCTTCCAGTTATTCTGGATTTGGACTCTTTATTTTCAAAAGTGATAGTAAAGGATTATATTTTCCCACAAATATACATTGTCTTCTTTTGAACATTTCTTGACTATCTGAACATCTCTTCTGGCCTCATCAGCATCCAAAGCTGATGTTTTGTGTGTTTCTAGGAAGCAGAGTCCCTTTCTTGTTCCCTGCCTCGTTTCTCTGGCTTGGTATAAAATGTCAGTGAATTACAGAGGACTACTGATGATCAGATGATTAATTCCTATCAAGTATTTTTATAAAAGTGGGATGAGGGAAGAGAATATCTGATCTCAATCAGATTTTCTTGCTACTGTTCTTCATGCATCACTGTCTCCTCCAGAACACTTAATAAAATCTAGATTCTTGTTCTAAGAACATTTCAAAATGAGTGAATGGCTCGTCTTTACCTTAGAAAATGTCAGGAAGTGAGATTTACGTATTCACTTGGAATAAAATGTAAGCATTCAGAAAGTATACACTCTTATTTGGACCTTACTCTATTGGCACCTGCCAGTGGGCTGAGTGACCCATATCACGGTCTCATTTTCATTTAGAAACCATTTTTATGTCAGCTTAATCGCTTTCTACTAAATGACAAAATCTAAAGCTATTTCAATGCCAAAGATCCCAGAGGCAGTTCCGTTCCCATTAGTGGTGGACGGAGGCATTTGACTAACCCACTAGAACACGAGAGAGTCTGGACCAGGGTGGGAGATAGAAGAAGAATCAGAGTGAAGAGTTGGAGGGAATTCTAGGAGAAGGTAGATCAGAGCATCAGCCAGCTCTGGGGAGGGCTCCCCACTTCCCAGGCAGGGCTCCTGGTAGTGTCTCTGAGGTGCTGTTTGGGACCCGAGTGGGTTGTGGATGAGAAGTGGTTCAGGGGAGAGAGGACAGGCCTCGCAGGGTCAGAGACCAGCGTGAGCCGTCTCACCTTCTCCAGATAAGGTGTCGGGGGCTTTGCCTTTGCCTTCAGCCGGAAGCAGGAGCCAGGCTTCTCTGGGGAAGGTGACATCCCCAGAGATTACAGGGGGCTCCAAGTTCACGTCTGTGCCTAGGACACAGACAGCAATCCACCTGTGAATGGCACAGGTTTGAACTGCACAAATCCACTTACGCATCAGTGTTTTTCCATTAATACGTTACACTGCAGTCTGAGGGTTAAATCCATGGATAAAGAACCAGATACAGATATGGGACTGTAGCGTCCATGGATCTGGTGTCCATGGTGGGTCCTGGGACTAACCCCGTGTATACCAATGGAAAACTGTATGTCTTGAGGAAAATTCAGATATTTATCCTTCGTCAGGTTTCTCTAATATCATTATGAACAAAGTGTCAATTTTCCCTTGAGCTATACAATAGTCATATAATGCGCTGAGCACTTAGTGCCAGGCCCTGTACCAGCACTGGACATGCAAACACGTCAGTGTCCTTGCCCCCCCCGACCCTCCCTTGCCTCTGAGAACCTTCCTTGCCTGCAGAACCTTCCCTGCCCTCCAGAACTTTCCATGCCCTCCAGAACTTCCCCTGCCCTCCAGAACTTTCCATGACCTCCAGAACTGTCCTTGCTTTTGAGAACCTTCTAGAACTTTCCATGCCCTCCAGAACTTTCCATGCCCTCCAGAACTCTCCTTGCTTTTGAGAACTTTCCACAACTTTCCATGCCCTCTAGAACTTCTCATGATCTCCAGAACTTTCCATGACCTCCAGAACCTTCCCTGCCCTCCAGAACTTTCCCTGCCCTCTAGAACTTTCCGTGATCTCCAGAACTTTCCTTGCCTTTGAGAACCTTCTAGAACTTTCTATGACCTCCAGAACCTTCTTCCCTGCCCTCCAGAAGTTCACCAGGGCCCCTCTCCTGTGTATTCCTAGTGCTTGTCATACAATGAAATTTTCCCACGTGAGAACACCTTCCTGTGTAAGTACTGTGTTCTTCCTTCTGTGGATAGTTATTTTGTTGTGCTTCCTAATTCTTGCCAGGAAATCCAGGTAACACTTGTGAAGTTGACTTTTACCTTTTGGGACCCTGAAGGAATAGATGTTTCTCATTAGCTGTGCTGATGAACATAGGCTTTATTAAAAAATAATAGCATGCCAAAAGAAACAAAAATCCCAAACCTTGGAACAGGCAGAATAAAATAAATGAAATATGGCCCCAGTTTGAACTTGGAGACTCAGCAGGCAGAGCTTCAGGTCCAGCTTGAAAACACACTTTTGAAACGCTTCTGTGTGAATGTGATGGCCCTGGGGAAGCAGGCATTTGGGGAGGGAGGACTTGCCCCCCTACCTCCTCCTCCATAGCCTTAGTTATTTGTTGTTTGGGTCCTTTGGGGCTTGGCGTGGGGTAGCTGCTGGGCTGAGAGAAGAAAGCCCTTCTGTGAACCCCTAATTGATGAGCTGTCCCTAAAAAGATAGAAAGGTCACAGCTGTGCTGTGAATTGTTTCCTTAGGCACGGACCACCATTGGCCTTGATCTGGCGGTTTGTGGTGCTCCGTGTGTCAACCCTGAGTGGCTGAGACGGGGCCCACAGTCTGCAGGTGCCTTGCTGGCCGCTCCAGGGCCTGTGAGGGTGCTCTCTGTTTCTCTGCTCTGGGCTCTGTGTGGCTTGTGTTTGGAGTTGACCTTCGGCGGCTTCTCTGGCCTGTGTCCTAAATTAACAACTAGAAGAAACTGGAAGTGAGGTGTTTGTGGAAAGGATGCGAGAGTGAGGAGGAAGGACTCTTGCCTAGATTTACACACTTTGTGCTGCAGGCAGGGGCGTGAGCATGCAGACTGTGTGTGATGCTCGGCCAGTTGTGGCCTTCCAGGCCCATGGCCCAGGCTGTGAGTGGACAGCACCTGAGTCTTCGGTCGGTTTGTGGTCAGAGCTGCGAGACTGCTCTCTCTGGCAGCTCCAGTTTGGCTCAGAGCTCACATGTTCGTCGCCTCAGAGGCTCCTGTGTTTCTGTATTGGGGTTCCAGGGTTCGGGGCAGCACCCCTGTAGTAAGACCTGGCAGAGCTGTGCTGGGTCTTCGTTGTGTGGGCTTTTTCTAGCTGTGGTGAGTGGGAGCTGCTACTCATTGCAGTGCTGGGGCCTCTGCTTCTGGTGGCTTCTTGTCATGCATCGTGGGCTGCAGGCTCCAGGTTGTGGGGCGTGCGGGCCTCGGTGCTCTGCGCCTGTGGAGTCTTGCTGGATCAGGGCTCGAACCCATGTTTCCTGCATTGACGGGCAGATTCTCTACTACTGAGCCAAAAGGGAAGTCTTCTCTCTTTTTTTGATGCTTGTGATTTTTCTAAGACGTGATTGTGGTAGCAGCTGGTAGGGTTTTTTTTTCTTTAAGCATTTTAAATTGGAAATGTAAAGATTTGGCAACTTTGTATTGGTTCTCCCAATCTGAAAAAAAATGGTTACTCGTTTGTGGGATTAAAAAAATGCAGACTGCTATTTTAAGGAATGCTGCTGCTGGTAAGTCGCTTCAGTCGTCTCTGACTCTGTGCGACCCCATAGACGGCAGTCCACCAGGCTCCCCCGTCCCTGGGATTCTCCAGGCAAGAACACTGGAGTGGGTTGCCATTTCCTTCTCCAGTGCATGAAAGTGAAAAGTGAAAGTGAAGTCGCTCAGTCCTGTCTGACTCTTAGCGACCCCATGGACTGCAGCCTACCAGGCTCCTCCGCCCCTGGGATTTTCCAGGCAAGAGTACTGGAGTGGGGTGCCACTGCCTTCTCCGATTTTAAGGAATAGTTATGTTTTAAATTTCAGTTTTATTGTATACAGCTGACATACTGCACTGTGTAAGTTCGAGGTGTACAGCATTATGACTTGACTTCCATTGATCATGAAGTGATTACAGTAAGTTTAGTTAACATCCATCATATAGATAACAAAAAAAAAGGAAGCAAAGCTTTTCCCCTTGGGATGAGAGCTTTGAAGCTCTGCTCTCGGCGCCTTCCGAGGCACTGCGCGAAGCACCCCTGCACTGCTGATGCAGCGTTTCTGTGCGTGTGGCGGGTGGATGGTCTGCCCCCGGAAATTTTCTGGGTGTCTGAGGTAAGTATCACAGTGGGTGCCGCGTGTACATCAGACGTGTGACTGACAGCAATATTTGAAGACCTCCTTTCCCTGCAGATTCCCTTGTATGTCAGAAAAAGGAAATCTAGTCTAAAAGTTGTTGTTTTTCCTCCGAGACCAAGGACCCCAGAAGGAAGGATTTAATGCCTCTATCATGTCTGTGAGTAACAGAAAAAAAGGAAGAGGTTTCGTGATATTATGAGTGACTGAATTCTCTACTCTCTGGGGACCTCAGCTTCCCTGTCTGTCTAATAAGAAAGTTTAACTAGATGTATTCATAGGTATACAGTTTGTAAACACTTGTTCAGTTGCCCAGTTGTGTCCGACCATTTGTGCCCCAGATTGCAGCGCGCCAGGCCTCCCAGACCTCGCCATCTCCTGGAGTTTGCCCAAGTTCGTGTCTATTGCATCAGTAATGCCATCCAGCCGTCTCATCCTCTAACGCCCTCTTCTGCTCTCAGTTTTTCCCAGCATCAGGGACTTTTCCAACGAGTTGGCTCTTCACATCAGATGACCAAAATACTAGAGTTTCAGCTTGAGCATTCCAATGAGTATCAGGGTGATTCCCCTTAACACTGACTGCTCTGACCTCCTTGCTGTCAAGGGCTCTCAGGAGTCCTCTCCAGCACCACAGTTGAAGGCATCAATTCTTTGGAGCTCTGCCTTTACGGTCCAGCTCTCCCAACTGTACGTGACCACTGGGAAGACCATAGCCTTGACTAAACAGACCTTTGTTGGCAGAGTAATGTTTCTGCTTTTCAATACACCGTCTAGGTTTGTCGTAGCTTTCCTGCCAAGAAGCAGTTGTCTTCTGACTTCATACCACTGCGGTAATTTTGGAGCCCAAGAAGAGGAAATCTGTCACTACTTCCACCTTTTTCCCTCTACTTGCCATGAAGTAATGAGGCCGGATGCCATGATCTTAGTTTCTTTAATATTTAGTTTTAAACTGGCTCTTTCACTGTCCTTCTTCACCCTCAGCAAGAGGCTCTTTAGTTTCCCTTCACTTTCTGCCATTGGAATGGTATCGTCCACATATCTGAGGTCGTTGATGTTTCCCCTGCCTGTCTTGGTTCCTGCTTGAATGCATCCAGCCTGGCATTTCCCATGGCATGCTCAGCGTACAAACAGGATGACAGCAAGCAGCCCTGTCATACCCTTCTCAATCTTGAACCAATCAGTTGTTCTTTATGCAGTTTTAACTGTTGCTTCTTGACCTGCGTACAGGTTTCTCAGGAGACAGGTAAGAGGGTCTGGTATTCCCATCTCTTTAAGGGCTTTCCACAGTTTGTTATGATTCACAGTCAAAGGCTTTAATGTAGTTAGTAAAATAGAGGTAGAAAATTTTCTGGAATTCTCTTGCTTTCTCTATGATCCAGTGAATGCTGGCAATTTGGTCTCTGGTTCCTCTGCCTTTTCTAAACCCATGTGAACATCTGGAAGTTCTTGGTTTGCATAATGCCGAGCATGCAAGATTTTAAGCATGACCAAACTAGCATGGGAGATGGGTGCAATTGTCCAACGGTTAGAACATTCTTTAGTAGTACCCTTCTTGGGAATTGGGATGAGGATTAACCTTTTCCAGTCCTATAGCCACTTCTGGGTCTTCCAGATTTGCTGACATAGTGAATGCAACACCTTGACAGCTTCATCCTTTAGCGCTTTTGGTGTCTCTACTGGAATTCCATCACATCCACGAGCTTTATTAATAGCAGTGCTTCCTAAGGCCTACTTAACATCACAGTCCAGAATGTCTGGCTCTGGGTGGCTGACCACACCTTTGTAGTAATCCAGTTCATTAAGCTCTTTTTTGTACAGTGCTTCTGTGTATTCTTTCCATCTTTCCATTCTTGATCTCTTTAGCGTCTAATGGATCTCTACCATTTCTGTCCTTTATTATGCCCATCTTTGGGTGAAATGCTCCCTTGATATTTCCTCCCATTTTCCTGAAGAGGTCTCTAGTCTTTCCTCTTTTGCTGTTGTTTTTTTTCTTCTTCTAGTTTTATGCAGTGTTCACTGAAGAAGGCCTTCTTGTCTCTCCTTTTTATTCTCTGGAAATCTGCGTTTATTTGGATGTACTTTTCTCTTTCTCCCTTGCTTTTCACTTCTTTTCATTCTTCAGCTATTTTTCAGTTGAGTTCAGTTCAGTTGCTCAGTCGTGTCTGACTCTTTGTGACCCCATGAACCGCAGCACACCAGGCCTCCCTGTCCATCACCAACTCCTGGAGTCTATTCAAACTCATGTCCATGGAGTTGATGATGCCATCCAACCATCTCATCCTCTGTCATCCCCTTCTCCTGCCTTCAGTCTTTCCCAGCATCAGGATCTTTTCCAATGAGTCAGTTCTTTATATCAGGTGGCCAAAGTATTGGAGTTTCAGTTTCAGCATCAGTCCTTCCAGTGAACACCCAGGACTGATGTCCTTTAGGATGGACTGGTTGGATCTCCTTGCAGTCCAAGGGACTCTCAAGAGTCTTCTCCAACACCACAGTTCAAAAGCATCAATTCTTCGGCACTCAGCTTTCTTCACAGTGCAACTCTCACATCCATACATGACAACTGGAAAAACCATAGCTTTGACTAGACTGACCTTTGTTGGCCAAGTAATGTCTCTGCTTTTTAATATGCTGTCTAAGTTGGTCAACTGTTTTTAAGTCTCCTCAGATAACCACTTTGCCTTCTTGTTTTTCTTTTTCTTTGGGACGGTTTTGTTTGCTGCCTCCTGTACAATATTATAGACTTCCATCCGTGGTTCTTCAGGCATCCTGTTTACTAGATATAATCCCTTGAATCTATTCATTACCTCCAGTGCATATTCACAGGGGATTTGATTTAAGTCGTTGCTGGCTGGCCTAGTGGTTTTCCCTGCTTTCTTTAGTTTAAGCCTGAATTTTGCCATGAGAAGCTGATGAGCTGAGCCACAGTCAGCTCCAGGTCTTGTTTTTGCTGACTGTATACAGCTTTTCCATCTTTGGCTACAAAGAACGTAATCAATTTGATTTTGGTGTTGGCCATTCGGTGATGTCCATGTGTAAGCACCAGTTTTCATACATAAAGGAGTCACCTCCCTTTGCTCTGTGTCAGCTGGTGTAGCTGGCGGAATGCTGGTCATCTCTGCGCCTGGGACAACCTGCTATCCATCCTGCACCTTGGGGCTGGGCATGTCCCCTCGCTGAGAGTCCTTCATCTCTGCTCCTCCTCCCCGGGCACTCGCCGCAGGAGGTGCCTGCCTCCCCGTCTGTCCTGGACGCCTTCCTTCCTCCAGCATTTCCAACCTTTAATTAACTTGGACATTGGGTTGCCTGCTTTCAGGGGTGGGCCAGGCCACCCAGCACAGGTCAGGAACGTGTGTGTGTCAGATAACGAGTGAGCCTGGAGGTCTGGAGGGAGCCCACGGAGTCAGCCTTGACATTTTGCATCGCCATAATGAAAAGCCTTCCTAAAATACACGCTGCCTGGGTAATGTCTGATGGTTTCTGCTCGGAGGGTGGAAGTGCAATCGCAGGCAGCGCGGCCTCAGCCAGCCTGGTTGCCACAGTGACAGGACAGGCTATCGGAAGCACAGAGAAGCTGGGAAGCAACCCCACATGTATCCAGAGACGTGCAGCGGAAGCTGCGTTTCATTCGTTCAGCTGATGAAGGCCTTTCGGCCTCCATTACCGCTGGGTCACTTCCAGGGCTTTAGTCCTTGCTCACGGACCCGCCATGGACAGCGCTGTCGTCACCTGCAAGGACCTGGGAGCCATGCCCCACGCACCGTGAGGATGAAAATCCTTTTCTCCTCTGGAGACGTTCGAAGGGGGAGAGCCTGGGAGCTCAGAGAGGACCCCGATTGTGCCAGTCCAGGGCCCCCCACCTTTGAGGTCGCAAGCACAGGGACGTCAGCACCCTGGGTTGAACGTGGGCTGCCCTGTGGGTGAGCCCAGGCGCGGGCAGGGAGGCAGGCCCTGGGGTCGTGTGCGGGCCTGGAGGGCTCTGCAGTGGGTGCTGAGCCTCCGTCTGATGGGTTTGGTGCGCTGTGTTCAGGAGCTAACAGGACTTTTTCCCCCGCTGTGGTTGGGCTTCAGTGTCTTCAGACCAGTTTGTAATCTCGGGGAGAGGTTTTCAGGAGGAGGAGATGGCTCGGACAAAGCCCTCCTGGGGTGCTGCTGTGGCCGATGAGTGGGCTTGGGCTCAGATGAGGGAGGCAGGCCCCTCTGTGCCTCCCCCTGTGGTCCTGGAAGGCGGGCTTTGCACAAACGCTGCAGTCGGATTGTTCCTGTTGGTTGTGCGGAGTCATGACGCGGCAGAGCGAGTCTGCTCCGGGGGCTCCACCTGGACGCTTGGCTGAGGCTGGGTGAGTCGCATGTGCAGTTACGGGCCCTCACCATGCTGGGTTTCCCAGGGAAGCTGCACGCCTGTGGGCACAGCCACTTAATGCTGGGCTGGACGGAGCCTGGTGGGCCCTGGGTGGAGGTGACCGGCCGGTGGAGGTGGCTCCATCTCCTCCTCCAGGTGGGACTCTGTCTACTGCAAAGCTCCCCTTTCGGATAGCAGTACTGCTAAGGTGCTTATTTAGCTCTGTTTTGACTGACTGTGTCTTGTCACAAATACTGCCTGCATGAGCCGCATGTTTGCAGTTAAAAGGTAACTCTGCTGCAAGTACAGTCAGATCCCATTGCGTGGCCCCCAGGCAGCGTGGGGCACCTTCGCTCGTGGGACCCTAACGGGTTTTTTTTTTTTTTGACCCTAACGGTTTAGAAGGGGGAAGCCTCCTGCCTGTTTGGTCTGACCTCGCCTCTCTCCCTCCGTATGGCACGTCCTGGGGCTGCTGTCTGTCCCAGGGCCTGGACCTGGTCTCCGGTGGCTTCTCCCAGATGCAGACCCTGTGGAGAAGCAAGAGGTGGCATGAGGGACAGCGTGGCCCTCTGGCCACAGCACAGTTCTTCTCAGGCTCGCGTGTGCTTCTCTCTGCTCAGCAAGATGCTCACCCGTCCTCCTTTGTGTTCCGGCTGACTGAGGTCCCGGAGCCTGTTCTGGGGTGAGGGACTGGGCTGCTGGCTGGGCTGGGCCTCAGCTGCCCTGTAAGTAAACACGTGCAGGTGAAGGCAAAGCAGAATGGACCTAAACGGAGGTGGGGACACAGTTGGGGTAAGGGGATTGGGGAGGTGCCCCCAGGGCGTCCGTCGATGTGATGGGGCAGCCACTCCCTGGCTGGCTCTCTGCTCACGTGTCACCCTGGGCACGGGGGCTGCTCACGTTCTTGTTCGGTCTCCACGCCTCGCAGAACATGGGGTGACCCGCGGGGGTGTGAGGGCACCCCTGCCTCTTTACTCCTGGTGGGAGTGGGGTCGCCTCAGCTTTTGCACAGATCTTCACGTGCACAGATCTTCACTTGCACAGATCCTCATGTGCACAGATCCTCGCGTGCACAGATCTTTGCGGCTGCATTTTTCTGTTACAAAATGGTCCTGGGAACAACTTCCTTTTTGGAAGGACGTTGAATGCGTGCTGTATTCATACCACAGAATCTGCAGCTGTTGGAAAGAATGGGGTGGACTAGTCTTTGGTGGTGCAGTGAACGATCCTCGGAGGAAAGTTGGCCCCTGGAGAGCTTGCCGTGGGCCTGCGCCGCCCTGCCCTCTGTCCTTGCAGTCTGTTGTAATCCTTGCCACTGCCCTGTGCTGGGGGGCTCCTCTGACGGGTGTTCCGTAGATGCATTCAGGCTTCAGCTCTCAACTGAGCTAGTGAATGTCAGGTATGAAGAAGCACCCCACTCCAGGTTCTAAACATATATACGTGCTGCCTGTAAGTAGAAAAGACTGCTCATTAAAAGATGGGAATCTTTTCAAAATTCACTGGGGAATGGAATGAAGGGAGGTGAGGCGGGCCTGTGGAGCCCCGTGGGGTCTCGGGCCCCCTTCCCCTTTTCCTGCCAAGCTGGACCTGTTTCAGGCTGTGGGGCTCGCTGAAGGCTGCAGGCCCACGCTGACAAGGATGCCCAGATGCCAGAGGCAGGAGCGCACGTCCGGCGCTCCTATTCAAGCGGCCGGGCGCAGCTGAATGTGGCGTGATTAGCTCGTCTGGGAGAGGCGCTCATTGCCATCGAGTCGTGTTCCTGAGGTTTTGCAGCGCAGTTGTTTCTCCAGCCTGCACCAGCTGGGTGTCGGCACTGCCTCCCCCAGATTTCAAATTAGGGAACATCAGGCCAATTTGCACACTGCTGCATGAATGTGGATTGCATTCATTATGCTTCTGGTTCTTCCTGAGCATCCTGTGTCCATTACATTTGAATCCTTCCGGTGTCACACTTCAAGAAAAGGGCATTGGTGAGTAGTTAATGCTGGATGATCCATCAGTGATTCAGCCTTTTCCAAGAAGCCACTTCAGGAAACATCACCCCCCACCCCAAGACTTCAGCTGTGAGTCTGTGCTCCTGCCCCCGCCCCACCAGGACTTCAGCTGTGAGTTTGTGGTCTTCCCCCCAACCAGATTTCAGCTGTGGGTCTGTGGTCCTGCTCCCCCACCCCCCAAGACTTCAGCTGTGGGTCTGTGGTCCTGTCCCCCTCCGCAGACTTCAGCTGTGAGTCTGTGGTCCTACTCCCCGCCCCCCAAGACTTCAGCTGTGAGTCTGTGGTCCTGTCCCCCCTAGACTTCAGCTGTGAGTCTGTGGTCCTGCCCCCCACCTCCAGACTTCAGCTGTGAGTCTGTGGTCCTACCCCCCGCGCCCCAAGACTTCAGCTGTGGGTCTGTGGTCCTGTCCCCCCTAGACTTCAGCTGTGAGTCTGTGGTCCTGCCCCCCACCTCCAGACTTCAGCTGTGAGTCTGTGGTCCTACCCCCCGCCCCCCAAGACTTCAGCTGTGGGTCTGTGGTCCTGTCCCCCCTAGACTTCAGCTGTGAGTCTGTGGTGCTGCCCCCCACCTCCAGACTTCAGCTGTGAGTCTGTGGTCCTACCCCCCGCCCCCCAAGACTTCAGCTGTGAGTCTGTGGTCCTGTCCCCGCTAGACTTCAGCTGTGAGTCTGTGGTCCTGCCCCGTCCCTCCCTCCCCCAGACTTCAGCTGTGAGTCTGTGGTCCTGCCCCCCGCCCCCCAAGACTTCAGCTGTGAGTCTGTGGTCCTGTCCCTGCCCCCCAAGACTTCAGCTGTGAGTCTGTGGTCCTGTCCCCACCCCCCAAGACTTCAGCTGTGAGTCTGTGGTCCTGTCCCCGCCCCCCAAGACTTCAGCTGTGAGTCTGTGGTCCTGTCCCCGCCCCCCAAGACTTCAGCTGTGAGTCTGTGGTCCTGTCCCCGCCCCCCAAGACTTCAGCTGTGAGTCTGTGGTCCTGTCCCCGCCCCCCAAGACTTCAGCTGTGAGTCTGTGGTCCTGTCCCCGCCCCCCAAGACTTCAGCTGTGAGTCTGTGGTCCTGCCTCGTTGGCAGAGGTTATGGCTCTCATGTCGCTCCATCCCAGGTACTGTCCTTACTGCATGAGGCAGTGGATGGTCCGTGCATGAGGGTTTGGCCATGGCGGGCAGTTTCTCTGCAGCCAGGAGGACCACTGTCTGCCTCAGAGAACAATTGCTGTAGGACACACAGAACTGCCAGCATTTCTAAACCTGGACCCACTCACCGGATGCACAGCAGAGCAGTCTTGTGGCACAAGGTTGTGGTGAGGGGAAGTTCAGTGTTTACTGCAGGGCCAAGCATGGAGAGCGGGCAGCTCGGGCTCAAAAGACCCGAAGTCCCTGATGGCTCTCAGGGGAGGGGCTTTAAATACAAGGTGAGGGAGATGGTCCCAGGGTGTGTGATCAGCCTGTGCACACTCTCTGACTGTTATTGGTGAGGGAGAGGGTCCCAGGGTGTGTGATCAGCCTGTGCACACTTCTCTGACTGTTGGTGGTGAGGGAGAGGGTCCTGGGGTTGTGATCACCATGTGCACACACTATGACTGTTGGTGGTGAGGCAGAGGGTCCCAGGGTTGTCATCAGCCTGTGCACACTCTCTTGACTGTTGGTAGTGAGGGAGAGGGTCCCAGGGTCATGATCAGCCTGTGCACACTTCTCTGACTGTTGGTGGTGAGGGACAAGGTCCCAGGGTTTGTGATCAGCCTATGCACACTTCTCTGACTGTTGGTGGTGAGGGAGAGAGTCCCAGGGTTGTCATCAGCCTGTGCACACTTCTCTGTTGGTGGTGAGGTATCAGGGCGATATTTTGGGGACCTCAATCACCAGCGTCTGGTTCCAGCCGGCCCAGGCTCTGTGTGCTGGTATCAGCATTAGCTCCTTCCCCTGGTGGGCTTGCCATCTTTGCAGAATAGCTCCTATGGTTCAGGATATTATCTATGGCCTTTGAGGTCCTTGACTTTGTTATATGTCTCAACTCTTTACTGTTTTGTCTTTCTTGATTGTTTTTGTTTTTACATTTTCTCATTTTTCTGATTAAATTTGCTCTTTGCAACTTGGGGAAGACCTAGGAGGCTAAACCTTCTTTTAGAAACAAAAGGTTGGGGCATAAGGGGGCTCTGTCCCCAGGAAGGCCCTCCCAGCGTCCTGCTCGGTGTCACAGCCTCAGAGCGGGGAGATACTGCATGCCTTTGAAGGAGACAGTGCTCAGAGTGAGGAAGGCGTGTACATCTCTGGTTGGCACTAACCTGCTCCGTCCACAGAGCTGGCTTCTGTCACATCCTGGTGTGGCCCTGCGCCCCCTCACATGCTCCAGCCTGGATTCCTGCTGCAGGCCTTCCAGCCCCGAGGAAGAGGGGGTGGCGGCACACCAGAGGACAGGCTCTGTGAACTACTGAGCCGCTGGGGACTGAAGTGCCTCCTGCTCACCGTGTTGCTCAGCCGTCGTGGTCTCCCCCCAGCCTCCCGGGCCAGCTCCAGCACGTGCTGTCAGCCCTGAACGCCCGAGGGTGACGGGAAATGTCCCTCGAGCGCTGGCTCTGACTGTGGAAGGCAGAGGAGGCCCTCACACAGGCTCTGGGTGCGGCCGTGTGGGCTTGGTTCACTGGTCCCTTTTGGGTGAAGGTAGGTGGAGACAGGGCTCAAGCCCCTCTCCATCTCAGAAAACGGGGGCGGGGGTCAGGTGGTCTCAGGAGGACTCATGTCCGTTGGCCTCCGTGCTGGCTCCCATGGCCCCAGACCTATGCTCGCAGGTCTCACTGTTGAGGTGTCCAGAGACCTCCGTCTGTGCACAGCCTTCAGGTTGCTTTCCCATTGCCCACACTCACCCAGACCGTGGAGTCCCCGCTGAAGAATCCCGTGTGATCTCAGGAGTGGCACATTCGCCACAGGGACGCCTGCCTGGCAAGCAGCCTCTGTCTCCACAGAGATTCTCCACCTGAGAGGTGATGGAGTCACTGGGGGACGCCTCAGAATGCGGCTGCAGGTTTGGAGCCATGATTCCGCATTTCTAGGGCCGCACCTGGAGAGGAGGAGTTTGTGCTTGTCAGCTCTGTCCTAGGCGGGAGGAGCCACATCCTGCTTCTGGTGGCGTGTTGGGGGTTTCCTTGTCTGATGGTGGGGCGGGCGGCTGGACTGCACCCACAGTCTCTCGGGACTCCGTGCGGCGCCTGGTCCCGGGTGTGCAGAGGGCGCCCTGCTGTCCCCACTCACTGAGCTCCCAGAGCTCGGCCCCTATTTGTTACTCAGTAAATACCAGTTCCACTTTCCCCTGACGACAAACTAAAGGCAAGGCTGTGTGTTTCCCCTTACTGGGTCAGAACGTTTACTTATCATTCTGTCACCTCAGTAGAAATCATGTAATGTAAACATGAACATATGCCCCCTTCTTATATCCAGAATAGCTGAAAGCAGGGCTTCAGAGAGGTCCTTGACGTTCACACCAGTGTTATTCACCAGAGCCAGACTGGGGAAGTGAGCCAAGTACCCATCGAGGGATGAGTGGTCCTTCCACACGGTGGAATATTAGTCAGCCTTGATCTGAACTTAGAGGACATTATGCGCGGGGAAATGAGCCAGTCCCCCGGGGACAAGCGCTATGATTCACTTGTATGAGGCCCCTGGAGCCATCAGCCTTGTGGACAGAAAGCAGAATGGTGGGGCCAGGGACTGGGGTGGAGAGTTTGTGTTCCGTGGGGACAGAGTTTCAGATTTGTAAGATGGGAAAGCTGGAGAGGTCTGTTGCACAAAATGTGCAAATACTTAACACTTAAAAATGATCATGGTGGTAAATTTTGTGAAATGTGCTTTTTATCACATTGAAAATGTTAAAGTGGATAAATGGGAAGAGAAGAGCAGGGAGGATTCGGTTTTGAAGCGGCGTCCGCGCGTGGTGTCCTGTGGAGCCCTGCACCCCCAGGCCTGAGCCGCGGCCCTGTGCAGTGGCTGCCTGCGCCCCTCCCTGCCGTCCCGGGCTGGGGAGGCGGGGGGCCTGCTCTGACCGGGTCGCCGTGAGAAACTGCCCTCACCCCTTCACCGGGGCCACAGCCACCGCGTCACCCGCGCAGTGTGCTGAGGCTGTTTTCCTCCTCCGCGTGACAGAACAGCCATCTTCACGAACCTTCACGGGCGGTGACTGTGGGGCCCGAAGCCTGGGTGCCAGGCCGTCCGTGCAGCAGGCGCTCTCCTTGCTGCCGGGGCTCCCAGGAGTACTCCGGTCCTCTGCGTCTTCCTCCCAAGTTCCGTTCTCACCTACAAGACCGAGGCTTCTAGGCTTCCTCCTGGTGCCGACACACGGGGATGTTCCTGCCGGCTCTGCGGCGGCCGTCAGGGTGCAGGGCCGCCTCAGGGGGTTGGCAGACCGTGGGCAGCCTGGGCGGGCGCGTCGGGTGATAGCCCACCCCAGCCAGCGCCAAGCAGAGCAGCTCCACTTCTGCCCTGTGTGTCCTTGAAAGGACTCAACCTCCACTTTACAGACAGCAGGTGAGGGCTGGGGCCCAGGGACAAGCCCCCTTCCCAAAGCCCATGCCCAGGTGCGGGTCTCTGAGCAGTGTGTCTTCCTAATCAAACGCTCTTGGGTGCGAGGCACCGGCAGCAGGGATCTCAGCGTGGTTGCACAGCTCCGCCCCGAGGGCAGGTCCGCTGCAGGCCGGCACAGGCGCCAGCTGCGGTCGAGCACTTTCTAGGCAAGAGCAGCGTCCTGGGAGCAACCCCAGGGACGTCCCGGCTCCTGCAAGAGGCCACGCAGGCCCGAGAGGTAGGGCCGGCACGCCTTCTGGGGTCGGGTGGGGGGGTCAGGTCCACGGCTGCCAGAGGGGCCTCTGGGGGATCCCTGGGTGCAGAGGGGAGCGGGGGGAGGGGCCGTGTTTGCAACGTTAGGACGATGCTTCCTTCACCACTGTGGCCTGTGCACTTATGGGAACCCCGCAGCCGAGCTCCCTGTGGCTTTGGGGGCACGGTGGCAGGCCCCCTCGGGCCTGTACGGGGGCGTCCAGCAGGGCCGCTTTGTGGGGCTGGCGGGACGGAGCTGCCCGGCCCACCCCAGACCTGCGTTTGGCTCAGTGCTGCATCGTAACTGACACCAGGCCGTGTCTTGCGCCCTCTGGGCTCCTGCCCTGGACTCCAGCTCTGCCGGCCTCTGTGGGTCCACTGCCCTTGCATTATTCAAGGAGGAACTGGATCCACACAGGAAACCCCAGGGGAGGAGCACAGCGGTGGTTATCTCTGCCTTCTGAGGGCACACACAAGGCAAAATGAGGCTTGTAGTCAGGGACCACAGCTTTCCTGGGGGCTCGGTGAGCCTTTAGGTTTGTTCTGTAAACTGGTGCATGGAGCCCAGTGCAGCCCTGGCAAGTGTCCTCAAAGCACCATGGGCGGGGCGGGGCTGCGGGTGGTCTTAGGTTGGCAGCTGTGAAGGCACTCAGGGAATGCTGGCTGCCGCCGTGAACTCAGCGCTTCCAGGACTCTGCAGTAAAGGTCCTCCACTTCCAAGGGAAATAGGCTGTCTGACCTACCTGAAGACCATTCTGAGGGGGTTTGGGTCTTCCAGAAGAGGAAGCAAGAATAAAACAACTTGGAAAAAGTCAGCTCTCCCTGCAGAGAAGTCAGTGCCATGGGGTTGCTGGTGTGCGCTAAGCGGGACAGTGGACAGAGGTCTGCAGAGAGGAGTGCAGGCCAGAGGGCAGCTCTGTGAATCTCCGGCTGCTCAACAGCCTGCCCGTTGCACCTGCTCCATGGCCTCGCTCTGGGGGAAGGGGGCACTGGACGCAGCTGCCCTCCTGCCCAGCAGGTAGCCACTCAGCGTGCAAGCGCCCTGGGGAGACGTGTGACCTGTGACCACTGTGCACGCCCTGGGGAGAGAAGGTGTGACCCCTGACCACTGTGCACGCCCTGGCGAGGGAAGGTGTGAGCTGTAACCACTGAACTCCCTGGGGAGGGAAGGTGTGACCCCTGACCACTGTGCACTCCCTGGGGAGGGAAGGTGTGAGCTGTAACCACTGTGCACTCCCTGGGGAGGGAAGGTATGACCTCTGACCACTGTGCACACCCTGGAGAGGGAAGGTGTGAGCTGTAACCACTGAACTCCCTGGGGAAGGAAGGTGTAAGCTGTGACCACCGTGCACGCCCTGGTGAGGGAAGGTGTGAGCACTGTGCATGCCCTGGGGAGGGAATGTGTGACCCCTGACCACTGTACACACCCTGGGGAGAGAAGGTGTGACCTGTGACCACTGTGCACGCCCTGGCGAGGGAAAGTGTGAGCACTGTGCACGCCCTGGGGAGAGAAGGTGTGACCCATGACCACTGTGCACGCCTTGGGGAGAGAAGGTGTGAGCACTGTGCATGCCCTGTGGAGGGAAGGTGTGACCTGTGACCACCTGTCATGCACGTGCCCTGGGGAGGGCAGGTGTGACCTCTGACTTGATGGTTGCAGACACAGGCGCCCTTCTCAGCCCGTGCCCTCCTGGCTGCTGGCACAGGCAGCACCCGGTGGGGTGACAGCGGGGCTCCCATGGAAGGTCATGCTGGCCAGTCTCCTTCCTCCGCATTGGCCCTCTGATCACCTCAGACATATTTCACTTATTTCTCAGGGGACAGAGGCTGCTTCTGTCCAGCGAGCACGTGCTTTCAGAGAGTGACCTTGGAGAGCAGCCAGTGGACGCCTCCAGGCTGCATGCACGTTGCCAGCAGCGACTTGTGAACGGTCCAAAGCTGTGCTCAGAGACTGTGGCACAGGAACCCCCGTCTCCAGGGCGAGTGGGACTCTCAAGATGCTGGCACGTTCTCATCCATGGAGCTGAAGCTGAGTCCTCTGTGCCCCTGAGCCAGGAGAGTGTGTCCATGGCCGTGATTCCTGCTGCTTTCTTGCTTGCTCCCAGGACACAGCCCGACCCCAGACTCCTCACTTACTGTCACCATGCCCTGTTGGCATCTCAGAGTCCCCTAGAACGTGACACAGGCCGGACTGAGCCTCTGAGCGTGTTGCTGTCCAGTTTATTGAGGGCTCTCCCGGGGTGATGGTGAGGGGTCAGGCCTGGCTCTCCTGAGATATTCCTCCGAGAGTGAGAAGGTGACATGCCCCTTGTACGTCTGCATTTCTGCATCTCGGTTTCCTCAAGTGTAAAGTGGGCCCTGCAATCCCTGCCCCAAGGGTTGGGAGGAGTGACTGAAACGCAGTGGAGCACATCCAAGTTAGGAGGCGCTCAGTGGGCTGGACCATCACTGGCCTCTCCCTTGGCAGTGGCCAGCTGCTCGGGGCCAGACATTTTGGTAGAGGCCCAGCGTGCAGATGTTGCAGTGAAAATGTAAATGCTTTGCTAACAGACGTGACACGGTTATGTCTTAATAGTGAGGTGAGCTCTGAGCTTCCCGGCAGCCAAAGCAAAAACAAAAACTCATCAGACCCCACAGCTTATATTCACAGATCAAAGGAAGCATCGCAAAGGAGCTGTGCACCTTTGTTTCAGCAAAGGCCCCACCTGGGCACGGAATCACCTTTAGCTTCTCATGGGAGAGTTCAGAACTGGGCCCTGAGTGGGAGGCGTGTTTCCGGTTGGACAGGGGAGGACAGCGAGGGTGCCGGAGGCCAGGTCCAGCCTCACATCCTGCTCCTGCTTCTGGCGGAGCTTGCTGGCTCAGCGGGTGCGGAGTCTCCCTGGCGTGGTCTCCAGCTGTAATTGCTCCTCAGTTACATCTTGTAACATTTGGGAGTCTTGAAGGAAGAGGGGGCATGAAGCGATCCCGGGGGACAGCAGTTTAGAGCAGAGTGCCCGGTCACCTGCTGCTTGCCTGGGGGCCCTTGCTTCCCCTCCACGAGGTCTCTCCAGGGCCCGTGTTGCATCTGTGCGGCTCCAGTAGCTGGTGCAGGGCTCAGGAAGCAGCTCCGTGGTGCTGTTTTGAGAGGGCGCTAATTCGAGGCCCTGCAGATGTCTGTCTGGGCTGAAAGTGACTGTCTCTGTGCTGGGAAGGGAGCGGGAAGCGAAGGGACTGGCACGTGCGTGTCACTGGAGGGAGGCTGGAGGCTACGTAGGAACTAGAGGGCTTCCGGGCTTTGTGTGCCCTGACAGTTGTTCTAGAAGATAGGGAGGGCTCGATGGAACACTGACGTGGCCAAGCTGTGCCCCACCCGCCCCCTTTTGGGGGCAAGCTGTGCCCCCCTTCATTGGCTCCCTGGCATTGCCGTGGTGTTGCCAAGAGGCCGGAAGGGCTGGCACTGGAGCGATGTGCAGGCTCCACATGCTGCAGCCCCTTTGGAAGAATCCTCTTGCGGATGGCTGCGGTGAGACAAGGGCCAGGCAGGATGCGGGACGGTGGTGAGACTGTGATGGAGGGGATCGTGGGGTTGAGCGTCGAGCTGAAAGATAGGGGCTGGCGCTGCCCTTCCTCGTGGGCACCTTCCTGCTCCGCGCATCCTCGCCAGAGGGCAGGGACCACGCTCAACTGAGCGTGTGGTTCTTTGATGTTCCAGACCAGGCTGAGAAGTCAGTAAGAAACTAAGAAAAGTAAGGGAGCTGATGAAAAATCTAGAAAACAGATCCAGTTCAATTATTATAAAGAATGGAACTAAGGCCAGACAGACACATTTTTGCATCTGCTCTTCCTTAGGGCTCTTATTTGATGTGTGTGTGTGTATATATGCATGTTAGTAGTTAGCACGTCAATGGGTAGTTGAAGATGGATGCTTGTAATACAGCAGTGTCTGTGGTCACAAGTAGGTTAAACCAGTTTGCTGCATAAATCAATGTAACAAACCACAGTGTAGTGACCATCCTAAGTTCCGTGCAGGTGCCGTGCAGGGGTGAAGCCTGGCTCCTCCTTTGCCTTCTTTAGTCTCAGTTTCTCCATGTTGGCCCCTCTTCCTTCCAGCAGAGTCTCCTTTCGTAGCACTGCAGCCGTTTTCATTCTCAACCGTGGCAAGCGTTAGCGAGGATTTCGATTTTCTTCGACTCACTTGCTGAGCCTTAAAACACTACCTACTGTCCTACCTACTGTCCTTGGCAGAGTCACAGCCAGAGTCTGCAGAGCTCAGGGAATGGCAGCCCGGCGGCCGCAGAGTCAGGCTCATCTGGGCGGCAGCACGTTTCCTGGCTTGACGACGTGCTGTGTGCAAGCTCACCTGGCTCAGCCCATCGCCCATCTCTGTGGTGGTGACGCTCGGTTGCTCAGCATGATGGGAGGAGGGGGCACCTGACCCTGGGGTGCAGCAGGGCTGGGCGAATAACTGCTGCTTGTCTGGTGTTTTGACTTGAATTTTAAAAACAAGTTCCATTTGCCATGGGTTTCCCCTGTGGCTTAGCTGGTAAAGAATCTGTGCAATGCAGGAGACCTGGGTTTGATTCCTGGGTTGGGAAGATACCCTGGAGAAGGAAAAAGGCTGCCCACCCCAGTATTCTGGCCTGCAGAATCCCATGGACTGTGTAGTTGATGGGGTCACAGAGTCAGACACGACTGAGTGACTTTCACTCCATGCGCCGTGCTTCCTGGCAGATCACACCCGTGGTTCCCTGCCATTGCAGCCCTGATTCTTGGCACTTCAGGTGGCACATGGCGATGCAAAGTCCTCCGGAAGTCCCGGAGTGTCGCCCCGACATTTGCAACCAAATTTGCAATGACATTTGCAACCTCCATCTTCCAGAGGAGAGGCCAGTGGATGCAGGCTGGGAGGGCTGTGCACTCTGAGAGCAGGTTTGCTCGGGGGTTTGTGGCCGTACAGTCTCAAGCAGGCCTGGATTCCAGCCCCAGCCCTGCTGCTGGATGAGCAGCCTCTGATCATTCAACGTCTCAGAACCTCTGTGTCCTCATCTGCAAAATGGGAACTTCTGTCTCACAGGTTGTCGTGAGGATTAAATGAGGTCATTACGGACAGCACTCTGTGGATGGGACTCAAGAAGTACTTGATAAATGTGACATATTCTCACTAGACATCAGATGACCAGAACTGAAGGCATAACCCTGTAGACAGATGTGGGCACAGAATACTGTTTGGTTGATCCAAGTGGAAGGAAAAGCTGGTGAGATTTTGAGGGTGGACAAGGCTCCAGCGGTGGGGAGCTGTGTGAGCACCCCCAGGGGTGCAGAAAGGCCTGGGGCCATCTCCCGCAACCTGCCCCAGGTCTGCAGTGCTGGAGGAGGGCGGGAGCTGTGCTCGACGTCCCCAGGCATGGGGGAGGCCACCTCAGAGACCCCACTCCTCACCATTTCCGGGAGATGGGGGTCACACAGCCTGGCCCCCTCGCCCATGGGGCCCCCCGGCCTCCATGGCCTGTGTTGTAGACTCGGGTGGGGAGCCAGTGGCCTGTGCAGCCCCAGGAAAGTGACTCAACGCTGGAGTCTTCTGTTTGGGGCCGAGGGCAGTGACTTAGGTGTCAGAGGCCCTCTGTAGGGAGATGGCAGTGACCCTGGAGTGGACCCCGCAGCGTAAGGAGGCAGGAAACATAAACCCGGGCAGCGGGAGTGACGTGCGGCAACAGCCAGGGCCAAGCGCCTTCCTGACAGTGGGCACAGCACTGTGGGTGCAGCTCCATGCGGTGAGGTCTGGCGCGCCGGCTCCAGCGGATGCTGCACGGCCCAGAGCCCAGAGCCCAGGTCCGGAGCAGACGGTGCGGAGACGGCCCCTCAGAGGGCGGCGGAGCAGGCCCGCCCTGGCCAGCGCTGCAGGCGTGTTCTCTGCAGGCCTCTGGGCCCCTCCTCCGCCCAGCAGCGGCCCTTCGGACACCTTCTCCTCCCTGCCCAGAGGTGGGGGCCCAGTGCCCTCGGCTGTCAGGGTTTCCTCTGTGGACTCGCGTGGGGGCTGGGTCGGCCAGGTTCTGCGTTCCCACCTGCGGTGCTGAGCGGCTCAGGGTGACTTCTCACTGGAAATGAAACACCTCTTTTAAAGGAGCAGCCCCTAGGCTGTTTACAAGACAAGCACCTTGCCAATTTGGGGTAAATTTGTAAGTTAAATGCAGACAACCAATATTACTATTAGTTGTGGCTTAAAGCACAGAAAACGTGAATAAGATAAATAGTAAATCCACATCTCAGTATATTTGAATATAAATTTCAAAAGATTCTCAGGCTCATTTGAATTCATAGTCATATTTTTAGATGCAATTTGGAGAAATATTTCGTGGAAAAATGTGCCAGTTTTCTAGTTTGTTATCAGTGTAAATCTTTTCAGCATCTAACTGTGGAGAATTACAGCTAACACCCAGGAGCGTGGTTTTCCTTGGATTTGCTTTCGTTCCCTCCAGAGCTTTTGGAAGCTAATGGGCGATCACCCCCCTGGGTTTGGAAAGAGTGAGGGCGTGGGCTTGGGGGTGAGACCTCAGGGTGCAGGGCAGCCAGCCTGCCGCCCTCTGTCTCACCTCTAAGATGAGAGTGGGCGCCGAGTCTGCGTGACTGAATTTCCAGGTGAGAGGGTGGAGCGCTGGGCCTGGTGTCCACACGCGGCCTGTGTCCACGGACAACAGCAGCCGTCCCTCCCAGGCCCAGCCAGCCTCTCCCCGCACCCTTCTGCTTGGACCACGCAACACACGCTCCTTTCTGGAGCACAGCGTGCCAGCGGGTTCAGAGCCGCAGAGGGCCCAGCCCCACCTCTGCTGCCGGGGTAGGGCCCTGCTCCTGTCCACGCAGGGACCGCGAGACCCACCCCTGGGGCCCAGGCACCGCGGAGCTCAGGGGTCATCCCATCTCTTCCTGAAGCAGGTGTGTGAGCCGCGTTGGACGCCTGGGACACGCACGTCTTCTGGGAACTCGAGGTGTGCCCTGGCTGGTGTGGGCACGCGGGAACTCAGATGTGAGGCGTCCACTAGTGGGATTCCACAGATGCCTTCAGCACCAGAGCAGATGAGTGGCTCAGAGGGAAATCACGGAAAATAAAGGCCTATAAATGTGCTCATTAACGACGCGGCAAACAGAAGGAGAGCCTTGAAGACTGTTCCAGAGTGAGAGTCGGGGCCCAGCCGTGGCTGCTTGCTCTGTGACGCGTGAAAATAAAGCAGCCCACGGGGCTCCCTAAAAGCCTGACACCGATCCAGAGCCGCCTGTGCGTGGTGTTTAGTCACTGTCCAGAGCAGAGTTCCTCCAACCCCCAGGGGGAGCATGAAATTCCCTGGTGTTTTACTCACTGCAGCACTTGGAAAGCCAGCATTTTGCTTCCAGAACTAGAAGAAATAAATTATGAGCAAACCCAGTGTTTCTGTCCTCAGCTCTAAAGTGATGGCTTTCCGGCATTTTAAAAAGCAATTCTGCTGCTAGAATTTGAAACAACAAATTAAATTTATGAGGTTGAGGTGAAACTAGCAAATATAACAAGGAAACAAACATTCATAAATAAAAATGGAGAAGAGACAGTCATTTATTAAAGAGCTAAATAAGAAAGAAGCCGAGAGTGCTATCAAGCGAAACTGTTCGTATAAGGGTAACTTAGCCCAACATTCAGATTTTTATGCAAGAAATAAGAGTTTGGCAGAGGAGCCCAGGGCAGGCTGTTTGCTCTGCTGGCAGGATGTGGCGGGGTGTGCTTTTTCCCTCTGGGGTGCTCCCCTCTCCTGTCCACTTGAGTCCATCTGGGGTGCTCCCCTCTCCTATCCCCTCGAGCCCCTCTGGAGTGCTCCCCTCTCCTGTCCACTTGAGCCCCTCTGGGGTGCTCCCCTCTCCTGTCCCCTCGAGCCCCTCTCGGGTGCCCCCCTCTCCTGTCCCCTCGAGCCCCTCTGGGGTGCTCCCCTCTCCTATCCACTCAAGCCCTGGCTGGGGTGCGGTCCTGGTGACTCTGTTGCTGGCGGCCCCGGGTCCCCGGGCAGCGGGACCCTGGCAGGCGCTGAGAAGAGCAGGGATGTCTGGGGTCTCCGTCTCAGAGCCCTCCTAGTCGGCCCTGTCCTGGGCCTCAGGTCACTGCCCGCACAGCGTCTTCCTCCCCGGGTGCCAGCCTGGAGCTCCCACAGAGCCCTCCCCGCACCCCTGTACGTGGTCCCTCTGTTAAGCGCTCTCCCTGTGACCGTAACCTGGCTGGGCCCTCTGTCTTGGTCCCTCTGGACTCCTGCCGTAAGATAGCCGGGACTCGGCAGCTCACGCAGCAGACGTTTGTTCCTCGCGGCTCTGCAGGCTGGAAGTCCATGGCCAGGGTGCAGTGCTGCGGAGCCTTGTGTGCTGAGCGCTCTCCCCCCGGCCCGCAGACGGCTGCCTTCCTGCTGTGTCGTCGTGAGGTGGACAGAGAGGCAGGAAGCGCACCGCTCCCCCCACAAGGCCCTGCCCCGGGGACCCGCCCGCAGCGTCACCTTAGGGCCCAGGGTCTCAGCAAGAACTTGGGGAGGCAGCCATACCGCGCACAGCCGGGCCTCCTCACCGCCTCCCTGACTCAGAGGACGGCCTCTCCAGCCTCTCCCGAGTGCTGGCTCAGCCGTGGTGGAGCCGCACGCCCACCAGCCCAGCCCAGCCCAGCGGGTCTCTTATGTACCGGGCACAGAATTTAGGCGTCGCTCAGGCAGGCTCACTTACTTAGTTACTGCTTATTGTTTGTTTTTCTCGAAAGTGTCATCAACCCGTAAAGTCGTAAGCGTAAAATCTTCAGTTTCATTCGGCAAGGTGTCCCATCCCTATCTGGACCCTGGACGGGAGTGAAGATGCAGCCAACCTGAAAGAGCATTTCAGACCTTCCTGTTTTAATTTTCATGTTGTCAAATGTATTATTTTAATGGGTTGATGAATGACATTTGGGCACTGTGTCACCAACAACCACAATAAAAACTGATTGGGGACTGGACGGGGTGTACAGTTGCTTTAGGAGGTCTTCACCAAAATCTTTTTTTCCCTGTGCATCTTATCTAGGACTTGGCCTTTTAGATGATTCATTTGTGAAGTATTTTTCTGAACTAAAAATGATACACGCTCATGGTAGAAAATTTAGATATTCTATAAAGAATGAAGAGAAAACCGATACCACCAAGTACAGCCCCTGTATTAAGATTCGCTATACTTCTTTCCATCTTTTTTTAAATGAGTGGTTGAAAAAAAATTCATGGTTGTGGACATACTTGATGTACAATTAGTACCCTGTTTTTTGACTTTGCATTGTGTGAGCGAGTTACCGAGTAACTGAAAACCTCTTTATTACCTCCTTTTCAGTGGTTGCCTCATGAGCGTTTTCCTGTGTTTTGAATGAGGAACCACCTGAATGCTGTGAGAGGGAGTCGCCTATGCCATGATCTGGCCCCCAGGGAAGACCTAACGACCCCTCTGGCTTCTTCTCTGTCTCTTTTTTCAAATGTGCGTTTGACAGCAGTTCAGGCGCTGAAGGCAGGACTGCAGATGCAGCCATGTACAGGGAGAGCGAAGCCGGCACTGCCCACAGGCTCCCATCCCCCGGTGCCCACGGGGTGGGGACCATCCGGCTCTCATTGCACAGAAAGGAAGGCGGAGGCACGGGTACCAGAAACACTGCCCGAGCCTCTCAGCTGGAAGGGATGAGGTGGGGACTGAAGTCAGGTGCATCTGGCCGAAGCCCCTGGCTCCCCACTGCCCTGTGTTGCCAAGAGTATGGGAGACCAAAGCTGCTGTTTTCTTTGATGAGATTGTGGAAGGAACATAGATTGCCTTTTCTAGAGGGTAACTTGGAGAGTATACCCTTCCTCAGATTAGGTGAGAGCCCCAGCCCCCTGGAGACTTGGCCTTCCCGGCCTGGGACTCGTCGAGGTGGTCGTGCAGGACCCGTCTGAGGCTCCGGCCCTGGGCTGGTGTGTGGGGTGGGGCTTTGGGGCGGCTCCAGGTCCAGGCTGACGAGCCGCTTGCCGGCGCTGTCGCCTTCCGTGGCTGCCACGCAGGCGTGCCCAAGTCGCGCCCGTCTGCCTCAGTGGTGCAGAGAAGGGGAGCCGGGCGTGGCCCCCGTGGCCCAGCAGTGCATCTTGGTTAAGCTTCCTGGGAGGGCCACGTCCTGGGAGGGCCTCACTGTCTTCAGAGCCAAGGTCAGACACTGCTGCGATGGCAACAGTGAGTGACATCACTTAGCATCAGCCAGCACGGTGAGGGCCAGCTCGGCAGAGGCGGCTGTGCAGGGAGGCGCTGGGTGGCCAGCCTGAGCTGCGACTCCCTGGGCCTCTAGGGTGCCAGGAGCACTGGGGAGGCAGGACGGGCCAAGCCCCCTTTCAGAAGTCCAGTGGCGGGTCCGGGGTGCTCCGCGGAGCACAGTGCTGTCCCTGACCACAACCGGGGCTGGGACAGCTATGACCTCACACCAGGCACTGGGCACTTTGGCCGGGCTGGGCCAGGCTACAGCCTGCAGGCGTCTCTGGGTGAGGTGTCCCTCCAGCAAGGCCGCCGTCCAGACGGGCGAGGGCAGGCCGGTCCGCAGCCAGGGGGTGAGCATCACCGTGGGTGCTCACGCTCTGCTGTGTTTTCTCCACGCAGGGGTCTTGAGAGGGGGTCCCTGGGACGCTGTGGAGAGCCCACCAGGGCCCCTTGGAGGGCTTGGTCAGGCTTTGTGTGGGGAAAACAGCCCCTGCTCTAGCTGGGAGCGTTTGTGACCCATGGGTATTGGCTGGTTCCTCGTGCCTCAAAGCCTTGTGAACCTCGGTGCCCCTGTGTGTCTGCAGGGTGGGGAGCAGCTGGGCTGGGGTGAGCACATCCCTTCTTCTCTCTGCTTCTGTTGTTTGCAGTTTTAATGCAGAAAACCCCATTCTAAGAGCAACACAAGCATGATTTGTTATCGGTGGAAGAGCACGCAGACTGGCTCTTGGCGCCCGTGTTCCTGTGGACAGCTGGCCCGGGCACCTGGGCCCTCACCCCCGGCTGAGAGGACACGCAGCGGGCTTACACGGAGCTCAGGCTTCCAGGTGGCTCTGCAGGGGTGGGGCTGGCGTTGCTTGGCGGCCCGAGTGTGAGTGGGCGTGTGCTGTAGAAGGCTGGTGGGAGGTGTACGGCCAGACGGTCTCTCTCTCCTCTCTACCCAGGGGCTAGGCGCCAGAGCAGGGGGCCTGGGGTGGGTGTCTGAGCATCGTTTTCGTCCTTAAGTTATTTCTCCATGGGTGGTGTTTAACAGCTCTTTGGTTTTATTCTTTGCTGAACTCTCTGTAGGCTGTGCCCCTCTTGGCCAGGACAGGTCACTTTCACCTGCTCTTTCTAGGAGGCTGTCTGTGAAGCACGTGAGTCTGCTCACCCACTGCAGTGCCCCGGGCCTTGGTGAGAGCCATGGGCAGGCCCGTCACTGTTCCCGTGCCGAGCTTTGGCCTCGGTTCACGACCTGCGTCTGGACGGCCTCACGCCTGCTCCTGGCCCCCACGAGCATTCAGAGTGGTCACAGCCCGTGGGTGCGACGCAGCCACTGGCTGTGAGATGAGACTCAACGGGGTGACGTGGGGAAGGCTGGCATCCCTGGGCCGGGCGGCGGGCAGCCTGGGGCGGGCAGGACCCGGGGCTGCTGCCTTGCTTGCTCCCACCAGGGGCCCTGAGGGTCCGCGGGGCCCGCGCCGCCCTGTCCCCGGCCACGCCGCTGCCCGGCGTCTCTGGCTCGGGACAGCCCATTTTGGTTTCGTTTTAGTTTGTTGCTGGCCTTCTGGTGCTGACCAGCCTTCACGGGAGTTCCGTCAGTGGGCTTTGATCAGGCGGTAATGCTGACTTCTCTTTGAGGAAAAATAAGCTCTGTCTGCAACTCTAAAGTTGCTTGTAGGTTTTTCCTTGATTTTTTTCCTTTTTAAGTAAAAAAATATCCTGAAACATAGAAAGTTCTTCCCCTCCTGGGCTCTGCCTGTGTCACTCACGGAAGCAGCGGTGGTTAAGCCGGAGACGCGGGTGTGCCTGCGTGTGCAGCTTCCCCTCCGCCCGCACCGTGGGCGATTCCAGCCCCAGCCCGCGCACACACCCTCCGCACAGCGCTCGCACACATTCACACTCACAGCGTGCACACACTCACTGCACACGCGCCTGTGGCTGTGTCCCTGTCTTTCACTCCTAGTGGCCCACGGCGGCTCTGCGCCCCCTGCTCACACCTGTGTCTCACACCCCCCACACCACATGGCGCTCCTCACGGCCAGGAACCGTGCGAGTGGTCCTGAGGGCAGGCAGTTAGACGGGAGGGGTGAGGGCAGGGGATGAGCCGGAGCTGTGCCCGGAAGGCCCCCGGGACCCCCGAGTCCCCTCCCGGTCCGCGGCCTGCGCTCGCCCGGCTGGCCCCCTCAGGCCGTTGCATCGGCACTCAGGATAAAAATTTACTGGGACTTACTTCAGTTCGATTGTTTTTGGTTAAATATTGTTACATAGAGCGTGTTTCCCATTACTTTTTATTACACATATGTAGTACTTAAAGCGTATTTTGTAGTAAAAAGGCTTTGTGGGCTGGCCCGGCCACCAAACCACTGGTTCCAAGTTCCGAATATCTGACTTGACTTGACTGGGGAGTCTGTTCTGAGAGTGAAGCTCAGTATGTCTCTGTGTTCTGCTTCTGTCTTGGTTGTAACAGAAACCCAGGGCTGGAGTGTGAGCCAGGGGTGTGCATGCATGTGTGCACGAGTGTGCACATGTCTATGAAGGGGGTGGGGGAACGACAGAGCTCATTCCATGTTTCTGCTCAACTCCTTACCTGCCCCCTTGGTCCCCCCACGGCCCCATCTCCTCACACTGTTCCCCTGAGCACCCTGAGTGGGCAGAGGGGGTGAGTCGGAGGCCCCCCACGGCCCTGTCTCCTCACACTGTTCCCTGAGCACCCCGAGTGGGCAGAGGGGGTGAGTCAGGGGCCCCCACAGCCCCGTCTCCTCACACTGTTCCCTGAGCACCCCGAGTGGGCAGAGGGGTGAGTTGGGGGCCCCCATGTTCCCATCTCCTCACACTGTTCCCTGAGCACCCCGAGTGGGCAGAGGGGGTGAGTCAGGGGCCTCCCACGGCCCCGTCTCCTCACACTGTTCCCTGAGCACCCCAAGTGGGCAGAGGGGGTGAGTCGGGGGCCCCCCCACGGCCCTGATCCTCACACTGCCCGCTGTGCGGCTTCCCACTCTCCTTCCGACCGTCTGTTCTCTTTCATCCAAAATACACACAATCCTGACCTGGAGGACTCAGGTCGTTCCAGAGGACCGTTGTCCCTTAGGAGACGGGAATTTGCAGCTGTATCGAGTGCGGTCCTGGGAACATCCATGCCCACCCCAGCGTCTTCTGTCTGACCCGTCCGTGGAGTACCCATGCTGGGGCCGTGTCCGGGCCGGGCTTGCTCTGCTCGCCTGCTGTGGGTGGGCCAGGTGTGCACAGGGTGGGCTCCCCTGAGGCCCGTGTCCTCACAAGGTTCCCCTGTGTGTCTGTGTCCTAGTCTCGTGAGGACGCCGGTCACACGGGATCAGGACCTGCCCGTGACTCGTGGCTCTAACTTCACCACCTCTTCACAGCTCCCCATCTCCAAATGCACTCACACCCCAAGGTCCTGGGTCAGGACTTCCGTATGTGAATTTGGGGTGACCCAGCCCAGCCCGCTGCACCTACACACAGGTAACGAGGTCCGCAGTGCAGGATGATGGAGTCAGCTTTCTGAGCCCTGGCGGGCCCTCTGGAGGTGGAGAGCTGGGAGGCAGGGAGAGGTGAGGCCAGAGCCAGGGTTCACAGCCATTCCGCAGCAGGACAGGGATTCTTGTCCGGGGCCTGCAGGTGGGTTCAGGAGCATGGGTCTCACGGTTCACACCTGGGTGTCTCACAGGAAAGCCCTCTGGGTCCCGTGAGTGCTGCCCGGGTCCCCCAACCCCCCACACACAGCAGATCCTGGGCCCCTGGGCTGGCAGGGCAAGTCACGTCTCTGTGCCATGTGTCTGGGGCCCCTTTCAGAAGTTTCTGGAAGTTGTGACCCCCTCAGGGGCTCAAGGACACGCTCGTTTCTGCAGAATCCCGTGGCAGCTGGATGCCAAGGGCAGCCCTATGCATTTGCAGGGTGGTGGGTCCTGAGCGGGCTGGGTGGGGGCCTGCGGTTTACATGGGGGGCCTTGGGGGCTCCTGCTGCTCCAGGCACTGTGGCCATGGCTTTCGCACTGGAGGGCTGTGCCCTGGCATGAGCCCGGGTGTTGGGCTGGGCTCTTAGGGCACTGTGGCTCTGCCAGGCTCCCAGGAGGCCTTTGATGAGCCGTGGCCTCTCCCTCTCCAGACAGGGAGGCAGCAGCTAGCACTCGGGCCTGGCTGGAGCGGTCAGCTGGGGTCCTCCTGGGACAGCGTGGGGAGGAGGGCCAGCCTGCCTCCGGGGCACCTCAGGTGAATCCGTGCTCATGAGCAAGAGGAGCACTGAAATTCATGTCATATGTTTTAATTACACCAAATAATAATTAAGTGATTCACCTGTTACTCTCATGTCCCTGGGGACCTGTAGCTGAGGCTCCTCTCAGGAAGGACAGGGGACCGGGAAGCGTCACTTCCAGAGAACATCGGCGTGGGCCCAGGAAGCGGCCTGGAGGTGGCCCCCGGCTGCTTCTGCAGAGACGCCCCCACCCCCGGCCCAGTGGCTACAGAGCAGCACAGCTTGGCCTGGAGGAGGTTCAGCCTGCGTGTCTGAGATTCCTCTTCCTCTTTCTTTTCCAAACCCACAAGGGGCTCAGGGGCCAAGCACGCTGGGAGAGGGTGAGTGAGCTGAGGTCTAGAGTGGGAGCTTTCCTTCCGGTCCAGTGGGAAGAGGACCATCCCAGACCCCGGAATATCGTGCGCAAAAGCAGGGAGGCGGCAGATGCCCAGAGCTCAGGGAGGGGCCAGGACCCACAAAGGGCCCCATAGCTTTTACAGAAGAGACTGGCCCCTGTAGTCGGATGCAGTTCATCTGGTGTCGCAGGAAGTCCTAGTTCAGAGAATGGCTGGAAGGGAGGTGGCCTGAAGCCTAGGACTACTGAGAGGGCTGCTGAGGCGGGAGAAGGAGGGAGGAAAGGCACGTGGGGGCAGGCGGAAGCTTTGGGAGGCGCAGCCACGTGGGCGCATGGAGCCACTTAGGAAGAGGGCACGCACCGTAGGGTGACTGTCCGGAGAGGCTGGATTCCACACTGGGGCTCTCAGAAGAGCCTGGAAATGTATTCAGGACGCATTACTAAAGAAGGCCATCCACGTGGAGAGCGACCTAGGAAAGCGTGTAGAATGTAAGACGGGAGAGGGAACGTTGAAAGTGGTCGCCGTGGACATGTGATGTGAGGATGGGAACTGGCAGGGAGGCGAGGGGTGGCTGGAGAAACGGGGAGCCAGGAGGGTGGCTTTTGGCCGTCTGCTCAGCGTGTCCGGTGCCTGACGGAGGTTCCGGAAGGCGCGGGGGCCTGCCTGCAAGGGCCGTGGGCCCCTGGGGCAGCTGAACTGAGAGGGAGGGGATCCTCTTCACAAGACGCCGTGAGGGGCGAGATCGGCACGCGAGTGCTGCCCCCAACCACCGCTCACCCCTGCGGTCGGCTCTTCTGCTGCTTACACGTCCCGGCCGTCTTCAGTGTTCTATGCTTTGACGTTCATTGAAAGTCACTTGGGCAAGAAATAGTGTAAAGTGATGCCGGTGGCTTGTTTCCTTTGTGTTGCCTGCTCTTTCCTTCACTGGCTCCTCTGAGGTGTGTGACGAGAGCACACGGGTCCGGCTGGCCGCAGCGGGCGTCACTCAGACGCTTGGTTTCCTGAGAGGGGTCAGCCATGTGGTTACATCTGTGAGCTCTACTTTCAGTCCCTGTTTTCTTTTCTCTCTTTTTAAAGAGTACTGGAACAACTTTGAAAGGCAGTTTTCAGAGGGAAATATCTTTTGATCTTGAAATTCTACAGAAACTATCTCTCTTTTCTTTTTGATGGAACAGACTGGGGCAGATTCATCCTCCAATGTTTTCTTTTCATAAATATTTTCCAAATCTTTCATTAGCTCTGAGTAATGAAGAAGCAAACTCAGGAAGCTAGCTGCTTATACGTTGGTGGCTGCTGTGTTTGTGTATTGGTGGTGTGTGTGTGTTGGTGTGTGTGTATGTTGGTGTGTTTGTGTGTTCGTATGTGTGCATGTTGGTGATGTGTTTGCATGTTGGTATGTTTGTGTTTTGGTGGTGTGTGTCCATGTTGTGTGGTGGTGTGTGCATTGGTGTTGTGTTTGCATGTTGGTGTGTTTGTTTGTTGGTGGTATGTGTGTGTGTCTTGGTGTGTTTGTTGGTGGTGTGTTTATGTGTTGGTGTGTGTGTGTGTGGTGTGTATGCATGTTGGTGTGTTTGTATGTTGGTGATGTGTGTGTGTTGGTGGTGTGTGTGTGTGTTGGTGTGTGTGTGTGTGTTGGTGTGTATCTGTATTGGTGGTGTGTGTTGGTGGCGTGTGTTGCTGGTGTGTGTGTGTGTACATGTTGGTGGTGTGTGTGTGTTGGTGGTGTGTGTGTGTTGGTGGTGCGTGTGTGCGTGTTGGTGTGTATGTGTGTTGGTGGTGTGTGTTGGTGGGATGTGTGTGTGTGTGTGTGCATGTTGGGGTGTGTGTTGGGGGTGTGTGTGTGTTGGTGGGGTGTATGTGTTGGTGGTGTGTATGTGTGTGTATGTGTGCTGGTGTGTGTGTGTGTGTGTGTGTTGGTGTGTATGTGTGTTGGTGGCGTGTGTTGGTGTGTGTGTGTGTGTGCATGTTGGGGTGTGTGTTGGTGATGTGTATGTGTGTGTGTGTGTGTTGGTGGTGTGTGTGTGTGTTGGTGTGTATGTGTGGTGGTGTGTTTGCATGTTGGTGGGTGATATGTTTGGAAAGCGTGTCTGGTTCTTACCTGTTGCCTTGACCGTGCCCCGGGCACAGAGGAGGCGTGCTCATACGCAGTGTGAGCTCTTGCCGCGGAAACGATGACTCCTCTGCCAGGGGGAGCCATCTTCCTGGCCTGGACTGTGGGGTGTGTTATGTTCCTCGGGGACACCCGGAGCTCCAGCACACCCAGAGCTGAGACTGTCTCGTCTTGGCCACATGGGCTGAATGATTTCACTGGCTGTGAGCGTCGCCTCTGACTGGCTCCTGCCTGTCATCACGGGCTCGTCCCCACCAACTGTGCGCCTTCCCAGGTTGTTGGCGTGTGGACAAGAGGTCTTAGCCCAGAACCCCTGACATTCCTGGGTGTGATGAGGAAACCCTCGAAGACAAAGGCAAGGCTGAGGCCTGCTGAGTTGCCCTTCTTGGAATCAGTCTTGGATGGAGCGTCAGGAAGGTCCTGTGGTTACGCTTCTCAGTTTGGGATCTGCTTTGCTCAGCTCAGGATTTGTTGATACAGGGTGCTGGGCATTTTAAACATGAAGCAGACCTCTTGGTTTTCTTGTGGTGATGGGCTGAGCAAGTGAACAGTCAAAACCACTTTCAAGCTGTGAAGAAATCAAGACCCTGTCCTCAGCTTCTTTGATCCAATGAGTTATCGATCCAGTAACTGATAACCTGTAGACTTTTTCCTGCTACAAAGACAATAGTGTGTTTAAAAACACACATTCACGAAAGAGGAAGAAAATGAAATGGCAGCATATTCCTACGGCTCAATATAGAACGCCGCTACAGATTTCAGTGCAGCTTTTTATAGTCTTGGGATTTTTAGCAAGTTTTTCAGAACTTAATGTAGCATAAGCTTAAACTGAAGAAAGCAGGGAAGACCACTAGCCCATTCAGGTATGACCTAAATCAAATCCCTTATGATTATACAGTGGAAGTGAGAAATAGATTTAAGGGCCTAGATCTGATAGATGGAGTGCCTGATGAACTATGGACAGAGGTTCGTGACATTGGACAGGAGACAGGGATCAAGACCATCCCCATGGAAAAGAAATGCAAAAAAATAAAATGGCTGTCTGACGGGGCCTTACAAATAGCTGTGAAAAGAAGAGAAGGGAAAAGTGAAGGAGAAAAGGAAAGATATAAGCATCTGAATGCAGAGTTCCAAAGAATAGCAAGAAGAGATAAGAAAGCCTTCCTCAGCAATCAATGCAAGGAAATAGAGGAAAACAACAGAATGGGAAAGACTAGAGATTTCTTCAAGAAAATTAGAGATACCAAGGGAACATTTCATGCAAAGATGGGCTCGATACAGGACAGAAATGGTATGGACCTAACAGAAGCAGAAGATATTAAGAAGAGGTGGCAAGAATACACAGAAGAACTATACAAAAAAAGATCTTCGTGACCCAGATAATCACGATGGTGTGATCACTCACCTAGAGCCAGACATCCTGGAATGTGAAGTCAAGTGGGCCTTAGAAAGCATCACTACAAACAAAGCTAGTGGAGGTGATGGAATTCCAGTTGAGCTATTTCAAATCCTGAAAGATGATGCTATGAAAGTGCTGCACTCAATATGCCAGCAAATTTGGAAAACTCAGCAGTGGCCACAGGACTGGAAAAGGTCAGTTTTCATTCTAATCCCAAAGAAAGGCAATGCCAAAGAATGCTCAAACTACTGCACAATTGCACTCATCTCACACACTAGTAGAGTAATGCTCAAAATTCTCCAAGCCAGGCTTCAGCAATACATGAACTGTGAACTTCCAGATGTTCAAGCTGGTTTTAGAAAAGGCAGAGGGACCAGAGATCAAATTACCAGCATCTGCTGGATCATCAAAAAAGCAAGAGAGTTCCAGAAAAACATCTATTTCTGCTTTATTGACTATGCCAAAGCCTTTGACTGTGTGGATCACAATAAACTGTGGAAAATTCTAAAAGAGATGGGAATACCAGACCACCTGACCTGCCTCTTGAGAAATATAGGAGGTCAATGACCTATATTGACCTATAGGAGGTCAGGAAGCAACAGTTAGAACTGGACATGGAACAACAGACTGGTTCCAAATAGGAAAAGGAGTTCGTCAAGGCTGTATATTGTCACTCTGCTTATTTAACTTATATGCAGAGTACATCATGAGAAATGCTGAGCTGGAGGAAGCACAAGCTGGAATCAAGATTGCCAGGAGAAATATCAATAACCTCAGATATGCAGATGACACCACCCTTATGGCAGAAAGTGAAGAAGAACTAAAGAGCCTCTTGATGAAAGTGAAAGAGGAGAGTGAAAAAGTTGGCTTAAAGCTCAACATTCAGAAAACGAAGATCATGGCATCCGGTCCCATCACTTCATGGGAAATAGATGGGGAAACAGTGGAAGCAGTGTCAGACTTTATTTTTGGGGGCTCCAAAATCACTGCAGATGGTGACTGCAGCCATGAAATTAAAAGATGCTTACTCCTTGGAAGGAAACTTATGACCAACCTAGATAGCGTATTCACAAGCAGAGACATTACTTTGCCAACAAAGATCCGTTTAGTCAAGGCTATGGTTTTTCCAGTAGTCATGTATGGATGTGAGAGTTAGACTGTGAAGAAAGCTGAGTGCCGAAGAATTGATGCTTTTCAGCTGTGGTGTTGGAGAAGACTCTTGAGCATCCCTTGGACTGCAAGGAGATCCAACCAGTCCATTCTAAAGGAGATCGGTCCTGGGTATTCATTGGAAGGACTGATGCTGAAGCTGAAACTCCAGTACTTTGGCCACCTCATGTGAAGAGTTGACTCATTGGAAAAGACTCTGATGCTGAGAGGGATTGGGGGCAGGAGGAGAAGGGGACGACAGAGGATGAGATGGCTGAATGGTATCACTGACTCGATGGACGTGAGTCTGAGTGAACTCCGGGAGTTGGTGCTGGACAGGGAGGCCTGGCGTGCTGCGATTCATGGGGTCACTAAGAGTCGGACACGACTGAGCGACTGAACTGAACTGAACTGATGAATCTTGGCTATTATTTATGTACTTATTAATTTCTGGCTGTGTGGGTCTCTGTTACTGTGCTCGGGCCTTTTCTAGTTGCGGCAGGCAGGCTACGTGCTCGTGGTTTGCAGGCTCACGCTGCGGCTGCTCCTGCTGCAGATCAGGGGCTCTGGGCTCACAGCTTCAGTCGCTGCTGTGTGTGGGCCCACCAGCTGTGGTGCATGGGCTTAGTTTCCCCGAGCCACGTGGAATCAAATCCGACCAGGGAGCAAAGCTGTGTCCCCTGCGTTGGCAGGTGAATTCTTATCCGGTGGACCTCAGTGGACTTTAACAGGCCATGTAGAGTCAGCTGCGCACGATTTCACAATATACAGAGAAGTCTGAGCGCTCTAAAATTACTCCGTGCTTCACCTAGTCAGCCCTTTCTCCCTGGGCCCCTAGCAACCACTGATTTTTTTCCTGTCTCTGTAGTTTTGCCTTCTCCAGAGGCCCCAGACTGGCTTCTTTCACTTAGGATGATTTCTCTGTAAATGCTGCACTAACGACCCTGGTCTGCGCAGGGGCGCGGTGCGGGGCTCCTGCCCACATGCTCGTGCTGACGCTCTGGGGCCACAGGGATGCGATGCTTGAGCAGAAACGCTCAGGGGAATCCGTGTGTTCCCCGCAGGGCAGGGCTGCAGAAGTTTTCCCTTCTCTTCAGCAAGGCCTGTGGGCTGTCTGCTGGGGCACGTCCAGGGGACGAGGGTCCCCACCTGTCTGGTCTTTCACGCGGCTCCAAGGTGCGCACAGTCTAGAAGAACCGGAGGGAGAAACGGCTCTGTGGTCCGTGGGTCTCTCCTACTTCTGGCTGCTGCGTCAAAAATTGATGTAATCGCCACGTACGTGCCTCAGTGGTCGCCTGCGTCCAGTCGCTTCAGTGGAATCACAAAAGCAGCGCTGCTCTCTGTGGACACGGCAAGGCTGGGGACGCCAGCCCTGGGGGTGGGCCCCGCACGGTCTTGCCAGTCCAGACACGTCCGTTCTCCCCACTGCCTCTCTGTTGAGGGAGCGGGAGAAGGAGGAGAAGACGTGGAGGGGGGCAGGAGGGAGGCGGTTCCACGGCGATTTGCCCCTTGGAAGAGAGTGGAGAGTTGTAGCCTTCAGGAGGAAAGTTAACCTGGCATTTTTCCTGGCCCCGAGTCCCAGCCAACTCTTCTCAACCTTTTGATTCCAGAAAAAAAAAACCCTGAAAATCGTGCATCAGTTGCAGACGTTGCACTGGTGAGATGCTCTGCGAGCCCCAGATGGTCGCGCATCTGAGAGGCGAGGCTGTGGGAGGGGCCGTCAGATGGCAGAGCCCGGTTCTCAAGGTGCCGCCCTCAGCGTCTCTGGGGTCGAGCTCCCGCTCCGAGCCGTCTTCGTGCCCTTTCTGAAGGCCTTTCTCACTCACCTCCTGACCTCCTCGCAGCTGCCTCTCCTTCTCCTCTCTCCTCCTCAGTTTCCTAAGAACGTGGTTGCTTCTCCCACAGGGAATTCTAGTTTTTCGTCAAGTGGGAGAATTTCTGATGTCTGTGAACTGCTTTACAGTTACAATAGGAAAGAGAGAGCCTGGGTTAGAAGAGGGTGACAGTGAATGTGAAGAGGGGCAGAGCTTCCTTTTTGTGATGAAATCTTTGAAAAGATAAAATAGGCTTCTGCACTTGCGAGGATGAGAGAGGGGGTTGAGGGAGTGAGGTTTTCACCGGGTGAGAATTTGAGAAGTGGCTGCCTCGCATTCACACGTGCGGTTATTACTCGCTGCTGAACCTCTGCTGTGGGTTAAGTGGGCACCTGGGACGTCGAAGTTATTCTCTGTCTTGCGGCCACGAGGACCAAACAAGCGAGGCCAAGATGCAGGGTCATAACGCTGGGAGCATCAAGTGTTCCCTCTGAGAACCAGGCCCAGAGGGATGTCCCCAAGCGTTCACAAGACACGGTGCTTTTCCAGCCTGTCCTTGACACTGGGGACGGAGGCCCTGAAACATTCCCGGGGGGTCACCATCCCCGAAGCAAGGTTCGCAGCACGCTTCTCGCAGCAGCTTCTGGGGACAAGCGTCTGTATCTCACTCGTGTTTGTCTGTATTTTTTAATTTAAGGCCTGTAAAGGACCTCGAATGAACGCTTGCTGAGTGGAACTGCAATTTGAGAGGGCTGAGCTGCTCACAGCCCTCCGCGAGGCGTGGAGCACAGCGGTCGTCCCGTTGCCCCGGCTTCTCCCGTGCATACCTACGGGCAGAGTTGTTCTCCCGCCTGTGCCCAGCAGGGCCTCCGGACAGAGGCCAGGCTCAGCACCCTGTCCCCGCTGTGCAGTCCGTGAGCTCGTGCCTGGGGGATGCCGGTTGGCGGCTTGCCCTCTCCTAGAGCATGTTGTCAGCAGAACCCGTAACAGAGATGTCAGCAAGGCCGTGGAGACTGAAACGGGGTGGGAAGTCTCCAGAGTTGATTCCTCCTGATTCCGTGCGGGAACGTGCGCAGTTCTGGTCCTGCTCTCTGCGGTGACGCTCAACTTTGGTTCTGCGTCACCTCGACTTTTTTTGGCTGTGCCACGCAGCATGTGGGTTCTTCCCTGATGAGGGATCAAACCTGTGTCCCCTGCGATGGGAGCGTGCAGGCTTAACCACTGCACTTCCGGGGAAGCCCCATCTTGACCTGTTAACTCTGGTCGGTAGAAGGGGAAATGGCGAGGATGCCAGGTCCCTGACCTGAATCACAGCACGGACGCGCAGTTCCTGCGCCTCCCGTGGGGCAGAGTTTGGGGGCCCGTGGCTCGCTGACTGTGGTCTCCCCCTCCTCTGGAGGAAGAGTCCGCGGTCCTGCTCTCGGGGTCAAAGAGCTGCAGCAAGCGCAGAAGGCTCGTGTGGGCATTTGGGGCAGTTTTTTCACCACAGACACTGGTGGTTAGGCCGCTCTGGACATGGCCCTGCATCCAGGGCAGGACCTGGCTCGACCCTGCTGGTCTAAGACGTAGATATGGCTGGGACGGCCTGACCTGCTTATTACATCTGTGTAGGATTCCCAGCTGGGAGGGCTGCAGAGAGGATGGAATTGCATGGGTAGGCTCCAGATTCAGGCTGCGGCTTCAGCAAGACTGAGTTTCCATGAGAATGGGGGCAGAGTCGGTTCTTGGGGTCCAGAGGCCAGTGCTGGGAACAGTACAGGATGGGCTAGCTGGGTGGCTCAGCTGCGAATGTGAAAAGAAAAAGGATTGTGTGCTAAGTGAGCTTGGAGTCCATGGTGTCAGGGCCCCCGGAACGGCCCACGGGTTGCTGGGCAACGGCATCCAGGCTTGGGGGCATGGGGCTGCCCCGTGTGAGCTGTGCTGGGGACACAAGGCCGCTTGGCTGAGGCGAGGCCAGCTGGTGCCCCCTGCCACCCTGAGCAGCTCTCTGGGTTAGCTGCATCCCTGGGTGGGTCTTGGAGGTGTCTTGTCTTGGTTCCTGCCCGTCTTTTAAGCCTGATTTCTAACCTCCTTCTGGTCCTAGAGCAGCCTGCTTCCCTTTTAAGGGACTCAGCCACCTAAGTTTTCTGTAAATAATGGCATAGCTCAGTTAGTAAAGAATCCGCCTGCAATGCAGGAGACCTGAGTTCAATCCCTGGGTTGGGAAGATTCTCTGGAGAGGGATAGGCTACCCACTCCAGTACTCTTGGGCTTCCCTTGTGGCTCAGCTGGTAAAGAATCTGCCCACAATGCGGGAGACCTGGGTTGGATCCCTGGGTTGGGAAGATCCCCTGGAGAAGGGAAAGGCTACCCACTCCAGTATTCCAGCCTGGAGAATTCCACAGACTGTATAGTCTTGGGGTCGCAAAGTTGGACACGACTGAGCAACTTTCACACATTCAGGCCACAGCATCTGTCACAGGTGTGCTTAGCTGCTGTGGGGTGGCACGGCCACAGGAGGCGGGAGCAGGTGGGTGGGCTGGTCCCAAGAGCATCTGGCCTGCAGCGGCCTGTGGCCATGGCCTGCATGCCCCAGGGAGCCTGCAGCGCCCCTCTCGGACCCCGGGCGCTGACGGGTGCAGGCGACAGGACGGGCGGGTTGGAACCAGGGCCTGTGGCAGCCTGTTGCACAGTTGTCTTGTTTCAAGAGAGAAGCTTTGCTCTGCATGATGCTCAGAATCGCAAGGTCAGTAAAGGAAGTACCCAGCAGATAAAATCACACTCCGCAGAATAGAATGCTGAAATACTCGGAGCTGTCCCGACATGGGGCTCCACCTCATCACGGATGACGTCTGCTGGGCTGGCTCTGGCCTGGGCTGGGGGCCTTGTCCAGTGACGAGGCTTGTTTGGGAGGCTGTGGCTGCTCCAGCATGAGACCCTCTCTGTGGGCATCGTTTGGGTCGTCTCTTTCCAGCGCTCAGCTTTGCTGCCTCCTGAGACGCAGAGCAGGTGTGTGCTCGAGCCGCTCCTTTACGTTGTTGGGGCAAGAAAGCCAGCAGTGCCCGGCAGACCTGTTCTCCAGGACTCCTGCCTCCCAGACTTGGCAGGAGGGTTTGGAAGAGCCAGCGCCAGCCTCTTGGACGTCACTTGTGATAAGGAGGCACCTGTGTGGCGGGGCCGGGTTCCCGGCCGAGGGTGCTGTGCTCACGCCTGCAGTGGGCCCAGACATCTCGCGCGGGGCTGGGGGCACCACGTGTGGGCCTGAGCTGAGGGAGCGTCTGCTGGCCCCGCGGCAGGCACAGTGCTCAGATAGGCAGGCATTCGGCTGATTGCAGCATAGCCAGGAAAGGATTGGAGAGGAAGTTAACTAAACTGAAGAGAGGAGACAGGAAACACTTTCTCTCAGCTCGCAGCCCTGTCTGAACGAGGCCCTGCCACACCGTGGCCTGCGCCCTGCCCGCGTCTCAGCGAGCTGGACACTGCACGCTCGTCTCACTGCGACACCATCTTCAGTTGCTGTTCTTTGTTCCGCCGTGTCAGCTGGACCTGCGCTGGACAGCAGGCTGCAGGAGACGCAGGGCGGAAATGCAACGTCAGGAGCACGGAAGCCACCCCGCAGACACCCTTCCTCGACCCCAGCCCGTCCTCCTGGTGTGTCTGTCCCCAGCGTGGTGGCGTCCGTGTGGGAAGGACCTGCAGTGACAGCCGTGTCATCCGGGTTTCCGCGTTTGGCATGAAGACCACGCTCAGCGCCCCGTGTCCCTCCTGGACAAGCACTCATATGTAGCAAACTTTTTTTTTTTAGTGTTTAATTCTTTGACTGTCGGATCTCTGTTGCAGCTCGTAGGACCCTCACTGTGGCATGCAGGACCTTTTGTGGAGGCCCGAGGGCTCAGTTCCCCTGGGGCATGTGGGCTCTTACCTCCCCGACCTGGGATCAGACCTGTGTCCCCTGCATTGTAAGGCACATTCTTAACCACTCACCCATCAGGGAAATGCCAAACGTTCTTGCTTATCTCATCATTTAAAAACTGAATAAAAAAATTATCTGAAATAGACATCTGATGTTTTTGAGTTCATAGTGTGAGAATTCTAAACATCAGGCCATAGGATCGGTTCTTGCCTTTTTAATCCTGATTAAATTAAAATATATGTTTAAATATACATCTGTCTTAAAATTGAACTTAGTTCAGTTCAGTTCAGTCGCTCAGTCATGTCTGACTCTTTGCGACCCCACAAATCGCAGCACACCAGGCCTCCCTGTCCATAACCAACTCCCGGAGTTCACTCAGACTCACGTCCATCAAGTAGGTGATGCCATCCAGCCATCTCATCCTCTGTCATCCCCTCTCCTCCTGCCCCCAATCCCTCCCAGCATCAGAGTCTTTTCCAATGACTCAACTCTTCCCATGAGGTGGCCAAAGTACTGGAGTTTCAGCTTTAGCATCATTCCTTCCAAAGAACACCCAGGGCTGATCTCCTTCACAGTGGACTGGTTGGATCTCCTTGCAGTCCAAGAGACTCTCAAGAGTCTTCTCCAACACCACAGTCCAAAAGCATCAATTCTTCGGCGCTCAGACTTCTTCACCATCCAACTCTCACATCCATACATGACCACAGGAAAAACCATAGCCTTGACTAGACGGACCTTTGTTGGCAAAGTAATGTCTCTGCTTTTGAATATGCTGTCTAGGTTGGTCATAAGTTTCCTTCCAAGGAGTAAGCATCTTTTAATTTCATGGCTGCAGTCACCATCTGCAGTGATTTTGGAGCCCAAAAAAATAAAGTCTGACACTGTTTCCCCATCTATTTCCCATGAAGTGATGGGACCAGATGCCATGATCTTAGTTTTCTGAATGTTGAGTTTTAAGCCAACTTTTTCACTCTCCTCTTTCACCTTCTTCAAGAGGCTCTTTACTTCCTCTTCCCTTTCTGCCATAAGGGTGGTGTCATCTGCATATCTGACGTTATTGATATTTCTCCCGGCAATCTTGATTCCAGCTCGTGCTTCCTCCAGCCCAGCATTTCTCATGATGTACTCTGCATATAAGTTAAATAAGCAGGGTGACAACATACAGCTTTGATGTACTCCTTTTCCTATTTGGAACCAGTCTGTTGTTCCATGTCCAGTTCTAACTGTTGCTTCCTGACCTGCATATAGGTTTCTCAAGAGGCAGGTCAGGTGGTCTGGTATTCCCATCTCTTTCAGAATTTTCCACAGTTTATTGTGATCCACACAGTCAAAGTCTTTGGCATAGTCAATGAAGCAGAAATAGATGTTTTTCTGGAACTCTCTTGCTTTTTCGATGATCCAGAGGATGTTGGCAATTTGATCTCCAGTTCCTCTGCCTTTTCTAAAACTAGCTTGGACATCTGGAAGTTCACGGTTCACGTATTGCCGAAGCCTGGCTTGAACAATTTTAAGCATGACTTTACTAGCATTTGAGATGAGTGCAATTGTGTGGTAGTTTGAGCATTCTTTGGCATTGCCTTTCTTTGGGATTGGAATAAAAACTGACCTTTTCCAGTCCTGTGGCCCCTGCTGAGTTTTCTAAATTTGCTGGCATATTGAGTGCAGCACTTTCATAGCATCATCTTTCAGGATTTGAAATAGCTCAACTGGAATTCCATCACCTCCACTAGCTTTGTTCATAGTGATGCTTTCTAAGGCCCACTTGACTTCATATTCCAGGATGTCTGGCTCTAGGTGAGTGATCACACCATCATGATTATCTGGGTCACGAAGATCTTTTTTGTACAGTTCTTCTGTGTATTCTTGCCACCTCTTCTTAATATCTTCTGCTTCTGTTAGGTCCATACCATTTCTGTCCTGTATCGAGCCCATCTTTGCATGAAATGTTCCCTTGGTATCTCTAATTTTCTTGAAGAGATCTCTAGTCTTTCCCATTCTGCATAGGAACCTGGAATGTCAGGTCCATGAATCAAGGCAAATTGGAAGTGTTGTAACAAGAGATGGCAAGAGTGAACGTCAACATTCTAGGAATCAGCGAACTGAAATGGACTGGACTGGGTGAATTTAACTCAGATGACCATTATATCTACTACTGCGGGCAGGAATCCCTCAGAAGAAATGGAGTAGCCATCACGGTCAACAAAAGAGTTCGAAATGCAGTACTTGAATGCAATCTCAAAAACAACAGAATGATCTCTGTTCGTTTCCAAGGCAAACCATTCAATATCACAGTAATCCAAGTCTGCCCCAACCAGTAACACTGAAGAAGCTGAAGTTGAACGGTTCTATGAAGACCTACAAGACCTTTTAGAACTAACACCCAAAAAAGATGTCCTTTTCATTATAGGGGACTGGAATGCAAAAGTAGGAAGTTAAGAAACACCTGGAGTAACAGGCAAATTTGGCTTTGGAGTACAGAATGAACCAGGGCAAAGACTAATAGAGTTTTGCCAAGAAAATGCACTGGTCATAGCAAAACCCACTTCCAACAACACAAGAGAAGACTCTACACATGGACATCACCAGATGGTCAACACCGAAATCAGATTGATTATATTCTTTGCAGCCAAAAATGGAGAAGCTCTATACAGTCAACAAAAAACAAGACCAGGAGCTGACTGGGGCTCAGATCATGAACTCCTTATTGCCAAATTCAGACTTAAATTGAAGAAAGTAGGGAAAACCACTAGACCATTCAGGTATGACCTAAATCAAATCCCTTATGATTATACAGTGGAAGTGAGAAATAGATTTAAGAGACTAGATCTGATAGATAGAGTGCCTGATGAACTATGGACTGAGGTTCGTGACATTGTACAGGAGACAGGGATCAAGACCATCCCCATGGAAAAGAAATGCAAAAAAGCAAAATGGCTGTCTGGGGAGGCCTTACAAATAGCTGTGAAAAGAAGAGAAGTGAAAAGTGAAGGAGAAAAGGAAAGATATAAGCATCTGAATGCAGAGTTCCAAAGAACAGCAAGGAGAGATAAGAAAGCCTTCCTCAGCGATCAATGCAAAGAAATAGAGGAAAACAACAGAATGGGAAAATTGAACTTAAGATACTCATAAACAATAATTGATGCATGACTTTCCTTTCATAGCTCATACATGGTAATTTGAATAAGGCGTATCCCTTGGCGTATGGGAAAATACAGAATTTGGATCCAAAGAATACACCATAGTTTGTTACATTCACGCTATAATACAATTAACAGGATATTCATTGAAAGCATCCATCACCAGTGTATGTAGTATAGCTAGCTGATGGGAAGTTGCTGTGTGGTCCAGGGGGCTCAGTGGGTGCTCTGTGAGGAGCCTGGGGCTCTGGAAGGTGGGGCGGGGTGCGGGGGGCGGGAAGGGGGAGGGCGCGGGGGTAGGCGGGGCTTCAGGGGCGGGAACATGTAATGCCTGTGGCTGATTCATGTTGACGTAAGGCAGAGACCAGCACAATACTGTAAAGCCATTATTCTCGGATTCAAAATAGATAAAAGTATAGTAGGCTGATTCAAAATTTTAAATTAAAATCATTTCTACATGCGATGCCATTGCTTCTTGTTGGAAATGAAGAAACCTGGAATCCGCACCTGGCCTCTGGAGTCAGCGTGGCATTTTACCAGGACCCTGGATGATTCACAGGCTCTGAGGCTTGAGAACCGTGTGTTCTACCATGTGGTGATGGCAAAGTGAGATAGATTTCCTGAGGAGGGTCCCGGGGTTTCATACGACTGCGCGGGCCCGGTACGTGAGGAATCGCTGCATCACTGGCCTGGTCTTCCCTCTCTCTCTCGGAGCCGGAGCGCAGCAGCAGCACCCCGCAGCCCTGCGGGCCGGCCCTGCGCCTGCGTGACGTCCCACCCGCTGCGTCTGTCTCTAACAGCTGCTCTCCCCTCCACGCCGCTCCTTCACATGGAGCTGCTGCACTTGGCCTGGCTCATGACTGCGAGCCCGGGGTCTCTGGGTTCCAGTTATTCCTCCTAACGCAGCGGCTATTTGTACCCCCGGTATCTGACATTCAAGGCTCCTTCTTATTTTTTTTTCAAAGCTTTGCTTTACTTTTGTGTCTATGGAAACAAGCTTAGAAATGCTTTCTAAATCCAAAAGAATAATTCAGCAAATATTCATTTTTTGGAAGATACTGTTGCGTTTCAGAAAACCTGTCTGGGGACAGAAAGCTAGGAGAGACTCAGTACCACTCAGAAACCACCTCGTCCTGGTGAAGCGGGCGTGTGGGGCTGAGTTACTGCCCTAGGTGTGCTTTGCCCGCGGCGCAGCCGGCCACCCAGGTCTGCCACAGGAAGAGGCCCTCGAGGGAGGGCCTGGCCTGACCGCCTGGGAAGGGAAGGAGCTGGTGGACGGGTAGGGGGAGGGGGCGTGCAGGCCGTGGGAGCAGGTCTGCCTCGGCGGCTCCTCCCAGCCGTCGTGGGCGGCTGTCTCCCCTTCCCCTCGCTCTCCCCCTGGCCTCTGAAGCCTCCGTTCTGGCTTTGATCTGAGGTCTGGGTGCCCTCGCCGCCCAAGTGAGCACCATTTTCGGCTGTGCGCTCTGGGCTGCAGCTCTTTATCTCTTGCTTGTTTTCCAGAGTCTTGTTCCAAGAGAAGGGGGTTCTTACGTGGAAGTGGTTTTCTGCTCCTGCCTGGATACCCTGCCCTGAAACATGTTTTTGCTTTTGATCTGATGGAAACATCGAGAAGCAGCACAGTGGGTGCAGGGGCGCCTGTGTGGGGTCTGCGCCTGGGGTTGAGATGGGGAGAAGATGGGGCGGAGCCGGCCTTGCGCTTCCCCTTGGAATATTACGGATGAAGATGGCTTTCGAGAGGGCATCTCTTCAGCCTCACACCTTCTCTGCCGATGGAGTTCCTAGAAAAGGATGCAGGGCGATTCACAGAACTTCAGGGCTTCAAGCCCTTAGTGTTTCCACGAGAGACATTTCGAGAAAGTGGCGTTTAGGCTCTGGCATTGAAGGCACGTTGATAAGGGGAGGCTGCTACCCAGGGTGTGTGGATTCCTGAGGGTTAGCGGGCAGACACAGCATCGCTGCCAGGGTGTGGCCGTGTGCCAGGGGGCGTGGCTGTGTGCTGGGGATGTGGCCGTGCCCTGAGGGCGGGGCTGTGGGCAGGGGGCTGGGACTGTGTTGGAGCAGGATCACTGTGTCGGGGGCGTGGTCGTGTGCCCGGGGGCGTGGCCGTGCCCTGAGGGCGGGGCTGTGGACAGGGGGCGTGGCCATGCTGGGGGCGTGGTCGTGTGCCCGGGGGCGTGGCCGTGCCCTGAGGGCGGGGCTGTGGGCAGGGGGCTGGGACTGTGTTGGAGCAGGGTCACTGTGCCAGCGGCGTCTGCAAGTGAGGGACAGGCAAGTTTCTGTCCTGCCGTTTTAGAGTGTGTAGGCTGTCATGTGTGCCGCATTCCCCCGCCAGCGCCGCTACAGCTGTGGTGAAAACACCTCTTTAGACACTGTGACTGAGAGGGGTTGAGTGTCTGTCCTGAGAGGCCGGCGTTCGCGCTCACAGGACTGTGCCCCCCGTGTGAGCACCGGGGCTGCACCGGGTACCGCCCTCCACCTGGGGGCCGGGGGTAACTGCTCAGCGGAGAGGGCGGGCGCGTGAGTGCAGGTAGCTGCCACGGGCCTCAGGACGACAGGCCTGGGCCTGTGTCCAGGGGACAGCTCTCATCCCGCCCGGCTGACGGCCGCTTCCTGTTGCGAGCTTTGTTCTGCCGGGCTTGACAGGCATTCTACGAGGTGGGTTAGCGCTGGTCCACACGCTCCTGTGGTCCCTGCGGCCTGGGGCGGGACTGAGGCTGGACCTCCCCTGCAGCCGTGGAGGACGCGCCCACCACGCAGGCCCAGTGCATCTGCCTCTCCGCTCTCCAGGGTGGTCCCCCACCACGAGCCTGGCAGCCACGGAGAGAGAGGGGACCATCGGCGCCTGGCCCACCAGGCCCTGCCCTGGACCTCTGCCCTCAGCAAGGGCCCCTCACGCTGCCCAGTGGCTGGTCAGACACATGGGCGTCCAGCCTCCGGAGGAGGGTGGACAGTCATGGGGTGAGGGGGAATGTGCTACACTGAATGCCTCCTGCCGCTGTGTCGGTGCCCCAGCTCTGAATAAGGGGAGCGAATGGGCCGGCTGAGCCTCGGGCTGAGCGTAGACGCCTCAGGTCCAGGAGGGAGGCCTTGGAGAGTTCTTGTCCAGCTCCTTCATGAGCTGGGGAGCACTCCTCACAGCCAGCTCAGCTGGTTTACCCAGCGCCTATCCTGCCCCTGGGAAGGCCTGGACTGCCTGCCACCTGTGCAGGCATCATGAGGGCCCGGGGACCTGTGCCCAGCTCTGCTCCGACAGGCCCCAGAACCCATCCTGAGAGTCCCCCAGCCTGTGAACACGGGGCTGGGGGCGCCTGCCTGCTCCCCGCTGGGGTTCAGCTGCTCACAGTTTGGTTCAGGCATGAAGCATCGTATACAGAGGCCACACGTGTGTACAGCTTCTAGGCTGCTGCTGTTTTGATGTTTACAGGCAAGGAGTAGCTCCTGGAAAAGAAAAATGGCCCAGATGAGTGGAGAACAAGTGAAAGATTTGCCAGTCAACATCAACACCCAAACCTGAAAAACACCAACAAAACCCACAGCCCAAACAGCTGTCTGCCCACCGGCCAGGTCTCCGCGCCCTGGGCGGGCCTGCTCCTGGCTGGCTGCCTCTTGATCCCTGTGGTTCCCCAGTGTCCGCTGTCCGACGTGCCTCAGCCTGGCCTCCTGGTACCTGGTGCATTGGTGGGCTTTGCCGTGCCCTCCCTGGTCTGCAGGACTCTGATGGCCCCGAGTCCAGGCACACCAGCGGCTCTCCCCTCCTCCCTGCTGGATCAGGAGCTGCTCCCCAGGCGCTGGGCTGGGGGCAGAGCCACTGCAGGGGTGTCGCCATGGGGGTGCGGCAGAGGGCCCCCGAGGGTGTCAGTGCCCGCCCTCTGCGTCCCTCCCTCCGGCCCTCTGCACCCCCGGCTGGCTGGTCACCAGTGGAATAACGCGCAGACCGCTCTCCTCCCCTAGGTCTGCCCCCTGCACAGGGGAAAGAAGGGCCGCAGGGTGGGGGCGGCTTGAGGGGGGGTGGCCTGAGGAGCCCGGCTGAGGTCTGGACCTGCCTCCACCAGTGAAAGTCCCGTGGCCTTGCTTGCTCCAGGAGCTGTGGTGAGCACACACCCTCTTCCCCGGAAAGGCATGGGGTTGTGGGGAAGAGCATGTTTGGGACAGAGACAGACTGGGCTTCTGGACACGGGTGATTATTCCTTTTGAGTCCTGGTTTCCTCATCTGTGAAACGGGAGCAGCGCAGCGCAGTGTTGTCCTAGGACCGCCAGGTCGCGGCACTCGCCCGACACGGGGCTGGCTGCTCATCCGACGTGGGGCCGGGTCGCAGCGCTCATCGGACGGCAGCTGGGAACAAACTATACGGGGTATTGAGAGGGCTGCACAATATCATTCACCCAGGGGAAGGGACAGGCGATGGAGAAATGGAAGACGCACGTGTGAGGAGACGTTCTGGGGAGAACTGCTGCTGGGAAACCGCGACGTACTTGTTATCCGCACGCCCCACGTTGCCCTGTGCCAGGCGATGTCACTGCAGTTTTCTTTGGCTGCGATAGAAACCGTTCTTGGCTGAGGAGCGTGATCAGTTCTCAGCTTAACAAAACTGGGTGTGAATATCTTGCTTTCTGAGACTCTTCCTGTTGCCTTATAGATGATGCATTACCACTGCTCCCATTCTTGTTCTGTGTGAGAGGGAAACTGTTTTCCTTCTGGTGAGATGATTTGCTTTGCATTCATTTTTTTCTTACATTTTTCAGTCATAAAGCCTCTGTGTTATGTCAGTGTGTGTTTATGCCCATCTCGGCACTTTTAGAAGCCCTGGGGGAGGGGAGCGAGCTGTTTTGATTCAGGCTGGGTGAGAAGGCCAGGCCCGGAGGTGACAGGCTGGAGCAGAGGGGCTGGGGTTTGGGGGCTGGGCTTGGGGGCTCCCTTAGCAGGGCCCGCTGGGGTGGGGGCACTGCAGTGGAGAGGACAGGCCAGGGCAGGTGGGAGTGAGTCTCCAGCCAGCAGTGCGATGGGGTCCAGCTCACATGGACTGCTTCCATCACACACAGGACAAAACCCTTCCCAAATGCCTGTGGGAGTGAGGGGTGTGAGAGGCAGGGCGGCCCGCCTGGGAGAACAGGTGGATTGCAGCTCTGACGAGAGCGGGAGAAGGCACTGCAGGATGGTCATGAGACCCTGCTCAGAGCTCAGAGGGGGCGGAGGAAGATGTCACACTGAAGCTCAGTGTGTGTCGCGTGTGTGTGTGTCTGTTGTTTGTGAGTGTGTCTCCTGCATGCTCACGTGCATGTGCTCTGAAGCCAAGGGAAATCTGTGGATGTCAGGAGTCAGGGGACTGTGCTCACACTGCCTTCATGGACAGGGGGGAGTCAGAGGACTGTGCTCACACCGCCTTCATGGACAAGGGGTGTCAGAGGACTGTGCTTACACTGCCTACATGGACAGGGGTGGTCAGGGGACTGTGCTCACACTGCCTTCATGGACGGGGGGGTCAGGGGACTGTGCTCACACTGCCTTCAGGGACGGGGGGGTCAGGGGACTGTGCTCACACTGCCTTCAGGGACAGGGGGGGTCAGGGGACTGTGTTCACACCACCCAACCTTCTGGGACAGGGTGGCGCACGTCCTTACAGTGAGTCACCCTGGGCTTTCTTTCCAGATTTAACTCTGCTTTCAGAGTGACCCCTGGCCCCGAGGCCATCCTTGCACTTGACCTGAGGCTGCGGCTTCAGCAATGGTGAGTGGGGGTCGGGGGGTATGCGGACCTCGGCCAGGAGTGTGTCTGAAACAAGCTCTGGCAGACAAACCTCTCTTTTTCTCCTGGTGATTTATGGCTTATATTTAAAATGAAGTATGGTCTTTCTTAATTTTAGCACAAGTAGCAACACAAGTAAATTAGCGGTCAAATCAGCGAGTGTCCTGGCTGGGAGAGATGTGCTCTGGCTGTTGAGAACCAAGAAACTTCGAGGTCTCTGCCACGTGTCTTCTCCAGCCCCCGGGATGGACCAAGCCGGGTGAACGCTGAGCAGGTCTTTGTTGCGGGGCTGGTGATCAGGAGTGAATTGTGCGGCACGTGCTCTTCAGACCCCACCTGGCTGTCAGCAGGCGGCGAGCGGGCTGGGGAGTGAATAACGCATCTCCTGCTGCCTGTCCTGGCAGTGTCGCCGCCACTCGCAAGTGACTCGCTCAGTTCTCACCGTGAGCGAGCCTCTGGTCCCAGCGGGCGCCTGCCCTCGCCCCTGCACCCTGCCTTCCTTGAGGTCTTCTGTGGGCACAGGAAACGCACTGCCATCCTCCTAGGCAGTAACGGAGAGGGGCCGCCCCGAGGGCCCGGCAGCGGGCACGACGGCCTGAGCCCTGGGAACCTCCAAGGCCCTCGGCAGCGGCTCCTGGTGGTCAGCCGAGGCATTCTCCCTCTGGTCATTGAGCAGCCTGCGCTGTCGTTCAGTCGTTCAGTCGTTCAGTCGTGTCCGACTCTGCAACCCCCCGGACTGCAGCATGCCAGGCCTCACTGTCCATCACCAACTCCCAGATTTTGCTCAAATTCATGTCCATTGAGTTGGTGATGCCATCCAACCATCTCATCCCCTGTTTCCCCCTTCTCCTCCTGCCCTCAGTCTTGCCCAGCATGAGGGTCTTTTTCTAATGAGTCAGCTCTTTACATTAGGTGGCCAGAGGATTGGAGTTTCAGCCTCAACATCAGTCCTTCCAAAGAACATCCAGGACTGATCTCCTTTAGGATGGACTGGTTTGATCTCTTTGCAGTCCAAGGGACTCTTGAGTCTTCTCCAGCACCACAGTTCAAAAGCATCAACTCTTCAGCACTCAGCCTTATAGTCCAGCTCTCACATTCATATATGACTACTGGAAAAAAAATAGCTTTGACTCTATGGACCTTTGTTGGCAAAGTAATGTCTCTGCTTTTTAATATGCTCTCTTCCCTGGTGGCTCAAAGGTTAAAGGGTCTGCCTGCAATGCAGGAGACCTGGGTTCAATCCCTGGGTTGGGAAGATCCCCTGGAGAAGGAAATGGCAACCCACTCCAGTATTCTTGCCTGGAGAATCCCATGGACAGAGGAGCCTTGTGGGCTACAGTGCCCAGAGTCGCAAAGAGTCGGACACGACTGAGCTAGTTCACTCACTAGGTTGGTCATAGCCTTCCTTCCAAGTAGCAAGCGTCTTTTAATTTCATGGCAGCAGTCACCATCCACCGTGATTTTGGAGCCGAAGAAAAGAAAATCTGTCACTGTTTTGACTTTTCCCCCATCTATTTACCATGAAATGATGGGACTGGATGCCATGATCTTAGTTTTTTGAATGTTGAGTTTTAAGTTAGCTTTCTCACTCTCCTTTTTCGCGCTCTTCAAGGGCTCTTTAGTTCCTCTTCACTTTCTGCCTTTAGTGTGGTATCATCTGCATATCTGAGATTGTTGATATTGCTCCTGGCAATCTTGATTACAGCTTGTGATTCATCCAGCACAGGGTTTTGCATGATGTTCTCTGCATATAAGTTAAATAAAGCCGGGTGACAATATACAGCCTTGTCTTGCTGTGCTAAGTCACTTCAGTCCAACTCTTTGCGACACTTTGAGCGTAGCCCGCCAGGCTCCTCTGTCCATGGGACTCTCAAGGCAAGAATACTGGAGTGGGTTGCTGTGCCCTCCTCCAGAGGATCTTCCTGACCCAGTGATCAAACCCATGTCTCCTGTGGCTTCCACATTGTAGGCAGATTCTTTACTGCTGAGCCACTGGAGAAGCCCACAGCCTCATCATATTCCTTTGCCAGTTATGAACCAGTCCGTTGTTCCATGTCTGGTTCTAGCTGTTGCTTCTTGACCTGTATACAGGTTTCTCAGGAGGCAGGTGAGGTGGTCTGGTATTTGCATCTTTTTAAAAATTTCCCACTGTTTGTGGTGATCCGCATAGTCAAAGGGTTTAGCATATCAGTGAAGCAGGGTGGATGCTTTGTTGGAATTCCCTTGATTTTTATCTGATCCAACGGATGTTGGCAATTTGGTCTCCGGTTGCTCTGCCTTTTCTAAATCCAACTTGAACATCTGGAAGTTCACGGTTCATGTACTGTTAAAGCCTTGCTTGAGAATTTTCAGCATTACTTTGCTAGCATGTGAGATGAGTGCAATTGTGCAGTAGTTTGAACACTCTTTGACATTGCCTTTCTTTGGGATTGGAATAAAAACTGACCTTTTCCAGTCCTGTGGCCACTGCCGAGTTTTTCAAATTTGTTGGCATATTGAGTGCAGCACTTTCACAGCATCATCTTTTAGGATTTGAAAAGGCTCAACTGGAATTCCATCACCTTCACTAGCTTTGTTTGTAGTGATGATTCCTAAGGCCCACTTGACTTCACACTCCAGGATGTCTGGCTCTAGGTGAGTGATCACAGCGTCATGATTATCTGGGTCATTGGGACCTTTTTTATATCGTTCTCCTGTGTATTTTTGCCACGTCTTCTTAATATCTTCTACGTCTGTTAATTCTTGCCATTTCTGTCCTTTATTGAGCCCATCTTTGCATGAAATATTCCCTTGGTGCCGGGGACCAGCCCCGGCTGATCCAGGGTATTCGAAGCGGGGACGGCGTCGGCGAGGATCAGGAAACAATTGCTTAATTAAACGTTAATTAAGGATATAAAGAGTAATAGAATGAGGATAGCTCAGTGAGGAAATTCAGTGGAGAAAAGAGGCTGAAATAAGGATAGCTCAGTGAGGAAATTCAGTGGAGAAAAGAGGCTGAATAATTCAGCCAGAAGGTAAGAGAAAGAACGACATGGTGAGACCAAGTTTCGGTGAACAAGGCCCGCACTTTATTTTCCAAAGTAGTTTTTATACCTTAAGTTATGCATAGAGGATAATGGGGGAAGGGGTAGAGTCCTGCAGTAAGCCAGGCTTTCTTCCTGCAAACTTATCATATGCAAAAGTTTAGGTGATTTGCATCATCTTCTGGCCCGGAGGCCTTTTTCTCTAAAGGTGATTATTCTCAAGTCAGGCGCCAGCCTCCAAAAAGCATTAGATAAAGTTGCATTCCTACAGAGCAAAGGTGTGGTGGGCTATAACAAGAAAAAGAATTAACTCAAGGGTCCCAGGTTACAAACATTAAAGCTACTACTTACACCAATTATATTAATCAATACACTGCCAGGGACACAGCAGGTAAGGGATATGGAGACTTAGCAGCAAACATTGGCCCAACAAGTGAAAATCCCTTCACCAATACAATTTCTAATCAATCTTTAGACTGCTCAAAGGAATCCGTATTTAGACAGTTTAGAACATCTCATGCCTCTCACAGTTTGGAGGCTCTGAGCAATCACATGTGGCCGGAAAAACCTATTCAGGCAGGCTAGAGGACTTCCAAGGGAGTTTGTAGGTTGAAACACTGTCACACCCAGGAATTATTAACTGGAGCTATAAGCTAACTCTTTTTTCAGAGAGGTAGTGGGGGACAGCCCCCCGTAAAGTCAGAGGTGTAGGTGAAAGCACAAAGCAGAAAGTAGGCAGACTCTGGTTTTGGGGGTAGATTGCTCGAGAATTTCCAGGGAGACTCCTGAGGCTTGATCCCGCCTTTGCGTATGCCAAGCCTCCTTCCTCATGACCTTTGCCAGAGGCGGAGCTCGCTCCCCGCACCTTGGTATCTCTAATTTTCTTGAAAAGATCTCTAATCTTTCCCATTCTAATATTTTCTATTTCTTTGCATTGTTCACTTGAGAAGACTTTCTTATGTCTCCTTGATATTCTCTGGAACTCTGCATTCAGTTGAGTGTATGTTTCCTTTTCTCCTTTGCCTTTTGCTTCTCTTCTTTTCTCAGCTATTTGTAAGCCCTCCTCAGACCACCACTTTGCCTTCTTGCGTCTTTTTCCCTTTGTAATGGTTTTGGTTGCTGCTTCCTGCAGTGTGTTATGAACCTCTGCCCATACTTCCTCAGGCACCTGGTCTACCAGATCTCACCCCCAAGTCTCTTTGTCACCTCCACTGTATAATCAGGGATTTGATTCAGGTCATGCCAGAATGGCCTAGTGCTTTTCCCTACTTTTTCGATTTGAGTCTGAATTTTGCACTAAGGAGCTGATTATCTGAACCACAGTCAGCTCCCAGTCTTGTTATTACTGACCGGATAGAGCTTCTACATCTTGGGCTGCAAAGAATATAATCAATCTGATTTCGGTGTTGACCATCTGGTGATGTCCATGTGTAGAGTCGTCTCTTGTGTTGTTGGAAGAGGGTGTTTGCTATGACCAGTGCATTCTCCTTGCAAAGCCTTTGCCCTGCTTTATTTTGTATTCCAAGGCCAAACGTGTCTGTTATTCCAGGTATCTCTTGACTTCCTACTTTTGCCTTCCAGTCCCCTATGATGAAAAGGACATCTTTTTTGTTAGTTTTAGAAAATGTTGTAAGTCTTCATAAAACCAGTCCACTTCAGCTTCTTTGACATCAGTGATTGCGGCATAGACGTGGATTGCCATGATCTGAATGCTTTGCCTTGGAAACAAACAGAGATCATTCTGTTGTTTTTGAGATTACACCCAAATACTGTGTTTTGGACTCTTCTGTTGACTGTGCGGACCACTCCATTTCTTCTAAGGGATTCTTGCCCACAGTAGTAGATACAATTGTTATCTGAATTAAAATCGCCCATTTCCATTGATTTTAGTTCACTGATTCCTAAGATGTCCATGTTCACTCTTGTCATCTGCTGGACCGTGTCCGATTTAAATGACTCATGACCCTAACATTCCAGGTTCCTGTGCAATATTGTTCTTTATAGCATTGGGCTTTAACCACCAGCCAACTGAGCATCGTTTCTGCTTTGCGCCAGCCTCTTCATTCTTTCTAGAGCTATTTCTCTGCTCTCCCCACCAGTATTTTGCACACCTATTGACCTGAGGGGCTCACTTCTGGTGTCCTATCTTTTTGCCTTTTCATACTGTTCATGGGGTTCTGGAGGCAAGAACACTGGAGTGGTTTGCCATCCCCTCCTCCAGAGGACTGTGTTTTATCAGAAACTCTCCACCATGGCCCGTGTGTCCTGGGCGTCCCTACACAGCATGGCCACAACTTCATTGAGCTGCGCAAGGCCGTGATCCACGTGATCATTTTGGTTAGCTCTCTGACTGTGGCTTTCATTCTGGAGCCTGTGGGATTATAGTTCTTGCTTCTTCTGTCTGCCCTCTGATGGATGAGGATTAATAGCTTATGCACGTTCCCTGATGGGACGGTCTGGCTGTGGGGAAAACTCGATCTTGTTCTGGTTGGCAGGGCCGTGCTCAGTAAATCTTTATTCCACGTGTCTGCTGATTGGTGGGGCTATCCCTGTTAGTTGTTTGGCTCGAGGCAACCCAGTCCTGGAGTCCACAGCTCTGTGGTAGGGCTCAGTGGCAGCCTCCTAAAGGACTTATGTCAACACACACCTCCCAGGACTGATGCCGCCAGTGCCCGTGACCTGTGGCAGGCACCATTGACCTGTGCCTGCGCAGGGACCCGCACACTCGCAGGCGGGCCTGGCTCAGTCCCTTGCGGGGTCAGTGTTCCTCTCCCCTGGGTCCTGGTGTGCATTTGGTTTTGTTTGTACCCTCTGTTTCTCCCAGTCCTGTGCAAGTTCTGTAATCAAATGCCACTGTTCCTCCAAGTCAGATTCCCGGGGATCCCCAGTCCCTTGGCTGGATCCCCAGCTTGAGAAGTCTGCTGTGGGGTGTAGAGCATTTGCAACAGTTTGAGAACTTCCTTGATATTACTGTTCTTCAGTTTGTGGGTCACCCACACGGCGGGTATGGGATTTGACTTTTAACGTGATTGTGCCCCTCCTACCGTCTCTTTGAGGCTCCTCCGGTGTCCTTGGACGTGGGGTGGAGGTCAGCTACCCTGGCCTGATTTCACTGCTCACAGTGCCAAGACCAGAGGAGCTGGGGGACCTCCTCAAGGTCGCTACTTTGGGGGAAAGCAGAGCAGAGTCAGTCTCCCTAGGCTTCCCCATGCCTGGCTGTCTCTGGGCGGGTGGGGGTGTTCGCTGGCTTCCCCCCAGGTGTTATCCTCTCCTCCGCTTGGCTGGGCTCTGCGGGGAGAGCAGAGTGAGCAGGGAGCGGAGCTCTGAGAAGAGGGAGCAGGGCATGGGGGTCTGTGCACGGATGAGGGAGGCGGTGAAGGCGTGCGCTGAGACTGGACTGAGAAGGAATGCTGTTCTCACGAGGTTTGTTACTTCAGGAGGATGGAGCTCTGCTTGGAGCTGGGGCCCCGGGCAGCATCCGGCTCACGGCGCGTCTGTGCCTGGGGTCTCCCTCCGAGGGCTTCTCCTCTGGGGCAAAGGGGCTGTAAGAGCGGGTGTGTAAAGCTGTCACAGGGCGGGGGAGACTCCTTTATTCTTGTGAGTGTGGGCAGTTCCGCCCTCTGTGAGGCTCGTGCCCTTGGTCCTGGCACCGTGCTTGCCTCCTCTGCAGAGCTGGGCCTTCCTCAGGCCATGCCTGCCCAGGGGAATGAGCTCTCCAGCTGTGGGACTTCAGAGAGGTTCCCTGTGAGGAGCGCCCCCGGGTGAGTCTCCCGTAACTGGCAGCTCCCTTCCGCTTGTCCTCCTCTGCCGCTCTTCTACTGACTCTCGAGCATCTACCGTCGGCCGGACACAGGCAGCCACTCGGGCGACGGTGGAGGACAAGAAGCTACATTTCTGTGGGCCCTCACCTCGAGAGTCTCCGGTTCAGGGAGGTTTGCCCTCGGGTTGACATCACAACTCAGTGTGGAGAGTTCTGCCATGGACGCCTGCACCGAGGCAGCGGACCGGCCTAGTGAAGGGCGGCTCCCTGGGCGACTGTGGACTTGGGCCTCAGTGGCCGAGCAGGAGTGTCAGCTGGAGACACAGGAGCACAGGCTCGGTGCTCTTAAACGAACGTGTACGTTCCAGAACCGTCTGGCTTCAGCTGCTCCTGAGCACAGGCTCTGTGCTCTTAAACGAACGTGTACGTTCCGGAACCGTCTGGCTTCAGCTGCTCCTGCCGCAGCAGGTGTGGCTATGCCGGGGGCACCCTAAGCGGCGCTCTGAGTGTTGTTCCCGTTATTCACACCCTCCTGACTGGCCTCAGCAGGCCCCGGGGCTGCATTTCAGACGACCCTGGACGCGGGGCAGCAAGTCCCCCTCTGTGCGCTTCCCCTGCCCCGCTTGTGGGTGAGCGCTTTCCTCACCTCCCGTCTGGTCTCCTCACGGAGCACACGGGCCTCCGTCCATCTGCCTCTGCCGTCCGTGTGCCCTGGTGACACCTTGGTGCACGCCATGAGCATGAAGAACAGGGGCTTTGACAGAGGCCCAGAGATGCTGCCTGAGTGGTGTTGCGCTCAGAGCACGGTGGGCCTGGCCCCATGGGGAACTTGCCATGCAGGTGCCCCCAACGGGCTCACCACTGCCTCCCAGCAGGAGGGGGACGGCCCTCCTGGTGACAGAGGAACAGGATGACTGATCGTCCTCCCGGGGGGAGCCAGCCCTGCTTCATTCCCTCCCCCCGACCTGAGCCAGGGGCGTATGGCCTGGCTTCCAATGCCCAGCGTCCTCTCAGCGAAGCAGGCCCCCAGCGCCATGCGGCCCCCTGGACGCCAGGCCCAGTAGGGCCGTGGCCCACGGCGCACTGAGGCTCTGACTCTCTCTCCTCTGTTTTTCCTCCCAGGCTGCCTGTTTGAAGATGGCCTCTGCAGACCTGCTGAGACCTGTGTGAACGGTAAGTGCCAGCCCATGGTGACTCCAAGGCTGGCTTCACTACACGCAGGGGGGTCCTGGGTGGGCTCATGTTTGATTCTTCCGAGCGCGTGCAGACATTGGCCTCGGCACCTCAGGCACTGACGGGGGTCAGGCCAGAGCGCCCACCAGGCCCTCTGCACGCAGGGCCCCAGGCGTGCTGTGAGGCCCAGTGTGAGACGGGGTCGCCTCTCCCCAGCAGTGAGTGTTTGCAAGGTGGGCTCTGTCCCTGCCTGCCTCCAGCTGCATCCTCCCCGCCTGCGTGGGTGCCCCAGATGCACCCAGCTCTCTGTGCCAACCAGGGGCCTGCGGGCAGAGCCCATGAGTGGGATGTGCCCCTGGGACCCTTTGGTCCAGTGCAGCCTCTGCCCCACCACCTCCGAGCTGGCTTGTCTGCCAGGCCCCCAGGCACGCTGTCAAGGGCCTGAAGGCCAAGACCCAGGGGCAGTTAGGCCAGCGTCCTGGTGAGAAAGTCCCACTCGGAGCCCGTGGACGGGGGGCTGAGACAGCTGTGTGTGCGTCCTCACGGCGAACGTGCCCTGGGTACCACGCCGATGGGCTGGACGGCTCTGTTTTGTGTTCGTTCTTTGTGGGGAGAACTCTGCAGATTGTGGCGAGTACTGACCTGGGCTGGAGGCTGCAGCAGCTGTGTGAAGGGAGCCCACCCAGGTCGGGCCGTTGCACACTGGCCGACCTGAGCACCTCCTCACCACAGCTGCACGGGTGGGCCTCTCGCTGGGCCCCAGCACGGCTCCTCCTGCTTACACCTCGTGAAGCTTTTATCTGGAGGCAGCTTTTGAAAAAATAATTTATTAAAAAAAAAGCATCGTCTGCCCTGACTTGGTGAAGTTGGATTCTAAAAGAAACAGGTGTGTGTTTAGTGTGAGTGCAGGCTCGGGTGGATCGGCAGCGTGAACGCTGCAGCTCGGAGCCTCCCCTGTCCCCAGCGGGGAGCAGGCCCGCAGCTGCCACGGCTCCCGCGGGCCCTCCTTCCCCCGAGCCTCCACTTGCCTCCCTGGCATGGAGGGTGCTGACGTTATGTAACAGAGTAGCTCTGAGTTATGTGGAAACAGAAGGCAATTTAAGTGTAAACAGAAACACGTGGGCCTTGACTTATGGAGACAGCCGGTGTTCGATATTCCTCCGGTCCAGCTGAGGGCCCACTGTGGCCTGACCAAACGAGGGGACAGCAGCGAGCAGGGATGGAAGGTGCTGGCCCGGCTCGTGACCCCGGGCGAGGCTGCGGGGCTCAGCCTGGCCGGGGGTGTGGGGGGCATTAACAGACATTGAAGTCCCTTTGCATCCCTTCGTTTATTAAAGTGGTCCTGTGTTACTTTTACAATAAGACTCATCTAATAAAGATGTTGCAGCATCTGCTGAGCTGACTCTGAGAGGCAGGTCTGGCTCGGGCCTGCCGCCGTGGGTGCTGACTGAGTGGGCACAGCCCCCAGCTGCCGCCCAGAGCAGCCCTGGGGAGCCACGGACCCTGTTCTGGCCGCAGGGGGGAGCTTCTCGGCAGAAACGTGCTGGGTGTTTGAGGTGGGTGGGCAGAAGGACAGACTGCGTTCAGTTAGGGCTGGCACTGTGGGTGGTAACGGGGCGAGAACCTGGGCAGGGAACAGCTCCCCAAGTCCAGTGATGAACTGCAGGAGGCCCGGAGAGGAGGAGCAGAGGCTGGGGCTGGGAAGGGCCTCCAGGACAGCACCCGGCTCACGGAACGGCGTCTGTCCCACGGCAGCCGCTCACGGGGCTGGCAGGCAGGGCCTCCGAGCTGGGAGGAGCCTAGGTCAGCTCTCAGGGCAGCCCACCTTCTTCTCGAGCTGGCCTTTCTGGGGTCTCGAACACGCGGCCTCTGGTCCTCAGGGCACGGACCCCCAGGCTTGTAAACGACCGCTCTCCCTCCCTCCCTCTTCTTCTTTCCTTCTGAAGCTTTCTCGAAAGAAGCAGACCAAATCAGTAACTTTGTCGGAAGCTCTCGGAACACTTTTCTCCATGTTAATGTTTGGTGACCACAGGTGGAGTTTGCCAGCTGCTGCTGTGAGCTGCTGTGCACCCAGTATGTCTTGGCAAGTTTGATAAACGGGGCTATTCTGTTCTATTGCACTGGAAAGACAAAGAATAGGAAGGAGCTTTAATTTAACAACCTGGAGACTATGAAAAAGTACAGCCAGTCTGAAAAACAGATTAGGTCGGAGCAATAGAATTGATGTGGTCTGAATCATGGGCCTTGAACCGAGAGCCTGGCGAGGCCTTGTGGTCCGGACACCCCAGGCCGCAGGCGGAGGTTCCGGGCTCAGCGCTGGTGGCTGCTGGCTCTGGGAGGAGCAGCATGTGGAGGGGTGCTCGGTGTTCCCCACCACCAGCTCTGAAGGCTGACTTTGAAGCTTGATGGGGTTCCCATGGAATGGCTTCACAAAGCCCGCTTTGTGAGAGCCGTTCCCACCTTGTTTCAGGAAGGTCACGCTCCCGTTTTGGCCTCTGCTGTTGAGGTGATAAAAGCAGTGCTGAGAAATGGTCGGCTTCCCTGGATGATAATATCCTGACTGGGCTTCTAGACGCCAAGGAGGTAGAGTTGGTGATGAGTTGTCTGGATGCATCTCAGGCTCACGGCGCTTGGTTAGGGATGCTAAGGCTGTGGCCTTCCCAGCGCTGTTCTGTCAGCAGGATACAGAGGCCAGCCGGTGGGTCTGGCCCTCACCAGTGGACCCTCCTCACGGTCTGCTCCGGCGAGTCCGCCCTGCAGCAGCTCTTCAGGGTTAGGCTGCAGCCTTTGCGAGACGCTGGGGCATATCTGAGGAGACCCTGTGCTGGGAGACAACGGCTGGGGGCCAGCCCCCTCCTCCGCCCACCTCCCCACAAAGCGCTCGCTGACCTTACTGTGGAGACAGCAGATGAGACCAGTCATGTGCCCCCAGGACCGGGAGGAGGTGCAGGGTTTGAATATTCTGAAGTCTGTCAGTTCGGGGCAGCCCGGCTGCTGTCCTGATCCATGCTGCTCATGTCCTCTGAGAGGGGTTTTCCTTGAAAAGTTCCTGAATCATGGGAGAGAAGTTGTGTCCATCTGTCTGCAGTTTGCCCAGATGGAGGGGTGGCATCTGTAACCTGGGGGTGTTTTCAACTGTCCCTCGAGTCCACTTGTTTGCACCAGAGAAGCGACTCCTCTAAGGAAGCACATTCTCGAGCCGTGTCCTCGGCCTTTCAGGCTCATCTCCTCCCTTCCCTGTGTCCTGGGTCCTTGATGGTGCCCTGCTCTTTCTGCAGAGGAGGGGCTTGGGGAAGAGGCTGTGTCCCGGCCCAGGAAAGCATCAGGTGGACAAGTGCCTGGGGGCATGAGCCCTGAGTAGTGATGCGAGTGCTTTGGCCTCAGCCGCCCGGGCCCAGAGGGAGGGCTCGTCCCCGCCACTGGTCTGCAGACAGCCTGAGCTGGCCTGGGGCACTGAGTTGTGGGAATGTTTTCACAGCAGCCAGGCGTTTCCTCACGAGAAAGATCTAGCAGGGAGCGCACGGAAGGGCCTCACCTGTCTCGTCCCGGGACGCCGTGGGTCCACGGCTCTGCGGGCAGGACCTGGCTCCAGCCACAGCTGCCCAGAGGTGTGCGGCTGGGAGGCTTGTTCCCCTCCCAGATCCCAGTTAATCACAACTCAGGGGAATGAATGGGGATTAATTACTGAGTTAAACGGTGCGAAGCAGAGTTTAATTTGACATGTTAACAGGAAAAAAATGCCATTTCGAGCCTCACATGAATGACTGGAGATGAGTTGCAATTGATGCGGCTCCATTTGAGCGGCTGCCACGCACAGGAACACACACGTGTCCGCACGCGCACGCAGCTGGCGTGCCCGCAGGCGCCCTGGGCTCCGAGGGTCCCTTTGCTGCTGTCCCTCAGGCTCGGCTCCTGCAGGACCGGTCTTCTCACTCCTCGTTACCTGGCTACCCTTGCATCGCAGCTCAGGAGCCAGGAAGCTGCCCCGGGAAGTGCCCTGCTTTCCTCCGTCTCCGCCTCTGGGGTGGCTGTTGGGCCACCTTGCAGGAGGCAAGTTCTCGTTCCCCTCCCCTCAGCGGCTCCGGGCCCTGAATTCCCAGGGAGCCCCTGGGCCGCCTCTTCCTGCTCCTGGGCGGGCGTTTCTGGGGGACTAGAGATGCCCCTGTGTCGGAGGTTGATGACTCGCTTCTTTGCGTCTCATGGGTGGCTCCCAGCACGGCTGGTGTGACCCTCGTGTTCGGATCTGGTGTGTTTTGTCACCACAGTAACCAGTCCTGGAGGGGACCGGGGTGTTTTATTGTTCTGAGTAAACAAGAGAGGACACTCCCCTTGCGTAAAAGTGTAGCTCCAGACCTTGCTGTCTGTGGCCTTCCCTGGGGTCAGGGGCTAAGGAGGCAAGCTCCTGAGGGTCCACTCTGCATAGGGCGGGGGTGAGTGCCCTGATCCCAGACGCTCCAGCAGACTGCCGAGCAGCCTCACCTAGCCTGTGCTGCCGCCACTGCGGGACTCGGTCTGCCCCACAGAGTGCATCCGTGTGCTTCGGGTTTTGGGGTGCTGTCCGAGGTCCCTGCTGCGTCCCCTGCTCCCAGGGCACACAGGCGGCTGCAGCAGCCGCTCCCGGCTCTCCATCAGTGCTCGTCCCAGGGGGCAGTTAGACGGTCCCTCTGGGGCCTTCGCCTCCCCAGGCCTCTCGAGGAATTCCTTCCGCGGGACACGCCTTCTATCAGGACACGCCCCTGATGGGACACGCCCTCTATCAGGACACGCCTTCTGTCTGGACACGCCCCCTGTTGGGACACACCCTCCAGCCAAGCAGCCCATTCTTTCCCAGCGCCCACTGCCCCCCTGCCTACCCATCCCCCACCCGGGAGTCCCCCTCCCCACGGAAGAACGAGGGGAGATGGGAGGTGGCGTTGCCATTTCCCAGTGGAATGCCACCTCTGAGGGGAGCACCCTGTTGGGGTGCGTGTGTGTCTTAAGATGCTTTTGAAATGTTATTTCTTCCTTCTGCACCAGTTTCCAGACTGACTTACCAGTTAGCCCAATTAACTCTTCACGGTCTTTAATTATAAACACAGGAGAGGATAATGAACTGTCTAGCAGATGAAACCTGCTTGCACGTTTTCCATTGTATCCCAACCAGGACTGTTTAGGGCGTTCTGCGGGGAAAGTTAACTTGAGGCGCCAGTTATGGACAGCGTCTTCTGTGAGGCCCAGGGTCCTGGGTCCGCCCGTGATCTCAGCGCGTGACGGCTTCTTGGTGGATGTGCAGTCTGTGCGGACTCCCGAGGCGCTGTGGCTCCTTCCCTTGGGTCAGGGTTTGCCATGGTGATGTCCAGTGGGCCACACTGCTGGGCTCCGTGCAGGCGGGTGAGGGCATGAGAACCACCCCCCCCCATGCCCACCAGGGCTTCCTTTCTGGCCTGAGTCTCTGCTCATCGATCCTCTGGTTTCGGTTTTGGTCTTATAAGTACTAGGTCTTAGTGTCTACTTAAGAGCATCACCGACGTAAAGAAGAGAGCTGTTGGGCAGGTGCGTCGGGGGCCTGGGTGGAGCAAGTTAAGCCAAGTAGACTTTGTCAGGGCCAAGATGCTTCCCTGTTTGAGCTGTTTATTGAAGTGGTACCTGCCTTGCAGTTTTTTTTCTTTTCCTTTCAAATGCTTAAAAATGTGGTTTTTAAGATACTTATGGCAACCTGGTTTTTTCCTGCATTAATATTTAAAATAACATTTTTTCCCCCAGTTTGTCATTGTCAACTGTTAGATGGTTGGATAATCTGAGCTGTCTCTCAAAGCCAAAATTGGAGTTCTAATTAGCTCATTTCAAATGAATCTGGATTTTCTGAGGCTATGACCATGTCTTCCTTGAGAGCCTTGTGTCTGCATTTCTGTGCTTTAGGAAGCGTCCACTGCTCAGAGTGGGCATCCTTTCCTCTCCCAGCCCCTGCCCCATCCAGTTGCCATGGTGATTGTAGCATGTCGCGTTGGGTGCAGGACTGCGGTGTGGCCCCGTCTGCAGATGCGCCTTCTCCCCTGCTGAGTACAGATGACGTGGGCACGTGCCCTCTCTGCTCTGCGTGACGTCGGCCTGCCCCTCTTGGAGCTGTCCCAGGCGTGGGCTTCTGCTTACCCACCCTGCCCACACTCACACCCTGAAGCGGCTCCTTATGGAGACAGTTGCTTGTCGCTCTTGAGGACGGCTGTGGGTTTGCAGCAGGGAGGGTGTTAAAGTTTTAACATATTTTCATGGCTGCTCCTTCTCTGCTTGTAGGACCTTGAGCCTAGAATTGCCGCAATCTTGAGAGAAATGTGCTAAATCCTCCTTCAGTTTTGGTTCGTTTCGCCGGAGGTGTTGGAGGAACCTGGGAGCTGACACTGGGGCTCTTGATGTTTTTAGCCGTGACCAGAGGCTGGGTGAGCAGTGTGCACGGTGTGACCAGAGGCTGGGTGAGCAGTGTGCACGGTGTGACCAGAGGCTGGGTGAGCAGTGTGCACGGTGTGACCAGAGACTGGAATGCGCCCATAGTCATGCCACTGTGAAAAGCACAAAAGTCTGTATTTTTAAAGCAAAATTTTATACTAAACTTGAGTCCTAGAGATTATATGTTTGTATTTTTAAAAAGCTTTTATTTTTGGTCTATGGGTAACCGTGCGGGGCCTCGTTTCAGTGGTTCGGCCAGTGCTCTGTTGGTCAGTGGTCAGCAGCTAGCTCTGGGCGAGCTGTGTTGACTTGCAGTCAGTTTCTGTGGCCTAAGCTTGGCCACTGGGCTGATTTCCAGCCAGTGCGGCTCCACCCTGGGGCAGCTGGGGAAACGCCGTCAGGAGCCGTGGCCACCCCCGGGAGCGTCTGCCTGCCTGGGACACTGGATGCACAGGTTTCACAGGGCAGGTCTGCAGAGGGTCAGCTGGCGGCTGGGTAACAGCAGAGGTCTCTGCCGCCCCCGACTCAGGAGTGACCCCACAGTTGAGCCGGGTGGGGCTGTTTTGGAACGCGCCCTGAGCCTGGGAGGGGGCCTGAGTGGACCCACGCCCCATGTCTGTCCTGGACCTGAAACAGTGTTACTGGCACCGGTGTGCTTGCAGGAGGCTTTGTGCTTTTCTGAGTGTTTTACGCACAGACCTCCCTGGACTATCTCAGCATCCCTGAAAGAGTCTTTCCTCCTGAGAGAACTTCGTCCTCATTTAGTGGATGGCAGACCTGACCTCTTGAAGTTGGGTGAAGGGGTCAGAATCAAATCTAGAACCAGGGCCGACCCACCGTCCCCCAGCTGAGCTCAGTGTTTGCTTCTCACGACGGCACAGCGGGTGTTGGGGTCAGCATTGTGGGTTTGCCACTTAGGGATCTGCAGATGCTGCTGCGGCAAGGAAATGGCCATCTGTGGTGAGTGGGTGTTGCAGCGAGAATGACCGCGTTGCAAGCACCTTCACAAGGGCCTGGGGCCTGGCTGGAAGCACCAGCCGGGCGAGCTGCCAACTGGTGTCATCTTGTTCCCTGAAGGCAGATTCCGATGACGGAATGAGCTGGGAGCCCCACGCTCACCCAAACCCCAGAGAGATCCTGGGCCGGGGCACGCGTCACCCGGGTCTCGGTTGCTTCCGCTCTCATAAATATTAATCAGAGGAAACCGCCTGTGGAAGGGCCTCCCGTTTATTCATTTGGCTTGAAATCGGTTTTGTTAATGGGTTTAAACTTGTTCTCAGAATTGGAAGAAATCGCAGAGACTGGAAGCCAGGTGATACTGTGGGTGGGAGAGACCCTGTGGGCACAGCCTGTGGCCAGCCTGGGGCTTTGTCAGGAGGCCGGCTCCGTGCGGACCTCCCCCGTCCTCTAGGAAACGCTCAGTGGCTCCGTCATCTTCCAGGGAGGAGGCGCTTCCTCAGCTGCCCGCGGTGGGGTCCGACGGGGGCCAGTGTACTTTCCTGTTGTTTCTCCTTTTTGGAAAAAAGCATCAGCTCCGATTTTTGCTTAGAGTAGAACTGATCCCCTGGGAGTACTTGGAGAGAAAGAGGGGGAAGCATGATGGCCTGAAGGCCTCTTGGTGGTGGGGCCGGTCCACACAGACCCCAGGCTCCCCAGATCCGCATCCCCCCCCACTCCACCCTGCTGCTCTGGGTCCGTGGAAGTTAGGCCAGCTCAAGGTCAAGTGTCCAGGTTTTTAAACATTGTGATGCGGTGAAGAGATTGGAAGTAGTACAAGATTAATGGATGCATTAAAATAGCGATTACCCAGGCTGTGGTCCAGACGTGGACTGGCTTTATCAAGACTGATGACCAGGGTTTTATGTCCTGGAGCAGCCAGTCCAACAGAACGTGGGCAGTCTGGACACCCCGCGGGTCCAGGCCCCTTCCCACAGTGCTGCCCGGTCTTCAGGGAGTCCCTGGCTGCCCGGGTGGGCTCACCTGGGATGGAGCAGGCCCTTCCCACCCCCGCGCCTACTCTGCTCACCCAGCAGCAGGCACCCCACACCTTCCTACAGTTCTGTGTGATGTAAAAATCCATGGAGACTCATGCTTAGGGTTAGTGTCTGTACGTGACCCTCTCCCAGTGACGGGGGTCCTGAGCTTCCTCCCCGCCTGGTCATCAGCACCGGCCGTCACCTGGCCCTCCCCGGCCTGTGCCTCCTGCTCTGTTGCTGAGCCCTGTTCTGTTGGGGGTCTTGAGCTTCCTCCTGTAGTGATGGGGGTCCTGAGCTTCCTCCCCTCCTGGTCATTGGCACCAGCTGTCACCTGGCCCTCCCCGGCCCGCGCCTCCTGTTCTGATGCTGAGCCCTGGTCTGTCAGTGCATGGGCCATTTCCGGTGGTTTTCAGTGTTTGGCTGTGGTAGGAGGGCCCCTGGGAACACCCTGCATGGGCCTTTGGGGGCTTGCTGATGCCCTTCTGGAGGAGGAGGCGGGGCTTGTCTTGGGGTACCTACCTGGGAAGTTCCCTTGAGTCAGGTTACTGGAGATTCTGGTAAGATGCAGAAATGTAAGAAATAAAAGACAGATTATCCCACAGGCCACTAGGAAATCATGCAGTTGGGAAAACCCACCATAGGATTGCGTTTTGGACAGTCTTAGTTCTTCAGCAAAACAGAATAAATTGTATGTTCCCAGCTGTTGGAATAGAACACTGTGATCTTATTCGATTATAACCTGTGTCCAAATGGAATTCTTCCACGTCTACTTTACATTTTCCAGCATCAGACCTTGTTCCGATGGGAGGAAACCCCCCACGCCTTTGCTTACCACTGGCCAGGGCCTCTCCCTCACTTGCCCAGTGGACTGAACAAGTGCTCTGAAGGCAGTCTGATGGCTCGCAGGATGCAGCTGTTCTCATCTGCTTTGGGGAACAGAAACGCGCTCCAGCGTTGCCCAGAGCACTGAGGGTCCTGGGGACGGGGAGGGTGTCAGTTCACGCGCCCAAGCCCAGGTCGCCAGCCCCACCTCTGGTCTGACCGACTGGCCTCGGGGCCATCAGCCTCCACGTCACGTGTCTCCTTCTGCCCAGTGGCTGGGGTTGGGGGCCCGGGCTGCCGACGGCGGTGTCCGCAGGCTGGCCGGCTCTTCCCTGCCACAGACAGAGGTGCGTCAGCAGCTTGCATTTGGTTTCTCTACTCTTTAGAAGGAATCGCAAACAAAACAACTAGACCCAAACTTTGAAAACACTTTTTACTTTGTATAGGGGTGCAGCGACTGGGCACATGCGCAGGCAGCACGCGCCAACTGACAGCGTAGTGACAGCTTCAGCTGCACAGCGAAGGGGTCAGCCACAGACACACAGGCGCGCCTCTCCCGGGCCGCGCGCCAGTCCCGGGCCCCAGTCTTCACATTTTGCGTCTGTTCAGTGTGGATTGATGTTTTTATCTTCTTAATCTGAAGGCTGATGCCATTGATTGGTGTGTGTGTGTGCGTAAGGACTTAAGCGCACACACGGTTGTCCTGATTTCTGAGGCACAGACAGAATGGACTGAGAGTCAGGACACTCAGGGCCAGTCTAGGCTCTGCCGCCAGCCTTTCCTTGGCTTGCTATTTAAGTGAATTCTTCATGGAAGGAGCTTTCTCCTCCTTGGAAAGAGCCCGTTTCCTTACCTGTAAAATGAGGTTTGACTACGTCATGGTGTGTAGCTCCATCAGGAGTTGCCAACCATGGCTGTGCAGTGAGGCTTTTACACAACTGATGGCCAGGCATTGCCAGGGCTGGGGAGAGGGGATTGGCATCAGCTCTTCCTTTCCTGTTTTAAAACTCCCTGAAGCGGTTCTAGCGCACAGCATAGCTGAGAAGCACTGGGCCAGATGATTCCTAAGAAACCTTCCAACCCTGAAAATTCCTTGACATCTGCACTGAAATGCCAGCTGTGCTCTGTGCAACACAGCCATGTATGTGGAGGGCAGTTCAGTCTCCTCAGTATTACTTGTACGGTTTGCTCGAAAGAGCATCATTAGCATAGAAGATAGTTCTCTTGTGGACGTGCAAATCAGTGCACACGACGAGTCTGCCATTTAAGAAATTGCAGATTCCAACGCAAGACCGTCTTAGGTAAATAACCCTAGTCCAAGGAGTTGACAGTATTCTACACTTCGTTATTTAGGATATTTGCCCAAAACACAGAAGACTGTAAATAGCTGTAAGTACTATTAACACCTGCACAGTGTTTTATAATTTATGGGCGATTTTGTACACTTTATTTCACTTAGGCCTCAGTTGCACCGTAGACGGGCTGCTTGTCCGGCTCTTTGCTCAGGTAGAGACAGGATAGGGTGCCTGGCAGAGCAGGGATGTAAACAGTTGGCACGACTCAGTGTAACCCGACCCCCAACAACGCCAGACCTGGTGCGGGGCTGCCAGGTCTTTGGCAGTAGAGTTACCTACATTCTGGAGGCCGGTGACTCAAACGTGTGCTGTGGGAAGCGAGGGAGGGAGTGCCGTGCTGAGTGTGTGTCCTTCCTGTCGCTGCACGAAGCACCATCCAACAGAGACCCTCGGGGAGGGCAGGGACCGGGTCAGGGTCTGAAACATCGTCCAACAGAGAGACCCCAGGGGAGAGAGCAGGGCACCTGGGTCAGGGTCTGAAACATTGTCCAACGGAGAGAGCCCGGGGGAGAGGGCAGGGCACCTGGGTCAGCATCTGAAACATCATGCAACAGAGAGACCCCAGGGGAGAGGGCAGGGCGCCCGGGTCAGGGTCTGAAAGTAGGGCCCCAAGCGAGCAGCCTCAGTGTGACCTGGGAGCTCTACGCAGGAGCCTCGGGAGGTCAGAGGCCCTCTGCCCAATCCCCCTGGTGCCCACGTGCAGCACCTGTGGGCCAGCCCTCAGCGGGCATCTGCTGGAGACAACATACTCAGGGCCGTGTCTGGTGCATGGGATCTGTCACCAGTCTGGGCTCGCTGTGTGTGTGGCTTCCGGTCTGTCTGCCCCTAGAGCGTGAGCCGCACGGCGGGGCCTTGACTGTCCGGCTCATTGACGTTCCTGGGCATCTACGGCAGTGCCCGTGGCAGAGCTGGTCACGGCAGATGTCAGTTTATTTTGTGTTCATGGGACGTGGCGCTTTAAACTTTCCCTCAGTTAACTTTATCAAAGTGATGCATGTGCATGGTTTAAGCAGTCAGTTACATGAGGTTCTAATAGAGCCAGAACACTCTGCCGGCCTGCCCAGGCCGCCCATCCGCGCGCACCGCCTGGCGGTCTAGCCTGGTGACCACTGTGTATTCACGGTGTGCGCTTCCGCCCTGGTCACCGGGGTCGCTGGTCCTCCTCTTGCTCCTGTTGTAACAGAGCAGGACCCTGTGGGGCCTTCCCAGAACAGACTCTGCACCCTCGCCCCAGTCTTCTGTTTGCATTTTGTCTGTAGAAAAGCTTTGAAGAATAAATTTAATCAGAAAAGTCAGAAAATGCAGAAACAAAGAGAAACAGTCAAAATGAAATAATAATGTTGTTCAGTTGCTCAGTCGTATCTGACTTTTTGCAACCCCATAGACTACAGAACGCCAGGCTTCCCTGTCTTTCACTATCTCCCAGAGCTTGCTCAAACTCATGTCCATTGAGTCGGTGATGCCATCCAACCACTTCATCCTCTGTCGTCCCCTTCTCCTTTTGCCCTCAATCTTTCCCAGCATTAGGGTTTTTTCCAATAAGTCAGCTGTTCCCATCAGTTGGTAAGTATTGGAGTTTCAGCTTCAGCATCAGTCCTTCCAGTGAACACTCAGGAGTGATCTCCTTTAGGATGGACTGCTTGGATCTCCTTACAGTTCAAGGGACTCTCAAGAGTCTTCTCCAACACCACAGTTCAAAAGCATCAATTCTTCGGTGCTCAGCTTTCTTCACAGTCCAACTCTCACATCCATACATGACCACTGGAAAAACCACAGCCTTGACTAGACGGACCTTTGTTGGCAAAGTGATGTCTGGTTTTTCATAGGCTGTCTAGGTTTGTCATAGCTTTGTCATAGCTTTGATTTCCTTTAGGATTGACTACTTGGTCTCCTTGCAGTCCAAGGGACTCTCAAGAGTTTTTCCTAGCACCACAATTCGAAAGCATCCATTTTTCCATGCTCAGCCTTCCTTATGGTCCAACTCTCACATCCATACATATCTACTGGGAAAACCATACCTTTGACTATATGGACCTTTGTCAGCAAAGTGATGTCTGGTTTTTAATATGTTGTCTAGGTTGGTCATAGCTTTTCTTTCAAGGAGCAAGAGTCCTTTAATTTCCTGGTTGCAGTCACTGTTCGCAATGGTTTTAGAGCCCAAGAAAATAACGTCTGTCACTGTTTCCATTGTTTCCCCATCTATTTGCTATGAAGTGATGGTACCAGGTGCCATGATCTTGGGTTTTTGAATGTTGAATTTTTTGAACACTGAAATAGTAATAGTTTAGCTGCTAAAGAGTCAAGGAGCTTTAGTCTCCGTAAGGACTACAGGTAGTATTCTGAGCCATGTCCTTTGGGCTGATTTGTACATGCCAAAACCCCCACCGGGCGGAAGAAGTTAACTACATGATGAGCAGACTGCAGCCATGATGTAAGCTGGCAGTTTGGAGAACTGGCCTCAAGGAAACAGGAACAAACCAGCCCTGGACCTGGAGACCAACCGTACTTAAAACAAGATGATGCTGGTCAGACGACCACCAATTTCAAGACAACTGTCAGAGCTGCCTATTTCCCAGCTGAGGTGTTGGGGTGGCGAGAGGGTTCTCGGGAGCATGGGGTGCAGACAGGCTGCAGGTGGTCCAGTTAGGTGGGGAGGAGCCGCAGAACTGTCTCCCCTTGAGAAGGAGGGAGGCTCCTTTTTAGCTCTTTCCTGGTTCCTAGAGGGCTGTGGGTGGGGCTTCCCGACATTAGGCTAAGCACTGTCGCGCTCAGGCTGCGAGGGAGCCTCCAGTGGTGCTGTGCCCACTGCAGACTCCTGCCTCGGGGCTCCCCGCATCCAGAGCACCAGGCCAGGCTGGACACATGTGGGCTCCTTGCTCTGCTCCTGGTTTGTACCCAGCATGTGGTGGGAAGTGCCTGGGGTCTGACAGTCTGCGAAGTGTTTCTTGGGGTCCGAGGCAGGCAAGGGGCCTCATGCCCGCTTTGCCCGCTTCCCGAGTTCCAGACAGCAGAGGGTCCCCCAGCCCCACAGCCTGTCCCAGGGCTGGGTCTGAGTTACTCCTCCGGGGGTGGGCGGGGGGCAAGTACCGACCTCCATGGAGAAGGCCAGCTGCTGCGGGGCACCGCTCGTGGGCGCCCTGAGCATGACAGGGTGACGCTGCCTGCCCAGTGCGCTGAGAGGCGTGAGGTGCCCCGCTCTGGACTGCGAGTGTCCCGGGGAGACACACGGAGCTGAGCGCCCTCACATCCATGTGCTACTGCACCTATCTGGGTGTGGGGGACCCTGCATGGGGCACAGCGTCATCTGAGGTCTGAGCGCCTACCGCTCCTCACTGTCTTCCAAATGTCGTCATCGACAGGGAGGGCCACGTGGAAGAAGCCTGGGTGCTTGAGTGGAGATGAGATCCAATCAAACTATTAAAAATCTCCACAGATACTCCTTTGGGCAGAAGTAGGTAAAAAAAGCATACTGCAGATTAATAATTATTAAAAGTCATTCAAGAGTGATCTTTTTTCCTATTCAATTCTGTCCCAATTTTATCTGATTCCCTTAAGATCAAAGTTTTTAAACACTGTACTTTGCTTTTCTCATTTATTTCCTCTGTCCTGAGACAGGCTCCTCTCCAGTCGTGGGAAGCGGTGGTCAGTCTGTCCTGTGGGATAAGAGGCCTTGCTCCCTGGGCTCGAGCGGGCTGGGCGGGAGGCATGCTGAGCCCCAGTGGCCTGCGCGTGCTCCGTCATTCAGTCCTGTCCGATTCTTGGCAACCCCATGGACTGTAGCCCACCAGGCTCCTCTGTCCATGGGATTCTCCAGGCAAGGATACTGGGGTCGGTTGCTGTGCCCTCCTCCAGGGGTCTTCCTGACCCAGGGACCCAACCTGCTTTTCTTTAGTCTCCTGCATTGGCAAGGGGGCTCTTTACCACTAGTGCCGTGTGGGAAGCCCCGCGGCCTGAAGGCAGTGCGTCTTGTAAGCAAAAGGTGCTGACTGGCGTGGCCCGAAGTGCAGAGTTTTATGGAGGCTTTATTCTCCATTCTAAAAGCAGTTCATCATTAAAGAAAAGTTAGCACATGCAGGAGAGCAGGGAAAAGGTGAGCCCGTGGGCCAGTCACTGGAGACAGCTTCGTTTTGATCTCTTTTTTTATGTGTCCTTCTTGCAGCTGAACATGTTTTATGCGTTTATAAACATATCATTATTTTAATTCTCTTTTGAACTTATATAATACATATTTTCCTATCTAATTCACTCTCTTCTTAAATATAACCTTTAAAAGAATAATAGTTCGGGATCATAAAATTGTCAAGATCACAATCCCTCTTTCTTGCCTGAAAAATCCATTCGTTCTTTGTTCATTCAATAACTCATTTTGTGAAGAGACTTACGGTTGAGTGTCAGTGGCAGGGACTGGTTGGAGCTGGGGATTAGCACCCCCACCCAGGAAGGACGCAGGCGTGTGGGGAGGTAGACTGCTGAATCATGGTAATGGGTGATGCCCCACCCAGCGATGGCACCTCTAACCCCACCCACTGTGGGGAGGGGGTGGCCAAGGCCCGGAGATTTTCTACAGTCTGTAGAGAAGAACCACATGGACACGGTAGCCCTGTAACATGCACATGTTGAATTTAGAAATGAGCCGACGGGTCTAGTAGCAGTTGAGACATGGTGTAAGTGGGGGTGAGTGGCATAGGTCAGTAGACTGTATCAGGTGAGACGTGGTGTAAGTGGGGGCGAGTGGCATAGGTCAGTAGACTGTATCAGGTGAGACGTGGTGTAAGTGGGGGCGAGTGGCATAGGTCAGTAGACTGTATCAGGTGAGACGTGGTGTAGGTGGGGGTGAGTGGCATAGGTCAGTAGACTGTATCCAGGGACTTCCCTGGGGGCCCAGTGCTGAAGACTTCACTTTCCAGGGCAGGGCTTGCAGGTCTGGCCCCCGGTCAGGGAGCTCAGATCCCTCGAGCCTCAGGGCCAAACACCAAACGTGAAACAGAAGCGACAGTGTAACAAAGTCAATAAAGGCTTTAAAATGGTTCACATAAAAAAATCTTAAACAGAAGACACCATCCAGAGAGAAAAAAGGATGGAAAATACAAAGAGAGGGAGAGACCCATGAGCAGGGAGGGAGCTTACAGTCCCTCCTGAGTCCCTTACTGAGCCACAGTCCACAGGGGAGGGGACGGAGAAGGGGCAGAGCGTTTGAAGAGATGAAGACTAGCAGGTTTCCCAAACAGGGGAGAGACATCACGCAAAAGCTCAAGAAGTACCACGAATCCCAAGAACAGGCGTGCGTGCATGCACACACACACACACCCGGGAGCAGTATAGTGAAATTGTTGAAAATACAAATTTTAAAAAGCCATCACAGCCAGAGAAAACACGTATAACCTCAAAGGTTCTAAGAAGACCACGGGCAAGATGGCAGCAAGCCCCAGGTCTTCCCTCTTCCTGCACGCATGCCCTCTGCCAGGCAAGCCTGGGTCTCAGGGGGAGCTTCCGCCCCGCTGCCTGGTTCTGGCCTCGGCTACGACTTGCTTGACCATCAGACGAGGTCAGAAGGATGAGGTCCTGATGCTGCTGCCCTGACGTTGTTACAGCCAGACCCCCAGGAGGAGAGTCGCGGGAGCACAGCCCCGCAGCTGGCCCCCGCTCCCCGCAGACTCGTGCAGAATTGCATCGCTTGTTGTTTTCAGCCGTGGGTTTCAGGGGTGGTTTCTTATGCCACTGACAGCAGCTTCCGCGGAGTTGGAGGTGGCTAGAAAATAATGGAATGATGTCTTTAAAGAACTGAAAGAAAACAGCCACCAAAGTGAACGTCCATCCCAGAGAAAGGATCTTTCTAAACGGAAAGGGAAATTATGACATTTTCAGGCCATCAAAAAAACAAAATTTATTGCTAGTGCCCTGACTAGGAACAACCAGCAGAGGTCTTCAGGCAGAAAGCTTTGACCCCACACTGCACCTGTGGGAGACGGGCCTGGAGAGGATGGGAAGGCGTGCACACGCACACACACACACAGACACACATGCACATACACGTGTGCACACAGACACACATGCACACAGAGACACACACACAGACACAAATGCACACACATGTGTGCACACACACATGCACACAGAGACACACATAGACATGCATGCATGCACACACACAGACACACAGAGACAGACACACAGACACGCGTGCACGCACAGACACAGAGACAGACACACATACACGCACACACACACGTGCACACACACAGACACACATGCGCACACACAGAGACACATGCACACACATGTGTGCACACACACATGCACACAGACACACAGAAACACACAGACACACGTGCACACAGACACACAGAGACAGATACACACACATGCACACATGTGCACACACACATGCACACAGAGACACACACAGACATGCATGCACGCACACGCACAGACACACAGAGACAGACACACACATGCACACACACATGTGCACACAGACAGACACACATACGCGCACACACGCGTGCATGCACACACATGTGCACACACATGTGCACGCAGACACACGCACACAGACACACGTGCATGCACACACATGTGCACACACAGAGACACGCACACGCGCACACACACATGTGCATGTACATACAGACACACACGCACACATACAGACACACAGAGACACACAAAGACATGCATGCACACACACAGACATGTGCACGCACACACACACACGTGTGCACACAGAGACACACGTGCCCGCACACAGAGACACACACAGACACGCTTGCACGCACACAGACACACACACACATGCACATACAGATGTGTGCACACACACAGATGTGCACGCACACACACACACACACATGGCAAGACAGGACCTGCGCTCAGACTGCGTTTCCGGGCAGGAAGCTCCCACACTGTGGTGTATCAGTGCTCTCTGAGTTAACCTCAGTGTTTCAGTGAGCACAACAAAACATTCACAGAATTTCTTTTGAAACCTAGCAGGCTACTTTTAAAGTTCACACTGAGACATAATGGGAAGGTCGTGAAGCAGGGAGGCTGTGTGGGGGCCGCTGACTGCCCCGTGCCTGGTGCTCCGAGACGATGGGGTCCTTACACTCGAGCGGCTGCGACCACGAACAGACAGACGGATTGAAGTGAGGGGACAGAAAGCCCTGAAACAGCCCCCCGCGCTGCAAGCATTTAGCATATGCTAATGACGACATTTAAATCAGCGGGGAAAGATGCATTATTCAATAATGATTTGGGGACAACTGGCCAGACATTCGGAAAATATATAGCTGGATCCCTCCCAAACTTCTCACCCCAAAATAAAATCCAGATGGCTCAAAGACTTAAGAGTATAACGGGACTTCATAAACACTAAAAGAAAACTTAGGGGGAATTTTAATAATTTTGACAGAGAATTAAATTTTTAAAGCAAGACAGAAAACCCAATATCTAAGAAAATATAAAATGCCTTTGCTTTTAACTCCCTAGGCCTATGCCTGTGAAGTCCATGATGAATAGGCGTAAATATGTGTGTAAAGAATCAAATGTAAAATGAGCCTTTGAAACACTGGAATAGGAAACCACATGAATATCCTAATTACTCTTCAAATTATGATTTATCCTCAGGATGGAACTGTGTATGTGCAGATACAGAAAGATCTCAGGATATTTTGAATGAAAAAATGAATCTGTAGAACAGCTGGGATCCAGGTTAGAAAAAATGAAACTGGACCGAATTTCTTCATATAGATCAACTCCTATATGAGAACATACATTTTCATGACCTCAGAGTAGACAGAGATTTTTGAAATAGGACTTAAAAAGCACTAACCACAAAGTTGTTCAGTTGCTTAGTTGTGTCCATGAAGTAAAAGATTGGTAATTTCAGCTATCAAGAACATCGTTTAAAATCAAGAACGTCTCTTAATAAAGACAGTGCTAAGACAAGGGACAGGCGTGGGAGAAGGTGAACAATGTGCACCCAGGAAAGGCCTCATGACCAGTGACATAGAGACGCCCCATAAATCTTTAAGGAAAAGACAGACATCCAAGAAAAAATCGGTTAAACAGCTGCACAGGAATTTCTGAGGTGGAAGCACGAGTGACTGAAACGAGTAGGATGGTGTTCAGCCTCGTTACTGAAGCAGAGACGTGAGACGGGAGCCACGTGACACATGGCAGCCACTACTAGACGGGTGGGTACTGCAAGCCCGCCAGGTCCGGGTGCTGCTGAGAATGCAGAGCAGGAGCGTGTGGGCCGGTGGTGGAGTAAAGTCTGCCCGAGCCCAGCCGGCCGTGGACGGCAGCTGCAGTGCCCTGCGTGCCCAGGACACCCCCAAACGACTCTCACAAGTAGCCTTGTTCCTAAGCTTGCCAGTCAGGACATCCCCAAACGCACTTAAGTGGCAGAAGACACAAAATGAATATTTCATATGATGGGATTTATGTATTTTGTATGTTGTATGAATATTCTTCACATTTATGAGTATAAACTGAATATATCGTGCATCCCTTACGTTCACACAGTAGAGACATTCCATGCAGTGAAACGGAACAAACCACGATGACTCGGATCATGTATCAAGTCGAGTGAGAGAAGGAAGACTCACGGGAGTCCAGGCCACGTGAGTCCAGATCTGCGAGGGGAGGCTGGAGAACCGGAGCACACAGCGGCGGCCTGACGGCTGTGCCTGGCCCAGGGGCTTCTGGCTGGATTGTATTTCTTGACTGGGGCAGTGATTCTACGAACAGTTCTGTGTTATACTTGATAACTGTGTGTTATACTGTGAAGTTTTGTGCACACTTATCTGTGTTCATTACCTTTCACAAGAAGACTCAAAGAATGCAAGAATGAAGACTTATTGAGTTTAGCCAATGTGGTTCTATACAGTCGGCAAAAACAAGACCGGGAGCTGACTGTGGCTCAGATCATGAGCTCCTTATTACCAAATTCAGACTTAAATTGAAAAAAGTAGGGAAAACCACTAGACCATTCAGGTATGACCTAAATCAAATCCCTTATGATTATACAGTGGAAGTGAGAAATACATTTAAGGGCCTAGATATGATAGACAGAGTGCCTGATGCACTATGGAGTGAGGTTCATGACACTGTATAGGAGACAGGGATCAAGACCATCCCCATGGAAAAGAAATGCAAAAAAGCAAAATGGCTGTCTGGGGAGGCCTTACAAATAGCTGTGAAAAGAAGAGAAGTGAAAAGCAAGGGACAAAAGTAAAGATATAAGCATCTGAATGCAGAGTTCCAAAGAATAGCAAGAAGACATAAGAAAGCCTTCCTCAGCGATCAATACAAAGAAATAGAGGAAAACAACAGAATGGGAAAGACTGGAGATCTCTTCAAGAAAATTAGAGATACCAAGGGAACATTTCATGCAAAGATGGGCTCTATAAAGGACAGAAATGGTATGGACCTAACAGAAGCAGATGATATTAAGAAGAGGTGGCAAGAATACACAGAAGAATTGTACAAAAAAGAGCTTCACAATCAAGATAATCACGATGGTACGATCACTCACCTAGAGCCAGACATCCTGGAATGTGAAGTCAAGTGGGCCTTAGAAAGCATCACTACAAACAAAGCTAGTGGAGGTGATGGAATTCCAGTTGAGCTCTTTCAAATCCTGAAATATGATGCTGTGAAAGTGCTGCACTCAATATGCCAGCAAATTTGGAAAACTCAGCAGGGGCCACAGGACTGGAAAAGGTCAGTTTTCATTCCAGTCCCAAAGAAAGGCAATGCCAAAGAATGCTCAAACTACCACACAATTGCACTCATCTCACATGCTAGTAAAGTAATGCTCAAAATTGTCCAAGCCAAGCTTCAGCAATATGTGAACCATGAACTTCCAGATGTTCAAGCTGGTTTTAGAAAAGGCAGAGGAACCAGAGATCAAATTGCCAACATCCGCTGGATCATGGAAAGCATGAGAGTTCCAGAAAAACATCTACTTCTTAATTGACTATGCCAAAGCCTTTGACCGTGTGGATCACAATAAACTGTGGAAAATTCTGAAAGAGATGGGAATACCAGAGCACCTGACCTGCCTCTTGAGAAATTCGTATACAGGTCAGGAAGCAACAGTTAGAACTGGACATGGAACAACAGACTGGTTCCAAATAAGAAAAGGAGTACGTCAAGGCTGTATATTGTTACTCTGCTTATTTAACTTCCATGCAGAGTACATCATGAGAAACACTGGGCTGGAAGAAGCACAAGCTGGAATCAAGATTGCCAGGAGAAATATCAATAACCTCAGATATGCAGATGACACCACCCTTATGGCAGAAAGTGAAGAGGAACTAAAAAGCCTCTTGATGAAAGTGAAAGAGGAGAGTGAAAAGGTTGGCTTAAGGCTCAACATTTAGAAAACGAAGATCATGGCATCCGGTCCCATCACTTCATGGGAAATAGATGGGGAAACAGTGGAAACAGTGTCAGACTTTATTTTTCTGGGCTCCAAAATCACTGCAGATGGGGATTGCAGCCATGAAATTAAAAGACGCTTACTCCTTGGACGGAAAGTTATGACCAACCCAGATAGCATATTCAAAAGCAGAGACATTACTTTGCCAACAAAGGTCCATCTAGTCAAGGCTATGGTTTTTCCTGTGGTCATGTATGGATGTGAGAGTTGGACTGTGAAGAAAGCTGAGCGCCGAAGAATTGATGCTTTTGAACTGTGGTGTTGGAGAAGATTCTTGAGAGTCCCTTGGACTGCAAGGAGATCCAACCAGTCCATTATAAAGGAGATCAGCCCTGGGTGTTCTTTGGAAGGGATGATGCTAAGGCTGAAACTCCTGTACTTTGGCATCTCATGGGAAGAGTTGACTCCTTGGAAAAGACTCTGATGCTGGGAGGGACTGGGGGCAGGAGGAGAAGGGGACGACAGAGGATGAGATGGCTGGATGACATCACCGACTCGATGGATGCGAGTTTGAGTGAACTTCGGGAGTTGGTGATGGACAGGGAGGCCTGGCATGCTGTGATTCATGGGGTCACAAACAGTCGGACATGACTGAGCAACTGAACTGAACTGAACTGAACAGGAGGCAGTGAACAAGACCATCCCCAAGAAAAAGAAATGCAAAAGGCAAAATGGTTGTCTCAGGAGGCCTTACAAATAGCTGAGAAAAGAAGAGAAAGACAAAGGAGAAAATGAAAGATGTACTCATCCGAATGCAGAGTTCCAAAGAATAGCAAGAAGAGAAAGCCTTCCTCAGTGATCAATGCAAAGAAATAGAGGAAAACAACAGAGTGGGAAAGACTAGAGATCTCTTTGAGAAATTTAGAGATACCAAGGGAACATTTCATGCAAAGATGGGCACAATAAAGGACAGAAACAGTTTGAACCTAGAGAAGCAGAAGAAATTAAGAAGTGGCAAGAATACACAGAAGAACTATACAAAAAAGATCTTATTGACCTGGATAACCACAATGGTGTGATCACTCACCTAAAGCCAGACATCCTGGAGTGTGAAGAAAAGAGGGTCTTAGGAAGCATCACTACAAACAAAACTAGTGGAGGTGATGGAATTCCAGTTGAGCTATTTCAAATCCTAAAGATGATGCTGTGAAAGTGCTGCACTCAATATGCCAGGAAATTTGGAAAATTCAACAGTGGCCACAGGACAGGAAAAGGTCAGTTTTCATTCCAGTCCCAAAGAAAGGCAATGCCAAAGAATGCTCAAACTACCGCACAATTGCACTCATCTCACATGCTAGTAAAGTCATGCTCAAAATTCTCCAAGCCAGGCTTCAACAGTCCGTGAACTGAGAACTTTCTGATGTTCAAGCTGGATTTAGAAAAGGCAGAGGAACCAGAGATCAAATTGCCAACATCTGTTGGATAATGGAAAGAGAAAGCAAGAGAGTTCTAGAAAAACAGCTGCTTCTGCTTTATTTACTATGCCAAAGCCTTTCACTGTGTGGATCAGAACAAACTGGAAAATTCTTAGAGATGGGACTACCAGACCACCTGACCTGCCTCCTGAGAAATCTGTATGCAGGTCAGGAAGCAACAGTTAGAGCTGGACATGGAACAAGGGACTGGTTCCAAATTGGGAAAGGAGTATGTCAAGGCTGTAGATTGTCACCCTGCTTATTTAACTTATATGCAGAGTTCATTATGCGAAATGCTGGGCTGGATGAAACACAGGCTGGAATCAAGATTGCCGGGAGAAATATCAATAACCTCAGATATGCAGATAACACCACCCTTATAGCAGACAGTGAAAAAGAACTAAAGAGCCTCTTGATGAAAGTGAAAGAGGAGAGTGAAAAAGTTGGCTTAAAGCTCAACATTCAGAAAACTAAGATCATGGCATCTGGTCCCATCACTTCATGGCAAATAGATGGGAAAGAATGGAAACAGCAACAGACTTTATTTTATTTTCCTGGGTTCCAAAATCACTGCAGATGGTGACGGAAGCCATGAAATTAAAAGGCACTTGCTCCTTGGAAGAAAAGCTATGACCAACCTAGACAGCATATTAAAAAGCAGAGACATGACTTCGCTGACAAAGGCCCATCTATTCAAAACTATGCTTTTTCAATAGTCATGTATAGATGTGAGAGTTGGACTATAAAGAAAGCTGAGCACCAAAGAATTGATGCTTTTGAACTCTGCTGCTGGAGAAGACTTGAGAGTCCCTTGGACTGCAAGAAGATCCAACCAGTCAATCCTAAAGGAAATCAGTCCTGAATATTGATTGGAAGAACTGATGTTCAAGTTGAAGCTCCAATACTTTGGCTACCTGATGCAAAGAACTGACTCATGGAAAAAGACCCTGATGCTGGGAACAATTGAAGGTGGCAGGAAAAGGGGGTGACAGAGGATGAGATGGTTGGATGGCATCACAGACTCGATGGACATGAGTTTGGGTAAACTCCAGGAGTTTGTGATGGACAGGAAGGCCTGGCATGCTGTAGTCCATGGGGTCGCAAAGAGGTGGACAAGACTGAGCGACTGAACTGAACTGAACGTGGTTCTGTCCTTGTGTGTGGGAGAACATTCTATAGAGGATGCCAAGAATCTGCTGGCAGCTGGAGGTTGGGAGACTGGACTAGAAGACAATTTATATTCTATTGTAGATTCCTTTTTATTAATTTTTTAAACGAAAAAACATTCATTTTTAGACTTATACAGTGCATATGAAAACCCTTCAGCTTAAAAAGATTAAACAACATTCAGCTTTTTCAAGACCGTATCAGCTTTGTTCAGTGGAGTCCTGTGCTCTGTGTGTGGAAGGGAAGATGGTGCAGGGACCTGTGCCCGGCGGGCCTGCCCCTGGTGACCCTTCTGCTGCTCCAGGACTGCTGCTGCTGAGGTTGCCCATGAAGATTAAGGCAAGGTTTTGGCACATGTCCTGTAGGTAGTATTGTTGTTGAGTTGCTCAGTCATGTCTGACTCTTTTGAGACTCCATGGACTGCAGCCCACCAGGCTCCTCTGTCCATGGGATTCTCCAGGCAGGAATACTGGAGTGGGTTGCATTTCCTCCTCCAGGGGGTCTTCCCAACCCAGGGATTGAACCTGGGTCTCCTGCATTATCAGGGGCATTCTTTGGCACTGAGCCATGTGGGAAGCTTGTGAAGGCTGTACTGTACAGGTCTGATAATACTGCCCTGCAGACAAGTGTGTGCCCGATGTGGGCAAAGTCCCTGAGCCCCTGGCAGGAGGCCTTACCCACCGTGCGTCTCCTGTGCCCATTTCGGTTTCAGCGTCTCCTGAGCGGCTGCACCTACAGCTGTGACTCCTGCAGAGATCGGACTTGTCTGTCTTCCTGTGTTTTAGCCAAATGAAACCGTGTATTTAGAAACCCTCCTGGGCGTTCCCTGGTGGTCCAGTGGCTTAGACTCCTCCCTCCCAAGGCAGGGGGCCCGGGCTGGACCCCTGGGCAAGGAAATTAGATTCCACACGTGCAGCGAAGGATTGGAGAGCCCACTTCCCCCAACAAAGACCCGGCACAGCCAAAGATATCCATATGTATAAAACCCCTACTCCTTCAACGTGTTCAGTAGACAGTAATGAATATTTTTACAATTAAGAGATTGTATTGATACCTGTTTCCCTTCATGAGGAAGAAAAAATTAAGTTCAGGGACATGCTTGTGATTTAAAGTGGTAACAAATGAAGGATGGATTCATTCTCACCATGAATGTTCTTCAAGGGCTGCCTCCAAATTGACTGGGGATCAAATGATGAGTTAGCCTTTTAAAAAGTAACAAATTCTGGAAGTGCAGAATGTCATGGATGCGGGGTCCCCCATGGGGTGTCCCCCCGTGACCCACGCTCCACCCTGTGACTCCAGTGCAGTGGTGAGGACCAGGCCTGCAGGCTCCTCTCTCTGCTGCCTGCCTGGCTGCCAGCCCGCACCCATGTCACCACCAGGACTTGGGGCATCTGGGTGACCCCAGGAGGTGGCCGCGAGCATTTGAAAGCATGGTGAAGAGACAGACAGGCATCCTCCGTTCCTGCTCCATTCTTTAGCGCCTAAGTCACAGACAGCAAGAGACCCACATGCTGATCATATTAGCAGTTCCAGAGCCTACAGAAGGCCATAAAGAAAGCTGAGCACCAAAGAACTGATGCCTTCAAACTGTGCTGTTGGAGAAGACTCTTGAGAGTCCCTTGGACTGCAAGGAGCTCCAACCAGTCCATCCTAAAGGAAATCAGTCCTGAATATTCATTGGAAGGACTGATGCTGAAGCTGAAACTCCAGTACTTTGGCCACCTGATGTGAAGAACTGACTCATTAGAAAAGACTCTGATGCTGGGAAAGATTGAAGGCAGGAGGAGAAGGGGGAGACAGAGGATGAGATGGTTGGATGGCATCACCGACTCAATGGACATGAGTTTGAGCAAAGTCTGGGAGTTGGTGATGGACAGGGAAGCCTGGCATGCTGCAGTCCATGGGGTCGCAAAGAGTCAGACAGGACAGAGTGACTGAATAGCAATAACAAGAACAACGGAAGGCCAGGAAGGGTAGGTGCTCTGGAAGCGGGTGCAACGTGAATGAATCGGCTCAAGTTTTCCTCTCACGCCCCTGAAGTCTATTGCAAGTGGAACCACGAGGCTGGCTTTCTGGTGCCACTGTCTCTTCAACCCTCTAGAGAAAACTTGCTCAGGTGTGAACTGCCCTTTCGGGTGATTATGTGGACAACGCACCCCCTCCACCCCCACCCGAGTCTGACTACTGACAAATGTGTATCCAGTAGTCTGGATACACTCTCCCCAGAGCCCAGCTCCAGGACTCTCCATGGGGCATAACCACCCAAGGATGGCTCCCAGGGTGGGGCACCCTGTGCCTTCTGCGGCCTCCCAGCCTCCACCTAGATATGTGAGTGTGTTTAAGACCAGGGCATGTAGCAGCCAGCATCACTTCATCACACGGTGTCCTTCCTGTAGCAAGATGTGTGGGTCCAGTGCTGGGTGGGGGAGACGGGGAGAGGAGACTGGAGTCCTGGGGATCGGCCGCTCCCTCAGACCAGCAGCAGGCCCACCGGGTGAGCTCTTTCCTGGATGAGGTCAGGCCGGATCTTCCCCGCTGTGTGAGCAGCGACTCTGCCTAAAAAACGCTGAGTTTGTCCAGAGTGGCTTGCATGAAGCTGATGAACGGGCCTGCGGTGAGTGACTGGAAGGAGGGAGTGCAGGCACTGGCTGTGGTCTCCGTGGCGGCGCCGGGAGAGCGTCCATCTGTCTGTGCGTCTGGAGGGGTAGCCAGGGCGCGGGGTGTGCATGTGAGCTCGGTGTCTGCGCCCATTTCCTATCTCTATTAAAGCAAGGTTTGAGGTTGGACCTGGCTCTGCTGGATTCATTTTAATACCGATTATAATGTGATTTTGAGAAGCAAATACTTTAGGAATAAAAAGAGGTTTAGGATTGATATTTCTGTTTGAGGGAAAATCAGAAAGGGTTACTTGATTACAGAAATCAGTGAAAGGCCACAACCAGTTACGTGGCTGCTGAAAACAGCACGACTGGTTAACAGTTTCATTAAGATGCTGCAGCTGCAGCCCTCAGGCTGCTGAACGCAGGGGACAGAGCTTTCAGCTCCATCCTGGTCTCCTTTACCATGGAGCCAGTGATGTGGGTGACCTCAGGAAGGACCCAGCAAACGCCTAAGCGCTCAGCGCTTTCACCGCTACCACCTGAAACCCTCAGTTCAGTCCTGCTCGACGGGCGGGGCCCCTGCCAGCCTCTGTCAGTAGGTACCGGCTCTGTGTGTGCGTCCCTGCTTCACGACCGAGGCAGCCTCCCATCCCCAGGGCCAGGGAAGCTGGGGGCGGCTTTCTGTCCGAGGCACAGGTGGCAGCGGTCAGCAGGCGCGCTGACGTTTGTCCAGGGCGCGCAGCTGTCACGTGAGGCCCCGCGCAGCGGTCACACCTCCCGCGGGCCGGCTCTGGTCAGAGGAGGTCCCGTGCGGCGATCACACCTCCCGCGGGCCGGCTCGGGTCAGAGGAGGCCCCATGCGGCGATCACACCTCCCGCGGGGCCGGCTCGGGTCAGAGGAGGCCCCGTGCGGCGGTCAGACCTCCCGCGGGCCAGCTCGGGTCAGAGGAGGCCCTGCGCAGCGGTCACACCTCCCGCGGGCCGGCTCGGGTCAGAGGAGATCCCGTGCGGCGATCACACCTCCCGCGGGCCAGCTCGGGTCAGAGGAGGTCCCGTGCAGCGGTCAGACCTCCAAGGGGGCCGGCTCAGGTCAGAGGAGGTCCCGTGCGGTGGTCAGACCTCCAGGGGGGCCGGCTCGTGGAGAGGGGGGGCAACCGCAGCCTGGGTCTCTCTAGGGAAGGGACGGCTGGTTAAAGGGGCAGGAGAGGCCCAGCGCGTCCGGCAGAGCTGCTGTGAAGCTTGCCTGCAGGCCCCCTGCACGGCGTCCCTGGCCCTCGCGCCCAGGGCCTCTGCCAGGCAGGGATGGGGGAGCCCCTTCCGTAGACTGCTGTCTGGCCCTGTTACATCGTGCCTGTCCATGTCAGCCCAGCGTGCACACCCGCACCCCGCACGCGGCAGCCCTCTCCTTATTACTGCAGGCACCGTTACCTTTCTCCCTCATATTCTGTGAGAGAGCCTCACCCGGCTGGGAGTCTGAGGAGCTCTCCATGGTCCTGGCCGCAGTGATGGGGCAGGAGTGGTCACGTGACCCCACTACCCAATCGCGGTGAGCCATAGGACATCCTGCGAGTGCTCAGGTGGACAGACCATAAGTGTGAGCGTGCAGCCATCATAACCCAGAGGCGGGAGCCCGCAGGTGAGCCCCGAGCCAGGGGCAGAGGGGGGCGATGAGAGAGGGGCACAGGGTGGCCAGGCGTGCAGCTCCCAAGACCGGTGCTTTAGTCATGTGAACCGAGACAGTCCCTGATTTTAAGCCGGTTTCAGTTATATTTGCTCTGAATTGCAATGAAAATGTCTTAATTGATACCGAGATGGAAGTTTTAATTGCTTCTGATTTCTTCCAAATTTGTTCTGCTAACAAATTGTTGTTTTTCAGTCTCTCAGTCGTGTCTGACTCTTTGTGACCCTGTGGACTGCAGCACACCAGGCCTCCCTGTCCATCACCAACTCCCAGAGTTCACTCAAACTCATGTCCATGGAGTTGGTGATGCCATCCAACCATCTCATCCTCTGTCGTCCCCTTCTCCTCCCGCCTTCAATCTTTCCCAGCATCAGGGTCTTTTCCAATGAGTCAGCTCTTCACATCAGGAGCTAAAGTATTGGAGCTTCAGTATCAGTCCTTCCAATGAAGATTCAGGACTGATTTCCTTTGGGATTGACTCATTTGATCAATCCTAATTGATCAAATTGATCATGGTTTCCCATAATAGTTTTTTTTATTTCTTACTGTAAATTCCCATTGCTATAAAAAATAGCTGTCTTTATTGGAAATAATTCTGGAAGAAGTGACTGAATAAAATATAAATATACGGTGGAACTTCCTGAGCAGAGTCTGGGGTGAAGCTGTGATCAAAGTGTAACTCCCTGCCCGCTGTATCGTGTGTGCTGCTCGGCCCTGGGAACCCGCCACCGTCCACTCAGAGGACGTGTGCTGACCGGAAATGACCTTCCTATGCAGAAGGGGCACTAGTGCTGAGAACCCGCCCGTCAGTGCAGGAGACCCACGAGATGCAGGTTCGATCCCTGGGTTGGGAAGACCCCCTGGAGGAGGGCATGGCCACCCACTCCAGGATCCTTGCCTGGAGAATCCCATGGCCAGAGGAGCCCCGAGGGCTACAGTCCGTGGGGCCACAGAGAGTCAGACACAACTGAGCAGTCACAGCACACACACGTGCAGAAGAGAAGCATGGCAGAGTAGCTATGAACAGATGACCGGTGCTTTGTGCCTTAAAATGAAAAGAAATGAACACTTTCTAAGGACAAAAGCTTCCTGAGGCCCAGCGTTAAGTTTGTGCAAGTATTGCCTCCTCCACTGTGTGCAGACAGCCTGAATGGGAAGAGGAGGAGCTGCCCAGACACTGACCGCAGTCCCTCAGATTGCTGGGGTGGGGAGTGCTTTTGGTTTTCTTCTATACTTTTCTGTGTGGGAACAAACATTCTTTAAAAGGGCAGGCTCTGACAGGACTTTTAGAAAAGTCCCTGAAGGCTGTCAGCGCCCGCCTCCTTCTGAGCCGTAGGGAACAGCCGTGTTGGGTGCTCTGTGAATTACCCTGAACCCCGTATGCGCTCCCCATGTACGCTGCCTGTTGGGAAGATGACTTTCTCTCCTTCCAGCCTGAGCGCATGCTCAGTGCTGCGCTCCTCTCATAGGAGCCCAGGTTAGAGACGGGTTTGTTGGGTTTCATGACACCTTCTTTTAACACTTGGCTATAGGTTAAGAGAACCACTGTACTTTGGAGACTAAGCAGAATCTCAGGTCTGGGCGGAATGAGATATGAGGCATCAGCCTCTCTCCTGGCAGTGAATCAGGCAGCACTTCCAGTGTATCATTCCGGGCTCTTGGCTGCACGTTCCGTCGGATGGGAGCTGCCCTCCACAGCGCTTTCCCCGCTGCTTCCAGCAGCACGGCAGCATGCCCCCAACCCCCTCCTGGGCATGGTCTCTGCCTGCACCTGCTCTGTGTGGACCTGCACCCCCTCCCCCGTGTGTGCTTGGTCACCTATTCAGGTGAAGGTCCAGCCCACCTCCCATGAGCATCTCTGACCCAGGTTCACACTGACCAAGCCTGGCGCGTCTCCCCTGCCCCCCGCGTGCTTGTGCAAACCTGTGGGTCGATGCCTGTCTCACGATGTGCCATTGTAAGGACGTGTTTGCACATTTCTCTCCCTCCTCACCCCCGACCCTGCCCCAATTGCTGTATTATCGGGGTTTCCAGAGATGCAGAACCGACAGGGTGTGTGTGTGTATGTGTGTGTGTGTGTGTGCAGGGTTTATCTGCAGGGGTTGGCACCTGTGATCGTGGGGTGGGCCTGAGGTTGCAAACTCAGGCAGGAGGTGACGCCGCGGTCTTGGGCAGAGCTCCTTCTCCGAGGGGAGCCTCACTCTTTGCTCCTCAGGCCTTCAGGTGAGTGGCTGAGGCCGAGCCCGTGGAGGGCAGTGCCCTTTACCTACAGTCACCAATGACAGCCGGTAGTCCCACCACAGGGCACGTCACAGCCACGCGGGGACCCGTGTTTGTTTGAACAGCAGGGAGACCACCTGTCCATGCACAGAGCAGCGTGGAGCCCCTCTGGCGCCCAGCTCTTCCCTGACCGAACAGGCAGGTGCCCACCCTGCTCTGAGGACGGCTTCTGCTGGAGGCCTCCCCTGACGTCAGCCAAGCCGGAGGACATGTGCAGTCTGCTCCGTGTGTTCAGAAGGTGCTTACACTTGGCCAGAGGCCTGTGGAGAAAGGAGCCGGGAGGGTCACCACGTCCCTGCTCTTGTGAAGGGTCTGCCCCCGGGCACTGGGAGCCGAGTTCTCATCACAGACTCGGGCAGAACGTGCCCCCGCCTACCCCAGACCGCGTCCTTTACAGCCAAGCGGGGTCAGTGCAGCGGGGTTCACTCCTGCCTCCCTTCGGCTTCACTGAGCCCAGCAGAGAATGGCCCCCGTGAGGAGGTGGGCAGGGCCGCTCACCCTGCTGCCCAGGCCACAGGCTTCATGTGTGCGGGGACCCCTGTGGGGCGCGAGCTCTGCGGGCCACACGCGCGTGCGCGCCTCCCCCGGGAACGCGCTCGGCCCGCGGGCCACACGCGCGTGCGCGCCTCCCCCGGGAACGCGCTCGGCCCGCGGGCCACACGCGCGTGCGCGCCTCCCCCGGGAACGCGCTCGGCCAAAGGGCTGGCAGGGCTGCGCAGGGCTGGTCGGACACCGGACGCAGGCTCCACGCCCCCGCTGCCGTCTGCCGAAGGTCCCGTTGGCCCTGCTCCTCCGCCGGCTCTCTGCTTCCCTTTGTCTGCATCTGGAAGAGGAGGAACCGGTCAGGCCCGTCATAGGAGCCCGGGACGTCCTGGTCTCAGTGAAGACAGGCTGTATGGGGGCCACAGCTGGATGACCCGGCCGTGGGAGTGCAGGGAGGCCCCCAAGGACCGGGCTGCCTGATGCCGGCCGCCTGCGCTTTGCCGAGGCCCTGCCAGCCTGAAGCCCGGCCGAGGAGGGTGGCCGAGGCTCGCCTGCCTTCAGCCCTGGGCCTCTCACCTGAGTGTTTTCCCAAAGGCTCACTTCATCCGCCCGACGCCGCTCAGCCTGCCCTTTGTTACCTTAAAAATGGAGGGCTTTGAGACACGTTTTCACATGGTGGGTGCTCGCCTACGGTCTCTGCTCCTTGCTGCTTTGGGTGGATGAGCAGAACTGGAGCCTGCGGCCTCAGATTCGGGCGGGATCGTCCCCACCCGGGGGCGTGGCCTCGCTGACCTGTCCCATCTCCGTTGCTCGTCAGCCGGCTGATCTCTGGAGCCCAGTGCCCAGCCGTTAGCGTCACCCGGAGCGCAAGTCTCCGCCCGTCATGGCCTTTCACGGGGTGTCTGCTGCTTTGGGTGCAGCGGGAGGCCGTTTTTCTTCTTTTTTCTTATTTCCATCTTACCTTTGAGACGTGCTAGAGTGCGTGTGTGTCTGTGACTCGGGAACTGGTGGCACTGGGAGTGTGCCTGTTCACACCCGCATCCATATCTGTGTCTCAGGAAACGGGGGGTGCCCCCTGCATGTGCCCTGAGTCTCCCCGAGCCCAGGGGCCCCCATCTCCACTTCAGGGTTGTCTGTGCAGCCCCAGAGCCCACCTGGTCCTGGGCCCCTTCATGTTTAAATGTCGTGATTGGGTTTCTGTGGAACCCTAACCTCAGCCCTGCCAGCTCCATCACAGTTTCCGTCTTGGAGGTGGATTCAGTAACTTGTGAAATAGGGATTCCAGGAAATTTGCATTTTCATGACAGGTTTTTGTAGGTATTCTTTGAATGGTGGATTTTCCTGAAGTACCTGTGTGATGAAGCTCAACTGCTAACAACAAACCTCCGCTTCAACAGCAGCGTGGCCTCCATCTCAGCCTCTCTGGAGAGGCTGCACAGATCTTACAGTGCAGGAAAGAGATGTAGCTGTTTAGAGCGAAGACAAACTTTATTTTTTATCCCCAATAGTAATTCTTTATTCCCTCACAGCTACTGCTGAATATGTGACATAAATGTTTGATCACTACTTCTAAATGTAAAAGGTTTAAATTTCAGCTATAGCCCATTTATATCAAACAGACCATATGGCTCTCAAAGCCGCACGGAGCATACTGGAGAGAAAACCAGCGACTTGCTCCACATTCAGCTTCATTTTTCTTTCACTTTCATGGAAACCATAGACTGTTTCTGTGTTTCAGATCAAACATGTTGTTGAGCAAAGAGTACATTACCCAGCTGTCCTAAAAGTCATTACTCGTTGCTGTTCAGATTTAATCCAAGCCATCTGGTGTGCTTCTTTCTCTGCATTTATTTTTGAGGCACATCGTAGGAAAGCTGCTTCTCGACATATCTCACTTGGAAAAGTTACAAAAAGGAAAATATGTCAGAAACTTTAGGTATCGTTTTATCAATGCATTTTTGCATAAATAATTCAGCTATAGTCTAGTTAGGGTTCAAAACCTCAGTGCTATTACCTCAACTTAGAAATAAATTTGAAGACTCCAGAAAACAAACAAATCTTATATTTATGCTTCTAAATGGGGTGGGTCTCAATAACGTGCAACAGGTTAAGTTCTCCCTTTTAAATGTGGTTCTGTTGAAATTGCTGTCTTAGGACTTGAGAGTCCATGGGAGTTGGTGTGTAATGCCTAAGCTAGTGTATTTGTAATTGGTCCTGTACCTGGTAAACAGGCAGAACTGGACTATTTTTATTCTGAAGCCTGAAAAGAAGATCTGGGCCCAGGGGCTTCAGGAAGTGTAAGAGTCGTCTCTCCAGAAATGGGCTTGAGACACGACCGTGGTGAGACGGGGCCCAGGCTGCTTTCTGAAAAGCCTTAGAAACCACGGGGGGCGAGGGTGGGCTTCTCTGCCTGGCTCTGCTGGAACCTGGGGCGTCTTGTTCCCCCAGCTGCAGCCCCCGCTGTTTCCCCTCCGTGACTCACTGAAAAGGGCAGGGAGGACGGGACTCTGGCCACAGTGTCCATGTGGTGTTCCAGGTTTTAGAACAGGAAGCGGGCCAAGCGACAGAATAGGTTTTTCTGGAAGCCATTTGGTTTAGAGCGAAGACACTGCTTTCCCGATCCACATCCGTGACAGCCCCGTCTTTGCGGGAAGGAGAGCTCAGCAGTAACGCCTCCGTACATGGATGGTTGCGTCACGCTGACGACACCTCCTCTTCCCGGAAACGCCTCCTGAACTGGGAGCGGACGCCGGCCTTGCAGCTGTGCTGCTCTCCTTTGCCATGCAGGGGCTTGCGGGCCCCTCTCCTGGGGGTGGTCCTGGGCTGCATCCTGGGGAGGGCGGCCCGAGGGCTGTGCCCTGAAAGGAGGTGGGGAGGTCTGGGCTGCTGTGGGAGGCATGGTCCTGCTCCAAGCCCTTCCGGAGGCCTCAGTCGGCCTTGGCTCCTCTGGTGTCTGCCTCCGAGCCCCAGCCCAGGCTGTGGCTGTGGCATGCATCACGGGCCTGCTCTGAAAAGGAAGGTGGACAGTAGTTTGTTGGGAGAGAGGCAGCTCTCGATGTCCTCTGCTGTCTTACCAAGTGCAGGACCCCACCTAGCAGAAACCACTGCCGTGTGGCTTGTTCCCACTTGGGCTTGGCCGGGACGGGTGAAATCGTGTGCACAGAGCCTGACAGCCCCTGCCTCCCGAGTGGATGACGGAGGTGGGCTTCTGGCTCAGCGCTGGCGGCCTCCTCAGGCGCAGCTTCGGGACAGAGACCTCCACCTGCCTCTGCACTTAGAGGTGGGGAAGGACGGAATGCTGAGTGTCCCAAAACGGTGAAGCATACTTCCAGCAGCTTGGAGATCTGAACACACTGAAGTGTTCCTTCTCAGCAGCTGAGAGATCTGAGGATGTTGAAGCATATCTCTCAGCAGCTTGGAGATCTGAAGACATTGAAGCATCCTTCTCAGCAGCTTGGAGATCTGAAGACATTGAAGCATCCTTCTCAGCAGCTTGGAGATCTGAAGACGTTGAGCATACTTCTCAGCAGCTCGGAGATATCCTGGTGGTGAGCATTGGCACAGGAAGGGAACCTGGGCTTGTTAATCAGGCTCTTTACCCTCATTCGTTATTTTAATTCCAGCCGGCGGCGCACTGCTGACTGGCCTGCTGGCGTGAAGCGGAAGAGGAAGGTCTGCACAGATCGGTGTCAACACTAGAGGACTCATGATTGGGAAGCAAAGAGCCGACCCTCGTCTGACTTTCCATTTTAGCAGTGTTTTTGTGACGCTGTGCTCCCCAATGCACTTGAAGCAGACTCCCTGAGTCTACGCTGAGTAGCTAAGGCAGCAAAGTGACCCTGTTGTTCTGTGTGTAATGTCTGGCAAAACAGCCATTTCCTAAACAGGGACCTTCTTGGCCAAAAGGACATCGTGTTCAGAAAAGCCTCGCAGGCCCGTGCCGTCCTCCCAGAGTATTCTGGGGAGACGGAGGTGCTCGTGCGGCCAGCCACGAGCACGTCTCCTCTCAATGCTTGGCGTGCAGCTGTGTGCCGAACGAGGCATTTGAACACGGAGGGCGTTCACGGGGCCGGTGCCCGAGGCCCTCGCCCTGCGCAGGCGCAGGACCGGGCTGAGGCCTGGCCCAGCCACCCCCAGACTCTGTGAGCCTCAACCATCAGTGGGGAAATTGTGGTAATCCCAGGGCCTTTAAAATAGTTTCTAAAAAAATTTAAAAGTCTCTTAATGCTGGTTATGTGTGTACAAGTGGAAATGGAAACCCTGATGTTGATTTAGTGCCTGTAAACTAAGGCGCCAGACGCCCTGAGGGCGGGTCATCTAAGTCGGCCGGCAACGCCCACCCTCTCGGGCCACAGCCTGCGTGGAGCACCTTCCCTGTGCTCTGCGTGCTGTCCTCACAGCCTGCGGGGGGAGCACCTTCCCTGTGCTCCGCGTGCTGTCCTCACAGCCTGCGGGGGAGCACCTTCCCTGTGGCTCCGCGTGCCGTCCTCACAGCCTGCGGGGGAGCACCTTCCCTGTGGCTCCGCGTGCTGTCCTCACAGCCTGCGGGGAGCACCTTCCCTGTGCTCTGCGTGCTGTCCTCACAGCCTGCGGGGAGCACCTTCCCTGTGCTCTGCGTGCTGTCCTCACAGCCTGCGGGGGAGCACCTTCCCTGTGGCTCCGCGTGCCGTCCTCACAGCCTGCGGGAAGCACCTTCCCTGTGCTCTGCGTGCTGTCCTCACAGCCTGCGGGGGAGCACCTTCCCTGTGCTCCGCGTGCTGTCCTCCCTGTGCTCCGCGTGCTGTCCTCCCTGTGCCCCGCGTGCCGTCCTGCACCTTCTGCCTCTGGCCCAGCCGCCACCGTTCTTCCTCCGCACGTTCTGTGTCCAGAGTTCCCAGCACGTGTTTCTGCTGACATCACCTCCTCTGCTTCACCTCCTTCTTTGAAACCACATCCCTTGTTGACATGGTGAGTCGTCTTCACGGCCTTCCTGGGGCCGCGTGTCTAGAGTGTCTCGGGGGGTGGCCGTGTGCACGCTCCCCTGGTCAGCAGTCTGCCCCACCACTCAGGTTTCCCTGCGGCCTTCTCAGCTTTCCTGTCTGCTGCGCTCCCGTCCTCCAGGGTTTGCCTCTGTTCCGATGACTCGCTTCTGGGAGCTGTTCTGTGGTTTGTCCGGGCGTCGGCACGCACCCCGCTTCTCTGACGGGCCCTGGAGAGGAGCTGTGCGTGGCACCCAGCACCGTGAGATCTGCGGTAGACGCGGTGACTCGTGGGCGGAGGACTGGCAGCAGACTGTCCTTCGGGCACCGTGATCGTCACGGGAACCAGATGCGGATGTGTGCCCAGGGCTGCGCCATGTAACTAGCTGCCCGCCCGGGGTGGGCGGGGCTGGGCGGGGCTGGGCCGCCACCGTCATCACGGACAGCAGGGCCGGACCCAAAGACCTGAGTGGAACCTGACCCCAGGTCCTGCAACGCGCATAGATGCTGTCAGGGCGGCTCCGACATAGGGCCGGGTGGGGTGCCGACTGGTGGGGTCACTGCAGTCAGGTGTGGCCAGACGCAGGCCAGGCTCACTTGGGGGTGCCGCGGTGTGACCTCACGGATAGGGAGCAGGGATCGGGTGCAGGGGAGGCCCGGGGCAGCCCCGGGGCCCCGCCTCACAGCTGCACGGCTTCCGAGGGGAACACCCAGCCCCGCAATGCGCTCCCACAAAAGATGCCGGCAGCCGTGACTTCAGGAAGTGCTCTGGAGTCCGTCCTGGGGACTGAGTCTAGATATGTCATCCTGAGTCATGGACTCTTCCTTGAGAGACTTTCCGTTTATCACGCACCAGGCAGACCAAGGAGCCTTGAAGGGGGTCTTTGCTGACGGTCTCCTTGTGTGTGTGATGAGTCACTGCAGGAGGGCGGCCGGGGGTGGGGGAATCGGCAGACACCCTTCTGAGGGTGGTGCCACGGCGTCGGGTTTGGGGCTGTGGACTCCGTGCGGGGTGCTAACGCTCGTAGAGTCCCCGGGGCATCCGTGCAGGAGTCTGTGAGGCTGTCCGGCCCCCCAGTCCCAGCAGAGCCAGGCCCAGGCCTTGCATCCCCAGGGCCCAGGCGCCTGCGTGGTGCTGCCTGGGTGCAGAGTTTGGTGGGGCAGTGGGCAGGCCCAGGGACCGCGGGCCGGGAGGGGCCGGCCTCTGGCTGGCTCGAGCAGCTGGTGGAGGGGCCGCTTCGCCCAGTGCAGACGAGCGGTGTCCGAGCAGAGGCTGGAGAGGAGAGTGTGAGTCTGGAGACGAGAAGCCGCAGGTGCAGCCTGTGGCCTGCCCGTCAGTCAGGAAGGTGGGCACCTGGGCTGCTGTTACGGAGCCTTGTGCGGGAGCAGCCGGTTCCTGTCCCGTGCAGCGGGGGTGTCTTCCCTACCCCGGAGGGTGGGTAGCTCATACCACCTCCTTCCAGCTCCGCAGCCTGGCCGCTAGGGTAAGGGGGTTTGCAGAGCGTGGGGGCCCGCAGCCCGTGTCCACGGCCCCAGGCGTGAGTGGGGACGGGGGTTTGCAGAGCGTGGGGGCCCGCAGCCCGTGTCCACGGCCCCGGGCGTGAGTGGGGACGGGGGTTTGCAGAGTGTGGGGGCCCGCAGCCCGTGTCCACGGCCCCGGGCGTGAGTGGGGACGGGGGTTTGCAGAGCGTGGGGGCCCGCAGCCCGTGTCCACGGCCCCGGGCGTGAGTGGGGACGGTGAAGCATCAGCCATGTTGGTGTGGACCCCGAAGCGGCTGCGTCCGTGGGCTCGCTGCCTGGGAGCCGCCTCTGGTGGGTCTCTGGGTGGGTGGCTCTGATACGTTGCTCGCCACTGAGCCCGAGATGCCCACTGACCCCGAGCCGGAGACGCCCGCTCCCCGCCAAGCCTGAGGCACCCGCTCCCCCACTGAGCCCGAGACGCCCGCTCCCCCCCAAGCCCGAGACGCCCGCTCCCCCACTGAGCCTGAGGCGCCCAGTCCCTGCCTCCCCGTGCCCGAGGTGCCTGCTCCCCCCATGCCCATGGTGCCTGCTCCCCCACTACCGAGCCCGAGGCGCCCGCTCCCCCCTGTGCCCCCCCTCTCACAGATGGCTCGGGAGGATGTGGTGAGCTTCTGTCTGGGGGGCATCTTCCCTCCGGAGGGAAGCCTCTCAGCCGTGGCTGACACCCGCTGCCCCCCGGGCCGTCCTCGGGGCCCAGCGCCCCAGCTCTTGAGTCTGCCCTCAGCCGTCCCAGCTGCTACTCTGGTCAGCGCCCCGTCTCAGTCCCTGCTTCAGTGGACCCCCTCCTCTGGGTGGGCTGGGAGCCCGCCTCCCTCGGGGTGGGATGAGGGGTGACCACACCGGCCTGGGCGGCAGGGAGCTCTCCGGTCCAGTCTGCTGGACTCATGGGTCTCTGGCTCCCCCTGCCTGACTGGACCCGCCAGCAGGCCTGACCTCATTCAGGCTTGATGGGTCAGGAGTGGATGTCCCCATGTGCCGGATGCCCCCAGAGCCTGCCAGCCACACAGGAGGACCCCCAACCTTAGTGCCCCCCAGAGCCCGCACAGGAGGACCCCCGAGCTCTGTGTGGGGGGTTGTGACTCAGGCTCAGGGTCCGCAGGTGGTGCCTGGGCCGTGACTCGCCCCTGACCTGAGGTTTGCCTCCCCAGGGGCTTTCTCTGAGAAGACGGCCGTCACTGCGGGGCAGCTGGGAGCCGCCCGCTGTGCTGTCTGGGCTGGGCCCTGGATAGACGGCAGGAAGGGCCGGTCCTGGGCCCCACTGCCTGACAGCCTCGGGTTGGGAAGGTGGGTGGGAGGGGCGGGGTGGCCGACACAGGCCCGGTGGTGCTTGCTGAAGGGAGCGTCTGACGCATCCTATCTGTGCCTCCGCCTGGGTTCAGGCACCACGTAGACCGCACAGGAAACGTACACATACGGTAGAAATTGGATTTTTTCATGACTTCCTACAACTGGTTGCGAATCCAATACAGAGGGTTACTTTGCTCCTGAACTGAACCTGAGTTCAGATTTTGTTGTCGTGGGCCTTTAGCCTGCACACCTCTGTTAGGTTGGAATTGGAAGGCTGAGGCCTGCACTGTAGGTGAAGGAACTGGGGGGTCGTGGAGGGGAGGCGTGTGGGGCATCGGCTGGGCCCCCCTGTGCTTGCAGGATGGGGATGGGGTCCACCCAGGTCACAGGCAGAGCCCGAGGGGGCAGCTCCCGGCTGCCCAGGATCCACAGCCCTCCGGTGGGGAGGTCTCACCTTGGGGGATGTCCGCTTACCTTGGGTTGGGGGCTGCGACTCCAGGGAGCCCTGACTTACACGGGGGCTCCTGGCTGAGAACCCAAGTGGGCAACGTGAGCCTGGTGGTGGGGTCCCTGCCCCGTGGACTCCAGTGGATCCACTGGTGGCCACACATCCCAGCTGAACAGAAGATGCCTCGTGGGGAGGGGCCTCAGTGCTGAGGCCTCTGACGGCCTCCGCCACGCACAGTGGACTTGCCGCTCAGGGACCAGAGGGGCGCATGGGGCACTTCCCCACGCACGGTGGCCCCTTCCCGGGACAGACTGAGGGTGATGGTGCGGCTTCTGATGCCCGACAGGGACAGTGGGAAGCTGCCGGGTGCTGTGAGCCGGGGCTCCGCGCCCAGCGGGCAGACGAGCAGAGCGCTGCCTCGTGTGGGGCTGCCTCTGCCCACTGTCCACCAGCCTGGGAGAGAAACAGACGCTGCCACCAACGAAGCGGCGAGCTTCCTGACCCTGCACAGGAGACCTTATATGGGTGGACACTAGTGAGTGCCGAGCTCTCGGCTGAAGGCAGGACTCGGTCTCAGAGGTGCTGGGCGGCCGCAGCGCGGGCTTCGGGCACCTCTCCTGCTGGTGCCTCCTGAGGCTCAGCACAGGTCAGAGGTCTCCTGGTGCAGGTCTGCTGGGAAGTGCCGACAGATGCTCAGCCTGAGGCCGGGGGCGAGGGGGCAGGGAGCCAGTTCCTCCAAGGCAGTGGCTGAGCTGCATCCCTCCTCGTCTGGGGAGACTGAGGACGTGTGACCCTTGAGCCCCAGCCTGGAGGGGCTCTGAAGGACCCCTCGGCAAACTCAGCTAGTTTCTGCAGACACTGAGGACTGTGGCATGAAGTCTGCCCCCGACCCCCTGATGGCAGGACCAGCTGCCGGGATGCAGAACTTCCCGTGGCCCCATGAGCTGTGTGGGACGGTGTGGGGACCCTGGTGGGATGAGTCAGGTGGAAGGAGGAGCCGGGAGACCAGTGAGAAGCACTCGGGGCAGAGGCCCGGGGCTGCGCACACCCACCCGTGGGGTCGGAAGGTCCAGGCCCACGGGCACGCTCGAGGATGCAGGGGCTCGATCCCTGGGGCCTGCTGTGCGCCCGCCCAGTACCTTCTCCGTGGGAGGCTGAGCCCCAGGTGGGGACAGCATCTCGTCTGGAGAAGCCCGCCCCGAGGGGGAGACGGTGTCCCGAGACGCCCCACCCTGGCCTCCCCATGTTCCGTGTGCCTTCTTCTGGAAGGACCCAGTGGGTTCCAGGCCCAGCCTAAACCTAGGATGGCCTCATCTTGAGGTCCTCAGCCCTGCAGAGACCCCATTTCCAGGTGTGGTTGCATCCCAGGTGGGCGTGAATCTTGTGAGGACTCCAGCCATTGCAGGACCCTGTCCTCAAAGGGCTGAAGAGCCTCAGACATGTTTGCTGTCTCAGGCCCAGGAAACAGACGCTCGCAGAGTCTGGTCTCGCTCAAAGGTTTCAGCTGGTTTGGGACACCCTGGGAGCCTCTGCTGCCTGGTGCCCAGAGGGCCTCAGAGTCACTGGCTGTAGCAGGAAGGGGCACTGGCTGGGGCTGGAGGTCAGCTGAGAGAGTGCCCACTCCATGTCCTTCCTCCTGCAGAAGTTTGGGGTCAGCTGTGTAGCCTGGCAGGACAGCAGTGGACCCTGCCATCCTGACCATCGGCTCTCCTCCCAAGCTGCCGTGTGCCCATTGCCCCTGATGAGGCTGCCGCTCTGGGGAGGGGAGGGGCTGCAGAAAGAACGGGCCTTGGTGTGCATGTGCCTGGAGGTGGGCGTGTGCCCAGAGGTGGGTGTGTGCCAGGAGGTGGGTGTGTGCCCATTGCCCCTGATGAGGCTGCCGCTCTGGGGAGGGGAGGGGCTGCAGAAAGAACGGGCCCTGGTGTGCATGTGCCTGGAGGTGGGTGTGTGCCCAGAGGTGGGCGTGTGCCAGGAGGTGGGTGTGTGCCCAGAGGTGGGCGTGTGCCGGGAGGCGGGCGCTGTGGACGTGGGCTGCCTATTTCTTAAGCAGCTGCATGGGGCGTCCACTCTGGGAGGCATCAGCTTGCTCTCTGCTGCTGCTTCTCTGCGTGGGCGGTATCAGTGCCCGTGTCTGAGCTCCGCACCTTGGTCTTGGAAGGCTCCTCAGCTCCTGCAGGAAGTGTTGTGAATGTCGGCACTTTGCAAGAACGGCCCTCCCCAGCCTCAGCAGCTGAGGCTGGAGCCAGCCAGCAGCTCCATGCCCTCGGGACCTCCAGGGACACCCTTGCCATCGTCAGCCGCTCGGGGTTCGCTCCCCGAGCCTCCTCGGGGCCTGAGCCGCTGTCTGCCCCAGGCATGTCCCGCATGTGATGGTGGTCCACTCGCTGGTGGACGAGCCTGGGTCCCGAGGAGGAGGGCTCCCTGTCTGGTCAGCGTGCCAGCAGCGGCTGCAGCACAGAGGCCGAGGGGATGCGCTGACCAGCCTCGCCCTGTCCCCCCCACCAGCCCCTCCTCTTCAGAGGGGTGTGGCTGCCCGGCCGGCGGCTGAGTCTTGGTGGAGCCAGCTCAGAAGCAGAGCCCCACAGGTGGGGAGCAGGCAGGACCCCCCTGCAGACCTGTGACAGGCTCTATCCTGACCACCCACGGCGGGCAGGCCCGGGCCCCTCCTCAGACCTCACCACTATCCGGGTCGCAGTCTCTCCCTTATCACCATGTGGTCTGCTCGTCTCTTTAGAAGCCGGTGCAGCTCAAATGTCCAGGGCCTGGCTGCAGCCGCAGGGTGTCCGCCCAGCCCAGCGGCTGGGGGGTGGGTGGGAGAAAGGCCTGCTGTGTGCCTGTTCTCCGGCCCAGTGGGGTTCCTCCCTGTGGGGCTCCTCCCTGGTGGGGCTCCTCCCTGTGGGGCTCCCACCCTGTGGGGCTCCTCCTTGGTGGGACTCCTCCCTGGTGGGACTCCTCCCTGGTGGGGCTCCTCCCTGGTGGGGTTCCTGCCTGGTGGGGCTCCTCCCTGCTGGGAGTGGGTGTTGCCCGGGAGGAGGAGCATAGGGAGGGTGGGCAGGAGACACGTGGGCCAGACCCCAGGCCACCGTGCACATCTGGGGAGCTGAGAATGTCCCGAGGCTGGAATGTAAGCCCATGGTGGGTGCCGTCCACACCTGGAGACGCCGCTGGTTCATCTGTGAGCCAGGAGTCGTGCCTAAGAAGGGGTCACTCCTGAGTGCAACGAGCATTAGATGAGATCCTGCTTGTTGAGGAAGGCATGGGTGGTCAGCCTTTGATGCTTTTTTTTTTAATTAAAGAGGGTGAAGCAATTGCTCGAATGGGTGGCAAATGTGAGGGTTAACTTTACATCTTTTAAAGTAACATTCGCAGTAGCAGACAAGCGAACAAACACGAACACGACTGGAGACGTCCAGCGTCTGCGGTATTTTGCAGAGACTGGCTTGGCCTTCGATCAAAGTTGGAATTTTGATCCAACCTCTCGTCATCTCTGTGGTTCACAGTCACCACCGCAGTCAGACTGAGAGGGTGCATGAGTGTTTGAATGTGTTTCCACAAACTCAGGGGAGACACATATACCACGAAAGCACCTCTTCCCATGATTTGGGCTCTTCTGGGCCCTTTGCATTACCCATTTCATTAGTTTGCTCTCGACACACACAGTAATCAAGGCAACTTATGCAGAAATCAGTGGTGAGTGTTCCCTTTCTCCTAATTTTGCAACAGAAGACTGTCAGGCACTCCCTGTGAGGTGCTCCTGGGTGCTCCGCGTCTGTGTTTGCAGCTGCCCCAGAGGAGAGGCCTCCTGGCTGCGCCCGCGGGGCTGGCTCCCTCCTCTGCATCGTCTTGTTCAATTCTGGTTGAAAACGTCCCCTGAGCACAGAGCTACTCCAGTTTGGCTGTTAGACTGTGACCCTGGAACAGGTTTATTCAAATAAAAACGGTATAAAGGTGGGTTCTTGGTAATTTCTTCTTGTTTTGTGAACATCCTCCTCTGCCTCTGGTGGTGGTTTTCCGTCGCAGAGCAGGGGTGAAGCTGCGCTTGGCTCACGTGTGTGTTTAGGTTACAGAGTGAGACCGCCGCCCTGGGCTTCTGTCGGGGCGCCTCCACTGGCCTGAGACCGGGCAGCTGTGAGGACCGTGCGTGCGGCCCCGCAAGGGCGACGTGAGTCGGGGAGCACTGCTGTCGCCCCCGAAGTTTCCGGTTGGTCTGCTTTGTCTCAGCTGCGCGGCTTTCCCGGCCACGAGAGGGCTCCGCCTCAGGCCGGGGTGGTTCAATCTGGGTCTGGAGGTCTGTGTCTGAACTTCAACCTCGGCAGAGGGGACCCCCCCTCCAGGAGTTCTCACTCCAGGGCCCTCACTCACAGCCGCAGGGTGTGCACCTGTGGGGGTGTGTCCTGCGGGGCCAGCGGCTGAGCGTTTGCTGTGCGTGAGCCTCTGTGCGGTGGGTGCTTTGTCCGCCACATATTTATACCTTTCCACGTTGCACAGTCACGGGAGTGAAGTAATTTGCCTGAAGGCACTGGTCTGTCTGGTTCGGAACTTGGCTCCATTTGATGTCAGGCTAGAGAAACAAAACTAGCTGAAACACACACCTCACAGAGACCCCAGGGCAGGGGCGTCCAGAAGGTTCTCACGGAAGCCGAGTGTGGGAGGTGGCGGCTGCTCATTCAGCAGGATGGCGGGTGAGACTGGGCTTGTGACGCCGCGGCGGGACGGGAGCTGGGCGACGAGTCCAGGCTCCCGCAGGAGGCCATCAGGTGAGCGAGGCGTTCAGAGCGGGGTGCCAGCCTGGCCTCCATGGAGGCCGCCCTGGGGCCGCAGGGGGCATCCAGCCCTCAGGGTACCAGCCTCCCCCTGTCAGAGGCCGCTGTCCCGTTTCCACTTCAGTCGAACATCTCAGAGCCTTGGCATCTTCGGCCGGAGGACACGGCCTCCCCGCTTTGCTACTGGAAAGGGTTCCAGGCTCTCCAGGGTGAGGCCCCACAGAGGAGTTTCACTTTTTCAGGCATGGACAGAGTACAAACTAGGTGGAGTTCAGAAAAGTGAATTCTGCACATTCAGAAAATACTGGCACTGCACAGCTGGGCCAGTCACACTCTGCAGTGGGGAGAATTGTGCAGGTAAACCCTCGTCATTAGAGATCCCTGCAGTTTGTGGGTTGTTACCTGCCGATTCCCGCGGGTCACATGCCTGCAGCTCCTTTTGTGTCCCTGTTGAACAAGCACTGACCAAGCGTTTCCTCCAGAGGCCTGTGCTGGACAGGCCAGCTCTGCGGAGGTTTTCATTAGGACCTCAGGCTCAGGACCAAGCCGTGGTTCACAGTCAAAGCCTGCGAAACCTCCACGGCCACACCCGGCCTTGGCTCTGGCATCTAACACTTGATGCCCACCGCCCTCCTTGCCGAGCATTGGGCACCACATTTATAGTCACTAAAGCTGACGTTAAAACTTTGGGGGCGGGGCAGTGCATTCTGAGTAAGTAATTTTTATAGAATTAATTTTTCTTATTGTCACGGTGATGCCTTTTAACTTAGAAAGTTCAGAGGGCACAGGTGATCAGCAAGAAGGTCTGGGTCACTCCAGTGTTCTGTCCCTGCGTCTGTGTGTCCTGTCTTCCCTGTGGGAGGTGCCTGAGTGTTCCTAGAGATGAAGTCATAGTGTAATTAGTGCCTTTAAACCTGCCTTGAAAATTGGCTTCCCTCATAGCTCAGTTGGTAAAGAATCCGCCTGCAATGCAGGAGACCCTAGTTTGATCTCTAGCTTGGGAAGATCCCCTGGAGAAGGGATAGGCTACCCACTGCAGTATTCTGGCCTGGAGAATCCCATGGACTGTGTCGTCTGTGGGGTCGCAAAGAGTTGGACACGACTGAGCGACTTTCCCTGAGCACTGACCATTGAAAACGTTATTACCTTGATTGGGTGAACTTTTATATTAACCTAAGAGGTAAAGCAAATATCCACTTCCTCTCTTCCCACAGCTGTTGATTTTTCCAGTGTGTTATCCTATAACCAGCTTTCGAACTCTGGGGAATCCAGTGGAGTCAGATCGCAGGACTGGTGGGTGGGTCTCCTCTGAGCAGTGCTGGCCCGTCTGACCCCCGGCCTGCCGCGGCGCCCCCACCCAGCTGGTCCACGTAGGTGGACTCTTGGTGCCACATGGATCCCCCTCTGGAGTCGGGGCCTCACGTGCACTGTTTTTACTATTAGCCCCTGCTTCTCAAACCTGCTGCCCAGGGAACTGCCTGGCAGCCTGGGTTCGGCACCCAGGGCCTCGTCTAACCAGCCTGTACATCCTTACGAACATTCTTGGTGGATTCCCACGCCCAGTCAGGATGGAGGAGGACTGCTCTAGGTCACACCCCGTGATTATTTTTTTTAATTGCACACGAAAGGAAATCCCTGCTTTTGTGTCATTGGCTTGTTTAGCTAAGAGGCCCTTCGCTGGATTTCTGTGATTGGAGCCCTGTGAGCCCCAGTTCTAACATCTGAGCCTTTGCTGGGGCAGGTCTGTCCCGTTGCAGAGCTGAACATGCTCTGCCTCCTGTGGGCACATCGAGAAACGCACCGTGATAGCTTCCTGGGCGTCTTGCCCAAACTCCTGAGCCGTCTTACCAAGGACATCCATCCCGCGAGGTGGGGGTGTGTGGGGACAGAGGGCGGGAGGTCTCCGGGGTCCCCCAAGCTTGGGGGGAAGCGTGGGGCCAGGAGACACTGGAGACGCCCCTGCTGCGGTCCCGTCCCAGCTGAGCTGTGCCCGAGTTGCCTGTTGGTGCCCTAACCCTGGGCCCTGCAGAACGTGACTGACACTTGGAAGCAGGGTTGTGGCAAGTGTGACGTGTTGAGGCGAGTCCCTGGAGTGGCCGTCCTCCCGTGTGACAGGGTGTGTGAGAGGAGGGCTGGCCGTGTGAGGACAGGGGAGGAGACAGCCCAGGGCCGAGGCCCCTGGGGGCCGGCCTCCCGGAGTGAGGACCTGCGACTCTGCTCTCTGAGCCGCCTGGTCTGTGGACTTGGCTGGGGCCGCCCCCCTGCCTCCTTATCTGGGACTCGGGCCCGTCCTGTTCTGGGGTGTCATCTGGCTTCTCCAGGACACGTAAGCTGCCCCAGCGGCCTTCACGTCTCTGACTCTGGATGCGCGTGCATCTTTTCCTCTCGCTCAGCTCTCAGCCTTCCTGCCCCTGAAACCAAAAATCTCAACTTCCCATTTGTGCGCCAGATGGAAAAAAATGCTCATTTGGTCTTTGCCCAAAAGTAGCCTCTTTTTTTTCCCTGAAAGTCAGTTCAGCCTCTCTTGAGTGACAGGAACAGGGAGAGCCTGTGAACTTTTCTTGGGAGTAAAAATAATGTCTTGACAAGGTTGCCATATCCATTCTGGTTTGATGGGAGCTGGTTTTCAGTCCAACCTCAGAGTATTTTTAAACACATGCAGATAGAGTCACGTGCTTTGGGAGGAAGGGCAAGCAGCAGACGAGGCAGCTGACTGGCCCTGGAGTCTCCATGGCATGAGGTTTTGTGGCCTCGAGAAGACCGGGTGGGGAAGGCTGGCTCCTATCTCAAGAGACACCAGGACGAGCGGCTGCCACTGTGTCCTCAGTCACCCTCCGGTCTGTCCGGTAAAGGACTGAAGCCCCCACTGTGGGCGCTGGGGAGGGCCAGGGACGACCCCTGCAAGGCTGGGCCTTGGGAACTGCTCCGTCCCCGTGGCTGCTTCCTGTTTGGCGCAGGTTTCCAACTCTCTTCTGCTCAACTGCTGCAAACCCTGAAATTAGCCCAGGATGGGACATGACTGAGCGACTTCACTTTCACTTTTCACTTTCATGCATTGGAGAAGGAAATGGCAACCCACTCCAGTGTTCTTGCCTGGAGAATCCCAGGGACGGGGGAGCCTGGTGGGCTGCCGTCTATGGGGTCGCACAGAGTCGGACACAACTGAGGTGACTTAGCAGCAGCAGCAGTGCCGCCATCAAGAGGAGATGCGGTGGCCCATGGCACCCATGATAGAGCCCTTCCAGCTGCACGTGTCCAGGGGCCCGGGGTGCAGGCGGTGGTTGCGACAGCGTTCCAAGATCCCTGGAGCTGTCTTTCCATGTTGGATGGCGCCCTGTGCCAGTCCTGCACGTGTGAGGCATTTGGAGGGCTGAGGTGGACGGAAATGAAAGGACACAGTCACATAACCTCCCGGGAGGGCCAGTGGGGTGGAGGCCACGGCCCGGTGACCAGGTGGTGGAGGAGGGTCCGGTCCCTGCTTGTCTGATGGGAGAGGATGTGGAGGTGTAGACCTGCTCCCATGTGTGGAGTGGAGGGAGGAAGACGGGGACTCAGTGCCCGTCCGCACAGACAGCCTCCGGGTCGCTGGCCGGGCGTCGGGCAGAGGCCATCAGCTGGCTGTGCCTCGGGAGAGGCTTCAGGAGGGAAGCTTCTCTTCTGTTTTGCACAGGTTACCAGCTAACCTGACTTTGGCCCCAGGGCCTAAGGCGTGTTGTAGGGAACGGCGCTCATGGCAGCAGGCTTTTGGAAAGGGCGGCTGCGTGCTATCTCAGGAAGTACCCTGTGCTTTAATTACGTCTGCCATCACGAGAGGTGAAAATTTTGAGAATGTTCGTGGACCTGTTTGCAAAATGTCGATGCAAAGGCCCAAGTACAGGCAAGCTCAGGCACGCTGCTATTTCCTGGGAGCCCCTCGGTCGTGCCGAGGGAGCCGTGGTTCAGCCACAGTAGAGAGATCAGAGTCGTTACAGGACTGCCTGGGAGGTGCTAATGTGATGTCTCTCCACAGAAGACCCAGATAGAGGCTACTTAATCACATGCAGACTGTCTAGGGCAGTAACTCAGGTCTGGAATCTGCGGAGAGCAGCAAGTTCAACTGAGGGATGCGTTTCCCTGAGAAAGAAAAAAAGCTGGAGGACTCTGAGGAAGTGGTGAAGCAGGAAGCAGCCGAGCCCGTCTCCCGCCTGGACCAGCGCCGAGCTGGCAGAGCCTCCCGGACGGCACTGTCCCGTGAGGCTCACGACTTCCGGGAGAAGCCTGGACGAACGGCACAGTAGCAGTTACCTGCTCCCTGCCAGCTGCACGGCGGCCCCTGTGCGTGTTCCCAGGGCCGCCCGCAGGACTGCAGCAGGGAAGCTGGGGCGCGTCCTCCACATGCAGGGGCCCTGGGCGCTGCTCTGACCGCACAGGTGCCTGCATGGTTGCACCTCCTCCATTGTCACACGGCCCTCGCCCTTTGGCTGAAACGACTTCCAGAGCATTTAAAGGGCCAGCATCCTTTTATTCACCCCTTCGTTGTTCATTTCCCCCTTTTGGGAGCTAAATGTTAAAGACTAGGACATTAAAAACAACCACATATATGGGAAAATTCAGTGCAGTTCAGTTCAGTCGCTCAGTCATGTTTGACTGAGTTTGTGACCCCATGAATCGCAGCACGCAAGGCCTCCCTGTCCATCACCAACTCCCGGAGTTCACTCAGACTCACGTCCATCGAGTCAGTGATGCCATCCAGCCATCTCATCCTCTGTCGTCCCCTTCTCCTCCTGCCCCCAATTAATTTATTTTAATTGGAGTCTAATTACTTTACAATATTGTAGTGGTTTTTGCCATACAGTGACATGAATCAGCCATGGGTGAACATGTGTCCCCCAATTCTTTCATCCTCAAATACATCAAGGTGTTTGACTATACCTTTTACACGAGAATCTACTGTTGTCTGTTTTTATTTCTTTTCCACTGCTGAGCTGAGCCTTCATGGCCGCACGTGGGCTTTCTCTAGTTGCAGTGACCGGGGCTCCTCTCCACTGGCGGTGCGTGGGCCTCTCATTGCAGAGCTGGCTCTGGGCACGCAAGCTCCAGCCATAGCCCTCAGGCTTAGTTGCCCCGCAGCATGTGGGGTCTTCCTGGACCAGGGATCAGGCCTGCGTCCCCTGCACTTAGGGGGTCCTTACCACTGAGGCACCAGGGAAGCCGCACGGCTGGCTATGAAGCCTGCCCTTCTCCCCCTACTCACGACCTTCCAGCGGAGTGCCCGGCCCCAGGGACCCCCTGCTTTATGCCCAGGCTGCAGCCCCTCCCGTCGTTGCCTTAGCTCCGGTTGTGCGGTCCCACTGCCTGCGTTGCGGGTGCAGGGCAGGGAAGGAGCTCCTGGCTTGTCTGCTGCTCTGTGGCAGCTCTGAGGGACTTTTCTGGAAGAGCGCGGAGCAGCACAGTGAAACCACAGAGGAGGAGCCGAGTCCCAGGTCCCAGGTCCCAGGCCTCCTGCCACTGAGCAGGGAAGGGGCCTGCCCGCCCATCCTTGCTCCACGTTTCTGAACAACCGTCAGAGCCTCGGGCGTCTCAGCAACCCTGGGGCCCCTGCTGCACCCCCGTCCCCAGAGACAGTTTCCGGCCCTCCCGTTTTATTCCCCGTCTCTCAGCGATGCAAAGAGCGCCGTCACAGTGATGGGTCTGCAGGTCGGCAAGGGGCTGGAGGAGCACCCAGGCCAGGTTGGCGGAAAGCCAGGCTTCCTGCTTCCTCAGCTCTTCCCCACGAAGGGAGAAGACCCCAGATCCTTGGTACTTTTCACGGGATCCGGGGAGGGAAGGTGAGGGATGGGGTCGTTGGCCGGTGTTTGAGGCGCCCCCCAGAGCCAGACTGCCTGGACACCCACCCTGGCCGGCGCAGCTCAGGCCCTGCCTGTGTGCCGGGCGCTGTGGTGAGAAGCTCCGAGCTTCTGGTCGGGCCGCGGGGTTACGGACACAGGCGTCCCACCTGCACTCGTGGCCGGAGGGCCGGCCGCCGAGTCTCCTGCTCGCTCGTGGGTCTCAGTGCTGCCCACGGTTCAGGCCCGGGGTTCACGGGGGCCATTCCTCACTCTGGTCTTAACGGAAGCCAGAGGCTCTTTCTATGGGGTTTGCGGCGGGCTCTGCGGCATTGCGACGTCAAGATGGCTTGGGTTCCAGAGACGTGGACTTGAGTGATGGCAGAGCAGCCCCATTGATTTCTGTGGCTGCTGTTTTGTTGTGATATGAAGAGGCTTCTCTGTCAGGTTTCTGAGGGGCTGTATATCTGATAAAACACACGGCAAGACCGCGAGGCCTCTTTTCCCTCCGCAGCGCTTGGCCTCGGCTTTGCTGAGTGGCCGCCCCGGGCCCCGCCCCCGTGGGCACCACGAGCACGCGCATCACGCTCGCGGGCACGCGCCCCTCCGGGTTTCCGACGGCGTGGGCTGCGGTTTGCCTCCGAGGGCGCTCATTCGGTCTGCTTCGCGCGTCTGTACTCAAGTAGCTGCTGTGACTCTGCGGTTAGGCTTCTGATCTGTTTGTTTCTTGTTTCTTTTTGGTTGCAAACACCTCACGAGACCTCGAGGAGCAGCCCGAGCAGAGCCTCGGAGGGACGGCGACTGGTCCCAGTGGCAGGACCGGGCCCCCGGGGAGTCCAGGGCCAGCATCGGGAGTTCCGGATGTCTCTTCCTCCTCCCGGGAGCCCCAGCGAATCGCCAGGACGTGCGGGGCTGGGGTGGAGTGGTCCTGGCCCCCAGCTCCCCAGGGCCGGTCTGCTTCCGTCCAATCCGAGGCGGGGACACCAGGAACTGTTTCTCTGGGAGGGCGGGCGTGGTCCCGGGACGCGAGAGACCTGGGCACTGGCCCTCGCGTCCAGCCTGGCTGCCCCAGCCATGCTCCGGGGGCAGGTCCGCGGAGGCGTCCAGGCCCCCGTCAGCAGGATCGGTCAGATTGGGCTGTGCTGCCCACCTCCATGGAGGGCCCACGCCCCTGGCCAGCGGTGCAGGCGGCAGGTCCCCCAGAATCTTGCTGGGTTTGAGAATGATTCAGGGCAGGGGGATGAGCAGAAGTCCGAGCTCACGCGTGTTGGAAGAGTGGGGCAGGGGGCGCCTACAGCAGGAGGCTCTTCTGGGTCAGAGGACCATGGCCCCCAGCCTCAGGGCCAGGGCGCCCCTTCCTGGCCGGGGGCTGGAGCGCAAGGCGGGGGCAGCACCCCCTTTCTGTGCCCGCTTCCAGGGGACTTCTGGTTTCAGGCCATTCTGCATATTTGAAAGTGAAAGTTTACACAGTGCCGTTAGCGGGGAAGAACCTGCTGAGATGTAGGAGCCGCGAGAGGAACCGGTTTGATCCCTGGGTCAGGAAGATCCCCAGGAGAAGAAATAAAACCCACTACTTTAAGAAACTGCCCGCCAACACAGGAGACGTAAGAGATGTGCGTTTGAGCCCTGGGTTGGGAAGATCCCTTGGAGGAGGGCACAGCAACCCACTCCCGTGTTCTTGCCTGGAGAATCCCACGGACAGAGAAGCCTGGCAGGCCACAGTCCATGGGGTCCCAAAGAGTCGGACACGACTGAAGCAGCTGAGCACACATGAACACACCATTACCCTCACACGATATTTTTATTCTGTTTCAAATAGCTGCTGCTGCTTTTTTTTTTTTTTTTAGTAGAAATGTTCAAAAGTTATTTGATACTGAAAGTGAGAGAAATGGTCTTAGTGGGAAACAGTGTCTGCACTGGAAGTGGGGCCCTCGGTTCCATGACCCGTGGCCCTGAGCAGCATCCCCAGGCTGTCCCCAGAGCAGTCCGGGATCCGAATCCAGCCTCCTCTTCTGCCTGAGAACTGGGGCAGCTTGGTCACCGTGCAAGGAGGCTGGGGCCAGCCTGAGCGTGAAACACGCTTGGGAGGGGGTGGCCCACCCCCTTGCTCACCATGGACTTGCTGGACCCACCCGGGGAGCTTGAAACTGCCCTGTCCTGGGCCCTTCTGCAGGGGGTCTGGGTGGTCCTGTGAGCCCTGCCTTCGCCCTGTGAAAGCCGGTAGGGAGGAGCTGAATCCCCCTCTCCCTGCAGCCCTGGGAAGCAGCTCCTGCCTCGGGAGGGAGGGCGCTGACGGGCAGGTTCCCCTAGCCCGTGAGGCCCCGCAACGCCTCCTGTAGGCGGCTGTGCCCGGGATTCGGGGAAGGCCTCTTCTGGGCGCCATCTTGTGGCCTCTTTCTAGTATTGCAACCCTCTTTCCCAAGCCGGGCACCCGTGCTAAGCCACTCAGCCGTGTCCAACTGTGTGACCCCGGGGACTACAGCCTGCCAGGATCCTCTGTCGTGGGATTTTCCATGCAAGAATACTGGAGTGGGTTGCCATGCGCTCCTCCAGGAGATCTTCCTGACCCCGGGATTGAACCCGAGTCTCTTATATCTCCTGCATTGGCAGGTGGGTTCTTTCCCACTAGCACCACCTGACCAAGCCAGAATCCCACAGGTGGGTGGAATTAATTCCACGCTAGCGGCCTCCCTGGGGGCTCAGATGGTAAAGAATCCGCCCGCAGTGTGGGAGCCCTGGTGGCCGGGAAAGGTGGCAGGGGGCTGCAGGCAGGCGTCTGATGTGCCGTTAGGGGCGTCAGGCTGCCCCCAGGGTCCCAGCTGCATCCCCAGGTCTGTGCACCTGCCCGTGGGCTGCACTTGCTGCCGAAGCTCCCCCAGCGCCTTCCATCTGTCTGCTCGCTACAGTCTTTGTTGCCCCACCCCACTCCAGTCCTCTTGATTGGAAAATCCCATGGGCGGAGGAACCTGGTGGGCTGCAGTCCATGGGGTCTCGAAGAGTCGGACACGACTGAGTGACTTCATTTTCACTTTTCATTTTCATGCATTGGAGAAGGAAATGGCAACCCACTCCAGTGTTCTTGCCTGGAGAATCCCAGGGACAGGGAAGCGTGGTGGGCTGCCGTCTATGGGGTCGTACAGAGTCGGACATGACTGAAGCGACTTTGCCAGAGATTTAGAAGCCCTGACTTTTATTTTTCTTCCGCCAGAAGGGAAATTTCTCTGTCCGCTCACTTCACCTTGTCTTGCCTCCTCCCCTTGCTTTGGGGGCCCTGCGGTGGTGCTCAGCGGTGCCTGAGGGGGGGCGCAGGGGGCTCACGGGTCCTGAGCAGGGGGCTCAGGGGGCTCACGGGTCCTGAGCAGCTGTGCTCCCAGCCCAGCCTGTCCTGCAGGCAGCGGCCGCCACATCACCCCGCACACCAGCGCCTCTGCCTGCTGGACCCTCCTGCCCCCTGCACCGGGAAGATTCTGGAAGATTCTGGAATCCTGGGAGATTGCTCCAGGCCTTCTCTCACCTGCCCCTGCCTTTCTCTTGTGAATCCTGTGTCCCCGGGACTCCCTCACTTTACCACCCAGGCCCCGGGCACAGGCCACAGTGGTGTCTGACTGTGTTGAGTGGTAGGCGGGGGAGCAGGCAGGCTGTGGCGGGCACCTCATGCCTTTTCCGAGAAGCCGGTAAATGATATTCTGTTGTGAGGAGCTTCATTGCTGCGCGTTGCAATTACACTTCATAATTCCACCGTTTTCAGTGTTAGGTAATTAGGTTATAATGAACACCATTAGAGTAATTACACCGTTTGGAAGGCTCACCCAGTAAGCCATGAGAATTGCTTTGAAAAACAAGAAACTTTATCTGATGAAAATTACATTTGAAGAATTTCAATTCTAAGGTGCCAATTCACCAAAGTAAGAAATCCAGAGTGACGTTTACCCCAGCAGGCCCCAGACAGGGCCCTCGTGTTCTCTAGAGAAACGCTTCAGCCCCGGGTTTCGCCCTGTTTCCCGCCGCGCCGTCCCCGCGGGGCCGAGCGCAGACCTAGCCCGGTGCTCGTGCTCGGGGCTGGGTTCCCCCGGGCGCCCCGGTGGGTGTGTCCGAGAAGCCGGGCTGCCCCGCGGTCTCCCAGGTGGGAGTTGGGGCGCGCGCGCCGTTCTGAGTTTATAGCCAGTTAGGTGTCTCGAGTGCCTGCAGGGTTTTCGAAGTCGGGTGTTCGGGCTGAAAGCAGACCCGGTGAGGGAGGCGGGCATGGCTGCGGTCAGTCTTGTGCGCAGCCTCTGCCGCACGCCGGCCCTGCGCCCGCCTGCCCCTCGCTGCTTTCTAGGCAAAATCAGAGTACCCACGGCTCCTCTGGGTACAGGGGCCCATCTTTTCAGGGAGTCCTGGGGTGGAGAGAGGGAGGCAGTACTGTGGACGCTGCCTGGTGACCCCTCCCTCCTGGAGGACAGGGGCGTCCGCCCCACGTCAGGGAACAAAGGACGGTCAGAAAGGTGGACAGGCTGCCCACTGTGCCCTGATCACCGCCCCCCTCAACAAAGGAGTTACTTCCCAGTTGCACGCAGGGGCTGCATGGGGGCGACCTGGGCCCAAGACGAGGCCTGGGAACTTGGTGGGAGACACGTGTGGAGGCCAGCGTGCGGGTTCCTGCTGGAGGCGGTGGGCGGGCAGGGAGGGGTTGGTTGGGGGCGCGGCGGGGCTCAGGGCTCAGCCTGCGTCCTGCAGGAACCCTCCGTTTCCGCGTCATGGCCACGTGGTGGCGTCTGGTGTCTGGGTTGGCTTGCCCACAGGGCACGAGCACCCGGGCTGCCGGGTGGGCACTGGGGCAGCCCCAGCCCACGTAGGCTGCGCCCTGGGTCTCTGACCGGCTGGGGGTGTCCGTCCCTGACCCGGTCAGCAGTGAGGGTTCGATTCCTCCCTTTCTTATTTTAGGTTGAGTTATGTAGGTTCTTCACATGGGCCTGAGGCCCTCCTCACGTCGGGGCTGCACGTGGGGTCAGGGCCAGCGGCCAGTGAGTTGACCACAGTCACGCCTTTGTGATGGAACCTCCAGAAACCACATAAAGGACTATGACTCAGAGAGCTTTGGGCCGCAAGTGCGAGAGGGCTGGGAGCGGGGCGCCCCGAGGGTGCGGAGCTCTGCCCCTCGCACACCTGGTGCGTCTCCCTCCCCCGGTGGTTCCCGAGTTGTGTCCTTTACGATAAACTACTAACGTCCGTGAGCAGTGTTCCTGAGTCCATGGGTCGTGCGGGTGAGTTACCAGCCCTGTGGTGGCAGGGGTGGGGGTCAGAGGGAGTTGTGGGGACCCCGGTTTGCAGCTGGGACTAGGCTGGTGTCTGAAGCCGGGCAGCCTCGTGGGACAGAGCCGTGACCTGGGGGTCTGCCCTAACTCCAGTGTGAGTGTCAGACACGGGTTAAGTCCCAGGACATCTAGTCTGTGTCGAGTGTCGGGGGGCTGGGTGTTGGGGGGGCCTCAGGTTGTGCTTGCTGCCAGGAATGAAGACTTGGACTTGCTTGTGTGCGTTAAGTGCAGATTGCTCACCAGTGGACACGATCCTCACCTACTTGGTTTGGGAGAGTATGACAGACACGTGGGAGCTGCTTTCTCGGTGCCCGCGGGTCGACACCAACACCGGGGAGGAGGGCAGGGCCAGGGTGCAGGTGAGCATCCCGGAGGAACCCATTATTGGATTTTAGTACTAGACATTGTTGTACTAGATAAACACACTCATGAAACCGTAATGAAGTGTTAGCTGGCTGGGGGAAGTAGGAACTGCGGGTGAGGGGGCCCAGAACAGCACGTTGCGCGCGTCTGGTCTCCAGGCCGGCCTCCGGCTCTAGCGTTTGCGGGAGGGTAATGCCCCTGAAGCACATCCCCCTGAAGCAGATCCTACTGTGGAGACATGCCAGCAGCTGCACGTGTGGCTCCCACCACGTGAGGCTCAGCCCCCGGGCTGGACGGGCACCACCTCCCCTGGGCAGAAGGTGATGGTAAGTCCTGAGCCTGAGTGAGCATTTGCTCCAGGGCCCAGGCTGGATTGCATCTCAAGGACACATCTGAGCGGACTCTGGGCAGCAGACCCTGATGGTGTCTGAGGGGCCCCGGGTGGTCATCCCACCAGATGGGAAAGGATAAGCTGGAAGGAGGGGCTGCCCTGGGAACAGAGAGCCGTGCAGGCCCAGACTCCCTGGAGCAGGGCCCACCGCCCCACCCGGCAAGTGCAGGCAGAGCCGCTGTCCAGTCTGGGGACAGAGGCTCACGGTCCGCACCACTCAAAGCGCACTTGATTTTGGGAACAGGCTGTGACAGGAACAATTGATTCTGGTTTTCAGGAGACCGGCCTCAAGTTTCCTTCAGTTCAGAGGAGGTGTAACCCTGCGCCTGCCTGTCTTGGGCACGAGGACGAGGAAGGCGGGACAGGGTGAGAGGCCTCCTGGGGAGCGGGGGAACTCAGCGTCTCCCCAGCACGGCGGGGACCACTCTCGGTTTGGCCAGTGTGGCTGAATTAAAAAGAATGTTTTCCTAAACTTGGAATTTAAAGAGGAAGTGACTGGCATTCTAATCACTGAGAAAAATGATGGTACGGCCTCAATTACCTGATTTTCAGTTGACCAGGACATTGTATGTCTTGCCCAGGTGAATCTGGGTCTTTGAATTTGATTACCGCCGAACAGCTCTTGTTGGTTGTAACGCCACAAGAAATAAAAGCAGACGTCAATGCTACTGTGGTAGTTTTGTGTTAGCTTTTAAATCCCTTCAAAGCTGAACTTCCATCAGAGCACATTTTCATGACTGCAATTAAGAAAATTTCCCTGGGCCTGATGCTTTAATGATAATGGATGAAACAGAATTGGCTGGAGTTCCGGTCTCCTGAGCTGCTCCCAGGACCTCATATCAAAGCAACTTCTGGTACACGGGACTCAAAGAGTGGAGGCCTCTGAAGAGGGAGTTCAGGTTCTTGTCCACGTTGCCAGAAGGGATGAGTCATCTGCTCTTTATCAGCATCTTTATCAACGTCCCCAGGGCATTGGGACTGGGGATAGAAAGCTTGGAGGAGGTTCACCCACGCGGGAAGTTGAGTCCGGTGGGACTTTCCCGTGAGCTCTGCTCAGGCCTGCATGGCTTGTCCCCTGAGGACCGTCGCTTCAGGGCTGTGCCTCTGGGGCCTTGTGCATGCAGGCACACTCCAGAGTTGAATATCATCATTTTCCCTTAAATGAAATGTATTTTAAACCTACAGAGTTTGTGGTGATTTTGGACGAGGTGAAGGTTGTTCTCCTTGCCCAGGAGCCCTCGGGGGCTGACGGCCCCTCAGGGGTGGCCTCCGAGACCTGTGGGTGTGCTCCTCGGTCTCGGGGCAGAAACCTCGGCATGCCGGAGCCCCTCCACCCCGCAGACTACGGCGAGGGGGCGGCCTTGAGGCGGCACTGCTGCTGCTGCTTCCGGAGTAGCGGTCTCTGCTGCCCGTGGCCCCTGCAGCTGGGTCCCTTCCAGTGCCGTCTCCAGTGTGTGCGGCCGGAGGCCCTTACTGGTCCCCGGGGGCCTCGGGCCCTCTGAAGCCTCGGACTGCTCGCTGTGGAAGGCGTGATGGTGCAGACCCCAGTGGTCTTCCTCCTCCGCCTCCCACGCCGCCCTCGGGGCTGTCAGTGGACACAGGTGTGTCCAGCGAGGGTGGATGAGGAGGGCAGGAGGCGAGGCAGGCAGCTCCAGCGTTCACTGTGCAGGACCCTTGAGGCTGGTCAGTGCTGGGGACACAGGGTCCTGAGAGGGAGTCTTCAGAGCGCACTGTCTGCCATGGTCTCTTTCTTATCTGTAAGGGTGCTGCTGCTGCTCCTAAGTCGCTTCAGTCGTGTCCGACTCTGTGCAGCCCCATGTACTGCAACCTTCCAGGCTTCTCCGTCCATGGGATTTGCCAGGCAAGAGTACTGGAGTGGGTTGCCATTGCCTTCCCCCTGTAAGAGCACAGGCGTTCTCATTTTAAAACGTTCATTTCTCCCATAGTGTTCAAAGTCCTCGACGAAAAGGCACAGCACAAAGTAGGGAGCCTTTGCAGACGAGGGCTTCTGGCCAGGATGGTTCCTTCTGTGTGCTCAGACCTTCTGGATCGTAGTATTTCTCCTACGTCAAAGCACTGAAGAAGCGCTACCGCCCACGCTCATCAGTGCCTCTGCACGTTCCCGGCAGAGGGGACCCGGGCTGGGTGAGCCCTGTGCCCACCTCGGCCTGCCCTGCCGCCCAGGCCCCTCGCTGCCCCATCCCCAGGCTCAGGCTCTGACTCCCGACTGTCAATTCTGTCTTCCCTGCCACATAAGCGCCTTCTCTTGCCTTCTGTCTTGATGACTCTGTTTAGAGTGTTACCTTGACTTTTGAACTTCAAATTGCATTTCTGACACTCTGACAGGTTTAAAATCGTCTCTTGGATCTCCCGCAGGATAGTCAGTGTCTGCAAGTCTGTGTAATTAGGAAGAACTGGAGCACACGTTGGGCCCAGACTCCCTGTGTCGTCCTGGCAGCTCTGGAGGCCAGGAGTGGGCTTCGAAAGATGCTTGTATTTAAACCCCAGGGTGCTCAGGTTTCTGTTTTGTTGGTAGGAGTGTGTTATTTACATGGCTGCTGTGTCATAGCTTTTCTTCCAAGGAGCAAGCGCTTTTAATTCATGGCTGCAGTCACCATCCACACTGATTTTGGAGCCCAAGAAAATAAAATCTGTCAGGGTTTCCACTTTTTACCCATCTATTTGGCATGAAGTGATGGGACCAGTGGCCATGATCTTAGTTTTTTGAATATTGTTTTAAGCCAGCTTTTTCACTCTCCTCTTTTACTTTCATCAAGAGGCTCTTTAGTTCCTCTTCACTTTCTGCCAATAAAGTGGTATCATCTGCATATCTGAGGTTGTTGATATTTTCCCCAGCAATCTTGATTCCAGCTTGTGATTCACCCAGCCCAGTGTTTCTCATCATGTACTCTGCATATAAGTTAAATAAACCAGCAGCCTTGACGTGCTCCTTTCCCAGTTTTGAACCAGACAGTTGTTTCATGTCTGGTTCTAACTGTTGCTTCTTGACCTGCATATAGATTTCTCAGAGACAGGTACAATATTTCCATATCTTGAAGAATTTTCCACAGTTCATTTTGATCCACACAGCCAATGGCTTTTGTGTGTGTTACTCAGTCGTGTCCGACTCTTTGTAATCCTGTGGACTGTAGCCCTCTGTCCATGGGATTCTCCAGGCAAGAATACTGGAGTGGGTAGCCATTACCTCCTCCAGGGAATCTTCCCGACCCAGGGAATGAACCCAGTTCTCCTGCATTGCAGGTGGATTCTTTACCATCTGAGCCACCGGGGTGTAGGAATCAGAAGTAGATGTTTTTCTGGAATTCCCTTGCTTTTTTGTGTGATCCAATGGATGTTGGCAATTTGGTCTCTGGTTCCTCTGCCTTTTCTAAATCCAGCTGTTCATTTTTTCCATGACATTTCCTAAATGGTAATTCCTTGTTTATTTTTAATTAAAAAAAATTTCTTCCATGCTTATATGTAAATTCAGGAATTTTTCAACTGGTTTCTGAGTCAAATCTGGTATTTGTTTCCCAAGAAAATAACGATTTGCCCAGATTTTCATTAAGCATAGTTGTATATAGTGTATATTTTTAACTTTTGTCTTACAATGGGCTGCTTTACCAAGACTCTTTCATTTTAATAGTTCATTTGATTCTTTGTAATTCAAAGAAGTCAGATGTAAGGACTGTAATGTGGTTTTTGGGAAACGCTTCCATCTTCAGACTAGAGCTTTGGTCCTGGAAGCTTCCCTGGCCCATGCCTTGGTTCTGCTTCCTTCCCTCCTCCTTCTCCCCTCCCCTTCCTTCTCTGCGTGTCTGTCCTGACGCTGGCTCTCATTCTCAGTCTTGTCTGGGTGTCGTCTCCTCCACCACAGCTCCCAGCTCTGTGGTTTGCATGTTAACCAAGCTTTTCATGTTTCCAGGTCTGGCCTCCCTGTGGCCGCCTGGGTTCTCCGTGGGGATGGCTCTGTCCTATGAGTCTGTGGTCCAGACTCCATCATCACTCTTCCCTCTTTTTCTAATCAAACCTCCTGTTTTCTATGAGTCTTCACTCAGCTAGCTTTACATCTGGCCTGTTGTCCTGTTATCTCCTTTTCTGTAGTTGGCATTTCCCTAAATTTTACTGAGAACAAAAATCAGATGCTTTTTAGAGTGTATGGGTTTCTGATAGTAATTGTTAAAAGCACGTTTCTCGCACCAGCCACGCAGGTTTGCCTTTCATGTCACAGAAGCATTTTTCACCCTCACGCTCTTGTTTTGGTGTCTGATGTCGACTGTAGCTGTTCTTTATCCTCACGACGAGGAAGCATGTATTCAGGCTGATCCTGCCCAGGGCAGGACATGTGGGTGTCTTGGATCTCGGGGGAGAGTGGTGTCGTCATGGTTGGGCAGCACCCCCCAACCACGAATGCCCACCCTGGCCTGTTTCTTTCATGGCCTCGCCAGGCAGGGGCACCCTGCTCCTGCCCACTGGCTGCTGGCCGGGTGTTGAGGGCTTGGTCCTTGGACACTGGGTGGTAATGTAGCGCTCACAACCCACCTCCTCTTTCTTCACCTTTGTCCCACGCGTTTTTGTCCTAAAATCATCATTCTCACATGGACCCTGGGGCAGAGAAACCAGACCTGAGGTTCCCCACGGGCTCATCCCCACCTTCTGGGTGAACTTGCCTTTCCGAGCTGAGCCAGTTCCCCGACCCTTGTGTGAACCTGTTCAAGTCCGAGGGGAAGAGGACAGGTCTTTGCAGCTTTGGTGGGTTTGCACCGCTGCAGCAGGAGCACCCACCAGAAGCTGGGAGAGGGATGACTTCACCCTCCTCTCCGTGCACGTCCTTATTTATCTTCAAGGATTTTTTCCACCCGCAAACCTGGATGCAGAAATTAGTTATGTGGCAGCTGGTTCGGATCTGGGCGACCAGAGGTAAAGGGAAAAGCCTCGGAGCCGGCCGCCAGCCCAGTTGGGAGTGAAGATTGATTTAGCAGGAGCATTCCTTGAGCCAGGCCCCCAAACATGGCGAGAGACCTGCCCATAACCGTGTGGCCTCCCGTCCTTCAAACGGCATTGAGTGCCAGTCGCCAAGCCGCTGCTCTGGCTCTGGTGCGGTGGGGAACGCTGGAGGGGCCCCTGCTGTTCAGGTTGCCATGGCGACCTCTCATTACCGCAGACCTGTCGGGAGAGCGAGCACTCTCGGTGGTTCACGTGTGTCCTGCTGCGTCCTGTTTCGCTTGTGTTCATGTGCATGTGTGGTGCACACTGGCGCACACGCCAGGGCCCTGGATGGGCACAGGCTTCTGGCGCCGCCCGCCCCCACCCCTGCACACTTCAGTCTGCACCCCTGCCCTGGAGAGTAAATACCACGCGGCTTGTGGTTGGAGGAAGGAAGAGAAGTCCATGCACAAAAAACTGTGTAGACCCAAGCTATGGAAATTTATTCCTTTCATTTCTGTGAACCTTTTAAAAAATATAAACACTTTCTGTAGAAAATTAGGGCAGGCATGCAAAAACATCTCACATTTTGCAAATGGGTATTAATTTTCTATAGAATTAAAAGGACTTTTTCTTAACTAACTGAATATTCTCTATCCACTGAGCCCCTAAATATCTCATACAGTCATAATATGATAATTTAAATGTAATGGCTTGTTCTTGGGACCTCAGGAGTTTAGAAGATTGATCAAAAGTACCAGTCCTCACCCTGTTGCTTTTGCCACGACCTGGTGACACGCAGGGGCAAAGCTGGGCTTGAGTTGCTGACCCTCCCGCGGGTTAACTGCGAGCCTGGCTATGGCTGCACTGCCCTGCAGTCAGCAGGGGCCCCAAGACAGCAGGTGCCTGCGGGTGTTTGTCAAGGTCAGCTCTCTGCGGATGCCAGGCGCCTTAGAGGGTGCTGCCAATAGTTTATAACTTTTTGACAAAATTGTAATTCAAAAAGGGTGTGGCCCACTTACACGCTTCCAAGATTATTTAGTTTTGAAATGGACAAACCTGTCACACTCACCACATGCCAGCAGCCAGACTGTCAGCCCCCAGAGCCGTTGCCAGCCCTTTGGGCAGAGCCTCGCTTTGCTGTCGCTCGTGCCTCCTTCATTACCGGGCAAGAAAAAGTTTCTGTGTGTGTGCAAGTGTGTGTGTGTGTGTGTGTGTATGTATATGCGTGTGTGTATGTGTGAGTGTATGCGTGTATGTATATGTGTGTGTGGGTGTACATGTGTGTATGCATGTGTGAGTCTGTGTGTGAGTGAGTGTATATGTTTGTGTGTGTGAGTCTGTGTGTGCATGTGTGTCTGCGTGTGCTCTCTGTGCCAGCCTTCCTGTGGCCGTCTGGCTCCGCTGCCCGGCCGCACGGTGTTCTGACGTTTGGTGACGGCAGGTGGAGGCGTCCTCAGCTCTCCACTCTGGGGCTGGGTCTTGGTTGCATCAGAGGAAAGGTCAGGATCAGACAGTGCACAGGAAGGGCAACGACACCAGACAGCGAGGAGAGAGACCAGACGTGGGCGAGGGGAGCAGGGACCGAGGCCGGCATTCAGAGAGAAGTGAGGCTGACCGCAGGGGGATGGTCCGCAGGCCGCGCAAGCACCGGGAGCGCTCTGCACCTCCGCCCCTGGCACACCGTGCACCGCCGTCGAGACACCCGGAGGCCTGAGCCGCCCAGAGCCCCGGGTGACTGACCGTGGGCAGGGCGGGCCTGGGCGCTGCCTTCCCAAGGCCCGCGTGGGCTCATCCGTGGGGCCGCTGAGGACACAGGTCCTTCATGTCCACACCTCCGTGGGCCCCACCTGGAAGGTCAGCTGGTCGACTGCCCCGGCCGGCGCCGGCTGGCTGCAGAGCCTGTGCTCAGACCCCGTGGCTCCATGTGCAGCATCTCGAGAACCTGCTGTGTGTCCCCCGTGGTCTCTGAGGCTGAAAATTAAGCTCAGACTTGGTGAAGCCTCGGTCAGCGGTGCCCAGGGCGTGCTGGGTGTGGTGGGCGCTGGGGCCCAGGCCCCCGTCTGGGGGACTGTTAGTGAGGCCCTGCTTCTGCTTGTGCCCCAGCTCTCGGTTCCGAGAGGACACCCGTCTGTGAGTGCAGGGCCTGGTACTAAAGCTGTCAGAGAGGACAGTGGCTTCCTGCGGCCCTGAGCTAATGAGGCTGGCTGCACACCCCTCTCCTCAGGCACCTGGGCTCTTGCAGGGACTGCCATTCTTAATCTTATTTTAATTTTCAGATAAATTACTTTCATTATCCTCCCATTTACCGTACCACGTGTGCACCCCTGCCTATTAACGTCTGCCAGCTCCTCTGTGAGCTCGGTGTTCAGTGGCCGTGGCGGCAGTGCAGTCATGAAGGACCATGCGTATTGGTTTACAGGGATTATTATTTTTTACTCTTTGAGAAAACATCGTAGAGAGTTGCTAAAACTGGTACTTCTGCTGGACACCATGACGTGTGAGGACAGTGACTATTAGTGATTGTCGGGATGAGGCCCCTACATCTGGCTGGCTCTCCATCAGGTCCGTCCAGGGGCTGCCAGGGGCCAGACCGGTGGTCAGCCTCGCTGGATGTCTCTTTGCCATCAGGAAACCAAATGAAGTTGTTTTTCAAAATTTACGATTTAAACACGCACCCCCGCCCCCCGTCCCCGCCCCCCAGAAGCCACTTTTGTCCAAACTGAAACCATGGCAGCTCCGAGCTGCGTCCTGGGCTGCTGCACTGTTTTCTTGTCTCTATGAGGTCTTGGGTTTAGATGACAAGCCCCGACCCACACATGGACAGCTCTGGACCGTGGGTTCTGGCTCCTTGGCCTTGGGTCAGCGAGGCTACTTCCTCACCTCCAGGCAGCTCTCCAGCCGTCACTTCTTGCCATCTGGAATTCACAGCCTGGTGAGTCTGCAGGCCTGTCCGCATCACTCGTCTCCACGTGGAGAGCTTCTCTGTCCATCATCCCTCATTCTTTGGTCAAGTATTTATCACTCTTTAAGAATCATTGTGAAATACACATGGCATTAAGTTTACCAGGATTCCCTCTTAGTAAGACTGCATTTCCAGTGGTTCCAGGGAGGGGGGCATGTGTTCAGTTCTCTGGTTGGGGAGCTAAGATCCCACGTGCCATGCAGCGCGGCCAAAAGATTAAAAAAGAAAGCAGAATGTTTAGTGACAAAAATGAGATGCACAGCACAATACCATTAACATAGCAAGAACCCACGCATGTAAATAACACACGCCCTTGAAGCTTACATTTAACCTGGACGCACGGTTCTGTGGCTCTCAGCACGTTCGCACTGTCGTGCAGCCATCACCACCGTCACCTCCGGATGCTTCACCTTCCCAAACAGAGCCTTTCTCTTCATCACACGAGAGCCCCCACCCCAGCCGCCGGGACCCACATCTACATTCCGCGTGTGTGAGCCTGATCATTGTGGGTGCTTCTCAGATGGCATAGTGGTAAAGAATCCGCCTGCCAACGCAGGAGGTGCAGGAGACGAGGGGAATGAGTCTGTGCTAACTCCGGGAAGTAGTGGAGGGCAGAGGAGCCTGGCGTGCTGCAGGCTGTGGGGTCACAGAGAGCCAGACATGACCTAGCGACCGAGCCGCAGCAAGCTGCTGGCGGAAGAGGAGTCACGCAGTGCTCGTCCCTCTGCGTGGGGCTCATGCCAGTCAGCCTGACGACCTCAGGGTTCTTTCCTGTTGTAGCGGGGTCGAGGTGTCTGTCCTTCCTTTCTCCGGCTGGATCGTGGGCGGACATTTGGTTCACATGTTCAGCCATCAGTGGACCCTTGCGTGGCCTCCTGGCTGCTGTGCCCTCCTGGCTGCTGTGCCCATGCAGGTACAAATATCTCCCTAAGGCCGTGCGTTAGGCTTCGGTGCGTTATTCTTAAGTAACTTCCACGGGCCAAGCATTCTGGTGAGCGGGGCGCACCTTCCGTACTGCAGGGGGACAGACGGGTAAGCATGGTTCCCGAGTGTAGGACTCACTGGGCCCCGGGGGCGGCAGGAGAGGGGGTCGTGGGAGAGAGATCCGGGGGCCCAGACTGGGCTCGGGGTGGGGAGGCCCTGGACTGCTGGGCGGACACGAGAAGGGGTGAGGCCTCCCACACGGCTGAGCACGCGGAGCGCGGGGGCGGGCCGGAGCAGAGGGCAGCAGAGCGGTCATCGGCAGCTGCGCGGCCGTTGCTCGGCGCTCAGCTGGTCCGCCTGGGCTCGAAGGCACAGCTGTGGGTGACTCAACGGGTGGGACCCTCCATTCTGAGGAGCTGCCCTCACCCTGTGAGAGTGGAGGGGCCGGGAGGGGGAGAAGAGAAGCGGGGAGGGCTGGGGCCTGACGCTAAGGCTGGTGTGGACGAGTCCCCGCCCCTCCCCTCCCCCTCCCCCTCCCCCCTCCCTTCCCCACGCCCTGGGAGGTGGAACAGGAGTGGGTGCAGGGCAGGTGATGGACGGCTGTTTCTGAGTGACTGTCAGCGTCCCGATAAGATGAGGCCGACAGCTGCTGCTCCCGGGATCCCACATGACGCGCCGTTCTCCTTCACCGCTGCTGACGGCCCGCAGCGCCAGGCCTTTCTATTCTCCTCGGAATAGTCAACGGAACGGTCCAGGCTGATAAGAGGAGCGGCCCCGTTACCTGGCAACGGGCTGGAGCGGAGGGCTGCTGATGGGAAGATCAGCTGCGGCGATAAACCGCCTTCCTTCCCCGCTGCTTCTCTGTGGACCACAGCAGACAGCCGCAGCAGCCCCAGAGACTTGGGCGGAGTCTGAGCTCCCAAAGGAAGCTTACTGCGTGCCCTTGAGTCAGCCTTGGGCAGGTGCCCCCGCCAGGAGGAGCCTGGCTTCCTGGAACCTGCAGCGGAGGTCTTTAAGGAAGCAGGGGAAAGAAGGAAAGAAAGAAAGAAAGCAAGCGAAGTCGCTCAGTCATGTCTGACTCTTTGTGATTCCATGGACTGTAGCCCACCAGGTTCCTCCATCCATGGAATTTTCTAGGCAAGAGTACTGGAGTGGGTTGCCATTTCCTTCTCCAAGGAAGCAGGGGAAGCACCATTGAAATCCCGCAGCCTGGCCGGCATGTCAGCCAGGCCAGGCAGAGACAGCAGCAGGGTGGGCTGGCCTGGGGGCAGAGTCAGCCCCATTGGGACCCTGAGAGCTGGCAGCGAGGCTTGACCATCGGGTGCTGTTGGTGGTTTGGTTCCTGCTTCTTCATGGTCTTTCTTCCAGTAAATGCCTTTCGTGTGGATGAGACCTGCTGGCCACCGCATCAGGACGCTGCCTCCCTGCCCGCAGGCCCGTGTCCACTCCACTCTCCTCTGCCCTTGAATCTTGCCTTTTGTCTGCTGGTCATTCATACAAGATCGTGGAATTTTAGAACTGGGAAAGGTTCAGATCATTTGGTTCTCTTCCGTTATTTTCAGAAACAAACAAAATCCAAACCCCAGACCCCTGAGGACCTGAGAGGTGGCAGCTACACTGGCTGTGTGGGCTCCTCCAGGCCAGGCCCCTGGCTGGCACTGCAAGGCTGAATGACCACCTCACGTTTCCGCTGGTCCACGGGAACGTTCTGTCCTGGTCATTTCATCGGATTTCACGTAGAAAAGGCAAAGGCAATTTGGCCGCTAGAAACTATAGCGTTTTTACTATGATACTCGGCTGCTCAGATACAAGGTGAGCTCCGTCTCCATCACTGCATTTCCTTCTGTGCACAGCTGGTGCAGGTCCAGAGTCTGGCTCCTGACTCTGCTTCCTCTGAGGCCTGCCTGCCGGAACTGGAACTCTGGTTGCCTTTCAGACGGGAGTTTGCTGTGACGGTGTTTGATCATGTTCTGCTTTCCTCTGACGACAGCAGTGAAGGGAGCTGTGGGAGCCTGGTGCGTCTGAGCTGAAACATGATGTCCTCGCTGAGGAGCAGAGGGAAGCAGGCGGCCTGCCGGCGGCTGGAGGGCAACCCCCATGGGCCCCGCTGTGCTGCCTTCGGCTCTCTGTGGGACGAAAGGCCCGGTGCAGGATGAGGGGGTGCTGGCAGGGCGAGCTGCTGCTCAGAAGGGGTGAAGCGGGGCAGGTCCTGCTCTCAGAACAGCTGGAGGCTCACCTGTGCCCAGGGGTTTGCACTCGAGCCCAGAGTCCTCCAGCTGAAGAGACCTTAAGAAAGGTCTGATTTGGTAGTTGTATTTCAGGAACTGGCATGCAGAGAAGGGAGGCCGTGCGCCCGGGCTGCACAGCAGGTTGGGGAAGCACCAGGACGGGGGCCTGGGTCCTGCTGCTGCCTCCTCGCCCTTTAGTGGGGCTCAGGACACGGCGTAGGTGGGGCAGGCACGGTTGTGCCACCTGGGGAGGGGGCCGCAGCTCCAGTCAAAAATGCAGCAAAAAATTATCGATGTTTTCCCTTTCCAGAGGAAGAGATCAGCCTCCCATTCTAGACCCGTGCTAGACTGACTCCACACGAGCCCCTCTGAACTGCTGGCAGCATGCTTGGTCGCCTGGGAGGCAGCCGTCTCGTCCCTGGGGCCTCAGCGTCCCTCCGGTCCTGTCTTGGCACCCACCCGCTCTCCGTCCCAGTCTTCTGCCCTGCAGATAAAGGGGGCTGTGGGTGTGGCCCCAGAATTCCGCTGAGCTCATCAAGCTTTGGGGTCTTCAGTCCTTGTCCGCACCTGTGGCTGCTGTGGTCACTCTGCAGGGAGGTCTGGGGGACTTCCAGACCGTGCTCCCCTGGAGGCCCGTGGGCAGTGCCCACGTTCTGTGCTCTGTGACACCTCCTCCCAGAACACACCCTGGACCCCAGAGCCCCTCTGGGCCGCACGCCCCCCCCGTACATGCATGCTCACCTCTGACGAGGCCGTGGGTCTGTCCAGCTCTTCCATCTGCACTGCCCCACCCTCGCCGAGGCCCCCACCCCCCACGGGCAGCTCCCTGCAGCCCCGCGGCTCCCTGCGTGGAATCGCCCCAGCTCAGCGCCTCCTGCGCTCCTGGAGGACGGCCGCCTCTCCGCCCAGACTCCACCCTCGCCCTCGCGTCCGCCGGACCCACCGCTTACTCTAGCCTCGGAGCTCTGCCCTCTTGGCCCTGGTGACCGTCCATCCCGCTGCCCAGCCTGCATGGCCCTGGCAGCCCCCTGCGGCCGTCCCCTGGGTCCTCCACCTCCTGTGGGTGGAGCAGCTGATGCCCTTCTGCTGTCCTCGAGGCCCGTCCCCTGTTGCCCACATCACAGTTAGAGGTGGATGCTGCTCGTGGGAGGGGTGCCCCTGAGCCCAGAGGCCCCGAGAGCAGAGCCTGTGTCGTCCATTTGCCCCGAGCGCCTGTCCTGTGGCTCTTCTGCCTGCTTGTCCCGCGGGGCGTTAGGGCAGGGCCGTGTCCCGGGGTCGGGGCAGCACAGGGCAGCGTGAATGGAGACGAGTCCACTGTGAGAGCAGGAAGGGCCTCACAGACTCGCCGTGGACACGGGCCGGACGTGCGCGGCTGTGCTGAGCAGAGTGCAGCCTGCCCGTCTGTGGAGGTGGACAAGAGAGCGCTGAAGCTCTTTGTTGAGGAACAGGTGGGGCGGGGGGTCAGGTTTCTGGGATGAGTGTGGAGGTTGGAAAAGCAGCTTCCTTGTTCTATTGCTGAGTTTGACAGATAAAAAAACGTAGGAGCCTGTGTGTGTGTGTGTATACACACACACACATTCACGTGGACTCACGCGCACACACATTATATTGCTGTTCAGTCACCAGGTCAAGTCTGACTCTGTGACCCCCTGGACTGCAGCACGCCAGGCTTCTCTGTCCCTCAGCATCTCCCGGAGTTTGTACAAGTTAGTGTCCATTGACTTCGTGATGCCAACCATCTCATCCTCTGCTGCCCTCTTCTTCTGCCCTCAGTCTTTCCCAGCACCAGTGCCTTTTCCAGTGAGTCAGCTCTTCACATCAGGTGCCAAAGGACTGGAGCTTCAGCTACATCATCAGTGCTTCCAGTGAATATTCAGCGTTGATCTCCTTTAGGATGGACTGGTTTGACCTCCTTGCAGTCCAAGGGACTCTCAAGAGAACTCTCCAGCACCACAGTTCAAAGGCATCAATTCTTCAGTGCTCTGCCTTTTTTATGGTCCAACTCTCACATCTGCACATGACTACTGGAAAAAGCATAGCCCTGACTAGACGGACCTTTGTCAGAAAAGGGACACCTTTGGTTTTTTTTTTTAATATTTATTTAGCTGTACCAGGTCTTATTTGTGACATGCGAGACCTAGTTCCCTGACCAGGGATCGAGCCCAGGCCCCCTGCACTGGGCACACAGAGTCTTAGCCACTAGACCACCAGGGAAGTCCCGACACCTTTGGTTTTTAATACACTGTGTGGGTTTGTCATAGCTTTCCTTGCAAGAAGCTATCATCTCTAATTTCATGGCTGCAGTCACCATTCGTAGTGATTTCAGAGCCAAGAAGAGGAAATCTGTCACTGTTTCCACTGTTTCCCCATCTATTTGCCATGAAGTGATGGGACTGGATGCCACGATCTCAGTTTTTTAATATTGTCTTTTAAGCTGGCTTTCTCACTGTCCTCTTTGACACTTACAAGAGGCTCCTTGGTTCCTCTTCACTTTCTGCCATTAAAGTGTTGTCATCTGCGTGTCTGAGGTTGTTGACATTTCTCCTGGCAATCTTGATTCCACCCTATAACTCATCCAGCCCAGCACTTTGCATGATGTGCTCCACATATAAGTTAGATAAACAGGTTGACAGTAAACAGACGTGTCATGCTGTGCAGGGCCACCCGAGATGAACAGGCCACAGTGGAGAGTTCTGACAAAACGTGACCCGCTGGAGGGGGAGTGGCAGCCGCTCCAGAGCTCTTGCCGTGGGAACCCACGAACTGTTTAAAAGACACGCATTATCAGTTCAGTTCATTCATTCAGTTTCCAACTCTTTGTGACCCCGTGAATCACAGCACGCCAGGCCTCCCTGTCCATCACCAACTCCCGGAGTTCACTCAGACTCACGTCCATCGAGTCAGTGATGCCATCCAGCCATCTCATCCTCTGTCATCCCCTTCTCCTCCTGCCCCCAATCCCTCCCAGCATCAGAGTCTTTTCCAATGAGTCAACTCTTCGCATGAGGTGGCCAAAGTACTGGAGTTTCAGCTTCAGCATCATTCCCTCCAAAGAAATCCCAGGGCTGATCTCCTTCAGAATGGACTGGTTGGATCTCCTTGCAGTCCAAGGGACTGGCAAGAGTCTTCTCCAACACCACAGTTCAAAAGCATCAGTTCTTCAGTGCTCAGCTTTCTTCACAGTCCAACTCTCACATCCATACATGACCACAGGAAAAACCATAGCCTTGACTAGACGGACCTTTGTTGGCAAAGTACTGTCTCTGCTTTTGAATATGTTATCTAGGTTGGTCATAACTTTCCTTCCAAGGAGTAAGCGTCTTTTAATTTCATGGCTGCAATCACCATCTGCAGTGATCCCCCAAAAATAAAAGTCTGACACTGTTTCCACTGTTTCCCCATCTATTTCCCATGAAGTGATGGGACCAGATGCCATGATCTTAGTTTTCTGAATGTTGAGCTTTAAGCCAACTTTTTCACTCTCCTCTTTCACTTTCATCAAGACGCTTTTTAGTTCCTCTTCACTTTCTGCCATAAGGGTGGTGTCATCTGCATATCTGAGGTTATTGATATTTCTTCCGGCAATCTTGATTCCAGCTTGTGCTTCTTCCAGCCCAGTGTTTCTCATGATGTACTCTGCATATAAGTTAAATAAGCAGGGTGACAATATACAGCCTTGACGTACTCCTTTTCCTATTTGGAACCAGGCTGTTGTTCCATGTCCAGTTCTAACTGTTGCTTCCTGACCTGCATATAGGTTTCTCAAGAGGCAGGTCAGGTGGTCTGGTATTCCCATCTCTTTCAGAATTTTCCACAGTTGATTGTGATCCACACAGTCAAAGGCTTTGGCATAGTCAATAAAGCAGAAATAGATGTATTTCTGGAACTCTCTTGCTTTTTCCATGATCCAGCGGATGTTGGCAATTTGATCCCTGGTTCCTCTGCCTTTTCTAAAACCAGCTTGAACATCTGGAAGTTCATGGTTCATGTATTGCTGAAGCCTGGCTTGGAGAATTTTGAGTATGACTTTATTAGCGTGTGAGATGAGTGCAATTGTGCGGTAGTTTGAGCATTCTTTGGCATTGCCTTTCTTTGGGATTGGAATGAAAACTGACCTTTTCTAGTCCTGGGGCCACTGCTGAGTTTTGCAAATTTGCTGGCATATTGAGTGCAGCACTTTCACAGCATCATCTTTCAGGATTTGAAAGAGCTCAACTGGAATTCCATCACCTCCACTAGCTTTGTTCGTAGTGATGCTTTCTAAGGCACACTTAACTTCACATTCCAGGATGTCTGGCTGTAGGTGAGTGATCACACCATCGTGATTAACTTGGTCATGAAGATCTTTTTTGTACAGTTCTTCTGTGTATTCTTGCCATCTCTTCTTAATATCTTCTGCTTCTGTTAGGTCCATACCATTTCTGTCCTGTATCGAGCCCATCTTTGCATGAAATGTCCCCTTTGTATCTCTAATTTTCTTGACGAGATCCCTAGTCTTTCCCATTCTGTTGTTTTCCTCTATTTCTTTGCATTGATCACTGAGGAAGGCTTTCTTATCTCTTCTTGCTATTCTTTGGAACTCTGCATTCAGATGCTTATATCTTTCCTTTTCTCCTTTGCTTTTCACTTCTCTTTTCACAGCTATTTGTAAGGCCTCCCCAGACAGCCATTTTTCTTTTTTGCATTTCTTTTCCATGGGGATGGTCTTGATCCCTGTCTCCTGTGCAATGTCACGAACCTCATTCCATAGTCCATCAGGCACTCTATCTATCAGATCTAGGCCCTTAAATCTATTTCTCACTTCCACTGTATAATCATAAGGGATTTGATTTAGGTCATACCTGAATGGTCTAGTGGTTTTCCCTACTTTCTTCAATTTCAGTCTGAATTTGGCAATAAGGAGTTCATGGTCTGAGCCACAGTCAGCTCCTGGTCTTGTTTTTGCTGACTGTATAGAGCTTCTCCATCTTTGGCTGCAAAGAATATAATCAATCTGATTTCGGTGTTGACCATCTGGTGATGTCCATGTATAGAGTCTTCTCCTGTGTTATTGGAAGTGGTGTTTGCTATGACCAGTGCGTTCTCTTGGCAAACTCTATTAGTCTTTGCCCTGCTTCATTCCATATTCAAAGGCCAAATTTTCGTGTTATTCCAGGTTTTTCTTGACTTCCTACTTTTGCATTCCAGTCCCCTATAATGAAAAGGACATCTTTTTTGGGTGTTAGTTCTAAAAGGTCTTGTAGGTCTTCATAGAACCGTTCGACTTCAGCTTCTTCAGCGTTACTGGTTGGGGCATAGACTTGGATTACTGTGATATTGAATGGTTTGCCTTGGAAACCAACAGAGATCATTCTGTCGTTTTTGAGAGTGCATCCAAGTACTGCATTTCAGACTGTTTTGTTGACCATGATGGCTACTCCATTTCTTTTGAGGGATTCCCGCCCCCAGTAGTAGACATAATGGTCATCGGAGTTAAATTCACCCATTCCAGTCCATTTTAGTTCGCCCCTCCTGACCTTGAACGTGAAATAGCTCCTCTAGGCCCTCCTGTGCCCGCGCAGCCACGGCTCCTTGGACATGGGGTTGCTCCTCCTGGCCGCCACCCCTGGCCTCGGGCATGGGGTAGTTCCTCTCAGCTGCTCCTGTGCTGTCGCAGCCTGGCACTCTCGCTGCCGCCCCTGACCTTGGACGTGGGGTAGCTCCTCTTGGCCTCCGCCCCTCGGGCATGGGGTCCTCCTGGCTTCTGCCCCTGACCTCGGACGTGGGGTAGCTCCTCTCAGCCACGCTATGTGCGCTTTTGCAGCCGCCTGCGCTCTGTGTATGTATATATATATATATATATAAATTTAAAAGAAAGGTTTCAAGAAAATCTAATTGATGTTTCTCTTAGAATATATTTACAATGCTATCCACCACAAACCAAATTTAAAAATGATTCCATTATACTGCAGACCGGAAGTGACTTACAAGGGGTGTTCCAAAACACATAGGAAATGTCTCTGCGTGTTTCCCTCCATGCCAGCCTGCGTGTGGGGTGTTTCCTGTGGGTCTCAGGTGGGTCCTGGAGGCCTGGGGCCCCGGGTGGCTCAGCTGCTGGCGGCTGACCTGCTGACCCCTGCCTGCACTCAGCTTTCTCGTCTGTAAGGTGTGGGGCCGATGCATCCCAGTGCTGCTTCAGGTCCCTGCTTTCAGGGTATTTGGGGTCAGAGCGTGACGTGGAAGCTCCGTGTGTTCTGAAGAACATGCTATCTCGTTTCTCCTCCCCGACGCCACCCACAGCACTGACTGGGGTTCCAGAACCCCACGCACTGTCTGAGTCCCGGCCGTGCAGACTGTCCACCCTGCCGGCGACGGTGGAGACCCTCCCTCAGGGACAGCAGGGCCCCAGCCCCTGGTGGCAGGCAGGTTGGTTTTAGCAGCGCTCAGAGGAGGGGCAGTGGGCTGGTCCGAGAGGGAGGCAGAAGGTTGAGCTCCACAGCCAGTCGGGCACCTGGGCAGGTCGCTGCCTGGATCCTCCGGGCTTGGCAGAGGCCCCAGAAATCCAGGAGACGCTTGCAATACTTGAGATGACTTTCTGCCGCTCCAGTGGGGCATCTCGGCGTAAGCACGTGTAGTGCCCGACCGGCAATTGCCCACCAGCCCGGCCCGGCAACGTGCTCCTGATAATTAAACGGGCTGCATGTGAAAGGCTCTCCTCTGCTGCGTCCCTGCAGTGAGACCATGTGAACAACGGAGGCGCCTTCGCCTGCAGCCGGCAGATGAACCGTGTGAGGCCCTGGGCCCTGAATTAGCCTTTTGTACCCAAGGCAGTGATTTGAATGCTTGAACCTCCACAGGAAGCTTGTCTCAAAGGGAACAATTCCCAAATAAGGGCTAATTAGGGCCTAAATTAATTAGAAGGTGCGGTTTGAAAAGAGGTTGAGGAGCAGAGTCTGTCATTTCAGACAAATGGGACAGAGCGGGATAAATGGGGCCCCACTAATATCTCACTCTTCCCAGAGCCCCCCTTCCCCGCCGTGTTCTCAGGAGGCCCCCGGAAGCAGCCCCACTGGCCTGGTGGCCCCACCGCCAGCACCTCCGGCAAACCAGCGCATCTGCCCCTGGCGGTCCCGTCTCTCCCCTGGAAACCAGCCCTGAGTGCTGAACACTGAATGGTCACCGGACCGTCAGAAGCAAAGCTTCACATCACAAGTGTGACGGTCTCAGGCTGAAAAGGACAGAAAGGCGGGGGGTGGGGATGTGAGGGCGAGATGGAAGGCAGCCTGGAAGCCACGCTGCACTGGGCTCACCTTTGCGTTTGTGGTTTTCACGATGAGCTGCTTTTTGTTTAAAACCATTCCTTTCCATTAGGCTTCCCTGGTGGCTCAGATGGTAAAGAATCTGCCTGCAATGCAGGAGACCCGGGTTTGATCCCTGGGCCGGGAAGATCCCCTGGAGAAAGGAATGGCAACCCACTGCAGTATTCTTGCCTGGAAGGTCCCATGGACAGAGGAGCCTAGCAGGCAACACCCCATGGGGTCACAAACAGTCAGACACGACTGAGTGGCTAACACACCACACACTCATTCCTTTCCGAGGGTTTCTGATCCTGGCAGCTGCTCGGAGCTGTGCCTTGGGCTCGGCCAGGGCTGTCCGCCCATCTGTCTGTCACCCCCTCACGGTCTCTCTTCTCTGCCTCCCTTCTCGCAGACGGAGTGTTCGGACGGTGTCAGGAGTTTCCGGCTGTGGACGCGCTCCGCTATGAAGTGTCGCCGGGGGTCCTGCAGCACCTGACAGCCACCCTGCAGAAGCTCTCCCGCACAGGTGGGTGGGCCCGGCCCATCCGCGTCCTCCCGGTGCCGAGGCCTTAGACAAAGAGCGGGTCAGCCAGCCAGCGGCGGGCAGGGAGAGGCGGCCTGGGTCCCTCCCGGCAGCTGTGGCCGATGCTGTGGGTCAGTGGCAGTGGAGGGCTGGCCACGTGCCCAAGAAGATGACCACACTTCTGAAGCCCCAGTCCCAGTGTCTCAGCCCCGCCGCCTGGCTCCTCAGGGCCAGTGGTCAGGTGCTCATGGCCTTGGCTGAGGCCCAGGATCAGGCGAGAGCAGCTCCTACAGAGGAGGGGAGTCTTCTCCAAAAGATGTCATGCATTCACGCCCAGACCCCAGGGGTCTGCACTGTAGGTTTAGCTGCCGCGGCCGCCCAGGCTCCACGGCGTCCTGTCTGCTGCCGACCCTCAGCACAGGCTCCTTACCTGTAGATGTGGGCCCAGGCTATGGAGCGTGCATGTGAGCCCATGGCGGCCTCCAGCCCCGTGTCCTCGGTGGCCCCATGTCCCCTGCATAAGTCTCAAGGGAACAAAGCTGATGAGACCCCGAGCCCCAGAGGATGCTGGGGCCTGGAGTGCTGGCAGGAGGCAGTCGCTGGGCTGGCAAGCAGAGAGCAGGTCGCCTCTGGTCTCCACCACTCTTAGCAGCAGCAGCCAGGCCCAAGGTGGGTCCCGTCCTGGAGCTGCAGCCGCTGACCCCAGGGCCCGCTGTCTGCAGACAGCGTGTGTGTTGGGGGCCATCAGCCCTCCATGATGGCAGCCCCAGCCCCTGCCAACCCCCTTTGGATTGGCTGCTGCCTTTGGTCTGCGAGCTTGTCAGTGGAAGTCATGGCAGGTGGTGTTGAGTGGAGCAGTTTGGTGCCCTTCCACCTCGACGACCCTCACCCCACAGGTCAGGGAATAGGGGGCGTCCTGTTGCTACCGAGCTAGCTACCGAGTTCATGCATTCCAGACCAGGGAGCAAGCCCAGGACGGCTTTGATCACTGGCCTTTAAGCCCCAGGGTGTCTGGTGGACGCTGTGAAGTTCGGGGTCTTCTGGTGTTAGTATCAGCTGAGGGCCGGTCCAGTGGTCACTGGAGAGTCTGCTGATGTCCTTTCCTGGTCAGAGGCGTCCCTTTAGCGGGGCCTAGGGGCAGACGGAAGGATGAACATTGGCTTGTGTAGCAGGGCCTTTCCTCCAGGGCCCCTACCCCCACCCCGCCATTCCCGGGCTCTGATCTGTGAGGTGAAATTCCTCCGTCTGGAAAGTACAGGAGGGGCCGTGACTGTCCTGCTGCCTCGGTGGACGCAGGGCTCTCCTGCCAGGCAGGCCCTGGGTGCTGGCGGAAGGCCGTCCGGTCCACTCTGGGAAGACTGTAGTGGCTACGAAGCCCCAGGTCTCTGCAGTCCCTCTCTCATGGTCAGCGCTCCGTGGTGGCCCCATGCCTTCCCCTCAGTGCTGAGTGCCCCCGCCTGGGCCATGCCTCCCCCAAGCGGTGCCCCCAGCAGTCCCGGTTGGAGGCACACAGCGCCCAGTGCATTCCTGATGTGCAGGGCCTCTCCTGAGCTCTCAGAGGAGGCCGGGCCCATGGACTTATTCCTCGTGACTCCAGGCCTTCTGGAGCATTGGCATAGTGTGAGCCTGTCGTGGGACGAGGAGGCTGCGGTGTGTCCAGCTCACTTCACAGAGGCCCCGTGTCCCTGTGTGTGTGGGCCAGCGGCAGAGAGCCATGCTCTGGGCCCGGGTCGGCAGGCCCGTCTGGCCCATTTCCATCCGTCCCCCTTGTCTCACGCCCTGGCTCCAGGCCCACAGGTGTTCCTGCTGCTGCAGAGCGGCCCACACACAATTCTTCCGCGTGCTCTGCTCTCACGGCCGGGCCTCACCGTCTGGGCCCGCCGCAGCCATCCAGATGCGGGCGAGACGCTGTGTCCTGGGAAGGTCTGTGGGCCGCAGGACCACCACCTGGGGGTCAAGGTTCCTCAGGAGAGGGCGGGTGCCCTCCCCTGCAGAGCAGGCTGCGGGGCCCCGTGTCTCAGCTGCGTCGGGATGGTCCACACCTGGGTGCCCTCCCCTGCAGAGCAGGCTGCGGGGCCCCGTGTCTCAGCTGGGTCGGGATGGTCCACACCCGGGTGCCCTCCCCTGCAGAGCAGGCTGCGGGGCCCCGTGTCTCAGCTGGGTCGGGATGGTCCACACCCGGGTGCCCTCCCCTGCAGAGCAGGCTGCGGGGCCCCGTGTCTCAGCTGCGTCGGGATTGTCCACACCCGCATCCGGCACCCTTCCCGTCGCAGCCTGATTGCGGGCTCAGACTCTGGGCTCCTTCCAGAGGGAATTCGAGACACACGGAGGGTGCTTCATGGAGGAGGCAAAACAGAAAGGAAGTACGTTTTTAAATGCGTAGATGTCCTTGTTGAGAGCAGTTTTAGATTTACAGAAAGGTTGAGCAGAACGAGTAGGGCTTGCATACCTGCCCCCCGAAAGGCTCTCTGACCTTGGGGTGGCACCTGGATTGGCACTGGGCGTCGGTATTTATGATCAGTGCATGCCCATGGCTCACTCTAGGGTTAACTTTGTCCTGCACATTCTGTGGGTTTGACAGGCATGTGATGTCACGCAGTGCCGTTCCGGGTCTGGGTGGGGAAAGCTCGCTGCCCTAACGGCCCCGTGTGCGCCTGGTCATCTCCCCCACTCCCCGAGTCCTGACAGCCACTCCCCTTCCCACTGCTGTTTCCAGAATGTCAGTTAGCTGGGATTGAGCAGTGTGTAACCTTTTCAGACTGGCTTGTTTCACCTAGGCCTGTGCTTTGAAGTTCCTTCCATGACTTTCGATGGCTTAATAGCTCACTTATTTCTAGCGCTGAATGACAGTCAGCTGTCTGAATGGACCAGTTTTTCAGTTGACCCACTGAACGACGTCTTGATTGCTCCCAACCACTGGCAGTGGAGAAGAGAACTTCTATAAACGTCCATGTGCAGGGTTTTGTGTGGACAGGACTTTTGAACTCCTTTGGGTAAATACCAGATCTTACCGTAAGAGCACATTTCGTTTTGTAATTGACTGTCTCCAAGCAGCAGTGTGGCCGGTGAGGGGGCGGGGGCGGTGGGGGACTTACCAAAGCTCTTAGAGGTGCAGTTTCTTCATCGAGTGAATGTGGACGTCAAAACAGGGCCATCGTGAAGGTCAAACGATGACATCAAGTAAAGTACTCTAAACGTGTTATAAAAGTACTTCCAAATGTTGGCTATTATTCATTTGATGCTCTGTCCCGATTTATGGAGCTTTTACCCAGTTCACCGGAGAAGGCAATGGCACCCCACTCCAGTACTCTTGCCAGGCTCCTCTGTCCATTGAATTCTCCAGGCAAGAATACTGCAGTGGGTCTGTTCCTTTCTCCATGGGATCTTCCCAACCTAGGGATCAAACCCAGGTCTCCGCATTGCAGGCAGATTCTTTACCGTCACCAGGGAAGCCCAAGAATACTGGAGTGGGTAGCCTATCCTTTCTCCAGGGGATCCCCACCTGCCAATGTAGGAGACGCAGGTTCGATCCCTGGGTCAGGAAGATCCCCTGGAGGAGGGCATGCCAACCCACTCCAGTGTTCTTGCCTGGAAAGTTCCATGGACAGAGGAGCCTGCTGGGCTATAGTCCATGGGGTCACAGAGTTGAACACGACTGAAGTGACTTGGCATGCATGAATCAACCAGTTCATACCCACCTATTTCTTTTCCAGTGGGAATTATTGCAGAGTTTCTGCTGAGGTGGTTAGCTCTGTGCATTGACTCTAATGCCAGAAGGGCAGCCATTTCTCACAGGACACAGGTATGCTCTAGCTCTTTCCTCACATCAGTGGTGGTGACCATGATGATTCAGGTCGACTCACTGACAGGTGAGGGTGGCCGTGCCTCAGGGGAGCCTGTCTAGACCGCCAGCAACGGGACAGGCAGGATGTGCCCCCAGGCCTGGAACAGAACCCACGTCCTTCCCTGAGCCCAACTCAGCCATCCTTGGACACCCATTCCCTCTGTGGAACTCCTCCCCCTCCCCCAGAACACACCTGTTTTTTTAAGCTTTATATTTTCTTGGGCTCCAAAATCACTGCAGATGGTGACTGCAGCCATGAAATTAAAAGATGCTTGCTCCTTGGAAGAAAAGCTATGACCAACCTAGATAGCATATTAAAAAGTAAAGACATCACTTTGCTGACAAAGGTCTGTCTAGTCAAGCTATGGTTTTTCCAGTGGTCATGTATGGATGTGAGAGTTGGACTATAAAGAAAGCTGAGCACCAAAGAATTGATGCTTTTGAACTGTGGTATTAGAGAAGACTCTTGAGAGTCCCTTGGACTGCAGGGACATCAAACCAGTCAGTCCTAAATGAAATCAATCCTGAATAGTCTTTGGAGGGACTGATGTTCAAACTGAAGCTCCAATACTTTGGCCATCTGATGCGAAGAGCTGACTCATTGGAAAAGACCCTGGGAAAGATTGAAGGCAGGAGAAGGGGGACGACAGAGGATGAGATGGTTGGATGGTATCACCAGCTCAGTGGACATGAGTCTGAACAAACTCTGGAGATAATGAAGGACAAGGAAGCCTGGTGTGCTGCAGTCAATGGGGTCACAAAGAGTCAGGCACGACTGAGCAACTGAACAACAATTTTGTGTTGAGGTGTAGCCGATTACCAATATTGTAACAATTTCAGGTAAACAGCAAAGGGATTCAGCCAGACATATACATGATCCATTCTCCGTGAAACCCTCCTTCCATCCAGACTGACACTTAACACTGAGCAGAGTTCCCTGTGCTTTATAGTAGGTCCTTGTTGGTTATGCATCTTAAATAAAGCAGAGAGCACCTTGTTATTAAGTTATCTTCCACCAGCCAGTCCCAAGCAGGTTACGCTCAGTGTCTTGGGACCCACATGGGTGCCTCCCACAGAAGCTGGAGCAGTTCTGCTGGGCTTGGAGTCCTGGCGGGGACAGCATTTTGGCTTCTGCTGCTGGGCCACCAGAGGGCGTGTTGGAGTGCCTGGATGGGCCCAGCTGCTGTACCTGGTGGCAAATTGCATTTCCTTGTGTCTCCAAGGCACTGGGGGCTTCCCCGGTGAGCCAGGAGATGTAGACGTGAAATAAAGTTTCATAGGCTTGGTTGAAAAGCAACATCGTGGGGACACTTGTGGTCTCCTGAACTGCATATCCTAGCACTTTCCGGAAACGATCTTGTGTTTCTCTCTGGACCCGTCTGCCCGCTAACGCTGTAGCTCTCTGCCCTCCATGCCTCTCCCCTCCTGGGCCAGCCCACTGGAGGTGGCGGCCCCAGGCCTTAGGGGTAGACTCCTGTCCAGACTCCCATCTCCCTTGGGTGTGAGGCTCAGCTTCTGCAGGTCAGACCTGCAGTTCTTGTACGGTGTGATGCTGGTTCCTGGGGAAACTCATCCTTCTCTTTGTCGGGGGTTGGTGGTGTCCTGTTTTTACCCTCTCGCGTGGAAGACCTCAGGATGCAAACTCCCTGCCATCCCGTGGGCTCGGCCGCGTCAGGCAGAGTGGGCATGCGTCTCCCCTGCCCCGCTTCTTCACGGCCACACCCAGAAACACAGGCCTGGTCCCAGCGAAGGCGGCTGCTGGCAGGGCTGTCAGGAGCCTTCCTTTTGAAGAAGGGAAATGGGGCTTAATTGTGCAACATAAATACACACATGAGAGAACAGAAGATGTTCACGTTTATTCACTACTCTTGTCTCCTGCTGGCAACATTGTTTCGTGAGTGGATACATTGTTCTCTCATGTATTAAAGTTTTAAAAAACGCATTTCACTTCTGACACTTCATTAAAATTCAGCATGTAGATGTCACTCGTTGGCACGTAATTTGCTGTCATAAAAACAACTTTGGATTTACTTCCTGGCAAGAATCTCCTGATATATTGAGCTGTATGTCAAAAGCAAGAAACAAAAACGCAAAAAGTAAGAATCTAACACAATGTCACATTTCCTTAAAAGAGAATGAGAAGAAATCCCCTAATGAAACGGAGCAGAACGCAGGAAGCCAGCGCGGGCGGCAGAGGAGGCCCGACGCGAGTGCGGCCCGCAGTGCCGGGGCTGCGCGGGGCGGGGTGGGCGGCTCCCGCCGGCAGCGGGCTGAACTTTGACCCCTGCTTGGCAGCTCCCCAGCTGCTGGTGCTGAGAGCCGTCGCCCTTGCCTGTGTCGCGCCCTCTGCGCTTGCGCACTTGGCATCCCACCTGGGTGCCGGGTCTCTCGGTGAGTCTGAGCTGCAGTCTCCCCGGGACCCGCGTTGACTCCCGAGCCCACAGGAGCCGAGTCACTGCCCTCTGTCGCTCCGTGCGGCCTGCTTTCCCGTTGCTGGCAGTCCTGCTACTGCTCCTTCTTTTCTTTCTTGCCTCCTGGCAACTTGTTACGGGATTTGATGCCTATAGTCTTTCTTTTTTTGCCCTTTTAAAAAATGTGAACTTAGTTTCCCTGAACATTTAGAAAGAGGCTGGGTTCCTAAAGCTTTTCTAACTCTGTGGAGCTCACCCTTCTGCGTGTGTGTGTGTGTGTGTGTGTGTGTGTTTTGGTGCAGTGTCAAAAACACGTGGCAGGTCACTTTTTTATCATCGTGATAGAATTTCATTATCGTGATAGAACTGACAGGCCACACATGAACCCTTTGGAGGTGTATAGCTTAGTTTTTAGTATGTTCAGATATTCATCACCACTGTCCAATGTCAGAAACTAAACCTCAGCGATGACTCAGTCCTCACTCCATCTCCCTGCCCCGCTGCTCCTGGCTACCCTGATCTAGTTTCTCTCTTAATGGATTTGACTGTCTTAGAGATTTCATACAGATGAGTTCATGCAAATATGACCGTTTTGTCTCTGGCTTCTTCCCCTTGGCATAACGTTTTCAAGCTGTGTTCATTCTGTGGCATGTATCAGTTCTGTGCTCACTTTTAAGGCTGAACAATATTCTTTTGCCTGGATACACTGTATTTTGTTTCTCCATTCGTCAGCTGTGAAAGTGCTGCACTCAATGTGCCAATAAATCTGGAAAACTCAGCAGTGGCCACAAGACTAGAAAAGGTCAGTTTTCATTCCAATCCCAAAGAAAGGCAATGCCAAAGAAGGTTCAAACTACTGCACAATTGCATTCATCTCACATGCTAGCAAAAGTAATGCTCAAAATTCTCCAAATGAGGCTTCAACAGTACATGAACTAAGAACTTCCAGATGTACAAGTTGGATTTAGAAAAGGCAGAGGAACCAAAGATCAATTAGCCAACATCCTTTGGATCATGGAAAAAGCAAGAGAATTCTAGAAAAACATCTGCTTCTGCTTTATTGACTACACCAAAGCCTTTGACTGTGTGGATCACAACAAACCATGGAAAATTCTTAAAGAGACAGGAATACTAGATCACCTTACCTGCCTCCTCAGAAATCTGTATGCTAGTCAAGAAGCAACAGTTCGAACCAGAGATGGAACAATGAACTGGTTCCAAACTGAGAAAGGAGTACATTAAGGCTGTATATTGTCACCTTGCTTATTTAACTTATATGCAGAGTAGATCATGTGAAATGCTGGGCTGGATGAAGCACAAGCTAGAATCAAGACTGCTGGGAGAAATACCAATAACCTCAGATATGCAGATAACACCACCCTTATGGCAGAAACAAGGAAGAACTAAAGAGCCTCTTGATGAAAGTAAAAGGTGAGAGTGAAAAAGTTGGCTTAAAACTCAGCATTCAGAAAACTAAGATCATGGCACCCAGTCCCATCACTTTATGGCAAACAGATGGGGAAACAATGGAAACAGTGACAGACTTTATTTTCTTGGGCTCCAAAATCACTGAAGATAGTGACTGCAGCCATGAAATTAAAAGACCCTTGCTCCTTGGAAGAAAAGCTATGACCAACCTAGACAGCATATTAAAAAGCAGAGACATTACTTTGCCAACAAAGGTCTGTCTAGACAAAGCTATGGTTTTTCCAGTAGTCATGTATGGATGTGAGAGTTGGACTATAAAGAAAGCTGAGCGCTGAAGAATTGATGCTTTTGAACTGTGGTGTTAGAGAAGACTCTTAGAGTCCCTTGGACTGCAAGGAGATCTAACCAGTCCATCCTGAAGGACATCAGTCCTGAATATTCATTATTGGAAGCACTGATGCTGAAGCTGAAGCTCCAGTACTTTGGCCACTTGATGTGAAGAACTGACTCATTGGAAAAGACCCTGATGCTGGGCAAGATTGAAGGCAGGAGGAGAAGGGGGTGACGGAGGATGAGATGGTTGGATGGCATCACCGACTCAATGGACATGAGTTTGAGCAAGATTTGGGAGCTGGTGATGGACAGGGAGGCCTGGAGTGCTGCAGTCCATGTGGTTGCAGAGTCGGACACGACTGAGCAGCTGAACTGAACAGAACTGATCTATCATTTGTGGACTTTTGATTGTTCCATTTTTGGCCATGATGAATAATATTGTTGTGAATCCTCAGTACACATCTTTGTGACAACATATGTTTTCAATTCTTTTGGGTTCACCTGGAGTGGGATTTCTGGGTCATATTTAGTAGCTTTATACTCGTTTTATGGCCTAAAATTTGTCTGTGAGACCCTTCCTGGGCATTTGTAAAGAAAGTGTGATCTGCTCTGTGGTGTGGAATGTTCTGTTAGGTCTGTTGGGTGGAATATTTCCCAAGTCCTCTGTTTTCTTGTTCATCTTTTCTTTAGTTTCTCTATCCATTATTGAAAGCACAGTATTGAAATGTTCAGCTATCGTTGTCTATTCTTCCCTTCAATTCTGATGGTCCTTCTTTTTGTATACAGGAGCTTCATTTTTAGGTGTATATATATTTGTAACATGAGAAACGCTGGGCTGGAAGAAGCACAAGCTGGAATCAAGATTGCCGGAAGAAATATCAATAACCTCAGATATGCAGATGACACCACCCTTATGGCAGAAAGTGAAGAGGAACTCAAAAGCCTCTTGATGAAAGTGAAAGAGGAGAGTGAAAAAGTTGGCTTAAAGCTCAACATTCAGAAAACTAAGATCATGGCATCTGGTCCCATCACTTCATGGGAAATAGATGGGGAAACAGTGGAAACAGTGTCAGACTTTTATTTTTGGGAGCTCCAAAATCACTACAGATGGTGACTGCAGCCATGAAATTAAAAGATGCTTACTCCTTGGAAGGAAAGTTATGACCAACCTAGATAGCATATTAAAAACCAGAGACAGTACTTTGCCAACAAAAGTCTGTCTAGTCAAGGCTATGGTTTTTCCTGTGGTCATGTATGGATGTGAGAGTTGGACTGTGAAGAAAGCTGAGCACCAAAGAATTGATGCTTTTGACCTGTGGTGTTGGAGAATACTCTTGCCAGTCCCTTGGACTGCAAGGAGATCTGACCAGTCCATTCTGAAGGAGATCAGCCCTGGGATTTCTTTGGAAGGAATGATGCTAAAGCTTAAACTCCAGTACTTTGGCCACCTCATGCGAAGAGTTGACTCATTGGAAAAGGCTGATGCTGGGAGGGATTGGGGGCAGGAGGAGAAGGGGACGACAGAGGATGAGATGGCTGGATGGCATCACCGACTCGATGGACATGAATATGAGTGAACTCCAGGAGTTGGTGATGGACAGGGAGGACTGGCGTGCTGCGGTTCATGGGGTCGCAAAGAGTCGGACACAACTGAGCGACTGGACTGAACTGAACTGAACTGATATCTGTAACTGTTGCACATTCTTGGTAGCTTGCCCACTGGTCTCTAGTAACAGCTGTTGTCTTAAAGGTGATTGCATCTAATGTTAGTTACACATTCCTATTCTTTTTTTTTGTTTGTTTGTTTGTTTGTTTTCGTTACTATTTAATGAGATTTCTTTATATAATCCTTTTAATTTCAGCTGTTTTTGTCTTTAGAGATAAACCATGTTTCCCATAGCATATTTTTGAATAATGCTTTTTAAATCTATTCTAAGAAGCTCTGACTTATACTTGGAATATTTAGCCCATTAACATTAATGCAGTTACTGATTAGATAGGATATATGTCTTCTATCTCCAGTTCCAAAGAAGGGCAATGTCAAAGAATGTTCAAAATATACAACTGCACTCATTTCACATGCTAGCAAAGTAATGCTCAAAGTTCCCCAGGCTAGGCTTCAACAGTATGTGAACCAAGAACTCACAGATGTTCAAGCTGAATTTTAAAAGGCAGAGGAACTAGAGATCAAATTGCCAACATCCATTGATTCATAGAAAAAGCAAGAGAATTCCAGAAAAACATCTACTTCTGCTTCATTGACTATGCTAAAGCCTTTGACTGTGTGGATCACAACAAACCATGAAAAATTCTTAAAGAGACAGGAATACTAGACCACCTTACCTGCCTCCTCAGAAATCTGTATGCTAGTCAAGAAGCAACAGTTCGAACTGGACATGGAACAACAGACTGGTTCCAGACTAGAAAAGGAGTACTTCAAGTCTCTATATTGTCAGCCTGCTTATCTAACTTATATGCACAGTACATCATGTGAAATGCCAACCTAGATGAAGCACAAGCTGAAATCGAGATTGCCAGGAGAAATATCAATAGCTTCAGATATGCAGATGATACCACCCTTGTGGCGGAAAGTGAAGAGGAATTAAAGAGCCTCTTGATGAAAGTGAAAGATGAGAGTGAAAAAGCTGGCTTAAAGCTCAACATTCAATAAACTAAGATCATGGCATCTGGTCCCATCACTTCGTGGTAAATAAATGAGGAAACAATGGAAACAGTGATGGAATTTATCTTCTTGGGCTCCAAAACCACTGCAGATGGTGACTGCAGCCATGAAATTAAAAGACTGCTGCTGCTTGAAGAAAAGCTATGACCAACCTAGACAGCCTATTAAAAAGCAGAAACATTACTTTGCCAACAAAGGTCCATCTAGCCAAAGCTTTGGTTTTTCCAGTATTCATGTATGGATATGAGAGTTGGACCATAAAGAAGGCTGAGCACCAAAGAATTGATGCTTTTGAACTGTGGTGTTTGAGAGGACTCTTGAAAGTCCCTTGGACTGCAAGGAGATCAAACCAGTCAATCCTAAAGGAAATCAATCCTAAATATTCTTTGGAAGGACTGATTGTCACACAAATTATATTTTTATACAACGTCTATCTTTCAAAACAGGTTCATAATTATTGCCTTGTGTAGTTCCTTTTAATTTGGGAGCAAAAAAGTTAGATACACAAAATATACATGTTCTGTCATTTACATTGCTCACAGTTATCTTTTACTGTGCTCGTGATTTCTTCATTGGGATGACTTATTGTCTAGTTTCCTTTTGTTTTTGTCTGACGCACTCCCTTTAATATCTATTTTAGGGAACATCTACGAGCAGTGGATTCTCTGTTTTGTTTGCCTTAATTTTGAAAGATAGCTTTGCTGGGTATAGCATTCTTGACTGACAGTCTTTCCTTCAGGATTTTGAATATGTCATCTCACTGCCTGTGGTCTCCACAGTTTCTGATGAAAATTAGCTGTTGACATTGTTGAGGATCCCTTGTATGGGAGGAACTGCTTCTCTTGTGCTTCCAGGATCCTCACTTCGGCTTTTGTCAGTTTGATGCTGACGAGGTTCTCTTTGAGTTTGTCCTACTTGGAATTTCTCAAGCTTATGGATGTCTAGATTTATAGTTTTTTATCAAATTTGGGGGGTTTGGGTCATTATTTGTTTAAGTATTCTTTCTGCCCCTCTCTTTCTCCTCCATCTGAGACATCTGTTACGTGTATATTGGCACATTTGATGATGCCTCACCAGCTCCGTTCATTTTTCATCATTCTCTTTTTCTTTCTGCTCCTCAAGCTGGATAATCTCAACTGACTGTCTGCAGTTCAGTTCAGTTCAGTTGCTCAGTCATGTCTGACTCTTTGCGACCCCATGAACTGCAGCCCGCCAGGCCTCCCAGTCCCTCACCAACTCCTGGGGTTTATCCAAACTCATGTCCATTGAGTCGGTGATGCCATCCGACCATCTCATCCTCTGTCGTCCCCTTCTCCTCCTGCCCTCAATCTTTCCCAGCATGGGGTCTTTTCAAATGAGTCAGCTCTTTGCATTAGGTGGCCAAAGTATTGGAGTTTCAGCTTCAACATCAGTCCTTCCAATGACTATACTCAGGATCACTGATTCTTACTCTGCCTGCTCTGACACTGTTGAGCTCTTCTGGAGAACTTTTCATTTCATTTTTTATAAATTTTAACTGAAGACTTTCTATTGTTTTTTAATATTATTCTTATCTCTTTATTGATATTTTCTATTTGGTGACTCATTTTCATGAATTATTTAGACATGGCACCTTTTGGGTTTTTGAACATCTTTAAAATAACTCCTTTAAGCTCTCTGTCTAGTAACCTCAGCATCCAGTTCCTTAGGGACAGTTTTTATTATTGTTTTTCCCCTCTATGTGTGAAATGTACTTCCTTATTTCTTTGCATGTCCCCAAAATTTTCATTAAAAACTGGATATTTTAAATAATACAGCCTGGCAACCCTTGAGATCAGATATTCCCCCCACTCAAGGTTTGTCGTTGTTCCCATTTGTTTAGTGACTCTAGTAAACCAATGCTCTAAAGCCTGTACTCTGTGTCACGTGTGGCCACTGAAGTCTCTGCCCAGCTAGCTTAGTGGTCAGAAATGATGGGACCAGGTCCCTTGAACACCTGAAACCAAGTCTCTAGGCCTTGCACTTCTGTGTGTGCTGGGCAGGCCTGCATTGTTCAGCCAGGCAGTTGGGAGCTCTGCCTTGGCCTTGCTTCCTACCACCTCAGAGCCTGAAGGTCACACAGAGGTGAGCTTCTCGTGGCTTTCCTGAGCACGTGCCCCATCCTGCACATGCTGGTGGCCATGCTGAGTCCCAGGACTACAGAGAGCTCTACAAAGCCCTGTGTGTGTCTCGTTTCCGCATTTCTCCTTTACAGCTTCTGCTTAGTCTGCTGTTTGCCCCAGAGTTACCCCTGCCCTCAGCTGCTGAGCAGCTTGGTACACCTCTAAGTATTTTCAACAGCTGCCCTGGGGATGAGGCTTTCACACACGGTGAGCTGTGAGTAGACTTAATAAAGACACGACGGCTCATCTAGGGAACCA